>NC_137151.1:10302795-11502795 GCF_951394435.1 Stenella coeruleoalba
CACTGAAAAACTATTAGAACTAATAAGTGAATTTAGCATGGATGCAGGATACAAGATCAAATAACAATTTAATTTTATTTCTACATACTGGTACTGAAAGAACTGAAAAATTAACAAAATGATTTCTTTTAAAATAGCGTCAAAAATAAAATACTCAGAAAAAATTGTTTACAGAAGTGAAAAGTTATATCTTAAAGCTACAATATATTATTGAAAGTAATTAAAGAATATCTACATAAATAGAAAAACATCTCACATCCATGGATCTGAAGACTGAATATTGGGTAGATTTCAGTGTTTTCCAAACTGAACTACTGATTCAACATGATCTTATAAATCCCAACTGGCTTCTTGGCAGATATTGACAAGTGCATCTTAAAATTCATATGTGAATTCAAATGACCCAGAAAAACCAAGATAGTATTGAAAAGAAGAATGAGGTTGCAAGACACATTATTTCCAAAGTTACTGCAATGCAATCATAATGAAGACACTGAGATATTGGAATTCAATGGAATAGAATTGACTGTTCAGAAATAAGCTCGTGTATATTGTCAACTGATTGCTGACGAAGTTCAAAGTCATTTATTGTGGAAAGATAGTTCTTTCAACAAATGGTGTTGGGACAATTGGATAACCACATGTAAAAGGATGAAGTTGAACATTACCTTACACAATTTACTACAAATAACTGAAAGTGGAAATGTAAGAACTATTCAAACACTAAAAAGAAATTTTTATTCAAAAATTTTAAAAATATATTTTAAAAACTTGCCAAGTATCAGAATAGACCTTTCTCCAGGTGATACACAAATGGCCAATAAGCCTCTAAAAAGATGTTTAACATTATTAGTCATTATGGAAATATAAATCAAAACAATAATGGGATATCACATCACACCCACTAGGATGACTAGAATTTAGAAGGTCAGATAATAACAAGTGTTGGTGAAGATGTGGAGAAATAGGAACTCTCAAACAGTTCTGATGGAAATGTAAAATGGTGCAGTCACTACGGAAAGCAGTTTGGCAGTTCTTCAAACAAATATAGAATTATACGTGACCCAGAAATTCTACTCCTAGCTATATTTTGAAGAGAAATAAAATCATATGTCCACAGAAAAACGTATACACAGATTATTAGAGCAGAATTATTCAAAATAGTCAAAATGTGTGTAAAGATTAAATGTATTTGTTAAATTAGAAAGTAATTTTGGATGAGATTACCATTTAAATCTGTGAGCTTTGAATAAGCAGATTGCCCTTCATAATGTTGTGGACCTCGTCAGATCAGTTGAAGACCTCAAGAGAACAAAAATTGGCCTCTCTGAGCAAGAGAGATTTCTCTGGCAGATTGTATTTGGAATGTATGTGCCCCATTGGCTTTCCAGGGTCTCTGCCTACCCGCCTTTGACATTCTGTTAATTCTGTTATAAATAACTTTGGCTATCACAAGGGTGAAATAAACCAAATAACCATTAACTGGTGAATGAATCAAAAATATGATATACTCATATAATGTAATATTTGGTCATAAAAAGTAGTGAAGTACTATAGAATAAATAAACCATAAAAACATTACGCTGAGTGAAAGAAGCCAGTCACAAAATACCATATATCATATGATTACACTCATATGAAATGCCTGGGACAGGGAAACCTATGGAAACAGAAAACAGATTAGTG
This sequence comes from Stenella coeruleoalba, assembly GCF_951394435.1. NCBI lineage: Eukaryota > Metazoa > Chordata > Mammalia > Artiodactyla > Delphinidae > Stenella > Stenella coeruleoalba. Next base: position 10,304,482 of record NC_137151.1, read on the forward strand.
GTTGTTTATGACTGGGATTGGGCATTGGAGGTAGTGAGGTAATAGCTAATGGGTCAGGGCTTATTTTTATTTATTTATTGTGTGTGTGTGTGTGTGTGTGTGTGTGTGTGTGTGTGTTTTAATTTTCATCGATGTATAGCTGATTTACAACGTTGTGTTAATTTCAGGTGTATAGCAAAGTGAATCGGTTATACATATATCCACTCTTATTTTTTTAGATTATTTTCCCACATAGGCCATTACAGAGTACTGAGTAGAGTTCCCTGTGCTATACAGTAAGTCCTTATTAGTTATATATTTTATAGTTGTGTGTATATGTCAATCCTAATCTCCCAGTTTATCCCACCCCCTCCATCCCCTGGTAACCATACATTTGTTTTCTACATGCATGACTCTACTTCTGTTTTGTAAATAAGTTCATTTGTACCCCCCTTTTTTAGATTCCACATATAAGTGATATCATATGATATCTGCCTATGTCTGACTTACTTTACTCAATATGACAATCTCTAGGTCCATCCATGTTGCTACAAATGGCATTATTTCATTCTTTCTTATGTCTGAGTAATATTCCATTGTATATATGTGCTTCATCTTCTTTATCCATTCCTCTGTTGATGGACATTTAGATTGCTTCCATGTCCTGGCTATAGTAAATAGTGGTGAAATGAACATTGGGGTGCATGTATCTTTTGGAATTATGGTTTTCTCCAGGTATATGCCCAGGAGTGGGATTGCTGGGTCATATAGTAGTTCTATTTTTAGTTTTTTAAGGAACCTCCATACTGTTCTCCATAGTGGCTGTATCAATTTACATTCCCACCAACAGTGTAAGAGGGTTCCCTTTTCTCCACATCCTTTTCATTTATTGTTTGTAGATCTTCTGATGATGGCCATTCTGACCAGTGTGAGGTTATACCTCATTGTAGTTTTGATTTGCATTTCTCTAATAACTGGTGATGTTGAGCATCTTTCCATGTGCTTTTTGGCCATCTGTATGTTTCCTTTGGAAAAATTTCTATTTAGATCTTCTGCCCATTTTTTGATTGGGTTTTGGAAATAAAAACAAAAATGAACAAATGGGATCCAATTAAACTTAAAAGCTTTTTCACAGCAAGAGGAACCATAAACAAAAGACAACCATCAGAATGGGAGAAAATTCTTCAAACGAAGGAGCCTACAAGGATTAATCTCCAAAATATATGAACAGCTCATGCAGTTCAATATCAGGGTTTATTTTTAAGGTGATGAAAATGTTCTAAAATTGACTGTGGGCATCATTGTATATATCTGCAAATACAGTAAAAAACATTAAAATATATACTTTAAATGGAGAGTTGTATGGTATGTGAATTATACCTCAATACAGCTGTTTAAAAAATCAGTAGTAAAAGTTCTACTACTATAGTAAAGTATCATCGGCTTTCTGTTTAAATGAGTAATGAGGCCAAATTGTCACTATCATTGCTTTTGTTACCAATTAAATCAAGCAATATAAAAATAAGCGTTCAAAAATTTAAAAGTGTCGGAATTTTATTTTTTTTAATTTCCTTTTCAGATAGCTCATTGTTAGTGTATAGAAATACAACTACTTTTACACATTGATTTTTGTATCCTACAACTTGACTGAATATGTTTTTCAGTTTTAACAGTTTTTTTTTTTTTTTTATGGAATCTGTGGGGCTTTCTATATTTAAGACCAGCCATCGGCAAACAGGCATAATTTTATCTTATCCTTGCTAATTTGGATGTTTTTATTTCTTTTTCTTGTCTAATTGCTCTAACTAAAACTACTAGTACTGTGTCAAATAAAAGTGGTTACAGTGGGCATCACTTCCCTGTTTCTGATTTTAAAGGAAAAACTTCTAATTTTTTACCATTGAGTATGATGTTAGTTGTGGGCTTTTCATACATAGCATTTATGGTATTGAAGAATTTTCCTTCTATTTCTAATTTTTTGAGAATTTTTATCACAAAAATTTGTTAAAATTTGTCAAATGCTTTTTATGCGTCTATTGAGATAACATATGACTTATGTCATTTTTTCTGATAATGTGGTATATCACATTAATTGATTTTTTATGTTGATCCATCATTGCATCCTGGGGATAAACCTCATAAGATAATGGTGAATGATTCTTGCAATGTGCTGTTGGATTCAGTCTGATAGTATTTTGTTGAGGATTTTTGCATTGTATTCTTCAGGGATATTGGCCTCCAGTTTTCTTTTCCTGTGGCACATTTTTCTGGCTTTGGTATCTCAGTAATCTTGGCCTTGTAAAATGAATTGGGAAATGTTTCTGTCTCTTCAATTTTTTAGAAGAGTTTCAGAAGGATTGGCATTAATTCTTCTTTAATATTTGGTGAAATTCACCAGTCAAACCATTTGGTCTTGGGCTTTTCTTTGTTGGGAGGTTTTGATTACTGATTAACAACACATTTACACTAGTGCCAAAAAGAAAATACACTACTGGATAAACTTAATTAAGGAGATGAAAGATTTATTTACCAAAACCTACAAAATGTTAGTGAAAGAAATTAAACAAGACACAAATAGAAAGATATCCCATCTTCATGGACTTAATATTGTTAAAAAGTCTGTACTATTTGAAGGAATCTATAGATTCAATACAATCTCTGAAAATGCTCAATGCTCCTCAAGTGGAAATACAATAGCCTTTGACAGGAAAAGGCAGCCCTGTTTTATTGGCTGAACTTGCCTTGGATGGGGTTTCATCATGTTAAGCTGGGTTGTGGGGAGCTAGAGGAAGAGCAGGTTGGTGTTCGAATGCTACAGAATCTGTCTTTTCTTACCTAGTATTACTATATTAATGTGATACTCCATGTCAGCAGAATAAAGGATATAAATCATATAATTAGCTCAATATACGCATAAAAAAGCATTTGAAAAATGTTGACACCCTTTAATGATAAAAACTCTCAAAAAGTAGAAGTAGAAGGAAAATTCCCATTTTCTCCAGCTCTGTGCTGCAGAGTCTAAATTCCAGATGAGTGTGACTGAGGAGTTAAGGTCTCCCTTTCTCCTCCTATATCTCATTCATAAAATGGAGGTTCTAACCCAGGAACAACATTTTGAGACTACTTGATCCCTGATTTTACTTGCTACAGCTTGTTTGCATTGGAAGAAGTCCCCCACTAGGAGAAGCAAGTTGAAAATACAGAGTGATTTACATGTTAAATGTGGATATCACTCCAAGAAAAGCAGGCCAATGTTCCTGTCCCAAATTCCAGAGCTGTGGTTCAGAGATTTTACCCACAGGAGGTGGTGTGGTATAATAACAGAAAGTTCTAAAGCTCTCCCCATAGGAACTTAATTTATTTGAAACACAGTGTGAGGAAGTTCAAGCTTAACGGCACTCTTGAAAACAATGGAGATTATCTTAGTAAGCAATTAAGAGAAGGCTGTTCACTTAATGATGGCAACAAGTTAAACTGTAAGGAACTCTTTGGTGGTCCAGTGGTTAGTACTCTGTGCTCTCACTGTCAAGGGCCTGGGTTCAATCCCTTGTCAGGGAACTAAGATCCCACAAACTGTGTGGTGAAACCAAAAAAAAAGTAAATAAACAGCAAAAAAGAGCCCTCATAGGTCAAAAATTAACTTTAAACTTTAGCCTAGAAACCTACTCATGTAACAGGGCATCAGATGGTAGAGCAAATATGGTTCAGGCATAATTAAAAGCAATAGAGCAATGAGCCTATACTTAGTCAAGGCTAATACCTGGGTGCATATGAACAGAGGCATACAATTTTTCAGGACAATCAGCCAAAACCACTGTCATCCCAGGTGCCTGTATGCATGTTTAATGCTGTGCCCTCTGAGGAACAACATCAATGGCTTCACACTATGAGATAAACTTCACTAAAATATTACAGCCAGTCATCAAAAAAACAAGCAAACAAACATCAACAACAAGTGCTAAATTGGGGCTGGAATCACTACCCAGTGTTGCTAAAATATATTATCTAAATTTCCAGGTTTCAACAAAAATTAGTACATAGTCAAACAAAAAGGAATGTCTGACTCATATGCAAGAACAAAAGCAAAAAGCAACTGCTTCTGAGAAGTCTCTGATGACAGATTTAATAGACAAAGACAGCAAGCAGTCATTATATATTTTCTTAAAAAATATAAAGAAAAGCATACTTAAATAAAGTGTGACAGTGATGTCTTGTCAAATGGAATATATCAAGGAAGAGATATAAGTTATTTTTAGAAAACCCAAATGGAAATTCTGGAGTTGAAAAGTACAACAAATGAAATAAAAAATTCACTAAAAGTGATCAAATCAAATAGATGTGAACTAGCAAAAGAAACAATCAATGAACTTGAAGATAGTATTTTAGAGATAATGCAATCTAAAACAGAGAGAAATAAGAAAGAACAATAAAAAACAGAAGTAGGTAAAATACCATTAAGCATACCAACATACATATAAGTCTAGTACCAGAATAAGAGGAAAGAGAGAAAAAGCAGAAAAAAATCTTTGAAGAAACAAGGACTGAAATCTTCTCAAATTTGATGGAAAACATCAATCTATACAGCGAACAAACTAACAAACTCCAAATAGGATAAACACAAATTACATTCACAAACAGACCTCTAATAATAAAAATGCTGAAAACTATAATGAGAAAACCTTGAAAGCAGCAAAGGAAAACTTATTCATTGAATATATGATAGTCCCAATAAGACTAATAGCTGAATTTGCATCAGAAACAATATAAGCAGAAGACAGCATGATGACATACTCAACGTGCTGAAATAAAAAAATAAAACAGTCAAGAATCTTTACGCCCAGTAAATCTTTCAAAAATAAAAGTAAAAAAATGGAATTCTCAAATAAACTAAAGGTGAAGAAAATTGAAATTAACAGATCAGCCTTATAATAAATATTAAAGGAAGATCTTCAGATGGAAAGCAAATAATCTCAGACAGTAATTTGAATCCACAACAAAAATCAATAAGCATCAGTTAAGGTAATTATGTAATTGTAAAGGAGTGTATAAATGTATATTTTTCTTTCTTCTGTTAACTGATTATAAAGCAATTATATTAGAAAAAAGTAATTCTATTTGCAGGCCTGAAACATATATGTAATATATATGTCAATAAAAGCACAAAGGAGGTGGTTGGGGGCAAAGCTGTGTTGAAGTAAAGAAATGATACCAGATGGTAACTTGAATCTACAGGAACAGAAATGTTAAATAGGAAAGTTATTATAACAAACTCTATAAATATAAACATGCTCTCCTTTATTCCCTTAGTTTTAAAAGACAGAAAATTGTATAGAGTAATAGTTATAACTATTGGGGGGGTTTGTAACATATATACATTAAAAATACTATGCAAAACAGCAACAATGAGAAAGCTGGAGTGACCTGATTAATATTAGACAAAACAGACTTTAAAACAAAAATATTACTAGGTACAAAGACATTTTATAATGATAAAAGATTCAATTAATTAGGAATATATAATAATTATAAATATTTTTGGACCTAATAACAGAGCCCCAAAAACTGACAGAACTGAAGGGAGGAAAACACCAAGCTATTCAACAGTTATTTTTAAGACCTCAATATCCCACTATGAATAATGGGTAGACCAGGTACAAATGATTTCAGCAAGGAAAAAGAAGACCTAAACAACTCTGTAAACCAAGTAGACCTAACAGACATCTGCAGAACACTTAAACCCCAAATAGAATAATACACATTTTTTACAAGTGTACACAGAATGTTCTCCATAATTTGCCACATGTGTGGGCATAACCCCCATTAAATTTAAAATGACTGAAATTATACAAAGTATGTTGTCCAAACACAATGAAACTAAATTAGAAAATAGAAATAAATTTGGGAAATTTAAAAATATGTTGAAGTTAAAATATGCACTTATAAATAGCCAATGAGAAAAATAAATCATGAGGAAAATTAGAAAATACTACGAGATTAATGAAAATGATGGTATGACAGATACGACTTATGAAAGGAATCAAAGGAAGAAACTTATTTACCAAGAAATTTAAATCCTGTATTAGAAAAGAAGAAAAATTTTGATAACTTAATCTTTCCCCTTAAGCCATTAAAAAAAGAAAAAAAAAATCAAACTAAACTTAAAGAAAGTGGAAGGTGGAAATTAACAAAAATAAAACTATTAGAGTGGAAATTATTCCACTATTAGAGTGGAAATTAACAAAAATAAGGACTAGGAAAACAACAGAAAAAAATCAATTGGATCAAAAGTTGAATTGTAAAAAGATCAACAAAAGTATCAAAATTTTAGCTAGACTAAGCAGAAAAAACAGAGAAGACTCAAATTACAAAAATCAGAAATGAAAGAGGATGTTTCTACCAAACTTAGTAACAAATAGAATTTTAATAGAATACTATGTACAAATAATAATTTAAAAATTAGATATATTAGATGAAATTGATAAATTTCTAGAAAGGCAAAAACTACCAAAGCTGACTCAAGTATTAATAGAAAATGTGAATAGTTGCATGAAAGTAAGAAATTAAATTAGAAATAAAAAAAGTAATTCCCAAGCTTAGATGGTCTCAATTGTAAAATTTTCCCAACATTTAAGGAATAATTAATACCAATTCTTAGCAATCTCTACCAAAAATAGAAGAGGAAGTAATTCTTTCCAACTTTGCTTATGACACCAGTATTACTCTGTCAGCAAAATTAGAGAAAGACAACACATGAAAATAAAACTACACACTAAATCACTTACGAATATTGATGCAAAATCCACAGGAAAATATCAGTACAACATATTCAGTGACATATAAAAGGATTATACACGTAAAAGGAATAAATGGGATTTTTCCCAGTAATGTAAGATTCATTAAATATCTGAAATTAAATGAATGTAATATACCATACTGATAGATTAAAAACAACATGATTGTTTCAATAAATGAAGGAAAACATTTGACAAAATCCAACACTCCTTAATGTTAAATACTCAAAAACACTAGAGATAGAACTTCCAAGTCCTGATAAAGAGCATTTAGGAAAAGTCCACAGCTAACACTGTTCTTCACGGTGAAAGTCTGGATATCGTTCCCTAGGATTGGGAAAAATTCACTCGCCACATACAGTTAACATTATACAGGAAATTCTAGCCAGAATTGGTAAAGAAAATTAAAATAAAGGCATCTATTTTGTAAAAGAATATATAAAACTATCTCAATTTTCAGATATATGACTCTGAATATTAAAAATTCTAAGGAATCTACTAAAATAACCATAAGAACTAATGAATGAGTTCAGTAATGTTGGAGGATACAAGGTCAATGTACAAAAAGCAATTATACTTCTATATAGTTGCAATGACTAATTTTAAATGAAATCAAGAAAGCACTTCAATTTACCATACTTCCAAAAGAGTAAAATAATTAGAAATAAGTTTAAATAAAAAGATAACATATCCTAAAAACTAAATATATATATATATATATTGTTGAAAGAAACTAAATAAATGAAATGCACCCCATGTTCATGGGCTGGAAGACTGAATATTGTCAAGATAACAATATTTCCCAAATTGATCTACAGATTCAATACAACCAGATAAAAATCCCACACTGATTTTTGACAGAAATCGATAGGCTGTCCTTAAAATTCATATGGAGGGCTTCCCTGGTGGCGCAGTGGTTGAGAGTCCGCCTGCCGATGCAGGGGACACGGGTTCGTGCCCCGGTCTGGGAAAATCCCACATGCCGCGGAGCGGCTGGGCCCGTGAGCCATGGCTGCTGAGCCTGCGCGTCCGGAGCCTGTGCTCCGCGGCGGGAGAGGCCACAACAGTGAGAGGCCCGCGTACCGCAAAAAAAAAAAAAAAAAAAAAAAAAAAAATTCATATGGAAATCCTTGGGACCTAGAATACCAAAAACAGTCTTGATAAATAACAACAAATTTGGATTTGTTCATACTTCCATTTTCAAAACTTACTACAAGGCTACAATAAGGCATGTCAGTGTGATACTTGAATAATGATAGACATATAGATATAGCATTAAGAGACCACAAATAAACCCTTTCATTTACAAACTATTTTTGACAAGAAAGGCAAAATAATCAAATAAGGAGAAATTAATAGTCTTTTCAACAAGTGATGCTGGGATAACTTGATATCTACATGCAAAATAATGAAGTTAAAGCCCTTCCTCACATCACATACAAAAATAAATACATAAATAAACAACAGCAACAACAAAAACTCAAAGTGGACCAAAGCCCTAAATGTAAGAGCTAAAATGATAAAATTCTTAGAAGAAAACATAGGGGTAAGTCTCCATGACCTTGGATTAGGCAATTATTTGTTAAATATAACACCAAAGCACAAGTATGAAAAGAAAATGTGGATAAATTAAACTTCATGAAAATTTAAAAGTCTGTACTTCAAAAGACACTCTCAGTAAAAACACAGATTAGGAGAAATTAGCTGCAAATCATATATCTGATGAGACACTTGAATTAAAACATAAACATTCTTAATTAAATAATAATATGAAAAATAACTGAATCCAAAGTGGTCAAAATAGCTGAGTAGAAATTTCTCCAAAGAATATGTACAAATGCTCAATAAGCAGATGAAATTTCTTCAACACCATTAATAACTAAATATTTGCTATCAAACTATAATGAGATATTACTTATTTCCACTAAGATGGTTGTAATTTAAAAGATTCCTAGACGTTTTGGTGAGGATGTGGAGAGTTTGAAACTTTCATACATTGATGGTAGGAATACAAAATGATGCAGCTATTTTGGAAATAGGTAGTTCCTCAAAAGACTAAACGAAGAGTCATCATATTACTCAGTAATTCCTGTACCAGTAGTATGTCCAAGAGAATATAGCTAAAAATCTTATATACACATTTTCAAAGCAGCATTATTCATAATAGCTCCAAAATGGAAACAGTCCAGCTGTCTATTAACTGATCAATAATAAATAAACAAATAAATAAATATAGTGTATCATACAACAAGAATATTAACCAGTAATAAAAACAAATGAAGTACTAATGCAGGCTACAACATGGATAAACTTTGAAATCATCATAAGTAAAGGACATTTTGTATGAACAGTCCAAGATATAAAAATCAACAGAGACATAAACTAGATTAGTGGTTGCCTAGCGTTGGAAAGTTTGGAGAGAAACAGGATGATTGTTATAGTGTACAGCTTTTCTTTTTGGATTAATAAAAATGTTATAAAATTGAGTGTGGGGATGGTTGCACAATTCTCTGAATATATGTTAAAACACTGAATTATACATTAAGTAGATGAATTGCTTGGTGCTACATGAATTATATCTCAATAAAGCTGTTACAAAAAAGAGATAGACATGGACATAGACACAGAGATGAGAAAGAAAGAGCAAGAAACTCTATCTGTCTATAATATAGAATGATTAAAACAAAGATTTTGCACAGTACAAGTAGGATAAAATCCAAACGTACTATCATGATCTAATCTCGCCTTGTCTCTTTAACCTCACCAATTTTCACAGCTCTTCTTACTTCATCCTTACACTAGCTCCTCCCATTGTAACAAACTATTTGAAGTTTCTGCTTGAAATTCCCTTCCCACTTTGTTTCATAGCAACAATTATCATCTTTCAAAAATCAAACTCCTTATAGGAAATCATTTCAGTGTTAGGTACATCCTTCCATGTTGACCTTTCATCTTCCACCTTCTTCACACTTCTATTGTGTTCTACATAACATTTTCTTGTATCCTTCGTTTGATTATTTATCATGCCATTTATTCCAACACAGGATAAGGACAGTTATTCATCTTTTATCCTAAGGTCTGTGTATTCATCTTAGTGTTTGCAGGATCTGACATATAATAAATCCTCAATAAGTGTTAACTGAATGAATGACCGTTTTTATATACTTAATGATATCACTCTTCATAACTTGAAATTCTCTGAATCAAATTATTTTAAGGGAAGCCTCCTGTATGCAAACATTATCTAACATGTATTAACATTGTCAAGTAACTTTGGTAATTTCAGTTCAAATCAATATATATGAATTTTAAGGATCAGTTACTAAAGGATAAAATCTTGTATCAAGATATGGGTATTTTAAGACTTTATATATTATCTTTTGAAATTCTCAAATTACTTAGATGATTTTAATATTCTGAGCCCTCATAAAGCTTCTATATTTAGACGGTGCCCTAAATTGACACTTTCTCTTTCAAAGGACAGCCTGAAAGCATGTAAAGTTTTATGATTAGATATATATCTAAAATTTTGTAAATAATTACAAATTTTATAGAACAAATCATTTTGTTTTTCAAAGGAAACTTATTTAGAATAATCCTATTCTGAATTTGTGCCAAGTGGTAATGAAAACATTTTTTGTAATCTATGATTTCTTTACCACAATTCAGCTACTTTGAAGCACTCGGTGGTTTTCTGATGTCTACTACCAGTAAAGGAAGGACAAACCAAAAGAAACCAATCTTATTCAGGGAGTCTACAGATCTATGGTAAATCTTGACTTAATTCTAACTGTAACATTAATATCATTATCTCTTATAATATAAAAAGAGAATCGATGTTCAGACCAGTGACCTGAAGACCCCTCAGTATTTTCGGTTTTTAAATACTGCATGGCATTTTACCAAGTATCTGTACTAATTCCAAGGGATAAAAGAAATCAAGTATGTTAATAATGTTTCAAGTGAATGAGGTGATGAAAATTCTTTAGATGATTAAACTTCAATTACTCAGAATAATTCCTAGCCTAGAACTGTATTTCTGTTGAGCACTTTAGATACTGCAGGGCTAATGGCATTAACTGTATCTAATATTACATATATAACTTTCAAATAATTGAGTATAATGTGATACCAAAGGGTAGTGTGATACGTACGTCAAGTGATGCATTAGAGGTGGTAGTTATTTTTATTACACCTAAGAACTGCTAGTGTCTCTGTAAGGGTGGCCACTGAAGCTGCTTTACATCGATGTCTCCTATAATTCTGTAGCAATTAGAAAGGTCTGGTGGGTTGTTCAGAGAGTACTCTGGATGGTAAGTTACCCACAGTAAAGATCACATGAGGGGTATGTCATACCATTTTACTACACAAACAAAGAAAAAAGACTGGGATCTTGAGAACAAGATAACATTGTATTTATGTGCCAAATGAAAGTGGTAATAAGGAAAATAATTCTACGTGTTAAATGATACAAAAACTTCCAAGAAGTGAATAGTAAACAATTAACAATTCACAGTTTCAACTTCTGATACATCCTAGAATCTCTAAACTGATTTTCCACATCTTATTATGGCAGCAGATTTATCAAGATCCTGGAGAATAATGCTACTGCATTTGACATTTACAGTCACTATATTACCTATAATGGGAGCAAGCTTTTAAGAATAGATAAGGTGGGCTTCCCTGGTGGCGCAGCGGTTGAGAGTCCGCCTGCCAACGCAGACGATGCGGGCTCGTGCCCCGGTCCGGGAAGATCCCACATGCCGCAGAGCGGCTGGGCCCGTGAGCAATGGCCGCTGAGCCTGGGCGTCCGGAGCCTCTGCTCCGCAACGGGAGAGGCCACAACAGTGAGAGGCCCGCATACCGCAACAAAAAAACAAACAAACAAAAAGAATAGATAAGGTGACATAAAATAACATGAGCTGACAGGTTGCCCCAAACTGTCTCCCAATCCACTCTGCCATTATTTTGAACTTTTTTTTTTTAAATAAATTTATTTATTTATTTTTGGCTGGGTTGGGTCTTCATTGCTGTGCGCAGGCTTTCTCTAGTTGTGGCGAGCGGGGGCTACTCTTTTTTGCGGTGCACAGGCTTCTCATTGCAGTGGCTTCTCTTGTTGCAGAGCATGAGCTCTAGGTGCACGGGCTTCAGTAGTTGTGGCACATGGGCTCAGTAGTTGTGGCGCACGGGCTTAGTTGCTCCGCGGCATGTGGGATCTTCCAGGACCAGGGCTCAAACCCGAGTCCCCTGCATTGTCAGGAGGATTCTTAACGACTATGCTGCCAGGAAAGTCCTATTTTGAATCTTAAAGCCTATTCAGTTTTCCAAATTTACAGAAATTTCATCAGGATTAAAATATGGCAGTTCATGTTGCATTTTTAGTTCAGTGTGTAGGTGCTCAGTAAATTTAACACTTATTAAACACTATTTCTGAACCCTCTCTCTTAAAAATATGTATAAATAGAAATAGGAAGAGAATTCTTGAAATTACCAATTTAGTTAAGACATATATTTCCTCCATAATAGAAAGACCTTTATTTTGAAATCACTTAGTAAATTAAGATAGCTGTCTTTATAGACAGATTTTATAGCTAGAGAGCTAGCTAGATGGTAAATATATGTTTGGTAGCATAATATTCCAAAATATTAATCCTCATGCTACCTCACTGATAAAAATCTCTTCTCATGTTCTCCTTTTACCATCTCAGGAAGCTGGACATGAATTAGCCACCGATTTTGGAAGAATAGGTCACAGTAGGACCAAGAAATAAATCAGGCATACTTCAACTTAACTTTTAAAAGCATGGTCAAAGATCACCAAAATTTGTGTGTACAATTGGAGAGAGACTTTTTTTTTTTTTTAACCATTATCTGACTCAATAGGAGCTGACAGAAGAGATCAGGAAGAAAAAGGGAGCCACACAAATGGAGACAGCAGGGAATACATGTGAAGATTCTGTGCACTGGGTGTGCCAGGGAGCTGTGCAGAGCTTAAGTGTCATCCAGTTTTCTTTCTGGACACTGTTAGATGGGGGAACACTAGGCAACAGCAGCCACTTGATCTACTGGGGAACTCACAGAAGGCAATTAGGCTCCTCTGTTATCAAAGACTCATCCCCAGTGGACCGGCCTTCTATTTAATAGCAGAAGATACTTTAAGCTCTCTTGTGATAGAATCCAGGGTCTGAACACCTAGAGGTTCAGGTAGTAAAGAAAAAAAAAAAGAAAAGATTCTCTGCTCCATCTGAACAAAACTGGACAAAGCCAACTGCTGGAGACCTTTGCCAGGATAGTGATGGGTTGATTAATCCTACCGTGTATTCAAATCAGTGATATGGAGACTTCCAGAACAAGGAAATCTGCTCTCTTTTGGATTCATAAGCAGCCTGATCGTTTGGAACTTTAATTTTAATCACTTCTCAAAGAGTAGAAAAATAATGGATAAGGACCATATATCCAAGGTTCAAGGTCCTCTATGGCTGCGTATTAACTGACTGCTTGCAAACAAGAGGACTGTCATCACTAAATCTCCATTTCTTAAGTTCCTTTTCTGTAATTCATATGACTTCCTTACAAGATTAATAAAATATAAAGGAAAACTTTTAAAAAATATTTCTAAGATGTCTGTTCTCGGTGCTCCTGCAAGATGCTTCAGGAGGTGTGTGCTGAGATGAAGAGGCACCCCAGAGAATGGGGCTGGGATAGACCCCCACTCTTTTCACACTGCACGTGAGCACCCTGCTATTAGACTACCCATCCTGAGACTCCAAGTGAGATTATATATGAACAAGTTTCAAATCTAACCAACTCTGAAAATCATGGAAATAATATATGTGATATTATTAATTAGAGAACACTATGTAAAATGTGAGAAAATTTTATTTACATTTCTCTGTAAATGGGGAATCATAACAGTCCCACAAATTATCATGAGAGAATTTTATGGATGAAATAAAATAATGTGTTCAAAAGGTAAACTTTCCCTATAAATGTAAGGATTCTTTTACTGTGTTTTCTAGGCTCACTTAATGGTCACTAACAGTTACAACTGGTTGGTTTGGGATTACTTATGGCAATTATTTCAAAATGCTAGAATCTTAGGGGTTTTGTTTGTTTGTTTGTTTTATTTACTGGCAGATACTAGATGCAGATCTTCATATTTCTAACTTTTATGCTACTTAATTGAAGTCCCATAGCTAGGTCTCTACATACATAAGTGCACTTGTGTATGTGCGTGTCTCTGTGTGTGTCTCTGTGTGTCTATGTATGGTTGTCAAATTCCAACCATGCCATGTTAAGTGGAGCTCTGAACTTTAAAGAAAAGCCCTTTGTAGATACAAAGTAACATTATGAATCCATCTGGGGCCGTTATTTCAGTGGATCAGATTAGGTGTCTAATGGGACCAAGATCAAGTGTTTGCTCCTCTGGAGAGCTGTTAGCCTTGAACATCTGTGTTTATAGACTTGATCTTATCTGGAATTGCATTCAGCTGTCTCTAACACTAATCAAAGAACCAGAACCCACAGACAGAAGAGGTGAGAGATTATGGCTTTCCAGATATAGTCAATTCCATTTGGCAAAGTTTTTTTAAAAAATACATGGTCCTGAGTGCTTCTATAGCATCACCTTTTCACATAAAATTAATACATTAAAATATAAACTCCTCATAACATTCTTATTGTGTCTGTAAAAAACAAAAGGAGGGGAGAACTAACTTAGCTAACAGTCATTATAATGTTTAAATAAAACCATGCATACAATGCACATAAAGACATTTTGATATCTCATCCACTCTAAAAATGCAAAGTATCCATATTATGATTACTTCTGACATAGTTATTGCTGTAACATAGTCATTTTCTAGTATAGTCTTTGGATTATAAGGCCAGAATTCAAATATTTATTAAATTATTAAATAAATTTATAATTCGATAAGCATTTAACTTCTTTTGAGGCTACTTATTAATATCCAATGTTACATACCTATAATGCTAACCAGGGTGTCCTCTAAAAGAACTGATTGTGCTACTCCAGTATCTGAGTTTATCCTCCAAATGGAAATGCTCAAGCACTATGTATGCCTTATCCTTAGAGTTTTCATATAACTTATCATTTGAATTAGGTTATTTTTGACATACTCTTGGTGAAAATATTAATAAAAAACTCCAGAACATCAGATGTAAACTGGAACTGTCTTGGGCAAAAAGAGACATGTGGTTTACCTAGTTAGAGCAGAAACTTCTGGAGTTCACTCTATTCCCTCTAAGGCTTGTTTGAAACTCTGGTCTGGATAAGCGAGAGGTGCTCTTGTGTCTAGCCTTGGTAATATAGAAACTAGACATTAGCCTTGGGAATACAGAACTGAATGACTGTAGCCGAGGAGCTAGACAAACAATTGTTAACGTTCCTGGGGAGAGTTGCCTAGTCACCAGAGTTATTCTCAGTGAAATGGTGACTTGCCCAGTCAATACGTTCCCTTTGAGTTTAGGCTCCTTTTTATTCACAGTCACTTCATAAGTCTGAGGTGGTAGAGAACAAACTCCTTGAACCTCCGAGCTTCAAAGTGCCACTCACTCTCCTTAAAACATCTCAGCAACAAAGTGGCCAATAGGTCTCTTTGTTGGTAGATAAGAAGTGGTTTGGAGAAGGCACAACAATAAAGTTTCCCAAGCAGAATATTTGGGCTGTGGCAAAGTGACCAAATATCCATACAAGTAAGGCCGGTCTTAAATCTGGGCCAAGTTCAGCTGTAGAGCCTGGGTCCTCTCCTCTACCTTCTACCAACCTCAGTGAAGAGTAGCTTGTTCATGGTTTGGGCTTGGAAGATAACTCTGAACCAGTCATATGGCTTTCAATCTCCATCAAGCCTGAGCTCCTGAAATCATTAATTCTTAACAATCAGTATTGGTTGCTACCATACACTGAAAGCCCTCCAGACACAAGAGTACAGGCACACTGAATCCAAACTGGTTTGAATCTTACTACTTTGAAGACCTTAAGACACCTCCCAGGGACTCAGTTAGGGGGGACAAATTTTGTTTTCATTTACTCAGTCACTTATTCACTGGAAAAACAGTAATTGAGTGCTTTGTATGATTTAGACTTCATTCTATATACTGGAATACAGCAGTGACCAAAAATGCAAGATCTTTGCTCTCATGGTACTTATATCTTATAGTAGAAGGCAGACAAAGAAAAATAAATAAATAAATGGATAATTAAATGAAAAGTAAATGAATATGTAAAAATGTTTCATTTGCTCTCATTAACAGCTATCTTCAACTCCTTTGGCTTTCCTCCCTACCTAAGAATTTGATGATGGAATGGCCTACAAAGACATTCATTTGAACAAATGACTGTTACATTCATGCCTAACCCTCCATTTTACTCCCCCTGTAAAACAGCATTTTGCATGAATTAAGATTAATTACTGGTTGGTTTGGATTTACATTTTTCCAAACTGAAGAAGACATTATTGGGATCTCTACTACATTCTCTCCTCACTTGGTCAATGTCGAGGACTATTTATCTGAGAATATAAAAAGGTCTATTTTGTGATCTAGTAGGTTATTTCATAACTTAGTTGTTTGTCTTTATTTTTATCATGAAGAAGAAATCGACTTTTTGTTGTGTATCCCTTTACTTTTCACAAGAAAACAATGTATTCTTCTTAGGTGGAAAGAATACTCTGCATTTCAGCAATTTTTCAAGAAGTGTTCCCACACATTTTGAATGATTAGTTAAACCAGGAAAAAGTTGGACTAATGTGAGGAAGACCTTTTTTTCATTGCCTTTAGTTATCACACAATGAAAAATACTACAGAGGATGCTGAGAAGGTTTAGGAAGAGCAAATAATCTTGAAAATGACTTATTTCATTATATGAAAAGACCCTTAACTTTTGTAGACCTAGATGTTTAAATAATTGTGAAACTTAAATTTGAAATGTATTCTACTCTTGGTAATTTCCTTCTCAGTGTGTTTGAAATGGTTGGGCTGTTATCTGTTCTTGCCACCTTTTTTGTTATGGCATAATACTCCATCCCCTAGCAAAGGAGTTTCATACCCTATTACCTTCCTTTCCAGTTTATTACATTGTTCACAGCAGTGAATGACATAGCTAGCGTTGCAATACTGTTTCTCTTATAACTTTTGGGGTTTGATTCTTCTCATGTGTGTTTTCTGCAAAAAGTGTGTTGTATGTACAGTTGACCCTTGAATAACATAGGTTTGAACTGCATGAGTCCACTTATACACAGATTGTTTTCAATAAATATATCGTAATTTTTTCTTATATTTGTGACAGTTTGAAAAAACTTTCAGACAAACTACATAACCTACAAATATTGAAAATATTAAGAAAAAGTTCAATATGTCATGAATGCATAAAATATTATAGATAATAGTTTATCACTTACCACCATAAAATATACACAAATCTATTATAAAAATTTAAAATATATCAAAACTTACACATACACTTACACACCATACATGGCACCATTCCCAGGTGAGGGAAATGTAAACAAATAAGATGCAGTATTAAATCATAACTAAATAAAACTAACTGCAGTACACACTGTACTACTGTAATGATTTTGTAGCCACTTCCTGTTGCTAATGCAGTGAGCTCAAGTGTTGGGAGTTTCTGATTAAAATACCATGTGACAGTAACCATCTCTGCATGAGCAGTTTCCCTGCAGTTAATTGCATATCACAGCAAAACGTGATGTCTCATGGTTCTTGTGTATTTTTCATTGTGTTCAGCGCAATACTGTAAACCTTATAACATAATGGGACCCAAACAAAGTGTCACTAGTGATGCTGAAAGTGACCCTAAGAAGCAAAGTCATCACATGACAAGAAAAGTTGAATTACTTGATACATACCATAGAATGAAGTCTACAACTGTGGTTGCTTATCATTTCAAGAGAAATGAATCCAGTGTAAGGACCACTGTAAAAAAAGAAAAAGAAATTTATGAAGCTGTGGCCAGTAGGCACTTTAAAAGCCTTGCCCTTTTTGTGAAATACCTTTTTATCTCATATTGAAAATGTAGCTTTATGTGGGTGCAGGATTGTTATAAGAAAGGCAAACCTATCGACTCTCATATGATTTGAGAAAAAGCAAAGTCATTATATGAAAACTTATAGTAAAAGGAAGGTGAAGGATCTAAAGCTGGAGATTTAATGCCGGCAAAGGACGGTGTGATAATTTCAGACAGAGGTTTGGCTTTAAAAAATGTCTAGATAGGGCTTCCCTGGTGGCGCAGTGGTTGGGAGTCCACCTGCCGATGCGGGCGACGCGAGTTCGTGCCCCGGTCCGGGAAGATCCCACATGCCACAGAGCGGCTGGGCCCGTGAGCCGTGGCCGCTGGGCCTGCCCATCCGAAGCCTGTGCTCCACAACAGGAGAGGCCACAGCGGTGAGAGGCCCGCGTACCGCAAAAAAAAAAAAAAAAAAAAAAGTCTAGATAACAGGAGAAGCAGATTCTGCCAATCAAGAGACAACATATAAGTTCCCAGACACCATTAAAAAAATAGTTGAAGAGGAAGGATATCTGCCTGAACAGATTTTTAATGCAGATGAAAGTGACTTATTCTTGGAAAAATAATGTCATGAAGGACATTTAATAGTAAGGAAGAGAAGTGAGCATTAGGATTTAAGGCAGGAAGGGATAGGATTATGCTACTGCTTTGTGAAAATGCAGTTGGGCTTATCATCAGGACTGTCCTTATATAAAGCTTCTAACCCCCGAGCCTTGAAGAGAAAATATAAACACCAGCAGCAAGTCTTTTGGTTGTACAATAAGAAGGCCTGGACAATGAGAACCCCTTTTTTGGGTTGTTTGTATTGATGCTTTGCCTCTGTAAGGGACTGCTTTTTAAAAGTTCTTTTGATATTGGACAGTGCCCCTGACCACCCAGAAACCCATGAGTTCAACCCCAATGGCATCAAAGCGGTCTACCTACCCCCAAACACAATGTCTCTAATTCAGCCTCTAGATCAGGGAGTCATAAGGACCTGTAATGCTCACTACATATGGTGCCCTATGGAAAGGATTGACAACACTATGGAAGAGAGCCCTGACAGAGAGAACATCATGGAAGTCTGGAAGGATTACACCAGTGAAGATGCCATTCTTGTTATCAAAAAAGACATGGGGCTTCCCTGGTGGCACAGTGGTTGAGAGTCCGCCTGCCAATGCAGGGGACACGGGTTCGTACCCTGGTCTGGGAAGATCCCACATGCCGCGGAGCGGCTAGGCCCGTGAGCCATGGCCGCTAAGCCTGCGCGTCCGGACCCTGTGCTCCGCAACGGGAGAGGCCACAACAGTGAGAGGTCCGCGTACCGCAAAAAAAATAAATTAAATTAAATTTAAAAAGGCATGAAAGCCACTAAGCCCTGAACAATATATTCCTGCTGGAGAGAACTGTCCAGATGTTGCACATGACTTCACAGGATTTACGACAGAGCCAAGCAAAGAAATCATAAAGGAAATTGTAGATATGGCACAAAAGGTGGGGTTGTGTGGGTGAAGGGTTTCAAGATATAGATCTTGGAGAAATTCAAGAGTTGATAGACACCATGTCAGAGAAATTAACAGAAGACGACTGATGGAGATGAGTGCTTCCCAACCAGTGACAGATGATGATGAGGAAACCTAGAAGCAGCAGTGCCAGGAAACAAATTGGCATCAGACAATCTAGCAGAAGGATTATGATTTTTCATGACTGCTTTTAACTTCTTTAAGGACATGGACCCTCCTTCTGATACAGGCACTAAAACTAAAGCAAACAGTGGAAGAAGGATTGGTCCTGTATAGGAACATTGTTAGAGAAATGAAAAAGCAAAAAAAAGTCAGAGAGGTTACATGTATTTTGATAAAGTTACACCAAGTGCACCTGCCTCTCCTGCTTCCCCTTCCCACTCTACCTCTTCTGCCTCTGCCACCCCTGAGACAGCAAGACCAACCCCTCCCCCTCCTCCTGAGCCTATTCAAGGTGAAGACAATGAGGATAAATACCTTTATGATGATCCACTTCACTTAACTAATAGTAAATAATCATCAGATCGTACACTTAAAAAACTTACCTGTCATGTGTGTGTGTGGGTGTGTGTGTGTGAATGTCTTTGTGTGAAAATCTAATAACTATATGGCAAGAACTGTGTTAAATGTTTTCCTGTGTCATCACCATTATTACTGCCTAAGTATTTATCATGTAGAACACCGTGTGCCGGACTTGTACTGGAGTGGATAGCTTACCGTTGCATAGGCATGAGTGACATTTAATATTTATAAAATTATTTAATAAATTTAATAAAGTTAAGTGTGTTAGTTTTATTGCTCTTTCATAACTTTGCTTTCAAAGAATTACTTTACCATACAGTATTCTTTCTGTGTCAATTTCCCTCTCTTATAATTGGAGAAACTGTGTATCAGCCTATCATCAGAGGTAAATTTTATTTTTAATGTAACAATGTTTCTAATAGTTTATTATGAATATGATTGTAATACTGTATGCCATAAAAATTTTAGTAACAATTCATTTATTAGTGTGTAGCCTAGGCTACTATGAAGCAATTGTATCGATTACACTAGGTGACCATAAAGCAGTCATATTGCTGCTTCTTTGTTATCAATGCATGAATTGCTATGCCTGTAAATAAACATGAATTTCTTTTTCACATTATCTTTTCATTTTTGATGTCTAGTGTTAGTAATACATATAATATCCACATTGTTTTGTATTATATAAGACAATATTGATGTAGGTACTGACAGACAATTCATCTGTAAACAGACCACATAAACTTATGGTATTGATAAATGCAGTACAGCACTATAAATGTATTTTCTCTTCCTTATGATTTTCTTAATAACATTTTCTTTTCTTTAGCTTACTTTATTGTAAGAATACAGTATTTAATGCATATAACATACAAAATGTATGTTAATTGACTGTTTATGGTATCGGTAAGCCTTCCAGTCAACAGTAGGCTGTTACTAGTTAAGTTGTTTGGAAGTCAAAAGTTGTACATGTATTTTTGACTGCACGGGGATGTTGGCACCCCTAACCCCTACATTGTTCAAAAATCAACTATATATTTAAGAACAATTTGGCAAATTCTTCAAATTATGAAGAGATCAAAAATCAAAGGGACAAATTTTTATCACTGCTAACCATAATCCTTCAATTTGTAGAAATTTCAAGATAACTAAACATTTTTAACTAAGCACTTACTAGTCCCTGAGGTCAATCTATTTTAATTATGTGTACCTTATGTAATTGTTACAAACTTAACTTAATGTTAACACTATGAGAGTATTTGCTATAGAGGTATTACTATAATCTTCCAGAAAATATGCTAGAATGTTAGATGGACATTCTCAAAGATTATGATAATTCTGTCATAAAAAAATTAGAAAATTCTGTAGAATATATACACCAATACTTTAACCATGGCTATCTCTGTTTAAGTGACAGCAGTGTGATAATTTACTCCTAATTAATTTTATGATTTATGGCAGCAAATATATATTATTTTATAATTCTAAACAATATTGTTACCAAACTCAGGTTCAGCTGCTCACCACTCAAAAGCCAATACTTGATAGACAAGTGTTGGTTGGAAGGGAAAGGTTGCTTTATTCAGGAGGCCAGCAACCTGGGGAGAAGGTAGACTCATGTCCCTAAACCAACTCCAAAGATTCTGCTCAACCATGAAAGTTTTTAAAGGGAGAATCATTTGGGGAAGTGGTCAGAGTCTTCATTATCTTCCGCTATGTGCAGACTTTCTTCTGCTTGGCTGGTGGTGAGATAACAGGGCGGTGCTCCAGGAATCTTGTGCTCGACCCAAAGTTACCTGAGAGGGGGCCTTACTTCCTACAGAAGAGCTCAAAGGTATTGCTATATACATCCCTTGAGTAGGGACCAGGACCCTGCTCCAAGGCTGCACCATTGTTTCTTGAGTGCTCCTCCCTTGTTTCTGCATCCCCTCCCTTCCCTGATTAGCAAATGCTCGAATCTCCCCCTTGGAACTCAGGGAAGGTCAAAGAGGCTGAATGAAGCCTATTTCCTACAAACAAGAAATGGGGGGCATGAAAGGGATTTGTACCCAGGAGGGCCTCACAGGGTCCTGCTTCATTTCAGTATGGTTTACGTATTTAATCACTATTGAAAGAATGATCTCAAGTGGTTTTCTGTATCATTTCACTGCACTATTTAATATCCTTTAAAAGCTGGTTACAGGCTTGCAAATGAAGTCCAAATTGCTAGCATTGCTCAAAATTCTATTCTGGACTGTCTTACTTATCCAGCCTTTTTGTCACAGTGTACTTCCTTCAATGTTGGACTGGATTTTCCTCTTGTTTTCCTAGACACCGACCTTGGGACCAGCTAGACCCAACCTCCAAATGACCTTGACAAAATTCCCCACCTAATAAAACATGATTCAGGGAATTACTTTTAGCTGCAGTTTTAATTGAGAGTATTACTTAAAGAATTACCTCACTTAGCTTCATCTGCAATTTTTTTTCTCAAGAAACTTAACTCTGATATTTCCAATATTTTTTTCTATGAATTCTTCCAATTGAAACCATGCACCTCAGGTTGGGACTTGAACCCCATGCCAGGACTTGAACCTGGTCAAAACCCAGATTGAGACTTGAACTCACGCAGCCGGGACTCGAACCTGGCCACAGTCTACCAACTGAGAACACACACCTGGTTTCGGGACTTAAAGAAGCTCAGGTTCTTGATGTCTCTTTGCAGAAAGAATTCAGTGAGAGACAAAATGATAGGTAAGAAGTGGATTTCTTTAGAGAGAAACACACTCCACAGAGTGTGGGCCATCTCAGAAGGCGAGAAAGGCACCAGGGTATGGGGTAGTCACTTTTTATAGGGCTGGGTAATTTCATAGGCTAATGGATGGGAGGAGTATTCCAGCTATTTCAGGAAGGGGCAAGGATTTCCAGGAATTGGGCCACCGCCCACTTTTTGATCATTAAGGTCAGTCTTGGAAGTGTCATGGCGCCTGTGGGTGTGTCATTTAGCTTGGTGATGTGTCACAGTGAGTGTATACTGAGGCTCAAGGTCTAGTGGAAGTTGACTTGTCCTCCATCTTGGACCCATTTCGTTCTAATTAGTTATGTCATGTCCTTGGGCTATATCATTCTTTCAAAGGTTGTGCCCTCCCCCTTCCCTCCTGTTTCACAATGATTAATCAACTGAAGATAATTCAGTGCAATTTAGTCAAGTCATATATATATATATATATATATTTTTTTTTTTTTGGCGGTGCAAGGGCCTCTCACTGTTGTGGCCTCTCCCGTTGTGGAGCACAGGCTCCAGACGCGCAGGCTCAGCGGCCATGGCTCATGGGCCCAGCCGCTCCGTGGCATGTGGGATCCTCCCGGACCGGGCCACGAACCCGTGTCCCCTGCATCGGCAGGCGGACTCTCAACCACTGCGCCACTAGGGAAGCCCCATATTAATTTTTTAATGTTAATAAGTTACAGATACTATACTGTTTTTTCTTAAGGAGTTTACATTAAACTTTCCACGAAAATAGGGCAGAAGGAAGGAAGGAAGGAAGACTGATAAGAAGTCTGTTCCACAATTACTCAGCTCTCTGCTTTGGGACAATTTCTAACTGCAACAGAGAGCTAGAGTCCTTGCAGTTCATGACAGTGTTGAGGAGTAGTGGATGCAGAGATGAGGGCCAGAGAGAGGTGAAGCAGCCATCATTTCAAGGAGCTGAGCAGAGAGTAGACCCCAGAAGCTCATGTCTGGGCCACTGTTGAGCTGAGGGCAGTGCTCCACACAAACAGAGGAAGACTGACGGAAGCTTTCCAAATAGCAGCTACCATGAAAACTATGAAGTTGAGAATGGTAATGAGAAGACAGAGATCAAGCATTCTTGGAGGAAGAACATCCTGTTCTGACTCATCCAAAACAGATGGCTCATTTTAACACTGCACTTACATCTTTGATATCCAACTAAGACATGGCAAAGGCCTGAACCTTAAAAGCAAGAGCCATGCCTTGATTGCAGATACCTGCCAACTAAAAATTGGCCCTTGCCATCTACATCTACTAGGATTAAATCATGAGCCACAGCAACTGCTGACCTTCAACACACCCTGAAAGGAGTTCAGGGTGGAGTTTAAGAATGAGACACTCTGTGCTCTGGAAAAAGCTGGCAGAATAGGCTTTCAGATAGTTAGATATTGTCAAGAGAAGAGTTTAGGAGCTCAATTCTTGCATCTCCTGTGCCTAGAAAAGCATCAAAATCCTTCATGGTGACGTCTGCTCCTTGGGATTAGCAGTAACTTTCACGAGACTACCAGAAACCTTCAGCAATAAAATATGTGTTTGATTACATGTACTTCCCCTTCACTAAAATCACATATATACTGACCTGCCCCCCGCTACCCCTTTGGAACCGTTCCTCAGAGCTATCTGAGAGGCTGTCTCTTGACAGCCTATAGTCCTCAGAAAGCCCCAAATAAAACTGAACTCATAGCTCTCATATTGTGCGTGTGTGTGTGTGTGTGTATGTGTGCGCGCGCTCTGTGCTTTGTTGTTGTTGCTTTTCAGTCCGCACCCCTGATGTCTTAAGCGTTTCTTCTTGCATAACTTTGTCCCACTCCTTAGGTGAGATGGGGGATAGAGTGAGAGGAATACCTTCTCTTGTTGTTCTGGAACATGACCCTGTAAGGGCTTTCTTCCAGAGAGTATGTCTCTGTTACGGAAAAGGCTTTAGGACTATTTCACAAGGATTACTCTTTCCATCCCCCTGCCAGAGACATGAGGGGTTATTTATTGCATCTTCTCTATGAGAATCTGGTAGGGTTCCTGAAAATACAGCCAATAAAAGTGCAGGGCCTCTCCAAGATGGCACCTCCTAGGAGTGTCTCACTGCCACGTTGGTACTCTATTGGTCTCTAGCAATTTGTCAAAATTATCATTGTAAGTGTTTCTACCAGTTTATGACTCCAGGAGGTTTTGCTCCAGGAAACCAGTTCTCAGCTGTGTCTCTTTGGATTCTCTGTCTCTTGATTTCAGGGTGGTAGCATTCCCTGAAAACTCAGTTCTTTAATGTGTAAGGGAGGAAATATAATTTTTCCTCTACCCTTCTGAACTCTTGGCTGACACCCCTTTTAATAAAAGACAGACTAATAAGGAGAAAAAAACCACAAGTTTATTAAATATATACCTCAATATGGATGTGTAAATGAAAAATATTGCCTGCCATATCAGTAAACAAAGGATGTTGCAGACGACAAGCCACCACATTACAGCCCTCACAGTGAGCCCCAAGGGAACTCAGGATGGAAACAGAATGCTGCAACCACCCCCAAAAGTGCACCTTGAGGTTACTCAGGATGAGAAAGCATGGGACACTGGCCCAAGACAGCTGAGGTGCATATCAAAGGAATGATTTCAATGAGCCCAGACTTTGCATCTTCCCAAACATAGAAAAGCACTAAATTCAAAAGAAAGACAAAAGAAAGATGCTGGGAGGGAAGCAATTAAGCAAGTAAGTAGGTGAAAGGAGGAAATATTTGGTAAACAAAGCTTGCCAAGGCAAGCAGGTAAGTCAGTCTCTCAGGTGAAAAAGTTGTCTCTGGTAATAGCTCTCTTCCTGGTACAGGCACCTTTCTAATGTAAATTGCCTTTATAAATGTAGATTTTTCTTTACAAAAGGGTAAAAAATCTTCTACTGTTTTCAGAGTTTTTTTCTGTCTGCACAGTTTTTTTCTGTGTCTCAAAAATAATCAGCTCAAAATAATCCTTAGGCCAAAGAGGCATGTTTTGGAATGGCATATTCTTCTACCTTTCAACTGCAACCAAGGAAAATTGTTTTTCAGTCCAGGCTTATGTCAGAGCTGGAAATTGAACTCTTATAACTTAATTTTTAAATTTCATTTTCCAATTGACTGTTATTCATATACAGAAATGTGACTGATTTTTTAAAAATTGACCTTATATTCTGCAACCTTGCTAAATTAGTTCTAATACTTTTCATTTGTTGAATCCACTGAATTTTCTATGTATGCAAACATATCTTCTGAAAGCAATGAGAGTTTTTCTTTGAATCTACCACTTAATGATTCTTGGAGAATGATGCTTGGAGAATGAAAAGTTTAGGAGAAATCGAAGGTGAAGATGCTGAATTTAAACAGAGGTTTTGATGGTCTTATGGGAGACAAAAATTGGATAACAGATTCTCTCAGGCTTTGAATGTCACTCTGAAGGTCTAGATTTCCTAAAACTAACATTCTATTCTTAATCTCAGGTTGTATTATAATTATTTGTCCCCACCTTAACCGGCTGTCACAAACAAAAGTAAATCATCATAACATTTTTCAGTATCTCAAATTATTTATACACCATTTCATTCACAGTAGTATTTGGTTAACAATAATCAGGGTCAAATCACAAAACTAAAACAATTTAGTAACAAGTTTGTCCATTATTCAAGGGAAAGCATTCCATGGATTGGGGGAATACAGTGCCTCACAAGCAGTGGTTCATTCTTCCTGAGGGATTTTCGGCAAGAGTGAGTTTACAGAGAAGTAGAACGGGCAACATGGGAACAGGCCACGGTTGGCTGGGTTTGCATATCTGACCTTCTTTAGAAAGACAAAGGAACAAAGAATTATGGAGCCTAGAGTTAGCTTGGCATCTGGGGATTGGCTGACTGTATAAACTATGTTTCTGGTCAAGTGGAACATTTAGAGGAACATAAAAGTTTGGTTTGCTGAGGTACCACCTGGGGCAAGAGCAGTTCCATCTTGACCATAAAAATTCACTTCAACACCAGGAATGTAAAAAGATAAAATCTAATGCAGAAATCTAAAGAAAGCTGATAAAAATGTACAAAGACTATAGGAGTCAAATATTATTCTTATAAGAAATGGACTTTATAATATCTGTGATTAATTTGTCTATTAAACAAGGTGACAAAATGGATACATAATCTTGTTAGAAAATTGGATACTATATAAAATTTCAATGAACATTTAAGAACCAAAAAATCCAATAAATGAAAATAACATTTTACCTGGGGGTTCAGACAGCAGGTTGGACAGTGTGAAAGAGAGGAGTAGTTTACTAGCATATAAATCAGAATAAAAATATTCTGATTGAAACAGGATAGAAAATAAAAGAACTAAAATACAGAAAGAAGAGCATATGTTCAAGAGATGGTAAAGAGACCTAATTATCTATAACACAGATATGTTTCCTGTCCAAAAACTCTTTAAACTTCAAGTTTATGAAAACAGTCAACTATGGTTATAAAGTCAAACAAGTCAATTTCAAAAATTGATTCAAGACATCAAGGCAAAGAAGCAAACGTTTCTATAGATACATTATGGTAAGCTTACTGAAAACTAAAACAAAAAATCTTAAAAGACGACCAGAAAAAAAATAAATAAAAAACAACATTGTTTTCAAAAAAGGACCAATATAAGCTCTGATGATAAGGGTCAAGGATAATTTTAACAAGAACCCCATGAGATACTTCTATACCCCAAAGCTTTAAAACCCACTTATTTTGTGACTTAATCAAGAAGAAACTGGACTTATTTGTTTGAAAAATTAGAGGACAGGTCTTAGGTACTTGGAAAGACCCCCTTCAGTCCTTATATAGATGATAATACATTTATTTTAGCTCATTAAAAGTTTTTTCCCTTCCACATCTTGTACTGTGCACTTTTTTTTTTTCCTATTCCATAATGCTTTTTATGGCCACGGAGAACAATTATAGTAAAATCCTCCTTCTACTGCAAATCATTTATGAAACCTGCTTAAGTACTGTGTCATGTGTGGATTTATGGATTGCTAAGTCATTCTGTGGTTTCTGTTAAACTCAGGAGAGATTTGACCATATCCGATTGTTACAGTATTTCAAAGAGCAAATTGCTTTATATATTTTGCAACAGGATATCTTCATGATTTATCAAAAAGCTTAAGAGTTTTGTTATTTTTATAACATCTGCATTTAGTCATTATGTATGTCACTCATTTTGTTCTGAATAAATCTGTTCATAATAAGAGTGGAAGACATTTTATATTTATCATATATTGGGAGGCATACAATTTTTCTCTGTAAATATACCAATAACACACAGGCACACGCACACAATCAACCACATACACTTACTACTTGGAATATACTCATACAAACACATTTTGAGTAAAATATGTAGGAAGTCTTAATATCAAGTATCCTAGTGGGGCATGCACTTTTTCTTTGAGTACCAATAACACCCACCTTTACTATACAATTTCAAAAGCATTTTAAAAAATACTTCTGCTTGCTCTGAATTGCAATTCCATAAATTTTATGCAATTATTCCCATCTTCAGGTTAAAAAACCTGAGATACTATGAAAATAAGCAACTTCCCCAGGATCACAAGGCCAATAATTGACAGTTGCATTTTTTAAAAATATTGTTCTATTTTAGAAGAATTTTAGCATTACCAAAATCTGCAAGAACACTACAGAGTTCCTATATACCTCACACCCAGGTTTCCTTCTGTTAACAGTACCTTAGTGCATCTGTCACAACTAATACATCAATAATGATACATTATTGTTAACTAAAGCACATACTTTTTTGTACTTAATTTTTTCTTTTTTTTTTTTTTTTTTTTTTGCGGTACGTGGGCCTCTCACTGTTGTGGCCTCTCCCGTCACGGAGCACAGGCTCCGGACGCGCAGGCTCAGCGGCCATGGCTCATGGCCTAGCCGCTCCACAGCATGTGGGATCTTCCCGGACTGGGGCACGAACCCGTGTCCCCTGCATCGGCAGGCGGATTCTCAACCACTGCGCCCCTAGGGAATCCCCAAAAGGAAGCACTTTTTGATTTAAATTTAAATTTTGATTAAGCCTAGTGAGGAAGGCATGTTGAAAGCTGAGACAGGCCAAAAGCTAGGTCTCTTGTGTCAAATAGCTAGGTTGTGAATGCAAAGGAAAAGTTCTTAAAAGAAATTAAAAGTGCTACTCCAGGGAACACACATATAATAAGAAAGCAAAACAGCCTCATGGCTGATATGGAGAAAGTTTTAGTGCTCTGGATAGAAGATCAAACCAGCCACAACACTCCTTCAAGCCAAAGCCAATCTAGAGTAAGGTCCTAACTCTCTTTAATTCTATGAAGGCTTAAAGAGATGAGAAAGCTTGAGAAAAAAATGTTTTGACCTAGTAGATGTTGGTCCATGAAGTTTAAGGACAGAAGCTAACTCCATAATATAAAAGTGCAAGGTAAAGCAGCAGGTGCTGATGCAGGAGTGGTAGCAAGTCTTTCAGAAGATCTAGCTAAGATCATTCATGAAAGTGGCTACACTACACAACAGATTTTCAGTGCAGACAAAACAGCCTTATATTGGAAGAAGATGCCATCTAAGACTTTCACAGAGAATAGAAAACAGTGCCTGGCTTTAAGGCTTAAAATTACAGGCTGACTATCTCGGTAGCAGTGT
The DNA here is from genome assembly GCF_951394435.1 of Stenella coeruleoalba. NCBI lineage: Eukaryota > Metazoa > Chordata > Mammalia > Artiodactyla > Delphinidae > Stenella > Stenella coeruleoalba. The sequence continues at coordinate 10,333,751 of NC_137151.1, forward strand.
TGTCAGAAATAATCAATAAACAGTCTATGACAAACAATAAATGCTGGAGAGGGTGTGGAGAAAAGGGAACCCTCTTGCACTGTTGGTGGGAATGTAAATTGACACAGCCACTTGTAGAACAGTATGGAGGTTCCTTAGAAAACTAAAAATAGAACCGCCCTATGACCCAGCAACCCCACTCCTGGCATATACCCAGAGAAAACCATAATTCAGAAAGACACACGCACCCCAATGTTCATTGTAGCACTATTTACAATAGCCGGGATATGGAAGCAACTTAAATATCCATCGACAGATGAATGGATAAAGAAGATATGGTACGTATATACCATGGAATATTACTCAGCCATAACAAGTAACGAAATTGGGTCATTTGTGTGGATGGACCTAGAGACTGTCATACAGAGTGAAGTAAGTCAGAAAGAGAAAAACAAATATCATATATTAATGCATACATGTGGAATCTAGAAAAATGGCATAGATGATCTTATTTGCAAAGCAGAAATAGAGACACAGACATAGAGAACAAACATATGGATACCAAGGGGGAAAGGGTGGGGGGCCATGGGAGGAATTGGGAGATTCGGATTGACATATATACACTATTGATACTATGTATAAAACAGATAACTAATAAGAAATACTGTATAGCACAGGGAACTCTACTCAATGCTCTGTGGTAACCTAAATGGGAAGGAAACCAAAAAAAGAGGGGATATATGTATACATGTAGCTGATTCACTTAGCTATACAGTAGAAACTAACACAACATTGTAAAGCAACTATACTCCAATGAAAATTATTTAAAGAAAACAATCTATGCTATGAATGGAAGAGAGTTTTCATCAAAGCTAACTGAAGACCATAACCCGGGAGACAAAGATATAGAAACATTTGAATTGTTTTCTGCTGGATTACAAAATAAAGGAGGCTCATATAGGCAAAACACACAAAATAACATAACTTGTTTGTCCAGCTTTAGGATTGGAGCTCCAAAAAGTAAGGGTGCTTGTTAAGCAAGGATTGGTTGGGGTCTGAAATGCTTGCATAGTTATAAGGAGAGACCCTGTGACCATAAGGTTGCAGCTAGCAGTTGCTGGCAGATATTATTTTTAGAATGGATGATGGTATCCTTGAATCTAACACAGTTCAGAAAATTTAAGTTCTCAGTGATAGAGGAGCGTGTCTGAAACCATATTCACAATGGCCTCTTAGCTCCACTTTGAATGCCTGAACCACAGTTACTCCATTTTGACTTAAAGTGCATTATTTTTCTTAATGGTTAAAGCAGATGTACAATATATGTTTAATAGGCCACAAAACAGTCTATTCTAGTTAGCATAAAGTTTAAGTTAAATCTTATGTAAGCCAGAATGACTTCTTCATACCTCCATATGTGAAAACTTCTTACATCAGGGACTGATTCAGCTGGTGGCTTAAAGCTGAAGCCAATGCTCACTGACCATTTCAAAAATCCTAGGGCACTTAGGAGTTATGCTAAGTCTACTTTACCACAGATGGAATAACAAAGCTTGGATGACAGAGCATCTGTTTACAACATGGCTTACTGAATATTTTAAGCCTGATGTTGAGATTTACTGCTTGGAAAAAAAAGATTTCTTTCAAAGTATGACTGCTCATTGACAATGTACCTGGTCATCCAAGAGCTCTGATGGAGATGTACAATGAAATGAGTGTTTTTTTCATGCCTGCTAACCCAACACTCATTCTGCAGTCCATGGGTCAAGAAGTAATTTTGACTTTCAAGTCTTTTTACTTAAAAAATACACTTCATAAGGCTACAGTTGCTATAGATAGTGATTCCTCTGATGGGTCTGGGCAAAGCAGATGGAAAACTTTCTGGAAAGGATTCACCATTCTAGATATCATTAAGGACATTCATGATTCAGGGGAAGAGGTCAACATATCAATATTAACAGGAGTTTGGAAGAACACGATTCCAACTCTCATGGGTGACTTGGAGGGGTTCAGGACTTCAGTAGATGAAGTAACTGCAGGTGTGGAAATAGCAAGAGAACTAGAATTTGAAGTGGAGCCTAAAGACGTGACTGAACTGCTGCAATCTCATGATGAAAGGTTAACATATGAGGATGAAGAGTTGCTTGTTGGGCTTCCCTGGTGGCGCAGTGGTTGAGAATCTGCCTGCCAATGCAGGGGACACGGGTTCGAGCCCTGGTCTGGGAAGATCCCACATGCTGCGGAGTAACTAGGCCCGTGAGCCACAACTACTGAGCCTGCGCGTCTGGAGCCTGTGCTCCACAACAAGAGAGGCTGCGACAGTGAGAGGCCCGCGCACTGCGATGAGAGTGGTCTCGCCGCAACTAGAGAAAGCCCTCGCACAGAAACGAAGACCCAACACAGCCAAAAATAAATAAATAAATTTAAAAAGATTTGCTTGTTATGGATGAGCAAAGAAAGTGGTTTCTTGAGATGGAACCTACTCCTGGTGAAGATAATATGAAAACTGTTGAAATGACAGCAAAGGATTTAGAATATTACATCAACTTAGCTGGATTAGCAGTGGCAGGGTTTGAGAATATTGACTCTGATTTTGAAAGAAGTTCCACTGTGGGTAAAATGCTATCAAACAGCATTGCATGATGCAGATAAATCACTCCTGAAAGGAAGAGTCAAGCAATGCAGCAAACTTAATTGTTGTCCTATTTTATGAAATTGCCACGGCTACCCCAACCTTCAGCAACCATCACCCTGATCAGTCAGCAGCCGTCAGCATCTACCAACAAAAAGATTACAACTTGCTGAAGGCTCAGATAATGGTTAGCATTTTTTAGCAATAAAGAATTTTTTAAACTAAGGTATATGTATGTACATTGTTTTTTGTAGACATAATGCTATTACTCACTTAATAGACTACAGTACAGTGTAAGTGTAACTTTTATGTGCACTGAGAAACCAAAAATTCCTTGCTTTATTGCAATATTTACTTTATCGCAGTGGTCTGGAACTGAACCCGCACCATCTCTGAGGTATGACTGTATACGGCTATAGTGATTACAGTGGGATATGGGACTAGAGAAGGAAACAGGAAACATTTATGTTGAAATGTAGACATTTTTCAAGTTTTAAATGTGTGCATCACATTTTTTTAACACATAAAACCAAACTAATACATATCAAATTTATACTGATGGTACCAAAAGCATTAGCTGCCAGGACCAGACTTTTACCTTAGGGGTACAGATGACCAAACCTGAGGGATGAGCATAAAGGGTTGACAAGACCTCCAAGCGCTGATCAGTCATTTTCCAAATGGGACCCAAAAACCATATGATTGAAAATGCAATATTTTCCCACTGGATTGCACACTGCTGTTCTTCTGGTTCCTCCTGTAAATTATGCCTTCTGGGAGCCATGACATATTTTAAGCTTTAAGTCCTCTGTTTCATAATGCACCATGCATCCTGCAGCACAAGACTTTTGGACTGCTATAACAACAAACCTCAGACTGGGTAGCTTATAAACAATAACAATTTATTGTTCACCATTCTGGAGGCTGTGAGGTCCAAGATCAAGTCAGCATCGTCACATTTTCTGGTGAGGACCCTCTTCCTTACTCAAAACTGCCACCATCTTACTATGTCCTCACTTTGGCAGGAGGGGTCAAAGACCCCTCTGGAGCTTCTTTTATAAACACACTAATCCCATTTGTGAGGAATCTACTTTTGAAACCTAATTACTTTCCAAAGGCCCTAATCCCATCATCTTTGGGAGTTAGGACTTCATATATAAATTTTGGGGGGACACAAATATTCAGACCATAATCACAGGAGCACAAAGATAATGACACAAAGGAGACACCACTAATGGAAAATTTTGTGGAACTTCTTAATTTTATAAAGGCTAGCTTTTTAAGAAACATAAATTCATCTGTTCTAGCCAAATATGTAAAATTATCATCAACTTTCATATAAAATAATTGTAAAGCTACCACATATATAGTAATATTTTATCAGTAAACTATACATAGAATTCTAAGTATTCAATGAAAAATGGAAATGTTCTCTAATGCTGGACTGAAGTAGATTGGCCTCCAAAGACACATATACTCAATTAAAAAAAAAAAATTGCTGGACTGCTGTATTTTGAACCAAGGTGGTTTATAGAAAACTCGAGATACTGCACAATTCAATTTATGTCTTTAGAGACTTTCAAAGTCCTAGTAAATATTTTACTGACCATTTAATGTTTTTTTAGTAAATGAAGTGCATAAAGCACCAGAGAAACCAGAAAAAAATTGTTACTCTATTTCAGTTTTATAACCCCTCTCACATTAGTGGTATATGAGTTTATCTATAATATGTAATGATACAGTACATCAATTCTAATAGGATGTATTACAATATTCAGAATTCTCAAAGCGCAGAGTAATAAAAATGCCTCCACTGCATCTATAATTTGAAACTTCAACATGTAAACAGGATTATATACATAATAGAAATAAACCTTTGAAGATACTCATATCTGGTGCTTTGATAAGCAAGAAAACTTTTATACTGTCAGGGGTTTTGGAGTGTAAAATTAAATTTTAATATTAAAACGGAAACACTGTTGATGCAACAGCTGAATCAACAGGACTACAAAATAATTCAGGTAAAATACTACCCTAGAGCATGAATGTAATTTCTTTGTATAAATAGCTAGCATTGAACTCAAACAACAGTATATAATCATTTTTGAAATAAGTTGTCTACTTTATCATATTTCTTGAACAAGGCATTGAATAGTTATCAATGTTAATATCTCAACAATAAGATTCCTGACTACTGATATTATAATTTTCAATAAATATATTCTATACAGCACTACACAACAATAATATTGTTTTTACTTTTTTCTTTTATTTTTATTTTTTCTCTCTACCCAGTCAATTCCCAATAATATTGTTTTTAAAAGAAACATAATAATCAAAATGTTAGGGAGGAATAAGGGGAAAAGAAAGTGTTTCATTATGCGGAAAGAAAACTTCCAGGCAAAGAGAAGAAGAAATGTAATGTTCTTAGCACTGAGTTCAAGGAGTCCTAGGCAGGGTTTTTGTTTATTTGCTGCATAAAAAAACACAACTCAAAAGCAGCTAAGTTGAAGAGAAGTGACTCAATATTCTTTTTCAAAATTTATGATTTATGTCTACCATGTTTTCTGTTTTCCCTTTCTTTCTCTTTCTTCCCCCCTTCCTTCCTTCCTTTCTTCCTTCCTTCCTTTCTTTCTCTCTCTCTCCCCCTCTCTTTCTTTCTTTCTCTCAGTCAGACCTGAGAGTCTTGTCTTAGATATGTGGGTAGTCATGACTAAGCCATCAACTCTTAACAAATAAATCAAGTCAGTGCTACATAATTATTTCTAAAGAATAAATATCATGCTCTAGTACTAAAGGGTTTCATCTACCAAATTCCCTGCTTACTTGCCAACTTTGGCAAGGGTCAGCTTTAAAATATGCCTCTCTCCTGAATGGCTGTATTCATGTTAATATCAGGCAAAGAAGGCGAGTCATATTAACTGCACCAACTGGCTGTGGACCTTGAACAATTATTTAACCAATCAGCTTCTCAATGCCTCAGTGATGTCCTGTCAAACTGGGGCAAATACCTACTTCAGAGTGTTTTGTGAGAATTAAATAAAATGCACACAAAGCACATTGCCCAGAGCTTCATACTGGTAAGCAGTGAATCGAAGTCTTCTCTTAGTGGAAGTGTTAAATTATGTGTTTATGAGGTAAGAAAATGGCCTCTTTTTTACAGGGTAATCTAGAATGTACAAGAAAATACAGAAAATAGCTAGGCAGTCTTGTAACACAGTGAAGGTCAGGTGTATGACCAATTTGGCTGTGAGTGATATGAGGCTGGAGAAATATTTTGGAAACACACAAGGGAAAGAGGAAAACATTGTGGCTTTTGTAGTATATAATCAGATGCTCATACAGACTCTGCCATGAATATTGCAATACAGCCTTGTAACAATACCGTGAGGATTTCTTCTTAAATAATATTCTCTCTGTGACTCAATGTGGCTTTCAAAATGCCCCAGGATGGCTACATAAGACACTGAGAGTTACTTAAGCAAGAGTTTCCAAGATTTCTCAATGCTACAACCCCCACAAGTTAGACAATGGAAAGACATGTAAGTGTTCTTCCTTCCCTGCAATGTAAAGAAACTACTGGGATATTGTCCTGGGACAGGAAGGCAGGATACATGAATTTTAATGTGTTTCTTTGTTCATGGCATGAAGACTCTTCCTATCTACATTTCTATGCATTTCTAACTTCAGATGTCTTGAAAGTGTTCTTCTAAATATGTCCATAATAACACCAGAAGAGTTCTGTGTCATTCTTGTAAGACAGGCAGTAGTAACAGGTGTAGGAGCAAATGAAGTATGGGGACAATAAGGAAAATTGGTAAACAGATAGGAGACAGGAGACCCAGGTCCCGGGACTGGTTCTGATACTAACATGATATGTAATCTTAAGCATATCCTTGGGCTGTTCCACTACTGGATTTATTCTTCTTAGCTGTGAAGTGACCACTGGTCTCTGACAACCCTTCTAGTGCTTTAATTCCACAATGAGAATGAGTCTGTGTTAGTCCTCATTTATGAGCATAGTTTCCTCTAGCACAGGACTGTTTCTCAAAGTATAGTCTGTGTATCTGGGGTTCTTGTTATCATGGCATTCCTGGAAACCCTAAAGTTACTGAACCAAAAAGTCTGGTGATTCTGATACACATTGAGTTTTAGAACCACTACTTTGTCAAATGAGGTAGTAGGGAATCTAAATTACACCCCTTAGCCTTTCAACATTGCTAGCCCAGTTAAACAGCTAGGCAGGGAAAAGAAAGGAGCAGTAACAATTTGTGCTATCCTTCCTCCAACAACAATCTTCCTCTAGTCTTATCCCTAACTCGTATTCATCTAAGTTTCATTTATTCTTATAAAATCATCATCATCACCGTCATCATCATCATCACCGTCTCATCACCATCATCATCACCGTCATCATCATCATCACTGTCATCATCACCACAATCATCATCACAGTCATCATCACCATTATCATCACCATCACCACAGTCATCATCATCACAATCATCACCATCATCTCAATCATCATCACAGTCATCATCATCACCATCACCATCATCAAAGTCATCAGCACCATCATCATCACAGTCATCATCATCACCATCATCATCACCATCATCAGTCATCATCATCACCATCATCAGTCATCATCATCACCATGATCATCAGTCATCATCATCACAGTCATCATCATCACCATCATCATCATCGCCATCATCATCACCACAGTCATCATCACAATCATCATCACAGTCATCATCATCACCATCATTATCATCACCATCATCATCATCACCGTCATCATCATCACCATCATCATCACAGTCATCATCACCATCATCATCACAGTCATCATCATCACCATCATCATCACCACAGTCATCATCATCACCATCATCATCACCATCACCATCATCATCACCAGTCATCATCATCACAGTCATCATCATCACCATCATTATCATCACCATCATCATCACCGTCATCATCATCACCATGATCATCACAGTCATCATCACCATCATCATCATAGTCATCAACATCACCATCATCATCACCACAGTCATCATCATCACCATCATCATCATCATCACCATCATCATCACCACAGTCATCATCATCACAGTCATCATCACCATCATCATCACAGTCATCATCATCACAGTCATCATCATCACCATCATCATCATCACAGTCCTCATCATCACCATCATCACCACAGTCATAATCATCACAATCATCAACACCGTCGTCATCATCATCCCCATCATCATCATCACCATCATCATCACAGTCATCATCACCATCATCATCACAGTCATCATCACCATCATCATCACAGTCATCATCATCACCATCATCATCAGTCATCATCATTACAGTCATCATAATCACCATCATCATCATCACCATAGTCATCATCATCACCATCATCATCACCATTATCAACATCACAGTCATCATCATCACCATCACAGTCATCACCACCACCATCATCATCATCATCACAGTCATCATCATCACCATCATCATCACCATCATCTTCACCATCATCATCATCACCACCATCATCATCATCACCCTTATCCATTTAACAGAAACACTGAACAGGCTTTAAAGAGAGGTTACATGAATTTCCCATAGGACACTACTAATATTTCAAAATCTGGATTTGAACTTGGGTCCATCTCACCTCAATTTCTGGGCTGTTGACAACTACATGAGTCCCCCAGTCATTCAGTCATATATACATCTACTGAACTTTCTCCCAGAGATGCAAATGGCCAAGAGTAAAATCTAAGCCCCTGAACTTAACTGATGAGGACCCTGCTTTCCTTTCCAGACTGTTCAAGAATATATGGAAGGCTTCCTTGAGAAAGTGAGATTTGATTACCTACATGGAAGATGGTTAGGTGCAAATAAAAGTGTGATGTGTTTGGGGGTAATTTTCCATGCAGAGTTAACAGCATATGTGAAGGTTCTCAGGGGTGATGGCTTATCACACTGAAGAAGCTGAAGTGAGAATAATATGGCTGGAGCATAAGAAAAATATGATAAGCATAAAATATTAGAGTGAAGATAAGTGTAGAGAGAAATGGGTGGCATTGTATGATGTGGTGACAATTTGGGATTTTGACTTAGAAGAAGTGGGAACCCAAGATTGGCATCACATTCACGTTTTAAAGCAAAATATGATTATCTACATGAAATAGCAAATAGCATGCTAACCTTACATTATTATTATTATTATTTTCAGAACATAATCATCTTACTGTTGTCTAGCACCTGTGACCTTTTCATGTCTCTCTAAGGAGGCAGGAATTTTGGAGGCTTATTGGCCCTTTTAAAGGAAAAGAGAAGTTAGTGGGCACCCCAGTGGTGAGTGAATATCTTAACATATGAGAATGTGCCACTAGAACAACCAAGCCCACACCTAACATTCTCCCCACTATGGTCTACTTAAAAAACATCTCAAACAATGTACAGCAAAACAAATAAATTTATTTCCACCTTTCAAAAAGCAAGTTCAAATGTTGTTGAAGCCTTCTAGACCAAGCTTCTGGATAGGTGCCTACAAAGAAGAGAGCTTTCCTTTTCACCTTCCTTGGCTTCACCCAGTGAGAGGCAAGAGACCGCTGCTCTCCACAACTCAGGATCCTGGGTGGTAAACCCTACTTTAAAATAACATATTGCACACTTTCACTCAGTGAGGTGTTTTACATATAATGTAATGTATTTCTTCTTTCCCAACTAGAAATGACCTATATAATTAAGAAAACACTATTTTCCATTGCAAATATTGTGTCTAAATTCTATGTCTTCATTTAGAACTCAAGAAGGAGCAGCCCTTAGGTAGCTGCTACTTAGGAAGTACCAAGGATTAGAGTGATGTGGTAAACACACCAGGCTTAGTTTTGTTATCAACACAGCACTGGGGATTACAACCATCTCCTCCCTTATCCTGGCTATTTCCAAAGCACATGCATGAACTGAGATTTCTTTGAATGTGATACAAGGTTATGGATTCAATATGATGACATATGTTTGAGGACTGGCCAAACAGAGCTGCAGCAAGAAGCTTTGTTATACAAAAAAGGAAGATATTTTCCTTTCCGTGTCAAGTACAAGTTATATTAATAGGAATATTAATAAGTTTGGTACTGCATAACTGAATCATAGAACAGGTAATGCATTTGTAAGCCACTCCAAGGATATTCTGTGAATAATTTAAATCTTCATGCTACAGTCTTTAATGCTTAATTATATATTTTGAGAGTTTGAAAGCAATTCATTCACTTATTAAACCATGTTCAAAACAGCTAAAGAGCTGTTAACTCGCCTTATGATTAAAAAATATATTTAAAAAATCTATTTGCTGACTGAACTCTTTTTATTTGATAGTATTGTCTCATGGGGATAGCCAAGTGAAGAATGTGATAATAAAATGTATTTCTATCTCTTAAAAGTCCCAGGGTGGACTTCCCTGGTGGCACAGTGGTTAAGAATCCACCTGCCATTGCAGGGGACACGGGTTCGAGCTCTGGTCCGGGAAGATCCCACATGCTGCGGAGCAACTAAGCCCACGAGCCACATCTACTGAGCCTGCGCTCTAGAGTCTGAGAGTCATAACTACTTAAGCCCGTGCACCTAGAGCCCATTGTCCGCAATAAGAGAAGCCACCGCAATGAGAAGCCCGTGCACAACAATGAAGAGTAGCCCCCATTTGCTGCAACTAGAGAAAGCCCGTGCACAGCAATGAAGACTCAACACAGCCCAAAAAAAAAAAAAAAAGTCCCTGGGTATTCTCTTGATATTTTTTAAAGTGAGGATTCTACATTGTTTTTGACAGCAAGTCAACCAAATCAACCAATGCAAGCAGCAGAGAAGTTGGACTTTTACTTATTTATTGGTAAAGGCGAGAGACGATTGTCACCAGAAATAAGGTATACGTGATGTAAAAAAAGCTGCTTAATTTTTGAATTAAACAAATTTGTCCTCCTAGGAATTCTTTCCAGACCCCCATACCCAAACAAGGTAGAAATGGGAATGCCCTCCTACAAGCCTCTATTATATACTGAAATAAATTTCTCTCCTAGCGCCTCTAATGCAGCATATGTATTTCCTATCTCATCAATTTCACTGTAATATCTTTGTAATTCCAAGACCAAGACCAGGTGTTGGTCACTGTGGTTGATGCTCTCATGACATTTCTTCCTGGACTTAACACTCCCTTGGTAACTGTCCAGAATACAACTCACTGCTCTACGAAAAATAAAGAGAATAAAACATTCAATAAATCTACAATGAATGAAGTAGAGTGTGTTAAAATATACTCTGGAGAGAAGGCCATGGGTTTCCAAGAAAATGGAAACTGAAATTGTAGACAAAGCAGCACAAGATAGCTGAGCCCAGGGTTGGCACAAGGGGCTTTGGGCGTGCCAAGGAAAATTGTTCACTCCAGAATTTCCCACCTTCATCTATATGAGGAGGAGTATATAATCAAGATAATGGTAATAATAATCACAGCAGCTAACCCTAATTGAGTTCTTTCTATTTGAAAGGAACTTTGCATATATTTCTTTTTTAATCTCCCTGACAGTCTATGAGGTAATACCACTCTTGTCTTCATTTTACCATAAAAGAAATAGAGGCATAGAAAGATCAAAAAATAACGTACCTTAATTATCAGTGATGAGTCCTATATTTTAAAAGTTAGAAAATTAATACTTTTGTTTACACCTCTCCTATTCTAACATTTTAGTCAAAGCAATTGTAACATTAATGCATCAGCAATATTCACCTCAGATGTGAACTGACTTACAGAGAGCAGCACACTAGTCATTTAACCAGAGGCAAGTTCCAATCCCAGCCTTTGCATTTACCTGAACTTTAAAGTTACTCAGTTTGATGAACTTTTGATGAACTGCTGTCACCGTCAGCTACCTCATCTTGAAAAATGAAATAAATATGGAGCTCATATGGTTCTTGTCTGAATTAAATGTGATACCCTAAGTAAAGATACTGGCACCTAGGAAATACTCTAAACAGAAGCTAGGAGAGATTATAAGAAGCATAGCATTGTGAAGATTTTTCCAAAAAAGATCAGAGTTAGATGTACAGAAGGGAAGACATCCTGACACAGGACTACAGCAGTCTCAAATGGTTCATGTTTTTCAAAAATCGTAATCCTGTTTTTAATTGGTCAGTGAGAAATAATGAATACTTATGTGCCCCAAAACAATCTACATCATTTTTATTGTTTAGAGTAACTTAAGTGAAGTGATACACGTTTTAGACTCCTCACACGCCTCTTTGAGGTGACCTTCCTCCCCTCTGATTGGATGCATGGTGTGTTAATTTCTTAGTTTCATTCTCAGCAGCAGCCAATTATATTCCCCTCTGTTTACAGGAACATGCTCTTTTGTCCTTCATGCCCTAATGGTCATCACAGGAGAAAGTTATGATAGTGAGTACAATTTTATGTTTTAAGGATAGAGCACAGCTGCATGATAGGATACATGAAAATAGCCATGTAAATTTAAGGCATGAATGAGAATCCCCTTTTTTTCAGTCCTGTCAATGAAAGCAGTAGTAGTGGGTGTAGAAAACATTTTTCTAGGACTCATTATGAACCAAGCACTCTTTTAAGAGCTTTAGGTATGTTGACTTATCTAATTTTTACCATAATTCTTTGAGATAGATAATATTATTACCCCCATTTTAGACCTAAGAAAGCAAAAGTGTAGACATGATTATGAGCTGCCTGAGGTCACATAGCTGGTGGCAGAGCCAGGATTCCAACAAACCCATGCTTTTAACCACTGTGCAAAATCTGAAGTAGCACTAGTGTCCAATTTGTACATGTAAGTGAATGAACTAAAATGAACTGTTAGGGGCTTCCCTGGTGGCGCAGTGGTTGAGAATCTACCTGCCAATGCAGGGGACACGGGTTCGAGCCCTGGTCTGGGAGGATCCCACATGCCGCAGAGCAACTAGGCCCGTGAGCCACAAACTACTGAGCCTGCGTGTCTGGAGCCTGTGCTCTGCAAGCAGAGAGGCCGTGATAGTGAGAGGCCCGCGCACCGCGATGAAGAGTGGCCCCCGCTTGCCACAACTAGAGAAAGCTCTCGCACAGAAACTAAGACCCAACACAGCAAAAATAAATAAATAAATTAATAATAATAAAATGAACTGTTAGTCTCTAATACTGACCACTACAAGGGAGCAGGCTGGGCTGCTCTGCACAGGTGTGCAGTGTGTGTACTACACAAGGGCATATTGCTGCTTCAAGCCCCAAGATCTGGTAGGAAGCTGTGTTTACCTGGAAGAAACACCACCTTTTTATAATATTCTCAAAGGTTCTCTATAGGTTATAGCGTACCTACAAGCAGGGATCTTTGGAGAGTAGATTGAAATCTTTGGATGGGCATAGACTATCATATCATTGCCAAAATTCAAGGACACACTCAAGAGTGTCAGGAGAACACTGAAAGGACCAAGGAGGTTCTAATGGTTCTAAAGTGCATCATTAATAATAATAACTGACAGTAATAACTGAAATATCATGAATTTATGATAATATGAAAAATACAAAAATATATGGAGTATATAAAAGTAATTATAATATAAAAAGTGGTTGAACATTATAGGGATAAAAACACTTAACAATAATGAATACTAGAGTGGTGATCATTTTTATTTTCCTTTTAGGGTTGTGCATCTGTACGTGTGTGCAATTAGAAAGGAATGAACATAAGTTGTAATTGAGTCAATTCTTCTCAGTAAAGACTAAGATCCCCTAGTGCCAATGATAATATAAAATAAGAAGGTTGAAAAAGGATTTGGCCAGTGATCACCATTGATGGTGATGTACCAAGAAGGTCTGATGGTGAGTTCCAAAATGAATTTCCCAGTCATTTCTTAAATGATTGCCCAAGAAGATTTAAACCCTCATTTCCTAGTAGATGACACATCAATGAGATCCTACTCTTTATATTGATAAAGCTTTCTAGAATTTTCAACTCCATAAACCAGTAAGTCCATATACCACAATATACCATAACACCATGATGAGTTAGTAATTAAATTATGGTAAAAATTCCAAGCTTCAAGAACTAAATTCTATATGAAATGTGTTACTAAATTTTACTTTATATAACAAAGACCTAATTATAAACGATCGATAGTTCAACTCTGAACCATGTTTTAGTGGGCACCAAGGCCTCTGCAAAGAGGTATTAGTGCATTCACATCCCCCAGATCCAGAACCTGTGCTAATCCGACAGTTTACTTTTTTCCTTTGATACTAGGAAGATTACTGAAATTCTAAAAAGGTATAAATGACCTCTACGATTACTCTAACCTTGGAAATAAAAAGAATAGTAATAATGATGAAATTGGCAATTACAAAGAAAAATTTTAAACCTCAGGAGTTAGCAAATTTTACAATTAATATAACTGTAAGTGCATTAATGAGGTTTCAATTATCTCATGATTTTTGTCTATTTAAGGGTAGTAGGACATTTTATTTTAATTAATTTGCTTAGAAAAATTTGGTTAAATATGTCTATAAAAACTTTTCAGTCCAAAGAAATTCAGTATCTTTCACTTTGACTGATAACTTGTACAGTGCAAGATATTTGGATTTTGATAATTTAATATATGAGTAAGTGTTATATTGTTAAGAGTTCAATATAAAAATGAATATTACCTGTAAAAATAGATTTGTAAGGTAATTAAACCAAATGCACACAGTGTGACTGTTTCTTCACACACAAAACCCCTCAGACATTAAAAGAATCTGAACAATTAAAACATTTGTTTATGGGCTGAGGAAGAAAAGAAAAAGCTTCCATGGAGCTAAGGTATGAATTTGATGCAAATGCTGAATAAGGGTCAAACATAGAAGTGAGAAGAAGAAGGCCAGGGGTGTAGGGATATAAAGTTAAAAGATTTATTTCTTGACGATATAAGTCTGAAATACGTAGGTAGTAAAAAACTCAGGAATAAATGTAGATAAGGTGGTACAGGAGGGCAGCTGTGAATATCAACTTATTTCTTTTTCCCTTTTTAATTATTTTGTTTATTTTTGTTAATTTGGTCTATTCAATATACTGAAGGTGGAATTGGAGTTAAAGTTTTGAAAAGATGATATTAGGTAATAGGCAGAGATAATCGGAAGACATTGAGAGAGACCAATTTGAAAGTTATGCAGTAATTACCAAATGTGGTATAGAACCTCTGGCTTGGATAGTAAAATGGGACACCCCTGCACCAAGGAAAGAAAGATATGAACACCATTCCAGCAGAAGCCTTGGCAAATCTCTATGTGTGGGGAGGGGATGGGCAGACAAAAACTGCCCTTAGATTTGGAGCCTGGAAAATAGCTATCCAGAGGTCCATTTATTTCCAAAGCAGAAAGTCCCCTATTATTCCTCAGAAGGATTTATCTTTGCAGCTTGGCATTCACAACAGTACATATTTAAAGGCACACAAACAAGTCCCTGTCATTGTGAGCCACCCTGGGAATTCCAGGTACCCCATCACACAGTCAATAGCCCAATAAAATAAATGTCTCCCTTTATTCTTTAACTGCACAAAGAAAGGTTTATTATGTCAGGGAAATAACATTTTTACTTTGGGTCTGTGAGTTCATGTTGTGGACGATCGTTTCCTAGGGTGCTTGAGTGTGATGAACTATAATTGTGAAAACCATGACATTTTAACAAGAAACAGCCTAGCAATTGTTTGCCCTACAATCTCCTACATGTAGAGCTCAGGTCTTAACAACATGGGAGTTTTGGGAAGGTCCAGGGGCCTCATGACATGGAGCCAATTAGGAGATAAAATGAATTTTAAAGACCTTAAAAAATGTTATTTTGGGGGCTTCCCTGGTGGCGCAGTGGTTGAGAGTCTGCTTGCCAATGCAGGGGACACGGGTTCGTGCCCCGGTCTAGGAAGATCCCACATGCCGCGGAGCGGCTGAGCCCGTGAGCCATGGCCGCTGAGCCTGCGCGTCCAGAGCCTGTGCTCCGCAACGGGAGAGGCCACAACAGTGAGAGGCCCATGTACCACAAAAAAAAAAAAAAAAAAAAAATGTTATTTTGGTAAAACACTTAACATGAGGTTTACCCTCTTATATTTTTAAGTACACAGTGCATTATTATTGACTGAAGGTACATGTATAGCAGATGTCTAGAACTTACTTTGCTTAAATGAAACTTTATGCCTATTGATTAGTAACCCCCCATTTCTCCCTCTCCCAAGTCCCTGGAAACCACTACTACATTCTTTGATTCTATGGATTTGACTATTTTAGACATCTCATATGAGTGGAATCATGCAGTATTTGTCTTCCTGTGACTGGTTTATTTCACTTAGCATAACGTCAAGGTCTATCCATGTTGTTGCATATTGCAGGATTTCCTTCCTTTTTATGGGCTGAATAGTATTTAATTATACCTATATACCAGCAAATCAAAACCACAATGAGACATTACCTCACACTTGCCAGGAAGGCTATTATCAAAAAAAATAAAAGACAAGTGTTTGCAAGAATGTGGAGAAATTGGAAACCTTGCACACTGTTGGTAGGAATGCAAAACAGTGAAGTCACTATGGAAAACAGTGTGGCAGATCCCCAAAAAATTAAAACTAGAACTATCCTATGATCCAGCAGTCCCCTTTCCAAGATAGAAAGAGAACTGAAATTAGGATTTTGAAGAGATAATAGCACTCCTATGTCCATTGCAGTACTATTCACAATAGGCAAGATGCGGAAACAACCTAAACATCCATCAAGTGGTAAAATAAATTTAAAATTGGCCTGATCCCACACTACATCAAATCAAGCTCACCTCAAAGGATAGGCATTTTTTTTTTTTTTTTTTTTTTTGCGGTACGCGCACCTTTCACTGTTGTGGCCTCTCCCGTTGTGGAGCACAGGCTCCGGACGTGCAGGCTCAGTGGCCATGGCTCACGGGCCCAGCCATTCCGCGGCATGTGGGATCTTCCAGGACTGGGGTACGAACCCGTGTCCCCTGCATCGGCAGGTGGACTCAACCACTGCGCCACCAGGGAAGCCCAGGATGGGCATTTTTTTTATTGTTGTTCTCACTCCACGTTTCCTCCATAACCCTATCTTTCAGCCAAATTCTATCATCCTTTCAAGCAGAAGTTATTACTGTTGGCTCTCAGCTTGGATCAGGAAAATAAAGCATGTTTTGAGTCCAAACTGTTAAAAAATAAGAATAATAATTTTAGAAAATAGTCACCAGCATGTGAAAATCAGAGAACTTCATGTATAAATATAAATTTGTGGATTCCTTTGAAAAAATTGAAGATCTGGCAACATTTGTACTCCTTCCTGGAAACAACGGCTGATCATGAATAGTGGCCATCATTAGAGGTATAGCATAGGTGCGGAGTCCAGCTCCAGGCCAGAATGCCATCTGTGATTTTTCAAACCTGACCACGGCAATTACAAGGCTTTGCCAGGCAAGCCTTATGAAGGGAAGCTACTCTCCCCACACTAGACTTGGTACACCAAACTGTGCATTGCAGTTTTCTGGAGTATGTCATTGTCAAGGACTCAGGCTCCCCTCCTCCCAGGTTGGCCATCCTAATGTGCGTATCTGCATGTCCAGCCCAGGCACTCCCACATGGAAGCCCCTGTAGGGGCCTCAGCTGAAGCACTTCTCTCTACTTTGATGTAGTGCTTTTCCTAACCTTTCCCCTTCTCACTAACCTCTGTCCATGGGTCCAAAAAAAGGTAAGAGCTTCTAGCTTAGCACTCTTTGGCCTGAGATGATTCTCCCCATCTGCAATGATCCACCTGATTTAGCCCAGCGCCACTCCATACAAGGAAATGGAACAATGGAGAAATCTGCACCTCTCATTTTGCAAGGATTGATCATTACTTTTAGTTTGGTTCCTTGTTCTAACTATACCTACACTTGATGGCTCAACAATGATACCAGGTTTTAGAGCACTCCCTTTACACCATGTGCCTTTTGTAAGTTATTTGAACTTGAATTTCTGCTTCTAGGCATAGCCCCATTCTCACTTCATTCGGGAATCCTTGACCACACAGCCCCTGACGGTCTCTCCTAAAATTGCATAGACTATTGCTTAATTCATATGGGGTCCATGCACAAAGAGAATATCATCACATGGAAGCTTGAAATAGATGTGGTAACCCAAGCCTCACTCTAGATCTATAGAATCACAATCGGCATTGTACACGATCCCCAGTGGTTTGTATGTGCATGAAAATTTGAGAAACACTGGTGTAGAACATCATTCTGTATCATCTGAATTAGCATTGTATGTGTTTGTCTATTTCATTTTGATATAGGAAGTTTTATTAACTAGACTTCAAGCATCTCAATAGTAGAGATTGTATCCTGGGATACTTCTTTGGTGTATTTTGCTAGATGAACGAGTAAAGGATGGTGGACACAGAAATTAAATACAAATTCCTCATCTAAAATAAAATTGTTCATTACCTGGCATCTGTCTTGCCAAAACCTGTACCATATTTGTGACCACAGATACAGACACAAGGCGGACAACTGGCAGCTGAGCATGGCCAGCTGGTATGTATTTAGCCATATCCCTATATTGACACATTTTGGTGACTTCTGACTCTGGTTTTAACTATTGGACTTGGTATTTTAAGAGCATTTTCCTCATTTTGACGCAAAGCACTTGCAAACTTTCTGACCTCTGTATATCTCTGGTAGGATCTCTTACTATTCTTCCACCAGTACTGAAACCCTAGCATGGGCTCTATTGGGCTGGCATTTAAGTATTTTTTTTTAATCTGTTCAGAGGCATAAAAAAAGTTTGTCTTATTTTTTTCAGATAACAAAATAAGCACAAGTTAAACATTATGTGTGCCTATTTTTTTTCTTAACAATTGAACTAGACGAGAGATTAGCAAACTATGGCCTATGAGACAGCAGACTGTTTTTGTAAATAAAGTTTTATTTGACACAGACACAGTTATTCATTTACATATTTATTGTCAATATCTGTCTTTGCCCTATAATGAAAGAACTGAGTAGTTGTGGCAGAAACAATATGGCCCTCAAAGCTTAAAATATTACCATCAACTAGCCTTTTAAGAAAAAGTTGCCAACTCTTGAACTAGTCAATTTGTTTAAAAAAAGTCAACAACCAAACAACGTTTTTGGTAACTGGCAGACAAATGACTGCTTGATTTATTTTTTTCATTTTTTAGCATGCCTTGTGTACTTAGCATCAATGACACTGAATGAAAGGGAAACACAGGAACTGGCATTTCAAAGGAAGCAAACGGTCACCTCATTTTTTTTATCCATGATAGACACAGTCTATCATTCACATGAGTACTGAATGTGTTTTGAGCTCTGAGTTTGCAATTATTTTCCATGTGTCAAACTTAAATTTTTTTCCAGTCCACTTCTTAAGATTACATCTTCAGAAAAGATGTAGAATATTTATTTTATTTATTTATTCACCAGTTTATTCAAAGAGGAAGTTCCATGACTATAATACATCCATCATGCTATGCTAGGTACTGTCAAAATCAAAACTACAAATGTGAGATCTCAGTCTTAAAAATGTTTACCATCCATGTAGGATTTGGTGAGCAACTGAGCTGCAAAATATGCATCTCCATTGATCGCCAGATTTGATTAACCTAACCTGGCTAATGAATGTCGATTTTCTGTGGGCTTATTCAATTAAAGGTTATCAGGCTGGTAGAAAATAGTGATTCAAGATTTTCTAGGCCTCAGTCAATCATATACAAATGGTTGAATTCCACTGATAGAACCTGGACATTGTCTCCATGGAACAGCACAAAACATACAGAAATGACAGGGCAGTTAGAAATGAGAGTCTTTAAATGCATGTCTCCTGCCAAATAAAGAATGCAAATGTGATCCCTAGTCTCCCAAGGCACCTCCCCATCCTCAGCAAACACGGCTGTTGGTTCATGCTCTTCTGAGTTTCTCTTCCCCTTGAATATGGTTGGCAGGTAAGACTCATGTTTTGACCCGTGGAATAAGGAAGATGTTACACTGCATAATTCAGAGTTAGGTCAGAAAATGCTTTGCAGTTTCCTTCCAGGTCTTCAGAGAATTCATTCCAGAGGAAACTAAATTCCACATAAGAAATCCTATTTTGTGAGGCCATCGTGCTGTGATGGAGAGGTTCTGGAGGATGAGACCCCACTGAGGAGAGGGAAAGAGAACAAGGAACGCTGGGCATCCACACGTGAAGGAAGGAACCCTTCATGAAGTGGATGCTCCAGACTTGTCTGCCCTAGCCGCTTCCATGTGGTTCACAGATGGACCACCCGGCAGAGCCCTTCCTAAATTCCTGGGCCATAAAATTGTGAGCAAAAATAAAATGGCACCCCGCCCCTCGTCGCGACGTTGACGTAACACGCCTGCGCACTGAGCCTTGCGCGACCTCTAGGACTTACCCAGCAGGCAACGCTTCTGTCTCGGGTTAAAATGGCGAGTAGGCCTGCCGTTGCAGCATCAAGTAAATGGCTGGAGGGTGTTCATAAATGGTATTACAATGTTGTCAGGTTCAGTAAACTGGGCTTAATGCGAGATGATACAATATATGTGAATGACGATGTAAAAGAAGCCATAAGAAAGCTTCCTGAGAACATTTATAATGACAGGGTGTTTAGCATTAAGAGAGCACTGGACCTGACCATGAGGCAGCAGATCTTGCCTAAAGAGCAGTGGACAAAATATGAGGAGGATAAATTCTACCTTGAACCATATCTGAAAGAGGTTATTCGGGAAAGAAAAGAGAGAGAAGAATGGGCAAAGAAATAATCATGTAGTCTAAATCTGGATGCAGCTATCCTAAAGTATTTTTATGAAGCTGGTTAAACCTGAAATGTACAATGTAGAACTATCTGGGCTGTAAATGTATTACTTTAAATAAATCTCTATTATAATTATTAAAAAAAAATTTTTTTAAATGGCAATTTTCAACCAGTAAGTTTTGAGGCAGTTAGTGACACATTAACATAAATCAGAAATGCTGGATGAACAGCTATCAATTTTAGGCTGCTGTGGTCAGGGAAGTATGAATTGGGAAGTAGGCTATGAGGTGGACCCTTAATGATGTTAAGTATAGTAGAGAGCAAAGGCAATTGATATTAAATGATGACAAGGTATCAAACAGCAAAACATTAGGAAGCAGGGGAAAATCATATAAGTGGGAAATCCTGGCTCCAGGGAGCTTAAATCTTTTAGATGGAGATGGACAAACTCATATAAGTAAGTGTTAACTGGCATAATGATGACAATCTGGCCAGAACAGAGTGAAACCCAAAGGACAGAAGTGTGATATTGAGGGTGAGGGGGGTCACGAGAGATTTTTTAAAGGAGATGCCATTTGAGCTAAACCAGATGGAACACAGGTTCAGGGGTGTGGATGAAAGATTAAAGCTCATTAGGAGAAAAATGAGAGAATCAGCCTAGATGGAAGATTTTACCAGTGCTGGGAAGAATACGGAAAACAAAGCTCAGAGAGGCAAGAGAGTAAGACATGAATAAAACCTTCCGGAGGCTGGGCTAGAAATCCAATGGGTATCTTGGTCTCTCTGAACCCTTTTAGACCACATTCACTTCTCCTGTCTGTTCACTAAGGGAAACACCTGAAATGGTTTAAACATGCTTTGAAATTTGAAAGAAATATAGATCAATGGAACAGGATAGAAAACCCAGAGATAAACCCACACGCATATGGGCACCTTACTTTTGATAAAGGAGGCAAGAATATACAATGGAGAAAGGACAGCCTCTTCAATAAATGATGCTGGGAAAACTGGACAGCTACATGTAAAAGAAAAATTAGAACACTCCCTAACACCATACACAAAAACAAACTGAAAATGTGTAAAAGACCTAAATATAAGGCCAGACATTTTAAAACTCTTAGAGGAAAACATAGGCAGAACACTCTTTGACATAAATGCAGCAATATCTTTTTTGATCCACCTCCTAGAGTAATGAAAATAAAAACAAAAATAAACAAATGGGACATAATTGCAGTCAAAAATCTCTGCACAGAAAAGGAAACCATGAATAAAATGAAAAGACAACCCACAGAATGGGAGAAAATACTTGCAAATGAAGCAACAGAAAGGGATTAATCTCCAAAATATACAAATAGCTCATGCAGCTCTGTCAAAAAAACACACAACCCAATCAAAAAATGGGCAGAAGATATAAATAGACATATCTTCAAAGAAGACATACATATGGCTGAAAAACACATGAAAAGATGCTCAACATCACTAATTCACTAATTGTCAGAGAAATCCAAATCAAAACTGCAATGAGGTATCACCACACACTGGTCAGAATGTCCATCATCAAAAAGTCTACAAACAATAAATGCTGGAGAGGGTGTGGAGAAAAGAGAACCTTCCTACATTGTTTGTGGGAATGTAAATTGGTACCACCACTATGAGGAACTACATGAAGTTTCCATAAAAAACTAAAAATATCAGTAGAACTACCATATGATCCAGCAATCTCACTCCTGGGCATATATCCAGAGGAAACCATAATCTGAAAGGATACTTGCACCCCAAAGTTCATAGCAGCACTATTTACAATAGCCTAGACATGGAACTAAGCTAAAAATCCATCGACAGAGGAATGGACAAAGAAGATGTAGTACATAAATACAATGGAATATTACTCGCCAAAAAAAAAAGAATGAAATAATGTCATTTGCAGCAACATGCATGGACCTAGAGATTATCATACTAAGTGAAGTAAGTCAGACAGAGAAAAACAAATATATGATATCACTCATATGTGGAATCTAATTTAAAAAAAAAGACAAAAAAACAAATGAACTTATTTACAAAACAGAAATGGACTTAAAGATATCAAAAAAAAACCACTTATGGTTACCAAAGGGGAAACGTGGAGGGTGGGGGGAGGATAAGACAGAAGCCTGGGATGGACACACAAACACACTACTTTACATAAGATAGGTAACCAACAAGGACCTACTGTATAGCACAGGGAACTCTACTCAATATTCTGTGATATGAAAAAAAGAATCTAAAGAATCTAAAGAATCTAAAGAATTCTTTAGATCTAAAGAATCTAAAGAATCTAAAAAAATGAATATACGTGCATGTATAACTGAATCACTTTGCTGCACAACTGAAACTACTACAACATTGTTAATCAACAATACTCCAGACAGATACACTGGAAATACATCTAAACGTGGAACAACTGCTACAGAACACCTACTGAACGCTGGCAGAAAACCTCAGATCTCCCATAAGGCAAGAAAGTCCCCACGTACCTGGGTAGAGCAAAAGAAAAAAGAAAAAACAGAGACAAAAGGATAGGGACGGGACCTGCACCAGTGGGAAGGAGCTGTGAAGGAAAGTTTTCCACACACTAGGAAGCCCCTTCACAGGTGGAGACTGCGGGTGGCGGAGGGGGAAAGCTTCGGCTCTGCAGAGGAGAGTGCAGCCACAGGGGTGCGGAGGGCAAAGTGGAGAGATTCCCGCACAGAGGATCGGCCCCGACTGCCACTCACCAGCCCAAGAGGCTCGCCTACTCACCCGCCGGGGCAGGAGGGGCTGGGAACTGAGGCTCAGGCTTCGGTCGGAGCGCAGGGAGAGGACTGGGGTTGGCGGCGTGAACACAGACTGCAGGGGGTTAGTGCACCACGGCTAGCCGGGAGGGAGTCAGGGGAAAAGTCTGGACCTGCCGAAAAGGCAAGAGACTTTTTCTTCCCACTTTATTTCCTGGTGCGCGAGGAGAGGGGATTAAGAGCGCTGCTTAAAGGAGCTCCAGAGAATGGCGCAAGCCGCGGCTAAAAGCGCGGACCCCAGGGACGGGCAGGAGATGCTAGGGCAGCTGCTGCCGCCACCAAGAAGCCTGTGTGCGAGCACAGGTCACTATCTACACCCCTCTTCCGGGGAGCCTGTGCAGCCCGCCACTGCCAGGGTCCCGGGATCCAGGGACAACTTCCCCGGGAGAACGCAGCACGGTGCGTCTCAGGCTGGTGCAACGTCATGCCAGCCTCTGCCGCCGGAGGCTCGTCCTGCACTCCGTACCCCTCCCTCCACCCGGCCTGAGTGAGCCAAAGCCCCCGAATCAGCTGCTCCTTTAACCCTGTCCTGTGTGAGCAAAGAACAGACGCCCTCCAGCGACCAGCACGCAGAGGCGGGGGGCCAAACCCAAGGCTGAGCCCTGGGAGCTGTGAGAACAAAGAAGAGAAAGGGAAATATCTCCCAGCAGCCTCAGGAGCAGCGGATTAAATCTCCACAATCAACTTGATGTACCCTGCATCTGTGGAATACATGAATAGACAACGAATCATCCCAAATTGAGGAGGTGGACTTTGAGAGCAAGATTAATTATTTTTTCCCCTTTTCCTCTTTTTGTGGGTGTGTGTATGTATGCTTCTGTGTAAGATTTTGTCTGTATAGCTGTCCTTCCACAATTTGTCCTACGGTTCTGTTTTTTTTCTTTAAAAAAATTTCTTTTCTTAATACTTATTTTTTATTTTAATAACTTTATTTTATTCTTTCTTCTTTCTTTCTTTCCCTCTTTCCTTCCTCACCCCCCTTCTTCTTTCTTTCCTACCTCCCTTCCTTCCTTCCTCCCTTCCTTCCTTCCTTCTCTCTCTCTCTCTCTCCCTCTGTCCCTCCCTCCCTCTCTCTCTCTCTCTCTTTCTTCTTTTTCTCCCTTTCATTCTGAGCCATGTGAATGAAAGGCTGTTGGTGCTGCAGCCAGGAGTCAGTGCTGTGCCTTTGAGGTGGGAGAGCCAACTTCAGTACACAGCTCCACAAGAGACCTCCCAGCTCCACATAATATCAAATGGCAAAAATCTCCCAGAGATCTCCGTCTCAACACCAGCACCCAGCTTCACTCAATGACCAGCAAGCTACAGTGCTGGACACCCTATGCCAAACAACTAGCAAGACAGGAACACAACCCCACCCATTAGCAGAGAGACTGCCTAAAATCATAATAAAGCCACAGACATGGATAAGAAACACCACCAGACGTTGACCTGCCCACCAGAAAGACAAGATCCAGCCTCATCCACCAGAACACAGGCACTAGTCCCCTCCACCAGGAAGCCTACACAGCCCACTGAAGCAACTTTAGCCACTGGGGACAGACACCAAAAACAACGGGAACTACGAACCTGCAGCCTGCAAATACGAGACCCCAAACACAGTAAGATAAGCAAAATCAGAAGACAGAAAAACACACAGCAGATGAAGGAGCAAGATAAAAACCCACCAGACCTAACAAATGAAGAGGAAATAGGCAGTCTACCTGAAAAAAAATTCAGAATAATGAGAGTAAAGATGATCCAAAATCTTGGAAATACAATAGACAAAATGCAAGAAACATTGAACAGGGACCTAGAAGAACTAAAGATGAAACAAACAATGATGAACACCAAAATAAATGAAATGAAAAATACTCTAGATGGGATCAATAGCAGAATAACTGAGGCAGAAGAATGGATAAGTGACCTGGAAGATAAAATAGTGGAAATAACTACTGCAGAGCAGAATAAAGAAAAAAGAATGAAAGGAACTGAGGACAGTCTCAGAGACCTCTGGGAAAACATTAAACACACCAACATTCGAATAATAGGGGTTCCAGAAGAAGAAGAGAAAAAGAAAGGGACTGAGAAAATATTTGAAGAGATTATAGTTGAAAACTTCCCTAATATGGGAAAGGAAATAGTTAATCAAGTCCAGGAAGCACAGAGAGTCCCATGCAGGATAAATCCAAGGAGAAATATACCAAGACACATATTAATCAAACTGTCAAAAATTAAATACAAAGAAAACATATTAAAAGCAGCAAGGGAAAAACAACAAATAACACACAAGGGAATCCCCATAAGCTTAACTGCTGATCTTTCAGCAGAAACTCTGCAAGCCAGAAGGGACGAGCAGGACATATTTAAAGTGATGAAGGAGAAAAATCTAAAACCAAGATTACTCTACCCAGCAAGGATCTCATTCAGATTTGATGGAGAAATTAAAACATTCACAGACAAGCAAAAGCTGAGAGAGTTCAGCACCACCAAACCAGCTTTACAACAAATGCTAAACGAACTTCTCTAGGCAAGAAACAGAAGAGAAGGAAAAGACCTACAATAACGAACCCAAAACAATTAACAAAATGGGAATAGGAGCATACATATTGATAATTACCTTAAATGTAAATGGACTAAATGCTCCCACCAAAAGACACAGATTGGCTGAATGGATACAAAAACATGACCCATATATATGCTGTCCACAAGAGACCCACTTCAGACCTAGAGACACATACAGACTGAAAGTAAGGGGATGGAAAAAGATATTCCATGCAAATGGAAACCAAAAGAAAGCTGGAGTAGCAATTCTCATATCAGACAAAATAGACTTTAAAATAAAGACTATTACAAGAGACAAAGAAGGACACTACATAATCATCAAGGGATCGATCCAAGAAGAAGATATAACAATTGTAAATATTTATGCACCCAACATAGGAGCATCTCAATACATAAGGCAAATGCTAACAGCCATAAAAGGGGAAATCGACAGTAACACATTCATAGTAGGGGACTTTAACACCCCACTTTCACCAATGGACAGATCGTCCAAAATAAAAATAAATAAGGGAACACAAGCTTTAACTGATACATAAAACGAGATGGACTTAATTGATATTTATAGGACACTCCATCCAAAAACAACAGAATACATATTTTTCTCAAGTGCTCATGGAACATTCTCCAGAATAGATCATATCTTGGGTCACAAATCAAGCCTTGGTAAATTTAAGAAAACTTAAATTGTATCAAGTATCCTTTCCAACCACAATGCTATGAGACTACGTATCAATTACAGGAAAAGATCTGTAAAAAATACAAACACACGGAGGTTAAACAATACACTACTTAATAATGAAGTGATCACTGAAGAAATCAAAGAGGAAATAAAGGAAATATGTAGAAACAAATGATAATGGAGACACGATGACCCAAAACCTATGGGATGGAGCAAAAGCAGTTCTAAGAGGGAAGTTTATAGCAATACAATCCTACCTTAAGAAACGGGAAACGTCTTGAATAAACAACCTAACCTTGCACCTAAAGCAATTAGAGAAAGAAAAACAAAAAAACCCCAAAGTTAGCAGAAGGAAAGAAATCATAAAGATCAGATCAGAAATAAATGAAAAAGAAATGAAGGAAACGATAGCAAAGATCAATAAAACTAAAAGCTGGTTCTTTGAGAAGATAAACAAAAATGATAAACCATTAGCCAGACTCATCAAGAAAAAAAGGGAGAAGACTCAAATCAATAGAATTAGAAATGAAAACGGAGAAGTAACAACTGACACTGCAGAAATACAAAAGATCTTCAGAGATTATTACAAGCAACTGTATGCCAATAAAATGGACAATCTGGAAGAAACGGACAAATTCTTAGAAATGCACAACCTGCCAAGACTGAATCAGGAAGAAATAGAAAATATGAACAGACCAATCACAAGCACTGAAATTGAAACTATGATTAAAAATCATCCAACAAACAAAAGCCCAGGACCAGATGGCTTCACAGGCGAATTCTATCAAACATTTAGAGAAGAGCTAACACCTATGCTTCTCAAACTCTTCCAAAATATAGCAGAGGGAGGAACACTCCCAAACTCATTCTACGAGGCCACCGTCACCCTGCTACCAAAACCAGACAAGGATGTCACAAAGAAAACTACAGGCCAATATCACTGATGAACATAGATGCAAAAATCCTCAACAAAATACCAGCAAACAGAATCCAACAGCGTATTAAAAGGATCATACACCATAATCAAGTGGGGTTTATTCCAGGAATGCAAGGATTCTTCAATATACGCAAATCAATCAACGTGATACACCATATTAACAAACTGAAGGAGAAAGACCATATGATCATCTCAATAGATGAAGAGAAAGCTTTCAACAAAATTCAACACCAATTTATGATAAAAACCCTGCAGAAAGTAGGCATAGAGGGAACTTTCCTCAACATAATAAAGGCCATATAAGATAAGCCCACAGCCAACATCATCTTCAATGGTGAAAAACTGAAAGAATTTCCACTAAGATCAGGAACAAGACAAGGTTGCCCACACTCACCACTCTTATTCAACATAGTTTTGGAAGTTTTAGCCACAGCAACAAGAGAAGAAAAGGAAATAAAAGGAATCCAAATCGGAAAAGAGGAAGTAAAGCTGTCACTGTTTGCAGATGACATGATACTATACATAGAGAATCCTAAAGATGCTACCAGAAAACTACTAGCACTAATCAATGAATTTGGTAAAGTAGCAGGATACAAAATTAATGCACAGAAATCTCTAGCATTCCTATACACTAAAGATGAAAAATCTGAAAGTGAAATCAAGAAAACATTCCCATTTACCACTGCAACAAAAAGAATAAAATATCTAGGAATAAACCTACCTCAACAGACAAAAGACCTGTATGCAGAAAATTATAAGACACTGATAAAAGAAATTAAAGATGATACAAATAGATGGAGAGATATACCATGTTCTTGGATTTGAAGAATCAACATTGTGAAAATAACTCTACTACCCAAAGAAATCTATAGATTCAATGCAATCCCTATCAAACTACCACTGGCATTTTTCACAGAACTAGAACAAAATATTTCACAATTTGTATGGAAACACAAAAGACCCCGAACAGCCAAAGCAATCTTGAGAACGAAAAATGGAGCTGGAGGAATCAGGCTCCCTGACTTCAGACTATACTACAAAACTACAGTAATCAAGACAGTATGGTACTGGCACAAAAACAGAAAGATAGATCAATGGAACAGGATAGAAAGTCTAGAGATAAACCCATGCACATAAGGTCACCTTATCTTTGATAAACGAGGCAGGAATGTACAGTGGAGAAAGGACAGCCTGTTCAATAAGTGGTGCTGGGAAAACTGGACAGGTACATGTAAAAGTATGAGATTAGATCACTCCCTAACATCATATGCAAAAATAAGCTCAAAATGGATTAAAGACCTAAATGTAAGGGCAGAAACTATCAAAGTCTTAGGGGGAAACATAGGCTGAACACTCTATGACATAAATCACAGCAAGATCCTTTTGACCCATCTCCTTGAGAAATGGAAATAAAAACAAAAGTAAACAAATGTGACCAAATGAAACTTCAAAGATTTTGCACAGCCAAGGAAATCATAAACAAGACCAAAAGACAACCCTCAGAATGGGATCAAATATTTGCAAATGAAGCAAGTGACAAAGGATTAATCTCCAAAATTTATAAGCAACTCATGCAGCTGAATAACAAAAAGCAAACAACCCAATCCAAAAATGGGCAGAAGACCTAAATAGACATTTCTCCAAAGAAGATATACAGACTGCCAACAAACACATGAAAGAATGCTCAACATCATTAATCATTAGAGAAATGCAAATCAAAACTACAATGAGATATCATCTCACACCAGTCAGAATGACCATTATCAAAAAATCTAGAAACAATAAATGCTGGAGAGGGTGTGTAGAAAAGGGAACATTCTTGCACTGCTGGTGGGAATGTGAATTGGTACAGCCACTATGGAGAACAGTATGGAGGGTCCTTAAAAAACTACAAATAGAACTACCTTATGACCCAGCAATCCCACTTCTGGGCATATACCCTGAGAAAACCATAATTCAAAAAGAGTCATGTTCCAAAATGTTCATTGCAGCTCTATTTACAATAGCCAGGAGATGGAAACAACCTAAGTGTCCATCATTGGATGAATGGATAAAGAAGATGTGGCACATATATACAATGGAATATTACTCAGCCATAAAAAGAAATGAAATTGAGCTATTTGTAATGAGGTGGATGGATCTAGAGTCTGTCATACAGAGGGAAGTAAGTCAGAAAGAGAAAGACAAATACTGTATGCTATCACATACATATGGAATTAAAAAAAATGTCATGAAGAACCTAGGGGTAAGACAGGAATAAAGACAAAGGCCTACTAGAGAATGGACTTGAGGATACGGGGAGGGGGAAGGGTAAGCTGTGACAAAACGAGAGAGTGTCATGGACATATATACAGTACCAAACATAAAATAGATAGCTAGTGGGAAGCAGCCACATAGAACAGGGAGATCAGCTTGGTGCTTTGTGACCACCTAGAGGGGTGGGATAGGGAGAGTCAAAGGAAGGGAGACGCAAGAGGGAAGAGATATGGGAACATATGTACATATATAACGGATTCACTTCGTTATAAAGCAGAAACTAACACACCATTGTAAAGCAATTATCCTCCACTAAAGATGTAAAAAAAAAAAATACTCCAATAAAATAAAAAAAGATAAAAAATAAATTACAATTTAAAAATTAATAAATAAATAAAATGAGCATTTTCTCTGAAATCTACTGTAGCACCAAATATGTTTACACAAGCACAAGAAAATGTTTAAGTCATTTTTTATTAGGCACCACAACATATTAATATAGAAGAAGAGAGAGAAGGTAGAATTGCAAATCTGAGTGAATCCCCTTGTCTACCCTGCAGTGTCCTTCCTAAAAATCGCAGCATTAAATACATGGGGACAACTTAACTTTATAATACTTCCATTGTGCACAAGGGCAGAGGTGAAAAATATTACAGGTAAACTGCCTGAAACAGAAACCCTAAAATCCTTTTAGGGTTATTCCACACAATATAGTGATAGAAAACAATCACTCTACTTTTCTGAAGGGACATTTAAAAATACCATGAGCAGAGTGAAGCAAAACAAGCTTATTCTTCAGATATCAAATCCAAAAAGAAAAGATAGCTAAGAATACAGCAAATCTTTCTATTATAATTGCAGCACTACCGTAACAACAGCATATTTTGTATGAAAGAGCTTCTGGTTAGAAAGATAATCAACCTACCTGATGGTCAATCTCCATCCAATTTTGTTCTTGAACTTCAATTTGGTCTCCACACTAAAGCCAGAGGGATGTTTTGAAATGGAAATGATATGGCCTTACCACTCATAAAACACTTGTATGAAAACTGCCAAATATTTTAAAGGCAGACAAGGCCCTACATGATCTGGTTTCTATCTACCACTTGACCTTCCACTTGCCCTAACACCTCTCTTCTCCCTCTCTCCCTCTCTCTCACACACACACACACACACACACACACACACACACACACAATATCCATACACACTTTAGCTCTACTGGCCTTTTAAAAAATATTCTCCAGTTTACCCTGCTTCTCTCTTACTGTGCGGCATCTACAGAAGATGACTTCTTCCACAGAGAACTCCTCTCTCCTCCCTTCATTTAGTAAACTAATTCTAAATATGTTGGCTCAATCTTCACTTCCTCTAAAAGGTTTTATTCTTGTCCCCCGGACTAGAACAGAGCCCTCTATTATATGATCTCATGGTATCACACTTCCTTCTTCTGTTTTTTTTTAATTGAAGTATAGTTGATTTAAAATGTTGTGTTAATTTCTGGTGTACAGCAAAGTGATTCAGTTATACATATGTATATATTCTTTTTCATATCCTTTTCCATTATGGTTTATCACAGGATATTGAATATAGTTTCCTGTGCTATACAGTAGGACCTTGTTTTTTATCCATTCTATATGTAATAGTTCGCATCTGCTAGTCACAGACTCCAAGTCCATCCCTCCCCTGCGCCCCTCCCCCATGGCAACCACAACTCTGTTCTGTATGTCTGTGAGTCTGTTTCTGTTTTGTAGATAAGTTCATTTGTGTCATATTTTAGATTCCACATATAAGCAATATCATATGATATTTGTTTTTCTCTGTCTGACTTACTTCAATTTAGTATCATCATCTCTAGGTCCATCCATGTTGCTGCAAATGGCATTATTTCATTCTTTTTTATGGCTGAGTAATATTCCATTGTATATATGTACCACATCTTCTTTATCCATTTGTCTGTTGATGGGCATTTAGGTTGCTTCCACATCCTGGCTATTGTAAATAGTGCTGCAGTGAACACTGGGGTGTACGTATCTTTTTGAATTATAATTTTGTCCAGATATATGCCCAGGAGTGGGATTGCAGGATCATATGACAACTCTATTTTCAGTCTTTTGAGGACCCTCCATACTGTTCTCCATAGCAGCTGCACCAACTTACATTCCCACCCACAGTCACACTTTTCTTCTTTACAGAACTTATTTCTGCAGTTATTTTTCCACTTAAACATGTGGTTATTTAAATAATGTCTCAGAGATGACTGGATTGTATGCTCCATGAGGGCAGGATCTTTTGTGTTTTGTCTGGCATTCAAAACAAAATTATTGATTGAAAAAACTGAATGTTTGATTCAATATCAATGGCCCTGGGACAAAACACAAGCAGGGAGCAAAGAGCTGGGTTAATTATTTAACCTTGCTGACGATTTCACATTTGTTGAGTCTCAGTCATGGACTCTAATCTTATTTATTTGATCCTAAACACTGAGGCAAAGGTAAAGCAGAGATTATTAGCTCTTTGCTCCCTCTGACAATGGAAGCTGAGGCAGGGCAGAGGAAAGCCATTTTTGGAAGGTCCTTCAGCAAGGAGAGTCAGGTACACATGGAGACAGAACTCCTACATCTGAAACCTACCCAAGTTTCTTTCTTCAGTGCCTAATTTTGAAGCTTAGTTACCATGTTCTTACATTTTCTTCATTGTCTCCAATGTAAAAATCAACCAACAAACCAACCAAACAAAATAGCCCATAAAATGTTTCTCTTAGAACTCCTAAAATGTATTCATTAGGCATCAGAAAAAAGAATGGTAAGGAAACCAAAGTGGGGATCTTAGGGTAGGTGCAAATAATACGAACTTTGAAAACATACAATGCTGAGGGTAACTCTTAGCACTACCCTTTACTGGCTATCTGATGTTACATAAATTAATTCATTTCTGTAATCGGGTTTTCTTCAATTATACAATAGCCTCCATATCTTGTATGGATTGGGAGGAAAATTAAATAAATTCCAATTACTACTGTAGATGCATAATCAGTTCTTAGTATATGTTAGCATTCTGCCACTGCTGTTTAATGCTATAACCACCAGTTATTTTTCCTGGACCCTATGGTCAGAGATTCATGCTGAAACCAAGATAAGCATGTCATAATGATGAGCTGCACCAGTGGGATTTGCACTTGGTGTTGACAGAAGGATACACTTCATGTGCTGCTTCAAACAACACTGAGTTAACAGGCTCTTATTTGTAAGCGAAAGGATCAGTCGTATATTGAATAATTTCTATTGACTTTCGAGTAAGAATTTGTCTGACCCATTTTTTTTAAGGTATTTGGACAACTGTGAATCATGTTTCTTGATTAATTTACTTCTTTAGGTACTTAGAGAAGGAGCAGAAAGCCCTCCAGTGAGCCACAGCTGAAAGGAATTTGCACTTTTCTAAGTCTAAATACTTTTGAAGATCTATGGAAGAAGGACTCGAAACTATTTTAGGAAGGATATGGCCCATTACTTATCAATATGTACATACATAATATGTTTATAAAACAAGGTTTACTGGAGATAGCATCAGAACGTTTCCTGGGTCATCTGCCTGTGCTTCTTTATTGCTAATTTAGAAACAGCCTGAAGAGTCTGTTTTCACATAAGTTCAAGGTTACTTCATTTTGGTAGAAACAAATGGATTTGTTTTTCCCTCAAGCCCTTAGTGTTGAAAAGAAATTAATATTTTTTTCAAGTGTTATTTTTACTTTTATAAAGCAAACCAGTATTGAGATATTTAATCTCAAAAATTTACTTTTCCTTTTTCATAAAATTTTTAGGAGCTGTTGAATAACCAAATTTGACTGTAAGTTTGTCTTAAAAGTAAGGAGCACAACATTTTAATACATTTAAAGCATAGATTATAATTGTTTCTTCCAAACTGGACAAGTTTATTCAGTCTCTGAGCCCTCATCTGTTCTCTGCCACCCTTTGGAACTCTGTTCTCAGTATGTCACTGACCGACCTTCCTTTTTTCTGGTGGTCCCTGTAAGATGTCAGGGTCCCAAAGAAACAGTGAAGATGTGAAATCAGAAACGCAAGAAGCTGGAAAAGCAAGAGTCTGAGGACTGATTGAATAAAAGCAAATATTTATTGAAGCCCTCATGAAATCATGTGTTTATAGCAATCTCATGATTGCTTATAGTAATCTCATGAAATAAATGTCCTCCATATTTTACAAATTAAAAAACAAAAAAACAAACTTTGGCTATTCTTGTGAATGAAGAGAATGAACTGCAAACAATACGTCTAAAAGGAGGCTTCGCAGTGACTAAGCTTACATTTTAAGAAATCCACAATTATTAAGATCAGTAATTATGATAGACATAAATTAATTGAAATAACTGATATTCTTCAAAAATACTGGTATTCGGGCTTCCCTGGTGGCACAGTGGTTGAGAGTCCACCTGCTGATGCAGGGGACACGAGTTCGTGCCCCGGTCCGGGAAGATACTACAAGCTGCAGAGCGGCTGGGCCCGTGAGCCATGGCCACTGAGCCTGCGCGTCCGGAGCCTGTGCTCCGCAACGGGAGAGGCCACAACAGTGAGAGGCCCGTGTACCACCAAAAACAAACAAAACAAAACAAAACAAACTGGTATTCAGGCAGATATTATCAAGTTGGATAACAAAAGAGTAAAAATAATACCCGTGGTCAGAGGATGTTGCCTCACAGAAAAGCTACAAAACTCCATGAAATGTCAATATTCAGTATATATACAGGATCTGAATGAGAAACATAAATTACAGTCAAGTGGTTGGGCAAAATTGTAGGGGCCACAAGATCCACAAGAACCAAAAGGGTTGTAAGACTTTGCTGCTAACAAAGAGATTATAAATTATACAACCAAAGGCAAGATTTGGACCAGGAATTGCACCCTGACATGTGCCTTCCAGTTTACTAGAGGTAAATTGAGGGAATGGTTAATGTACCAGTGAGCACTGGAAAGTATGTGTCATGAATAGAGGGATCTTAGATGCTGTGTTCACTGATAGAGCCCAGGCACCTACAATAGTGTCTGATGCAGAAAGGATGCTCACTAACTATTTATTTAATGTATGGATGTTTATGCTAATATACTGGACATCTTAAGAGAAAAAAAAAAAAACTCCTAAGGAAAAAAAACCTCATAAATATAATTTTAAAAGAAATAGAAAACCTAAAAGATCATATGAACATGAAAGGTATACAGTCAGTAGTATATATTCAGTAGTAGAAAATCTAAACATTCAAGAAAGAGATAATTCAAATTTTACATGTTCTTTTAAAACAAATAATCCTCCACACTACTGTATATAAAAGATAACTAATAAGAACCTACTGTATAGCACAGGGAAATCTACTCAATACTCTGTAATGACCTATACGGGAATAGAATCTTAAAAAGTGTGGATATATGTATATATATAACTGATTCACTTTGCTGTACACCTTAAACTAACACAACATTGTAAATCAACTATACTCCAACAAAAATTAACTAAAAAAAATAAAATAAAATAAAGTTACAGTTCAAAGGGAGAACACACACACACACACACACACACACACACACACTACTCATGTTATAAGCAACTATAAACTTGATACCCAAATCAGAAAAGAACAGTGTGAGAAAGAAAAAAAATTATAATACAAGCTTACTCATGGATATACATAAAAAAGTTCTCAACAGCAAGCATCCAATTATGAGCGACCAGAGACTCTGAGGAAAATTTCTTGCTTCACAACAACCAAACCCAACTGTTGAGAAATAGCTGAGCTCACCTAAATTAGGATGGTTCTCCCGGAACCACCCAAAATATATGAACAAACAAATAAGAAAGCCAGTCCTTCAGACATGTGACAGCTGGGGTTTATGGTAGCTGGTACTGTACCTTAGGTGTCTTGAGAGCCATGCAGGGATACCCAGGACCCTGATGAGAATGGCAGATGCCAGAGTCACAGAAGCTAGGCATGTGTTCTAAGAAGCTGACTTGAATTAGAAAGCTAAAGGAATTTTTCTACCCTGGGGCCAGATTATTGAGACACCCAATTACTGAGATATTTATTCTTCGAACAAGAGTCAGTAAAGGAAAATAAGTCTGAGACAACCAAACTTAGGCATGGTAGGCTGAAGTGGGCAGAGGATGGATCTAGTTACCTACAGAATTTAGTTTTTTGTTTTGTTTTCTTTTTGCAAAAAATTTCCACAGATCTAGGCACAGAGGACTTCCCTAGATTATGGTCAAACTTGATCTTACGAACAGTTTGGTAATAACTTGTTAAATGAATATGCACATACTCTATGACCAGTATTTCACAACATTGTGTGCTTAGCATTCATGCATAAGGAGATATGTTTAGAAATTTTCATAGCAACATTCTTCATAATTTTATAAAAGTGAGAGGTTATTCGAAGTGCCATCAACATTGGAATAAATAAATAATTCATGGCTTGTAAAATACTATACAGCAGTGCAAAAGAACTAACATATAGATAAATCATATGAGCATAATGTTGAGTAAAAGAAAAAAAAATCAAGTAACAGGATAGCATATACAATATAATTCCCTTCACAACAGCTAAATCTACATTGTAGCATGGGGATGTTAACACAAAGTATAAGATGATGTTAGGGAGATTTCAAAGCGGCAGGTGCACAAGAGACCTTAGAAGTTGGGGCAAAATTCTTATTCTTGAGGTGGTATGCACAGAAGTATTTACTTCTCATTGTTTTTTTCTTTACAATATGCATGTATGTCGTGTGTGTGTTCTTTAGCATGTATGTATATTTTACTGTTTAAAATATTTTATTTTTTTGTAGATTTTTTGAGGATAGCCATTCTGACCGGCATGAGGTGATATCTCATTGTAGTTGTGATTTGCATTTCTCTGACAATTAGTGATGTTGAGCATCTTTTCATGTGCTTTTTAACCATCTGTATGTCTTCTTTGGAGAAATGTCTATTTAGACCTTCCACCAATTTTTGGATTGCACTGTGTTTTAGATACTGAGCTGCAGGAGCTGTTTGTTTTTTTTGGAGATTAATTCCTTGCTGGTTGCTTCATTTGCAAATCTTTTCTCCCATTCTGAGGGTTGTCTTTTCATTTTGATTATGGTTTCCTTTGCTGTGCAAAAGCTTTTAAGTTTAATTAGGTACCATTTGTTTATTTTTGTTTTTATTTTCATTACTGTAGGAGGTGGATTGAAAAAGATCTTGCTTTGATTTATGTCAGAGAGTGTTCTGCCTATGTTTTCCTCTAAGAGTTTTATAGTATCTGGCCTGACATTTCGGTCTGTAATTCATTTTGAGTTTATTTTTGTGTACAGTGTTAGGGTGTGTTCTAATTTCTAAATCTACAAACAATAAATGTTGGAAAGGGTGTGGAGAAAAGGGAACCCTCCTACACTGTTGGTGGGAATGTAAACTGGTGCAGCCACTATGGAGAGCAGTATGGTGGTTCCTTAAAAAGCTAAAAAGAGTGCTACCATATGATCCAGCAATCCCAACTCCTGGGCATATATCCGGAGAAAACTCTAATTCAAATACATACATGCACCCCAAGGTTCACTGCAGCACTATTTACAATAGCCAGGACATGGAAGCAACCTAAATATCTATCCACAGAGGAATGGATAAAAGAAGATGTGATACATATATACAGTGGGATATTACTCAGCCATAAAAAAGAACAAAATAATGCCATTTGCAGCAACATGGATGGACCTAAAGATTGTCATACTGAGTGAAGTAAGTCAGATAGAGAAGACAGACAAATATCATATGATAATGTTTATATATGGAATCTAAAAAAAGGTTACAAATGAACTTATCTACAAAACAGAAAGAGTTACAGATGTAGAAAATAAACTTACAGTTACAGGGGTTAAGGGTGGGGGAGGGATAAGTTGGAAGATTGGGATTGACACATACACAGTGCTATATAGAAAACAGATAACTAATAAGGACCTACTGCATAGCACAGGGAACTCTACTCCATAATCTGTAATGGCCTATATGGGAAAAGAATCTAAGAAAACTGGATATATGTATATGTACAACAGATTCAATTTGCCATACACCTGAAACTAACACAACATTGTAAATCAAATATACCCCAACTAAATTTTTTTTAAAATGATAAAATAAAATAAAATAGTTTAATGAAGAATAGTTTTTGGCCAGACTATGACAGCAACACCTGAATATCAGATAACACATTTGAACAAGTGATCATAAGCTCCTATTTTCCAGGGTAAGAGAAATAAGGGAAGGAGTGAAGCTGGGTGTCCATACATGTACATGCATGTCCTGCATGACTGACCAGACATGTGGACTGGAGACTGACAGCCCCTGTGAAGGACTCCTCTGCTCCAACTGGATCAGGATGGCCAGGTATTACTACATTTTTCTGTATTTCAAAAGATAAGCCAGAAATCTGAATTTTTATTTGAACTCTTTGATTTGTTAAAGGTTCCCATTTTTACAAAGCATTTTTTTTTTTTTTTTTTTTTTGTGGTACGCGGACCTCTCACTGTTGTGGCCTCTCCCGTTGCGGAGCACAGGATCCGGACGTGCAGGCTCACCGGCCATGGCTCACAGGCCCAGCCGCTCCACAGCATGTGGGATCCTCCCAGACCAGGGCACGAATCCACGTCCCCTGCATCGGCAGGTGGACTCTCAACCACTGCGCCACCAGGGAAGTCCTACAAAGCATATTTGAAATAACCTTTGACCAGATCTGACCTGAAGGTTGCAAATTTGCTCCCTGTTATTTGATCTTCATCCTGCATGGGGTAATCTGAGGGGAATGCCAGGCACCTAAACTACGACTGGGATCAAATACTGAGATCATGTGATGACTTAAGAAGGACAAGACAGAAGTCAGGCTTCAGAGCATGCCAGCTGATAAAAGTAAATGGATCAGCAAGTGGGTGAGCATAAGGTGATCGCAGGAGCTTAGGTAAGATAGAGTGAGGAACCGAATGGGCCTGGGCTCATGGGAATTCACTGAAGAAATCAGGTATTAGGAATCTCATGGGGCTGGAATTTAGCAGCACTGACGTGCTGTGTTCCTGAGAGGAGGGCCTTGTAAACTTCGTGACTGACTGGTGATGCGATGAATGGGTTCTGGAAACAAATAAAGACTATTATCGATCGTATAAATAGAATAACCCTTTTCTTCAAGATTTCTAAGTGTCAACCACTAAACTTTATGTATTTTGTTTTACTCATTCTTCATACTACTATGAATTTAACGTTTCTATAATGTTTTTGCATAAGAATAATGAGCTGTGAAGCTCTTAGATAAATTTGCGAAGTAAATCTAGCTAGCCTAGTCATTTGAGTTACTGTGGTTATGTAATATATTGCCCCCAAAATTACTAATGTAAAACAATCATCTATTATGCTCACAGATTCACACATTCTATGGGTCAAGAATTTGCACAGGGCATAGTGGGGGTGGCCTTTCTGTGACCCACAGGGTCAGAGGCTCAGATAAAATCATCTGAAGCTCACTCACTCATACGTCTGACTGACTGTTAGTGGAGATGTCAGTTAACCTCCACATGGGCTGTTTGAGCTTTTTCACACCAGAGTGATTGGGCTCAAGGGCAAGAATGCTAAGGGAGATTAAGGTGGCATCTGTGCTTAGATAAAGAGGATGTGGTACATATATACAATGGACTATTACTCCGCCATAAAAAAGAATGAAATAATGCCATCTGCAACAACATGGAGGGACCTAGAGATTATTATACTAAGTGAAGTAAGTCAGACAAAGACAAACATCATACGTTATCACTTACATGTGGAATCTAAAAAAATGATGCAAATGAACTTATTTACAGAGCAGAAACAGACTCACAGACTTAGAAAACGAACTTATGGTTACCAAAGGGGAAAGGGTGGGGAGAGATAAATTAGGAGTTTTTAATTAACATATACACACTACTATATATAAAATAGATAACCAAGAAGGTCCTACTGTATGGCACAGGGAACTCTACTCAATACACTGCAATAACCTATATGGGAAAAGAATCTGAAAAAGAATGGATATATGAACATGTATAAATGAATCACTGTGCTGTACACCTGAAACTAACATGACATTGTAAATCAATTATACTCGAATAAAATTTTTCTTAAAAGTGGCATCTGCCTTGCCCTTTATGACCTAGCCTTGGACATCACGCAATGTCTCTTTTGCCCCGTTCTGTTCGGCAAAGTGGTTACAATGCCCCTCTGGCTCAAGGGGAGAGGAAACAGACTCTGCCCCTTGGTAGGGAATGGTACACTTCTAGAAGAACATGTGGAGCCAGCAGTAGTGTTTTAGACATTTTTAACTGAAGTTTTTAAAATAATTGCAGATTCTCATGTAACTGTAACAATAATACAGAGAGATCCCACTCTTCATCCAGCTTCCTCCAATAGTATCATCTTCAAAATAATAGTACACAACCAGGATATGGCTATAGAAGCAGTACACCCATCTATTCAGATTTCAGCGGTTTTACTTTAGAGTGATATTTTTGGAAATTATACTCTACCACACAAGTCGATGTAAAGCTGGGCCAAGCCCATGTCTGTCTGGCCCAAAAGCTGAACTCTTAACCACTGTGAGATAAAGTATCTGACCACTGTATTTTTGCAAAATCTAAAAAAGAAAAAGCATGCTGGCAAGCTCAAATCCATCACTGCTTAGATTGAATAGTTTATTTCTGTGGTTCCGACAAGTCCAAAGAATGGACTCCACCGATGCCTTTCACCTCTAATCATTGCTGTTCATAGCTATGTCTAAGCGATAAATTAGCCTAATAAAGAAAAAAAATAGGGAAAATAAAACTACAACCGATATACAATCATTTACCACATTCTTACCATGTTCCAAGCTCTATAATAAATACTCAGTATTCACAATCTCTCATCTTTGCAGAAGCTCCTAATGTTAGATATGATTATTCATTCCCATTGTACAAGTAAGTAAATCAACATACAGAGAGTTTAAATACTAGATAGTTTTAACACTGCTAGTTCATAATTTGTATTAGAGCCTCCATTAATCTAAAATCAAACCTCCTAATGTGAAAATTTTGTACCTTTCCTTCTGGAGATAAACTGCCAATTAATAGAACAAAGAAAAATTGACTTAAGAAGAGCCCACTATCCTATTTTCTGCCTGATATCCAGTTGGCCCATTTTGAGTCACTGGAGGTAAAAGTTACGAGTTGATTTCTGTAGGTCATGTTAGAAATTAGTGACCTTTGTATATTAGGTGTCTTTTCACAGAACTTCTCAGCCATTAAAAACTGAATCCATTCTCGAATGAAATTTGAAATTGTAGTTAAATCTCTAGATGCATGTGTTAAACCATGGTAGATTAATTTTCCTCAAAAAAATAAAAATATCAGCAACAAACTTCACTAATTAATTGGGATGATTGAGCATTGCCTCTGACCATATTCTGGGATTTATAATTGGGTAAATTTTAAAGATTATGTGTATTTTGTTGAAAATATGTCAATTAGAGAACCCTTAAGTAAAGTAAGTTTTCTGAAAATCATTATGACATTCCAATGGGTTATAATTCCGCCAAGTAAATAAAATTCTATCTTTGTAGCTAACTTGACCTTTTTAAGAAAACTGTTTTTAATCATTCATGTTACAGGGAAAAGTTTTAAATTAATCAATTAACAAGCATTTATTGAGAACTTGAAGAATTGTGCTACAAGTGAAGAGCACACTAAATATGATTCTTATTAACTTAAATTCTTATTAAATAAATCCAGGATATACAAATAAAAAATGCAAACCAGCATATCAATACAGACTATAATTCCTTAAGTACTTCAAGGTATAAGAGTGACAGAGGAAAACTGTTCATCAGAAAACTGATATTTATTTGAGGTTCTTTCTCTTCCACCCCTGAAATGTTGACATACTTTCAGGCATTGTCCTCCACTCTTTTCTCATTTTACATTCATCCTCTCCTGTGAATGAAATCAAATCAAATGATGCCAGCACATCTATTGCTGGCTCTGATGGAAGAGCATGAGTGCCAGACTTACAAACTCTTAGCCGAAGTGGGAATGGGGTAGTTTATCCAGCTTTGTCAGAGGAGCAGTGAGCCAGTGAACCACTCCATCAATCACCGCCACCCATCATGTGTCTCAGTCACTCATCCATGACTTGTGAATGAGCTCTGTTCCTAGGCAACCCCTGTAACCTTGTTGCTATAGCTAAAGTCCTAAAGACTGGTTCTACTTCCTTAGATATCCTTTACATCTTTAAGAAAACAATAGGTTCCCTAAATGAAGGGGTCTTCTTTTTGTGAAAATTCTATTTCTTATTTTATTGATGGCTTTAATTTTGCATGTGGTTCAGTTCATAAGTAGATTTTTCATCAACAACAGCAACATAACTGCTTATTATTTAACAAACTATTGGTATGTGTGTAAAAAAATTTATATCTCCAAATCACAGCAGTATTCTGATCTCCTTTTAAGAGAAAGTATTTAAGTCCTCTCTGTATTCTACCTTTGTGGCATACAGTAGGTGCCTGATAAAACAGTGAATAAAAGATTAGACTTTGCTAACTACGTGACATCAGTTCTTTAACCTGGGTTGCCTCATCTGAAATGTAACAGGATTAGACTGGTTCGTTCCTATAAGTTCTTTTGTTATATAGTAGTTCTAGTTCCAATTAACTAAATATTTAGTAACTTTTATATCAAATAGTCATATTATATAATGCACTTCCTCAGTACTATGAGCATTATTTTACACCTTAGCTAACGATAAGGTCCTAAAATAATATGAAGTAATCAACTCTAAACATTTTGATAATTCTCAGTTAAGTAATAACAAGAGGCATAAACTATTGTCAGAGGCATTCTCTGAGATTCTTCTACTCAGCTAAGAACTTCATGATGCTTTGGGGCTCGATGGTAATGTTTTCTACTACACGGAGGATAAAAATTGCTAACATCACACATTGAGTTATTAGACCACTGTTGAGAAAACATGCCCCACATTAAAAATGAAAATAGATGTGCTGCAACTTCACCCTCTTAGGAGTTTTATAAATGGATTTAAAAATGACTTTGTCATATTTAATAGGCTTTGTTCATTTATGAGACAGAAGGAGTTCAGCTGTTCATAGACCTTTCTACTTTGCTATCACTCAGTGGCCTCCAGTCAGTTTCCCTCTGCCTAATTCATTCATTCCATCATCACGGAAACAGATAAAGCAGTATTTCTTAAAGTAAGCATCACTTTAATGCCTCCTATAAGGCATATTTTAATCACTTTATTTTCTTATTTATCATTCATATCCACTCCTGCAAGCAATTGGAAAATACTCTCCTAATTCTTAGAGAGATCTCAAAATAGTTACAATCTAGTACAAGAAGCAGCATGCACAAAAACAAATCTAAGGCAGTGTATGTTTAAATGTCACACGAGAGCAAATATTACTGAGGCTTTTGGGACAAAATATGAAGAGGAGACCCTAGAACAAAATTTCAGAATAGTGAAGGAGAGGAGGTTTTTCAAGCTATACTCCCTTAAGCTAAATTGCAAGTATTAACCACTGCATATTGACAATCTATAATAATATTGTAAGCACATAATTGTATTTTTTTTACTATCTATAAGACATAAAGCTAACTAGATTAAATATATCATCTCAATTAATCATTACAAATCTTTTTGAGTTTGAGCACCACTGTTAAATTAGAACCCTTCCCCTTGATGGTTTTGAGGTGGAGGAGACCTAGCCCAGGGGTCTTGCTTAAAGATGGTGATCATGCTGCTTGCAAGTCAAGGACAGAATCACAGGCAGCTGGATTCTAAGCTGAATCAGTCACTGATGGGCAGGGCTAAGCGGTGGTTCAGGGCAGTGACTCAACAGCGGAGAATCACATGGTGAGCTTGTTGGATTTCCCTTTTCTGGGCACCAAACCCCAGCGATGTTGCCTGTTCAGTAGGATGGATTGGGGCTTGTGAATTTACGTTTCTGTCAGGCTCCCAGATGATTCTAAGCTTCTGACTTGAGGATCCCACTTTGGGTAACCCTGGTGTGTGGCTCTGAAGTCAGTCTAGTGAGGTTTGAATCCCAACTCTAGCATTAACTACCTGTGTGAACTTGGGCCTTGGGTTTTTCATCAGTAAAATGGGA
Organism: Stenella coeruleoalba; assembly: GCF_951394435.1. Lineage (NCBI taxonomy): Eukaryota > Metazoa > Chordata > Mammalia > Artiodactyla > Delphinidae > Stenella > Stenella coeruleoalba. The sequence continues at coordinate 10,377,625 of NC_137151.1, forward strand.
ATAATGTCAGAAACTACTTCACAGGTTGTTATGAGGAGTCCATGGGTCAATACAAGTAAAGTGGTGTCAAAAGGTCCTACTATGCCCACCGTAAGTGGTGCTATACCACCACCACCACCACCACCACCACCACCACCATGAGTCATTTTCAATAGAGCTATGTCATCAAAGAACATATGTGGAATCTAAAACATGCTACAAATGAACTTATTTACAAAACAGAAACAGACACAGAAAAAGAACTTATGGTTACCAAAGCGGACGGGGGGTGGGGAGGGATAAATTAAGACTTTGGGATTAATATATACACACTACTATGTGTGTATATATTATACACAACAAGGACCTACCGTATAGCACAGCACAGGGAAATATATTCGATATCTTGCCATAATGGAAAAAGATAATGGAAAAGAATGGAAAAAGAATAGGCATATATATAAAACTAAATCACTCTGCTGCACACCAGAAAGTAACACAATATTGTAAATCAACTATAATTCAATCAATCAATCAATCAATAAAAGAACATGCTAGAGTTAGGTGGACAGACAGACAAGAAACTGAAAGAGAGAAGGTCACAAAGCTGACTATAAAGTGAATTATCTCTAAAGAGCTTCAGTGTTTGCTCCAAAGAGAATGTTGATAGCACGGACGCAAAATAGTGTTCTGTCAGTGAGTGATTTGACCTCAAAACACAAGTATACCAGGTGTTCCCTGAAGGCAGGACTGCATTTCTCTCAACCCCATACAAGGTCTGGTATGAAACTGGTGCTCATTTATTGACTGAATGAACCAACAATCTCTGACTTTGTAAAGTCACTTTACAACTCAGTTTGCAGTTCCATTAAATAGGGAAAATGCTTGGTTAAAATGTGTGCATGCCCGCGTGCGCGCAACACACACACACACACACACACACACACACACACACACACACACACACACACACACACACACACACACACAGAAATCTCTGAGATGTTGCTTTCTCCAGATTAGAGAGAAAATTCCAGAGGCACAGAAAATTTAAGTGATTGCCCTTCAACAAGGAAGAGGTAGAGCCAAAACTGAACTACCAAAAAAAAAAAAAAAAAAACTGAACAATTACCATTCTCAGTCCATTCTGCCAAGTACAGTCTGTATGTGGGAGCAGAGGTAATTACATATTAATTTTTCTTTGTAACAATGGCATTTATAGTAGGAGATAATATAATTTATATGGTATGCATCAGCATCTTCTTAAAAGAATTTCTGAAACTATCTCTTCTTTATTCCCACTGCCTAACTGAGCATTTATCCATGGAGAATCCTGCTGCAGAAACTGTTAAAAGACTCCATGAAGACTGAAAACTTAAGTAACTGCTAATTAGAAATTGTTTTTTATTTTTAAATTAAAAAAGAAAGAAAGAAGGGAACATGTTTAAAGGCTGGCAGTTAATCTATATGTTTTTTAGCCATTTTAAGAGACTAGGAATCTGAATCTTTTGTGGAGGTTCTAGACCTGTGTGAAGACTGGAGGGAATGGCCTAGAGTTTTCACTCTAGTTTTCTCTGGGATGCTGGTAATTCTTTACAGCATATGACATAGTTATAGATGTAGTTATAGATACAGATACTCCTATTTAAATACTTTTCTCCTGACACATTCAGGAAAACTCCATCAGGTGGATGTAGGTTCATTGTATTTTTTTTTTTTTTTTTTGGTTGGGTACTCATCATCTTCTGTATAAAACATACATCTTTCTTCTGTCCATATCATAAACCCAAAATATCCCCCAAGAAATATATTGAATAAAAAAACCTAGACCGGTAAGTGACCTTATCAATCTCAGCCCTATGTCATCATTTAAATGATAACCATCACATCCACTCTTCCCTGCAGACTTGTGTGAGCTGCATGTCATGCCTGTGGTTCACTGACACCGTAACCACTCCTCACTGACGCTCGAGGACATTGCCTTTCCTTTGCAAATGACAAAGCTGAAGTGCAGAGACTTTAAATAAGGTGACATTTAATGTCCAGTCATGGACTGGACAAATGATGTTTAACTTCTCCGTCTCTGATCTTTCCAGTATATCAAACAATAACTCACGTAAGCTCTATAAAGGTCACTCAATTCTCTCAAGGTCAGGAAGTTATTTAACACCAGAGCTACAATTAGAAGGCTGCTACTTATTGCAAGTAAGCTCAATTTGTTTCTAAGAAGGGGATGTAGATTTTTCATACCACTCTTTTTTAACTCATTCCAAAAAGTAAATATCTCAGATCTACAAGCTTCCTTCATTGAAGCATTGATAACACTCCTTCCTATCAAAGGGCTGCATTCCACTCTGGTCTCTAAGGGCTTGTATGCCTTGATGACAGCTCATCTGAGTCACCCAAACCACTTATTTGTAACCAGCTCCTTTCATTTTGTCATACAGCAAAGCCCGTCATCTCTTTCAGTCTTTAAACTGTCTTGCATTTCAGTGTTCCTGACTTTTCAGAAATTAATACCACAACCAAATGCAGCATGATCACAGATTCCTTTGAACTCTGGGTCAAAGCTGAACATGGGCTAAGACTTTGCTTATATATGAAAAGCCTTCCAAGACTTATAATTGGGATTGTTTGGGAGAAATTTGCACACAAAGAGCAAGGAAAATTATTTAAATTCAAAAAGCTAATTTAGTAGTAGGACTGAAATTCTAGCCTATTTACTTTCAATTTAGTATTTTTCCCTCTCTCAGAGCTGGAGCTATATATCTAAGAAGTTAAATCATGTTTCCATTATCCTATCCCAATTGTTAGCACACCTCCATCACATCCATAGAGAATACTTAATACATAATTTTTAATAAATGTGTGCAAGGATAAGTGGCCATGAATGAGTAACACAGAGAGCATGGAATGAGAGCATTAGTATGCATTGCTGCACAAATAGTCCCACTCTCATGACACCAACCATGTCCTTCACATCCCTGGACGCATAAGATGTTGTCCCTATTTAGCAATGCAACCACTTTGAGTCCTGAAAATGACCAGATAACTTAGAGTTAATTTATGAACAGTTCTAGACAACACATAAGTTCTTCTTCTTCTTTTTTTTTTTTTTTTAAGGCACCTGTTTTTTGTCTTTTGTTCTGTTAAATTTTAGCCGTACCATGTGGCTTGCAGGATCTTAGTTCCCCAACCAGGGATTGAACCCGGACCCTCAGTAGTGAAAGCACGGAGTCCTAACCATTGGACCACCAGGGAATTCTCGACAACACCTAAGTTCTTTTTTTCTTTTATCTTTTATATAGAGATGGGTATACATGTAAAAAAATTGTCTTTCCTGCATATTTTTTACATTGTCCTTTTATATTAAAGAAAGGAATTGTGAAAATAAGCAAAGACCAACCAAATGAGAACAAGCAAAAGTTATTTATTCAGAGGTGCTGTAGCAAAGAAGTCAGCTGCCATGGCTTGTGATCTGGCAGAGATCCAGGAGAAGTCAGAAGAGTGAGGAAGCGTTACAGACGAAAGACGGGAAGACTTCAAGCATGCCCTGATTGGAGGCTGTTGCCATGGGGAAGTGGGAGGAAAACTAAGCAGAAAGGAGGCTTCCTAGGTGATGATGTGATTGGTCAGGGGTGCATATTTGGCTTTTTCTATTTGGTCCTCAGTTGAAAATGGAGACAAAAATTAGGGAAGCTGTGAACTATTAATCAAATTCTGGCCATTTTGAGCCAACTTTACAGGAGTTATTGTTTTAATTCCTTGATTGTTACTAGAGACTATGGTTTTTTTTTCTGACTCCTCACACGACTGACTTAGAGATTGCAGGTTGGCATCCTGGGTTGGTTACTGTAGCTAATGGGTTGGTTTCCTGGGCTGGTTGCCACAGGTTGTGGGTTGGAGTTCTATTTTTATAAATGGTCTATCTATTGTCTATTTGTATATTCAGTTACCCAGAATGGAGAGTTATTGAATGTTTTCAATGTTTTGAATTTTGTTTTGTGCCTTTAAAACGGGTCTCTGGAGAGATGTAATGGCAGCACAAGACACCCCTACTTTTTGTCCCCCATTTTAATATTTAAAATTTAAATTTTGGTATCTGTGCGTGAACAAAGGTGCCTCTGTGGAAACTGTAGAATCCAGCTGCATATGTGAAGGGACTCACCCATCACTGGGTAATAGGTAGCCAAACCTGGGTACAGGCTATGGAACCAGCAGGAGCCTGTAAGCCAGCCTCAGCCATTCTCAGCCACAATCAGGGAATATCTGCAGAGTGCTGACTTGGGCAGACATGAGCAGTCAAGAGAGCCTTTGGCAAAGAACTCTGCCAGCACCATCCCTGCCCCAATGTGATAGGGCATAGGGCTGAACTAGCCAGCAATGACTTCTCTCATCAGAGAAAAGGAGACCAGTGAGTGAGTGCCAGCCTTCTCTGGCTTTGCAGGACACAGCTAAAGAAACATTTCTCTGCCAAAGCACTCAGAGTACTGAAGCGAGCCCTCCACTGTGGCCGGGGGGTAGGGGAGGAAGGCAGGAGATCAGGAAAGAAGCAAATAAGAATATCAGAAAGCACAAAAAGGACATGGTTCCTGTTGACTGTGTTAAGGACTCCAGCAGGAAAACTACCCATAGCTGCTAGGAAAACCTCACCTGAAGATCCCTCCACCTGGCCCTCAGGCAGCCCCAATACCTCAAGTGCTAAGCCCACACCAACTCCCACTCTGTAGCTGGCTTTTTATGTGCATTCCCCAGGGCTGGAGCAAGAACCAGCTCTGGTAGTTACAGAATGCTCTCAGAGAATAGACCAGAATCTGTAGGAAAGAGAGGAAACACAAAAATGAGACCTAGCTCCACCATCAGGAAAACAAAACAGAGGTTTCCAGCAGCTGGTGGCTGGTAATCAAGAGAAGATTTACAAGCTTAAGGATTCTGCCACAAGAGGGAGAAAGAAGCATGGAGCAGGTGTATCCACAAAAGGGCAGAGTAAGCTCCAGATATAAGCAGCACCAACAAAAATATTTCCTACCTGAAAGCAGCTAGTAAAGATTAGAGAAGGCAACTGCTACTTCAAATGCAAAAACGACAACACAAAACTACAAGAAACGTGGAGAATAAAGGAAACATGCCATCACCAAAAGATAACAATAATTATCCAGTAACCAAGCTCAAAAATGGGCAATTTTGTGACTTAACTGATAAAGAATTCAAAATAGCTGTTTTGAGGAAACTCCAAGAGTTACAAGAAAACAGAAAATATGATTCATCAAAATCAGAAAAACAGTACATGAACAAAAGGAGAAATTTAGCAAAGAGATATAAATCATTAAAAAGAACTAAACAGAAATTCTGAAACTGAAGAATTCAATGACATTGCAAAGAAAGCATCAATATCAAAGTAGATCAAACAGAAGATAGAGACAATGATCTAGATGATAAAAAATGGAAATAACCCAGTCAGAGAAGAACGAATTAAAAAGAATGAAAAGAAAGAAGAAAGCCAACATAATCTATGAGAAACATCAAAAGAATAACTCTCAGAATCACTGGATTTCCAGAAGAAGAAGAGAGAAAGAAGGGCACAGAACGTTTATTTAAAGAAGTAATAGCTGAAAACTTTCCAAACCTGCGGAGAAACTTGGACTCCAAGTTCATAGGGCTAAAAGACCACCCCATCATTTCAGTTCAAAAAGATCTTCTCCGAGACATATTATTTAAAAAACTGTGAAAATCAAAGACAAAGGAATAACCCTAAAAGCAGCAAGGAGAAAAGATTGTAACCTACAATGGAAAATCCATTAAGCTATCGGCAGGATTCCTAGCAGAAACCTTCTAGGCCAGAAGAGTGGGATGATATATTCAGTGATGAAAGGAAACAAATCCAACCAAGAATACCCTATCCTGCAAAGTTACCCTTCAGAAATAAAGGAGAAATAAAAACTCTCCCAGACAAACAAAAGCTGAGGGAGTTCATAACCCCTGGACTTGCCTTTAAACACTACAGAAAGAAGTTTCAAGCTGAAATAAAAGCATGGTAATTAGTAACATGAAAACATATGAAAATACACAACACACAGGTAAAAGTAAATATACATGACACTTAGAAAATAATAATCCTGTAATACGATGGGGTGTTAACAAATTAACTTTAGTATAAAGGTTGAAAAAAAAGATTATCAAAAATAACTATTGCTACTATAATTTGGTAATGAATACAAATATAAAAGAAGATAAATTATGGCATCAAAATCACAAAGGTAAGAATAAAAAGGTAGAGTTTTATACACAATCAAAGTTAAATTGTTATCAGTTTAAAGTGGTCTGTTTTATCTATAAGAAATTTTATGTAAGCCTCATGGTAACCACACAAATAAAGAGAAGGCAATTAGAGCATACCACCATGGAAAACCACCAATTCACAAATGTGGGCAATAAGACAGGCAAAAGGAAAAACTGAACTGTAAAACAGTCAGAAAGATATTAAAAAGATGTCATTAGTAATTCTTATGATATAAGAATTACTCTAAATGTAATTGCATTGAATTCTTCATTCACAAAGCACAGAATGGCTGAATGGATAAAAAAATAAGAACCAACTGTATGCTGTGTACAGGAGATTAACCCAGCTTAAAGGACACATGTAGATTCAAAGTGAAGGGATGGAAAAAGATACTTCATGAAAGTAAAAACCAGAAGAAAGACAGACAAAATACACTTTCTATCAGAATATAACATATTACACAGAATATACTTTATGCCAAAAATGGTAACAAAGACAAAGTAGGTTAGTATATAATGATAAAGAATTGACAAATCAACAAGATAAAACAATTGTAAATATATATGCTCCTAATATCAGAGTACCTATATATATTAAGCAAATACTAAGAGTCCTGAAGGGAGGAATAGACTACAATACAATAATAGTAGGGGACATCAATACCCCAGTTTCAGCAAAAGATACATTATCAAGAGAGAAAATCAATAAGGGAAGATTGGACATGAATCCTATTTTATATGAAATAGACATAACAGACATACATAAATCATCCCATCCAACGGCAGCATACACATTCTTCTCAAGTCCACATGAAACTTTCTCCACAATAGATCATACAAGGGCCACAAAAACGTCTTAGCAAATTTAAGAAGATTGAAATCATACAACAAGTTCCGTTCAAGATGGCAACATAGCAGATTCCTGAATTTTCCTTTTCCCATGGATAAATTGAACCTATAGCTACATATGGAATAATTCCTTTTGAAAGCAACCCAAACTAGTAGAATGGCTCCTATACATCAGGTGAATGAGAAAAAAATCCACATCAAAATGGGCAGGAGAGCCTAGACACAATCTCACCATAAACCCCACTCCCAGCACAGTGACAAACAACTGGGAGGGGACTCACAATTCCCAGCTTCTACTGTACAAGTAAAGGGTTTGGACCCCATGACTGGCAATCCAACTTATAAGACTTCCACCTGAGAGACAAGATCCCAGAACATTTAGCTCTGAAAGCCAGTGGGGCTTGCATCATGAGACTCACTAGGCTATAACAAACTATGAAACAGTTCTTAGCAGGCTTGTGTGGACTCACTGTGGCTATCCATCCACTATGCAGTGTAAAGGCAGCATACCAAAATATCCAGTTTTTCCAAGAAATAGGCCTATTTGCTTATCTTGAAAGGGGCAAGCTTTTACGTTAGCATCTATGGGCCAACTGCCATTCTTTCCAAAGACCTGGGAGACTGGTAGGTGCCATCTTAACACGCTTCCTCTGCCTTGCCCCAGGTCACTGATGTTATGAAAGGAGCTTGTGCACACATCTGGTGCCATGGCTTTTGTGGCTACCACGCAGAAGACACATCCCTTTATAGCCTGGCTCTGGTGGCCAACAGGGCTTATGTTCAAATATTCAACCAGGTGGCAGGGGCGTTGGTAAGCAAACAAAGAAATAGTTCTTAACTGGCAGTCCCCCCAGTGCTCAGTGCAGGAGCAAACTGAAATGCCCATCTCCCAGTCTTCCCCTGAAAGAGGCATATGTACATACTTTAAAAACTGCTGCTTGGGACTTCCCTGGTGGCGCAGTGGTTAAGAATCCACCTGCCAATGCAGGGGACGCAGGTTGGACCCCTGGTCTGGGAAGATCCCACGTGCCGCAGAGCAACTAAGCCCGTGCGCCACAACTACTGAGCCCGGGCACCTAAAGTCTGTGCTCCACAGCAAGAGAAGCCACCACAACGAGAAGCACATGCACCACAACAAAGAGTCGTCCCCCCTCTCCTCAACTAGAGAAAGCCCGCACGCAGCAACAAAGACCCAACACAGCCAAAAATAAATAAAATGAATAAATTTGTAAAAAACAAAAACAAAACTGCTGCTTGAGGGTCTGGCTTGCAATCAGCCTAGATCCGGGTGCTGACTGAGATCCTCCCCTTTGGGACACTGACAGGTCTTGGGACACCCTCAACTCCTGAGAACCACTAAGAAAAAAGGTCACTCGGGCATTCACTAAGGTTTGAAAAACAACAAAGAGCTAGGGCAGGGTTGAACACTAAGGATCATCTCCTCCATGAGGCTACACCTCCAAGACTGGCTTACGTAGCTATTTTATCTACTGTATAGAAACCAACACAGAAAGTAAAGCAAATAAGGAAAAAAAGAGGAATGTGTTCCAAGCAAAAGAACAATGTAAAATCCTAGAAAAAGACCTTAGTGAATCAGACATTAGAAGTTTACCTGATGAAAAGTTGAAAATAATGGTCATAAAGACTCCAAGTTACTGAGGTCATAAGAATAATGTGTGAACAATGAATTTCAGCAGAGAGATAAAAATATAAGAAAGTACCAAACAGAAATCACAACACAAAACATTGTATCACATTAATGAATGCAGTTACTCAAATGAAAAATACAACAGAGTTTCAACAGTGGTCTAGATAAAGTGGAAAAGAGGATCAGCAAACTCAAAAATAGGAAGATGAAGTTCATCCAGAGTAGCAAAAAGAATAAAAGAATGAAGCTAGCTTAAGGTACATAGGCCAACTTAAGTATACTAGTACAGTTGACCCCTGAACAACGTGGGGATTACGTGTGCTAACTCTCTGTGCAGTCAAAACTGCATATAATTTATAGTCAGCACTTCCTTGTTATTTGTGGTACCACGTCCGGGGATTCAACCAATCACAGACTGTACAGTACTGTAAGATTTACTGTGGAAAAGATCCCCCTATAAGTGGACCCTCCCAGCTCAAGCCCATGTTGTTCAAGGGTCAACTCTATCCACATTATATGGGCCCCAGAATGAGAAGAGAGAAAGAAAGGGGCAAAAAGTTTATTTGAAGATATAATGACTGAAAAATGCCACAACTTGGGGAGCAAAACAGACATTCAGGTCCAGGCAGCCCAGAAAATTTCCAAATGAGATGAATCCAAAGATACTCACACCAAGACATGTTATCATTGAATTGTCAAAAATTACAGACAAAGAGAGAACCTTGAAAGCAACAAGAGAAAAATGATGTGTTATGTACAAGGAGACCCCCTATAAGACTATCAGTACACTTTTCAGCAGCAATTCTGCAGGCCAAAAGGACATGATATATTCAAGGAGCTGAAAGAAAAGAAAATTACCTACAAAAAACATTCTACCTAGCAAAGTTGTTCTTCTGAATTGAAGGAGAAATATAGAGGTTTCCAGACAAGCAAAAACTGAGGAGTTCATCACCAGTAAACCGGCCTTACAAGAAATGTTAAATGGACTTCTTTCAGCTGAAATGAAAGGACTCTAAGAGAACCCTTATACTTTCATATGAGAAACAAAACATATGAAATTATAAATATCACTGGTAAGTAATCCAGTGTCACAATGGTGTTGGGTTAATCACTACTAAATCTAGTATGAAGATGAAAACAAAAGCCATGAAAATAACTATAATTACAGTGCCTTGTTAATGGACATTCTAAGTGAAAAGATGTAAATTGTGAAAATAAAAATTATAAAATATGGAAGGGGGAAAACTAGTAAAAACTGTAGAATTGCAGAATACATTCATACTTAAGTTGTTATCAGCTTAAAATAGACTGTTATAACTCTAAGATATTTCATGTAAGCCTATGGTAACCACAAAGCAAAAACTAAGAGTAGATGCAGAAAAGATAATGAGAAAGGAGTGTGAGTATACCACTTAAAGAAAGTCACCAAACCACAAAGAAAGAGCTCAAGAGAAGAAAGGAAAAAGAAATTACAAAACTTTCAGAAAACTCTTAACAAAATGACAATAAGTGTATACCTATTCTATAAATAATCACTTTACATGTAAATAAATTTTCCAATAAAAAATCACAGAGTGACTGAAAGAATTTTTAAAAAAACCCTCAAAACACAAAAGAATATGATGCTGCCTACAAGAGACTCACTTCAGCTTTAAGAACACACACAGACTGAAAGTAAAGAGAGGGAAAAAGATATTCCATGAAAACAGAAACCATAAGAAACCTGGGATAGCTATACTTATATCAGACAAGACAGACTTTAAGACAAGGACTGTAATAAGAGACAAAAATGGTACAACAGGAGCATGTAACATTTGTAAATATTTATACACCTAATATAGGAACACCTAAATATGTACAGGAAATATTAACAAACCTATAGAAAGAAATAAAAATAGTAGGAGACTCCAGTACTCCACTTTCCTCAATGGGAAAATCATCCAGACAGAAACTCAATAAGTAAACATTGTACTTTAAATGATATGAACTTAGCCATTTACAGAATATGCCATCCAAGAGCAGTGTAATACACATTCTTGTCAAGTGAACATTGAACTTTCTCCAGGATAGGTCATATCTGTCTTACTACTTCAGTTTCCTGTTCATTTCTCAAGCATATTTCAGTGAACATAGAATCCATGGATGATAACACTTTTCCTTCAGCACTTGGAAAATATTGTGTTAATTTCTTCTGGCTTCCTAGATTAAGAAGAGAAATCCTCTATGATTTGAATTGGGATTCCTTTATTAATGATGCACCATTTCTCTCTGACAGTTTTCAGGGTTTTTTTTTATTTTTAGTTTTCAAGAACTTATTTTTTTTAAGATTTATTCATTATTTATTTATTTAATTTTTTGGTTGTGTCAGGTCTTAGTTGCAGCACGCAGGATCTTTCATTGAGGCACACTGGCTTCTCTTTAGTTGTGGTACACGGGCTCCAGGGCATGTGGGCTTTGCAGTTTGCAGCACGCAGCCTCTCTAGTTGAGTTGCACAAGCTCAGTAGTTGTGGCACATGGGCTTAGTTGCCCCCGAGGCATGTGGGATCTTAGTTCCCCAACCAGGACCCAACCAGGGATCGAACCCGCATCCCCTGCATTTGAAGGCAGATTCTTTACCACTGGACCACCAGGGAAGTCCCAGTTTTCACAATGTCCTGGCAGGGATGCTGTGTGGTTTGTTCTGTTTGGGTTTCATTCGAAATCTTGGATCTATAAATTTGTGTGTTGTCAAATTTGGGAAATGAAACAACTATTACTTCTTCAAATAACCTTTCAGCCCCATTTTCATTCTGTTCTAATTCTGACATCCTGATGATCTAAATATTGGCTTTATCTTAGTGTATTTTCATTTGTTTTTTCTGATTGTATGAATTCTATTGTTCTTTCCCCAAGCTTACTGTTTACATCCTCTGTTCTACCCAATCTACTATTGAGCCCATCCAGTGATTTTTTTTTTTAATTGACATTATTTTGTTAGTTCTCTAATTTCCATTTGCTCCTCTTTTTTTTAATAACTTCTGGGGTTTTGTTTACAGATATTTTGCATTTTTTTCATTTGCTCATACATACTTCGTAATTAATTTTGAAGCTCTTTTACTATGACTGCTTTCAGTTACTTATCAGATAATTCCAACATCTGATTAATTTTAGTCTTGGCCTCAGATGATTTTTCCTCATTAAAGTTTTGATTCTCTTGGTTCTTGGTCTTGTGGGTGATTTTCAATAGTATTCTGTACATTTTGGCTATTATGACCTAATACTTTTTTGAAGAAAATAGTTTCTATCTTTTTAAGGAGATTTCATTTTCCTCTGATTTTTCAAAGAATGAGGTAATCCCACAATTGTCATTTAATTGTGCTCACTGAGATACAAAGAGAACGGATTTAAGAGCCCCCTTTGGTTCAGCAACACTTAGAATTTCTTTAGATTTTATTTGAAATTTCTATTATCACAATGTAGAAGTTCAAAATAATAATGCTTTGATGTGTTTCACTGCATGAAAAATATTTTCAAAGTGCTTTTGTAGAGTGATACTGTCTTTTCACAAATTCTCTTTATAAGAATATCCATTGTGTTACTGTTTATCCTTGAACACTGTTTATTCCTACAATGAATTAACTAAAATATTTTAAAGCATCATTCCTCTAAGCTGAGTCTAAGGAGATGACGCTTTGGGGGATCGTTCTGGGGTCTCCGCTGCAGGTCAAATAACGCTTAAAGTTTTATAAAAATACTTTGGAAGATCTGATACCACAGTGTAAGCTGGAGTGCTCCTAAATCTGTCTGTGGAAGTTACCAGTGAGATAATCTAAGGCTTGCCCTTTTCTCTTGGGTGGTCTACAACAAAACTGATACACTTCAATTTGAATGAGGCATTTTGCAATTTACCAAGATTATTAATTCTTTCCTCTCATAAGCCATATTATCATAATCTTCTCTGCTGGGTCATGCAAAGGCTTGAAAATAAACATGAACACATTTACCAGCCCACAGTTATTTTCTTCTTCTCAGAAAAAATATAGGTAGTATAAAACAAAACAAAAATAACATTTTAAAACATATTCTATAGCATATTGTTATTTGTCATGGGAAGCACCCTTTCTTACATAATATAACTTTATGGCCTTCAGTTTTATCTTAAGTGGCAAAGAAAAAACTTATCAGATTTCATATGAATGATCTCTTTGCAAATCCTCTTTAAGTGGCCCAACTTTAAAAAAAAATATTTTCCTTAATACTTAGAAAGAAAACAAAACCATAACCCATTCTATCTACTCTTTTAATACTATTATTCAATTTTATATTCTCTTGCTATATGGATATATGTATATGGGTATATGTATGTATGTATGTATATAGAGAGACAGACAGAGAGACACAGAGATAGACCACATGTCCTCATTACCAAAACAGAACTGAGAAGAAAGATAAATCACTACTAAAATTAAATTAGAATACACGAAAGAAAAGAAAATATATTAGTAACCAATGTGTCGGAAATGGGAAGAAGAATGCACAAAAACTCACTCTGATTTGATACTCCAGCTTTGAGTCTAACTATTTTTGCAATAGTGGGAAACATCACATTATTTCTCCAGATTTTAATTTTATCTTCTGTAATATATTGGCTTAAACATCCACAATGCCATATGTCTAAAATTCAGGTTTACGTATTTTATTGGTGTCAATAATTTGCCCCCCATAAAACGTGCCTAACTCACAACTGAGAGAATCACAGATTTCTGAAATTGTTTAAATAGTTCTGGAAGGAGACTATTTCTTCATGGAGTGGTCTGACAGGCTACCCAGTGGTGGCTGCCATTTTCTTCCTAGACTGCTCTAACAAGATACTGTGAGACTTCCTGCTGGTGATGACATTTGCAGCAGAGACCAAAAATTCTGAAGTTGTCCAGATGTTTTGATGGCCCCTGGAACATGATATCTACAAATCTAGCTCCCACTTCTTTTCAGATCACCTTACCTTCTCCATGGTTTCAATGACTTAAAAAGATGAATATATCATTCATTGTCATTTTTACTACATTTCAGTAAATAGCCTATGAAAGAGTTCTAACTTATGTTCTCTCTTTAATCTTATAGAGATATACGAGAAATCACTATTCTGTCCCATGAGTCTTAGGTTCAAAAAGTGTATGTAGAAAATAAGCCAGAATCAATCTGAGCTATGGACCTATATTGTCTTCACAATGGTCCAGCACTCTTCCTTCCTCATCTGCTCTACCACACCCTGTCCCTGAATTATGCTCTTCTAAGAAATGTGTATTGCTGAACTCTTCCTTTGGTTAGGAAGGTGGTCCTACAGGTGGCTTTGAAACCCCCCACAGAGAAACCTGGCTGGACAATCTTTGTATGCTCCAGTATAATAATTTTGCAGGATCGTTTCCAAGTTGGGACTGTCTCCTTAGGGCTCCCTACTTGATGTCCATACAGAGAAAAAGACCATATTTTTTTACTATTTATCAAGGTAGGATGTGAAGTAGAAGAGAAGGTGACTCTGAGTAAAATATTAATAATCATTAGTTACACTATGACTAGCATTCATTAATGGTATTTCATGAGGTGTTCATGTGCCAGACACTCACTCTCACATTTAATTTCTCTCTCTCCCCCTCTCTTTCTCTCGATCTATATATCTATTTCTCACAAATACCTGCCTCATAAATACAAGATTCAAAATTGCATATATATATATACATAATTTGTAAGACAGGTGTTATATTTCTTCCATACAGAAAACAGGAGCACCAAAGAAGGTAAAGACCTCTTATCTTCTTTTCTTGACCACAGTATGTCTTATGGACATGCATATTAATGTTATAATACAAATCAATGAATATCATGGAAAATGTTTATGCCTTTTGTGTTCTGAATTCTTGCAAGAACAATGTTCTTAATCATAAAGCAGATCCTAGTTGATTAATGAGGCCATTATCCTGTCCTACCAAAAATTATCATTGTTATCACTACTCTAATCACCATCATTAAGTCTAGTATATTTTTTGACTGAAGTGGTTTATTTAACGGTTGAAACAAATCAAAAGAATATTTCATGATATATAAAAATTATATGAAATTCAAAATTCAATATCCAGAAATAAAGTTTCATTGGGTCACACACTTACTGATCTACATACAAACTGTCTGCGGCAGCTGACATGCAATGACAGAATTGATTAGTTGTGACAAAGATGATCTGGCCAACAAAGCCAAAAATATTTACTGTCTCCCCCTTGACACTAAACGTTTGCCAATCCCTTGAGCTAAAATGCTGACATTCAAAAGCACCACCTAGTAGACCACAGAACTTGGTGAGGAATGCTATATTCAAACCAGGTCACATATGGGATAGTAAATGTGGAGTTAACTATCTTTATTTTTTGGTACAGATTTTTTTTTTAAGTAGATGGTATCACAAGATAGAGAATGCCTCAGCAATCTTTAATAACAGGCACAATGTTTCTGTTCACAGAGAATTAATTAATGCATGTGTTTAGAAATCACTAAGCAAACTGTAATTAATGAACAAGGTGATAAAATATTTATAAGAAACAGACAGAAAACAATAAACAAAGTACATTACAAAGTGAATATATTACACTAAATAATTTCTAAAATCTTACCAAGATACATAGTTAATTTTACAATTTGCATGCTGACTTGTGCATTTTATTTAATTGAATAATTTCCTATTTGCAGAGGAAGAGATTATTTTCATTTGCTGAGTCAAACCTTTATGTAGGACTTCCCTGGTGGTGCAGGGGTTAAGAATCCACCTGCCAATGCAGGGGACATAGGTTCGAGCCCTAGTCCGGGAAGATCCCACATGCCGTGGAGCAACTAAGCCCATGTGCCACAACTACTGAGCCTGTGCTCTAGAGCCAGCGTGCCACAACCACTAAGCTCATGTGCTGCAACTACTGAAGACCGCACACCTAGAACCTGTGTTCATCAACAAGAGAAGCCACTGCAATGAGAAGCCCGTGCACCACAACTAAGCGTAGCCCCCGCTCGCCACAACTAGAGAAAGCCTGTACAGCAATGAAGACCCAACACAGCCAAAAAGAAAACCTTCATGTAGAATTAGCAAATTGGGAAGCAATTTATGTTTAGTATTTTACTGGGTAGTATTATATTTAATATATATTACAACTGAAAACAAATACAATTATAAATCTTGGGGGGAGAAGCAGAGCTTGATTTGTATTTATAATTCTGTACACAGTGTTCCCCATATGATAAATTTCTAACATTTAAACACATACAAAATGTACCTGCAAATTAAAAGCACTTTTTTCTTTTAAGCAAACACATTATAAAAATTCAATTATTATTTCTCTAAAATGACAGGATTGAGTTTGCTTACAATTTGAATTCTGGAGGTTTGTTTTTTGTTTGTTTGTTTTTTGCTCTCTGGGTTATTTTCTTTAAATAAATTACCCGATGATATTTATGAAGAAGAAAAATAATTATACCAAGGTGAATAAAAGGGTGACTCACAAAAAAGACAGTACTATTTTTCTTCAAAATTAGCATGTGGCTTCAAAGTAAAAAGAACATTTCTGATTTGATTTTTAAACCTGGCCTGCAAGCATTTAATCATTTACCCAGAAGGAGATTAATGCTACCGTGAAGCTATCATGAAATTAAGGAAAAGACAAAGAAAAGAGAACACAAAGTTGCCACTGGAGAAGCTGAGGATATGGGCTCTCTGCATCCACAGAGGACAGTCGGAAGGAGCAGCAGTGGGGAACATAAGTGTCCAGATAATTTGCAAGATGCTGCCTTCTGTTTGAAGCAGTATTTTTGATACATTCTTGCTTTTCACTGTGGTAACATGCATAACAAAAATTGTCCATCTTAACCATTTTTAACTGCACGGTTCAGTGACATTAAGTACATTTACCTTGTTGGGCAACCATCACCACCATGCAGCTCCAGAAATATTTCATCTTCCAAGGTTAAAACTTTGTGCCCATTAAGTGCTAACTAACTCCCCATTCCCTTCTCCCCAAACCTGTTGCAATAAACCTTTCACTTTCTATCTCTATGAATTTGACTTCTATAGGGACCTTATTTAAGGGGAAGTATATGGTATTTGTCCTTTTATGACTGGCTTATTTTACTAGGCATAATGTCCTCTAGGTTCATCCAAGTTGTAGCATCCAGGAAAAAATATAAGAATAAATTAATTGTCAGATGCTTTGAAGACATCATTTGAGAGGATATGAAGCTAAAGTAGTGATATTCTGGCCATATAATTTTTAATAATGTCATCAGAGAATGAAGTGAAAGGGAACAAATTTGTGACAGAGGCACGTCTCTGATACTGGGATTCATGACTGTTTTACTGTGAAAGTATTGGAAAATAATATCAATTTAGAGCGGCATTTCTACTGTCTTAACAGTTAATATTAACAATTTTAATTAATCATAGCATTTATGCTTCATACTATTTAGTGGGCTGCTCAGTCCACTCTGTAATATTGTGTCCTGTAACTTTAGAGAAATGTTAACATTCTAGTGTTCTGCTCAGGTGACACAATTCTGAGAAGTTTCATAACTGAGAACTGGAAAAGCTGAGAATACTTAGCAAACAGAAGACCTGGAGAAAAATCAATAGCTGTCTGCCTACCTATACGGAAAGCTGAGAATGTGGAAGAAGCTTAGTGGTACTTGAGGTGAATTCATAGGGAATGGATGGAAGTGAAGCAGGAGAAGATACTGACGCAACCAAAAGAAGGATTCTCCAGTATCAAAACTACCTTGCTTATCAAAGTAGTGAGCTTCCCATCACTAAAGGTATTCATGCAGAACCAGGGACTATCAGTTCAGGAAATGTGTTCTCAAGTGCTCTGTATGCTCTAAAAATTTGACAAAGTGACATTAAAGAACTACTTAATACTTAAGGATTTATTTATAAAATGAAGGTATTTGGGGGCTTCTGCACAGGGTTAGTAACTGGAATTTATAAATTAACGAGAATTATGGTGTGAAGGGTTGGGGGGAGGGATAGTTAGGGAGTTTGGGATTGACATGTACACACTGCTATATTTAAAATGGATAACCAACAGGGACCTACTTTATAGCACAGGGAACTCTGCTCAATATTATGTAACAACCTAAATGGAAAAGAATTTGAAAAACAACAGATACATGTATATGTATAACTGAATCACTTTGTTGTACACCTGAAACTAACACAACATTGTTAATCAACTATACTCCAATATAAAACAAAAAGTTAAAAAAATTAATGGGAATTATGTTTATGTACATCAGTATTTAACTCAAACTATAAAATCAGTTTTCTATCATCCTACCATTTGATTTTCATTAAAATATGCTTTAATACCAGTCCTGTCTGGTTACCTTCAATTCATAATATTTTGCTATGATTCCAAAAAGAGCTTGCCAGATATTTTTACCCAATAATGTCGTGCATCTACCATTATACTGTCTCTGACATCCATGACACAATGTTGTTTTCTTTGAGAAACTCCTGCCATGGCAGCAACCCGCCCCCCCTATAAGGACCATTATGATGAGTTGACCACGCAAAAGTCCCCCATATGAAACTGTCCTCTAATGAATAATCTTTATCCTTTGAAATGTCCCCAAACTTCTCATTTGCCCCATTCAAGCCAACCAAGGATTTCCAAATGTGTCTGAAAAACAATTAGAAAGTTTCCCCCAATTGCAAAAATCTCCTTAGTAGAACCCTTGCCAATCAGACACTGTCTTAGGTTTTTTTCCTCCTTTTACTCCATAAGGTTTTTTTCCTCCTTTTACTCCATAAATCTCTCTCCTTCCTTACATCATGGAGCCTCTGCTCAAAGAAGTCTTAGGAATCATGTGCTGCAAGATTATAAATAACCAGTCTTTGTTAAATTTGTCTCAGATTTAGTTTGATCATTGATACCTCCTTCCTGAAGATACTGAGCTTTATTACTAAATAGAGTCCACAAGTGAAAAGAGGTGTCATAATATCTGTGCTGTCATCTTTTCCTCAAAAATATCTTCCCTATAGAGACAGCCTCACCCATCAGAGGGCAGACAGCATAAGCAAGAAGAACTACAATCCTGCAGCTGTGGAACAAAAACCACATTCACAGAAAGACAGACAAGATGAAATGGCAGAGGGCTATGTACCAGATGAAGGAAAAGATAAAACGCACAAGAACAACTAAATGAACTGGAAATAGGCAACATTCCAGAAAAAGAATTCAGACCTACGGACACTTCAGACCTACGGACACATACAGACTGAAAGTGAGGGGATGGAAAAAGATATTCCATGCAAATAGAAATCAAAAGAAAGCTGGAGTAGCAATACTCATATCAGATAAAATAGACTTAAAATAAAGAATGGTACAAGAGACAAGGAAGGACACTACATAATGATCAAGGAATCAATCCAAGAAGAAGTTATAACACTTATACAAGCACCCAACATAGGAGTACCTCAATACATAAGGTAACTGTTAACAGCTATAAAAGAGAAAATTGGCAGTAACACAGTAATAGTGGGGGACATTAACACTTCACTTACACCAATGGACAGATCATCCAAACAGATAATTAATAAGGAAACACAAGCTTTAAATGCCACAATAGACCAGACAGAATTAATTGATATTTATAGGACATTCCATTCAAAATCAGCAGATTACACTTTCTTCTCAAGGGCACATGGAACATTCTCCAGGATAGATCACATCTTGGGTCACAAATCAAGCCTCAGTAAATTTAAGAAAACTGAAATCATATCAAGCATCTTTTCTGATTAGAAATCAATTACAGGAAAAAAAACATAAAAAACACAAACACATGAGGCTAAACAATACGTTACTAAATAACCAAGAGATCACTGAAGAAATCGAAGAGGAACTCAAAAAATACCTAGAGACAAATTACAATGAAAACATGACAATCCAAAACCTATGGGATGCATCAAAACCAGTTCTAAGAGGGAAGTTTATAGCAATACAATCCTACCTCAAGAAACAACAAATATCTCAAATAAGCAATCTAACCTTACACCTAAAGGAACTAGAGAAAGAAGAGCAAACAAAACCCAAAGTTAGTAGAAGGAAAAAAATCATAAAGATCAGAGTAGAAATAAATGAAATAAAAACAAAGAAAACAATAGCAAAGAACAATAAGACTAAAAGCTGGTTCTTTGATAAGATAAACAAAATTGATAAATCATTAGCCAGACGCATCAAGAAAAGGAGGGAGAGGACTCAAATCAATAAAATTAGAAATGAAAAAGGAGAAGTTACAATAGACACCGCAGAAATACAAAGCATCCTAAGAGACTATTACAAGCAACTCTATGCAATTAAAATGGACAACATGCAAGAAATGGACAAATTCTTAGAAAGGTATAACCTTCCAAGTGTGAAACAGGAGGAAACAGAAAATATGAACAGACCAATCACAAGTAATGAAATTGAAACTGTGATTACAAAAACTTCCAAAAACAAGAGTCCAGGACCAGATGGCTTCACAGATGAATATTATCAAACATTTAGAGAAGAGCTAACACCCATCCTTCTCGAAGTCTTCCAAAAAATTGTAGAGGAAGGAACACTCCCAAACTCATTCTATGAGGCCACCACTACCCTGATACCAAAACCAGAAAAAGATACTACAAAACAAGAAAATTACAGACCAATATCACTCATGAATATAGATGCAAAAATCCTCAACAGAATACTAGCAAACAGAATCCAACAGCACATTAAAAGGATCATACACCATGATCAAGCAGGGTTTATACCAGGGATGCAAGGATTCTTCAATACACGCAAATCAATCAATGTGATACACATATTAACAACTTCAGGAAGAAAAACCATATGATCATCTCAACAGATGCAGAAAAAGCTTTTGACAAAATTCAACACCCATTTATGATAAAAACTCTCCAGAAAGTGGGAATAGAGGGAACCTACCTCAATATAATAAAGGCCATATGTGACAAACACACAGGAAACATCATTCTCAATGGTGAAAAACTGAAAGCATTTCCTCTAAGACTGGGAACAAGAAAAGGATGTCCACTCTCATCAATATTATTCAACACAGTTTTGGAATTCCTAGCCACAGAAATCATAGAACAAAAAGAAATAAAAGGAATCCAAATTGGAAAAGAAGAAGAAAAACTGTCACTGTTTGCAGATGACATGACACTATACATAGAAAATCCTAAAGATGCCAACAGAAAACTACTAGAGCGAAACAATGAATTTGGTAAAGCAGCAGGATACACAATTAATGCTCAGAAATCTCTTGCATTCCTATACACTGATGATGAAAAATCTGAAAGAGAAATTAAGGAAACACTCCCATGTACCACTGTAACAAAAAGAATAAAACACCTAGGAATAAAGCTACCTAAGGAGACAAAAGACCTGTATGCAAAAACTATAAGACACTGATGAAAGAAATTAAAGATGATACCAACAGATGGAGAGATATACCATGTTCTTGGATTAGAAGAATCAATATTGTGAAAATGACTATACTACCCAAGGCAATCTACAGATTCAATGCAACCCCTATCAAATTACCAATGGCATTTTTTACAGAGCTAGAACAAAAAATCTTAAAATTTGTATGGAGACATAACAGACCCCAAATAGCCAAAGCGGTCTTGAGGGAAAAAAACGGAGCTGGAGGAATCAGACTTCCTGACTTGAGAGTGTACTAAAAGCTACAGTAATCAAGACAGTATGGTACAGGCACAAAACCGAAATATAGATCAATGGAACAGGACAGAAAGCCCAGAGATAAACCCACGCACCTATGGTCAACTAATGTATGACAAAGGAAGTAAGGATATACAATGGAAAAAGACAGCCTCTTCAATAAGTGGTGCTGGGAAAACTGCACAGCTACATTTTAAATAATGAAATAGAACACTCCCTAAAACCACACACAAAAATAAACTCAAAATGGATTAGAGACCTAAATGTAAGACCGGATACTGTAAAACTCTTAGAGGAAAACATAGGAAGAACACTCTTTGACATGAATCACAGCAAGATCTTTTTTGATCCACCTCCTAGAGTAATGGAAAGAAAAATAAACAAATGGGACCTAATGAAACTTAAAAGCTTTTGCACAGCAAAGGAAACTACAAACAAGATGAAAAGACCACCCTCAGAATGGGAGAAAATATTTGCAAATGAAACAACAGACAAAGGATTAATCTCCAAAATATATAAACAGCTCATGCAGCTCAATATCAAAAAAACAAAAAACCCAATCCACAAATGGGCAGAAGACCTAAATAGACATTTCTCCAAAGAAGATATACAGACGGCCAAGAAGCACATGAAAGGATGCTCAACATCACTAATTATTAGAGAAATGCAAATCAAAGCTAAAAACAAGATCACCTCACACCAGTTAGAATGGGCATCATCAGAAAAGCTACAACGACAAATGCTGGAGAGCGTGTGGAGAAAAGGGAACCCTTTGCAGTGCCAGTGGGAACGTAAATTGATACAGCCACTATGGAGAACAGTATGGAGGCTCCTTAAAAAACTAAAAATAGAATTATCATATGACCCAGCAATCCCACTACTGGGCATATACCCAGAGAAAACCTTAATTCAAAAAGACATATGCACCCCAATGTTCACTGCAGCACTATTTACAAGAGCCAGGTCATGGAAGCAACCTTAATGCCTATCGACAGACGAATGGATAAAGATGTGGTACATATATACAATGGGATATTACTCAGCCATAAAAAGGAACTGGGTCATTTCTAGAGATGTGGATGGATCTACAGACTGTCATATAGAGTGAAGTAAGTCAGAAAGAGAAAAACAAATATTGTATATTAATGCATATATGTGGAACCTAGAATAATGGTACAGATGAACCGGTTTGCAGGGCAGAAATTCAGACACAGATGTAGAGAATAAACGTATGGACACCAGGGGGGAAACTGGAGGTGGGGGGTGGTGGTGTGATGAATTGAGAGGTTGGGATTGACAAATATACACTAATATGTATAAAATGGATAACTAATAAGAACCTGCTGTATAAGAAAGTAAATAAAATGAAATTCAAAAAACAATATCTTCCCTATAACTTCTGACTAAAGTCTGAAATATCAGGGAGAAAAGCTTTCTTTATGTAGTTGAGGAGTAGAGTATAGAGAGTGACAATGGCAGGGATTTGAACTGAGTGCAGTGGTATGCTAATGTTTCAGAACTATTTCCCCCAAATTAAATACAATAAAAACAAGCCCTGGTTTTTAGTGTGTGTATGGGGCTGATTTCAAGCCATCAATGCGGAGTTGGAAGAAAAGTGCTCAGTGCACTCTGGGATCCCTGGGGGCTGACAGCACCTCTTCTTGAGCATCTTTTGAGACTTTCTAGTACCATTTCACTTCACCCCTCTGAACCTTAGTCTTATTACTTTTAAAAATTAGGTAAGTGTCTAATCATTAAGTTGCTTGTATAAGGTCACACAGCAAATAAGTGTCATGTGGTATGAGCCTCTGCTCTTAGCCCAGTACATCATTTGCAAAACCTCCCTTAGAAAAGGAGTGGTGCTTTAAAAGCATATCAAGCTGTAAAATGAATAAATAACATGTTTTCCAAAGGACTTATTTTTGCTGACTCTGGATGTAATAAAGATGGCTTAAAACACATGTATACATACACACAGCTTGGATCAGAATACTGAAGACACTTTTCACTACATTCAGTTTTGTCAAGGGGCAGACCTATCCTAATAAACACCTAACACAGGTAAGAATGGCCATCATCAAAAAGTCTACAAATAACAAATGCTAGAGAGAGTGTGGAGAAAAGGGAACCCTCCTACACTGTTGGTGGGAACGTAAATTGGTAGAGCCACAATGAAGAACAGTATGGAGGTTCCTCAAAAAACTAAAAATAGAGCTGTCATGTGATCCTGCAATTCCACTCCTGGGCATATATCTGTACAAAACTATAATTTGAAAAGATGAACTGGTTTGCAGGGCAGAAATTCAGACACAGATGTAGAGAACAAACATATGAACACTTACCTTTTCAAACTATAATTTGAAAATATATATTCACCCCTATGTGCATAGCAGAACTATTTACAGTAGCCAAGACTTGGAAGCAACCTAAATATCCATCAACAGATGAAAGGGTAAAGAAGATGTGGTACACATATACAATGGAATACTACTCAGCCATAAAAAGAATGAAATAATGCTATTTGCAGCAACATGGATGGACCTAGAGATTATCATACTAAGAGAAGTAAGCCAGACAAAGACAAATATCCTATGATATCACTTCTATGTGGAATCTAAAAAAATGATACAAATGAACTTATTTACAAAACAGAAATAGACTCTCAGACATAGAGAACAGACTTATGGTTACCAAAGGGGAAAGGCAGGGGGAGGGATAAATTAGGAGCTGGGGATAAAAATATACACACTACTATATATGAAATATATAACCAACAGTGACCTACCGTATAGCATAGGGAACTATACTCAATATCTTGTAATAACCTATAATGGAAGAGAATGTAAAAAATGAATACATATATATATTATATAATACATATTACATATAAGTATAACCGAATCTTTTTGCTGTACCCCTGAAACTAACACAACATTGTAAATCAACAATATTTCAATAAAAATTTGAAAAAAGGAAAACACTCAACAAAGATATTCTCTTTGCCGAGTAAGCAATCAAACAAAAATCCAGAGACATTGGACCTTTTTTTTTTTTTTTTGCGGTACGTGGGCCTCTCACTGTTGTGGCCTCTCCCATTGAGGAGCACAGGCTCCGGACGCACAGGCTCCGTGGCATGTGGGATCTTCCCGGACTGGAGCATGAACCCATGTCCCCTGCATCGGCAGGTGGACTCTACCACTGCGCCACCAGGGAAGCCCTGGACCATTTTTTATGGCCACATGCTCTGCTGGGTTTTTTACCTTTAGCACAGGTGATCAACTCACCCCAACTCTATTCTCAGATGTGAAAAATTCTCCATGGTTATTTCTGTCTTAATGCAAACCTTGTTTGCTTGTGACCCAGTTTGCTTAGTTGTTGTGGTTTGAAAAGAAATGGGGGGGAGGGGAATGTTTCATTCCTCTTGTTTCTTAATTGGAACCATCTTTTCTTTGTCTCTGCTAAAGAAGCTGTAATCTAAAACCTGTGTCTGATGAGGATATCTGGGCCTGTAAGCTTTGGAACAAGCAGTCTTCTGAGGGAAGGTAGAGTGCTCTGTCTGTCAGCGTATTGTTTCAAAGATCCTTCATTTGGGAGAAAAGTGTCCAAGAGTAACTACTGTTCTAATAAGAACTTACTTATCTTTGTAGAAGGGAGGGTTTAGAAGTTTTACTTGGAATGTACTTGGAAAAGGTATGATTGTGAGAAGACTAACTTATAATGAGACTTATTTGTATACTAGTTATTTTACTTTTGCTGTCTCGCAAAAAACCTAGAGAAAATATTATTAACTCCATTTTACAGATGGTGAAACTGAGGTTCACTGTGGGTTGAGACCCTGAAGTCCAGAGCTAGCCCATGGCAGACCTGAGATACTGAATAAAAATCTCTCTGCAATCAAAGGTCATGCTGTTTCTAGACACTACAGCAGGAGTTGGCAAACTATGAGCCAACCCCAACCTGCCATCTGTCTTTGCCCAAAGGTTAAGAACGTTTCTTATATGTTTTTAATAGGTATAAAAAATTAAAAGAAACAGCATTTTGTGACACATAAAAATTATTTGAAAGTCAAATTTTGGTGTCCCTGAAGAAAGTTTTATTGGAATACAATCATGATCATTCATTTCTGTACCATCCACAGCTATTTTCATGCTACAACAGCAGAGTTGAGAAGCTGCATTAGAGACTGTATGGCTTTCAAAGAAATTATTTAGTATCTTGCCTTTTATAGGTAAAAAGTTTGCAGACCCCTGCAACAGACCAGTGGTTTTCAAACTTGAGTGTGCACCAGAACTACCTGGGTGACTTGTTCAACACAGAGGCTAAGTCTCACCCCAGAGGGTCTAATTCAGCAGGTGTGGGTGGGGTCTGAGTAACCCCACTTCTAACATGTTCCTGGGTGATGGATGCCCTTGCAGCTGGTCTTGCAGTCACCCTTCGAGAACCAGAGGTATTTAATAGGGAAGAGCAAATCTGACTCCATATTAGATCTGTTCCTTTTACTTTAACCCTTGAGCTCTGTTGCCTGTGCTTAGTCATGCTGGCTCTACACCTTTTGTTAAAGAATGTTGTCTATAGCCTGAAACACATAGGATAGCCCATTCTTAAGGCTCTGACCTTTAAGAGTCCATTCATATACAAATAAAAAGTTGCAGTACAGAGAATAATATTTGTCTTATTGGAGGTTTACAGGAACATCGTGACCTGACCTGCGTGGACAGCTGCAAGAACAAAGAATTCCGAAACCAAGAAGTTTGCAACAACTAACCATGCCCCTCCCTCACCTGGCCTTTGAAAGAGCATTGCTGAAACCCTTTGAGGAGTTAGGGGATTTGGGGTGCATGAGCTACCCATCTCCTTGCATGGCCCTGCAATACACCTTTCTCTCTCCAGACTCCAACATTTCAGTACTGTTTGGCCTCACTGTGCATCAGGCACATGAACATGCCCTCAGTAACAGAGATGATGAGCCCAATTTCTAATTTGCTAAAATGATTTTGCTGATGAAATGGTTTAGCTATTAGTTCAACCAGTGGATTTTGCAGCTAGAGGATAAATCCTCATTAACTCTATGACTCTCCCCGGTCTGGATCTTCTCTTTGTATGATGCATGTAGAACTTAGACTGCTGGAGGATTCTTGTACAGTTGTTTGCATTTCCATGGTCCAGTTTTGCTTATCTCTATAATTTAAGTTTACTGACAGCAGACTTCAAATAGTTTGTGGCTATATATCCATGTTGGTGGCCAGTGCAAGGCAGCTCTCACACAGAGTGGATGGCAGAGTAGCAGAATTGAAAGACCAAAGACTCACTTGCTTTAAATCATGACTCTTTTTGCTCTCTACCGAATTTTGCTTTATACCTAAATTTGCTTTCTGCCTAAATTTGGGCATGTCTCTCTCCAAGGGCCTCAGTTTCTTCTGCTGTGAAATTAGCATGATGATGTGTGGATCGGACAAAGGTCCTCTGAGCTTTAATATCAGGTCAAATACTTAAGGCATATTTAATGTCTAACAAACCATAAACAACCTGGAAGCTCCAGAGGGGTTCACTGTATAATAGTCAAATAAAAGCTCTCAGTCCTTACACTCTAACAAAGAGCATGCAATGTGGGAAGTCCTTCCCCGTTCTGGGTCCACTGATTGACTTCCCCTGATAGGGGCATGGAATCCCTGGCCACATAACAACGCATTGATACCCACTCCATTACCATGTAGCCTCCTCCTGGACTGGTGACCAAAGAAACCCTAGATGGCATCTAGATGGACAGTCTCACAAGTGTGCATCCAAAGCAGAGGAGCTGCCTGGAGAACACTAGCCTGCTGTAACACCGCAAATGTTAAGAACGTTAGAAAGAAAGGGAGGTTCGGCACAGTGTCAAGGTCTATTATTTGCTGCAATCTCCCAGAATGGTGTAGAGGTTAAGAACTCCAACATGGAAACTGACCACTGAAATCTGGTGTGTTATTAGGTAAGTTTACGAAACCCCAAATTGTTGAAGTAAGTTTAATTTCCCTACTCCTTAGTTTCATCATTTCTGAAAGCGGGGCAATCACAGAACTTACCTCCTATGGTTGCTGGGAGGGACAAATGAGCAATTTATGTAAAGTACAGGCTTGGCCCAAGGGAAGTGCTACTCAGAGCAAACACATAACACTCTTCCAGGAACTGTGTTGAGTGCTTCCCTGGTGGCACAGTGGTTAAGAATCCACCTGCCAGTGCAGGGGACACAGGTTCGAGCCCTGGTCTGGGAAGACCCCACATGCTGCGGAGCAGCTAAGCCCCTGTGCCAAAACTACTGAGCCTGTGCTCTGGAGCCCATGTGCCACAAATACTGAGCCCACATGCTACAACTACTGAAACCCACACACCTAGAGACCGTGCTCCACAACAAGGAGAAGCCACCGCAATAGAATCCCGTGCAGCGCAATGAAGAGTAGACCCCACTCGTCACAATTAGAGAAAGCCCTTGCAGCAACAAAGACCCAACACAGCCAAAAATAAATAAATAGATAATAAATAAATAAATAATATAATTTTTTTTAAAAATCAAAACACTTTATTAGAAAAAAGAAAAGCAAGACAGAATTGATGCATACTGCGAGTTCAGTGAAAATACACACAGAGAAGAAAGCTTGAAAGGGTTTGGAACAAAAGGTTATATTTGGGATTGTTGTTAGCATGATTTTGTATTTGAATGCGTATACCTACATTACTTTTTTTCTTTACTGCTATATTTTCTGACAAAAATATTTTGTAATCAGATGTGTGTGTGTGTGTGTGTGTGTGTATATATATATATATATATATATATATATATACATGTATGTATTTCTGTTTGTTCTGTTTTCATACTGTCATCATGTCTTTATGCCTTTACTTTGCACCATTCTCTGGAATTCCCTAATTTGCCACTCAGACCTGCACCTTCTGGAATTTACCACTCACTGGCAGAGAAAGGTTCCTGGTGGCATAGTATTCTGAATAAAACTTCCTAATTTCATTCTATCCCATTGGAAAACTTACCACTGTGCTGCTAAGATCATTTGACAAAGAAGAAGGAGGGGGAGGAAGGTGAGAGAGGAGTTAAAAGAAGAATTATTCTAAGGTCCTAACAGGAAAAAAACCTTCATATATTGTCCTCCTTCGGTGACATCTGCAGCATAACAGCTCACAAGTATCTTTACCAAAAAGATATTGACGGATACTGGGGAGGAGCAGAATTTTCAAAATTACTTTATGACACCACATAGAAAGCAACTTACTTTTGCAGTGTTTGTTCTAGAGCAGGGTACCATGTTAGGTACATTAACATCCAGGAATGTATGTCAGCTAGCTAGTTCTCTGTCAGTTTTACCAACAATACAGTCTTTTAAAAACTATTCTCAAACTTTTAAAGAAGCAGCGCTACACAAAGAGAAAATGGAATCTATTGCCATTGGCATCTCCCCCTGCCTCTCACAGTCTTGCTTCTAATTACGCAGAGCAAGTTTTCTGCGCCTTGTTTGTTTTTTGTTTATTGAAGTATAGTTGATTTACAATGTTGTGTCAGTTTCAGGTGTGAAGCAAAGTGATTCAGTTATATGTATATAAAACATATATATGCATTCTTTTTCAGATTCTTTTCCCTTACCGGTTATCACAAAATATTGAGTAGAGCTCCCTGTGCTATACAGTAGGTCCTTGTTGGTTGCCTACTTTATATATAATAGCGTGTATATGTTAATCTCAAACTCCTAATTTAACCCTCCCCCCACTTCCCCTTTTGTAACCATAAGTTTGTTTTCTATGTCCGTGAGTCTGTTTCATAAATAAGTTCATTTGTATCATGCACACCAATGTTCACAGCAGCACTATTTACAATAGCCAAGACATGGAAGCAACCTGTCTACTGACAGATGAATGGATAAAAAACATGTGGTACATATATACAGTGGGATATTACTCAGCCATAAAGAAGAATGAAATAATGCCATTTGAGGCAACATGGAGGGACCTAGAGATGATCATACTAAGTGAAGTAAACCAGACAAAGAAAGACAAATATCATATGATTTGTTTGGTTTTGATTGACGACCACATGCCCATGTACATCTTCTGTTTAAGCCCTGCCTAGGCTCTAGCAAGCATCTCTCCAAAGATGCCATATGCCCTGCCCTCGGTCGGATGGACTTTCTGACACACTCTCCCTTTCTGTTTTTCATGCCAGTCTCTCTCTCTCAGGTGGTGTTTTTGAATCCTTTAGCATGGACTAGTATTTATAATAGATTGTTTAGGGCAATATTCTCAAACTTTGCAAAATGTTGGCTGAAAGGGCCCCATTTGTCAACAGGTGCGGAAGTCACACTGGATTGGCTGGTGGGCTTGCTTACGTTTTCCCAAACACAAGATATGATTTTACACCTACTGATCTTTCTCAGATTGTGATGGAGTTATTTTCTGATAAACCCATCATAAGTTGAAAATATCTTAAGTCAAGAATGAACTTAATCCATCTAACCTACTTAATATCACAGCTTAGCCTAGCCTGCCTTAAAAATGCTCAGAACATTACCCTATAGTTGGGCAATATCATATAACATGAAGCCTATTATAAAATTGTGTTGAATATCTCATGTAATTAATTGACTACTGAAAGTAAAAAACAGAATGGTTGTTTGGGTACAGAATGGCTGTAAGTGTATTGATTATTAACCCTTGTGATCAAGTGGCTGACTGGTAGCTACAGCTCACAGCCACTGCCCAGCATCATTAGAGAGTATCACACACTGCATATCTAGCTTGGGAAAAGATCAAAATTCAAAATCAAAATTCAAAGTATGGTTTCTACTGAATGAATATGATTTTTACAACATTGCAAAGTTGAAAAATCATAAGTTGAACCACTGTAAGTCAGAGACTGTCCGTACTCTTCTTTTTGCTGGGACTCTTTCCTGCTTCCTTTCTATGTCTCAGTTAATAATAAATTTTACTGGTGTGCTAAGATTTAGGTGAGATATAACTTCATTTAGGGAGCTTCCCTTAATTTCTACCTCCCTGAGCTGTTTCCTGTCTCCTGCTACTGACTGAATCCCATGCTTTCTGTCATCAGACTTTCATGGAAGCATTATGATCTATCGATGTGTTTGAGAAAGTTGCAGGCATGAAGTTTTTATCATTTTAATAAGCAATACCTTTAATCTCTAAACAGCAGGACCAAATTGTGCAGTACACCTGGATGAATGACAAAGGAATAAAGGAAGAAATAATGTTGAAATGATGGAACAAAGAAATGACAATAATTTTTGCCTGTCCTCTTCTGCTTGTTCTGTTAAACCAGGGATTTATTAACAAGATCAGTCTGAGAGAGTTTTTCCATTTTGAAGTGTAGCTGATAGCAATTATAGAGAAAAGGCTTTTGTAGGAGGAAAAAATATATATTTTTAAAAACCAGCAATGCATTATAATTGTGATCCACATTACAAATAGATTAAACATTTACCTAAAACTCTATCCTGAAATGGTCAGACATCATCTTTACTCTATGTATGAAAGTGATTTATTAAGAGCTTACTGCCTTCCAGAAACTAATATATTCTTCCTCATACTAGAAATACTCCACCAGCAAACAGCTTCCAGGGACAACAGAGAGAGTATCTGATGCTTTTGCAAAACCTATTATCTTACTACTCATCCTATATTAAAATGATTGGTAATGGTTTCTTATTTATGTTGTTCCATTAATGGTTTTATGATTTGAGTAATGCTAGATCAATATGATCCTAGACATCAGATATTTGAAACATATGAATATCAGTCTAAATGTATAAATTTTCATCGTAAAATGAGGTGGCATACAACCAAAACACAGCTCCTTGAAGTTGGTGTGTGAATTTTTTTATTACTCCCCCTTGAGTCTACGGTACCAAAGTTTCACTCTGAACCTCCAAAAGACATTAGTATTAGCATTATTCATTCAATTATTATATGCTAAAAAACTATTTTCAAAATGCTGTTGGGAATGGAGAATAATACTCGTATATATTTTTATCATTAAGCATTTATTTATTATGTGCAATGAGCTTTAGAAATTATTGCTGACAATGCAAAAAGTCCTAGGAGCTGTAAAAACAAAACATGTAAATTAGTGTTTTCTTGCCATCTGGGGGGATTTTCTCCTAAGTATAGATTCACTTTATTTAACTCTTGAAGCAACAGGGTTTAATGGAAATACATTGATGCTAAGAGTCCTTGTTATTCTATGTCCTTGGTGATCTTAAGCAAGGCATTTATTCAATCTATGTCTTACTTTCTCAGCAGTAAACTGAGGACTGATGGATTTCTAAGGTGAATTATAGATTGTGGCTAAGGTTTTCTACAGCATTAGTATTGAATACATATATTTTATCGTGACAGACATTTTTGCTGGCTACTCAGTCATTACACACACACACAGACACACACATACTCACACAGACTTCTTGGCTGCTTATAGAGTTCACTTTCTACTAAATGAGTTGAAAATATGAGACATTTATCAAAGCTACCTCCTCTCCATCTAGGAAATATTTGGGCTGGCCAAAAATTTCGTTCGGGTTTTTCCCCCGCAAAAACCCAAACGAAATTTTTGGGCAACCCAATAGTTATGGGTTCTAGTTTTGGTCAGTGGGATCTAAAAAGTCTACAGCTAGAAGTCTGAGAAGGCTTTCCCTTGCTAATAAAATGGAAGGCATGGAAAGAATGTCTCTCATCTTTGCTAGATCTGTTGTTCCTCTATGTGTCACTTGGAGATTCTGCCGCCATGCTGGTACCCTGAGGAAGAAACAACCACCCATCCAAAAATGGCAAACGAAAAAACACAAATTCCTTCAGTTCATGATGGTATTCCTGGTTAGATAAGCCAAATATTGAACCACTCTAGATTATGTGTTTGAAACAAAATATCTTAACTTTACAAGGGGCTTTTAGGTGGATGTCTTCCTATAGCCAAAAACACCATAAATGGCATAGACATACCCCTTAATTAAGCAGATAGTCTTCTCTGTATCTGAAGGCATGACTTTGAATCTGTTCACCCCAGATCTTTTTATGGCCTGAAACTTTACACCAATGAGGTCTCCATTCAAATGTATACCTTCTTAAGTAGATGTTTACTATCTTACCTAAAATACTATTCTCCCATCACTCACTCTTCCCTTATCCCACTCTATTTTTCTTCTAAGCACTTATTAATTTCTGCAGTTACTTCTTCCTTTAATTTTTGATTACTTATTTATTGTCTTTCTCCTTCTAAAATGTAACTTTATGAGGGCAGGGTCGTCCTTTCCCATAACTGTTGTTTGTATGGCCTCTACAACAGGGTCTGACACAAAGTTGATATTTGCTAATTATTTATTGTATGAACCAACGGTAGTCTTAAAGAGGACCAATAAAATGAACTTGGGAACTAAAGGTTCTTACGATTGTAAATTAAAACTTTGACAAACCATAAACACATAAGAAAGCAAGGCAAACATGACCTACCTTTTATAAAAAAACAAAACAAAAAAACCCACATAATTTCTAAAAGAGGAGTTATTTGGATATATACTATATGTATACATTTGATATAGTTTTCATGGAATGATCTTAAAACTTAATAATGTAAGAAAGAAATGTCGTCACTCTGAAAGTCAGGTTCCATTGGAGAAATGAGCATTTAAGCAAATGAGTCTGAAACATGCTTTGGGGCTAAGACAGAAATCTGTACTGGCTACAGAGTTGCCGCACACACAAAATGCCTGCTTGAAGTTGGAAGAGGAGAGTGTTCAAATCCATTCTTAACTCCAGACCTATTTTTTACTCTGTATCAATCTTCCTCCACCCTATTCCCCCTACCCCACGGAGGAAAAGACAGCAATTCATTCAGGGAACACTGGGGCATCCTCACTAACAGCTGGGGTGCCATGCACCTTTGCCTAGGCTCTCCTTCTATGCATGTATCTGGGTGGCTACTTTCATCCAGGGCCTGCCTGCATAAATGCTCATCTACCAACTATTCTCATCTCAACTTCCTACCCAAATCTTGACAGGCCAGATGAGGGCAAACCTCAAAATGTAAATTAAATAGGAAGAGATTGGAGGAGAGGATGATGACACATTGAAGCAAAGAACTTAAATTTTAATCCCCAACCCAACTTTTAGCAAAATTTTGCACTAAGGATTATTGAGAAATGTGACAACTTTTAATAATATGATTCTGTAATTTATATAGCTATTATTCATTCAGTCAAATACCCTCAAGATAGAGTTAGAGGATGAAGATGACAGGCAAGGTACAATTAGGAATTTTCAGATCTAGGTTCATAATAAGCAAACTGTCAAATAAACCCCCAAGCAAGAACTGTTAAACTCCACAAATCTGAACGCACAAATCTATTTGGGGTGAGTGGACGCAACAAAATTTTCCCAGAGAAGCAAAGGAAGGCAAATTCTGAAAATTCAGTTTATGGTTTCTCAAGAGATGGGGGAGTACATTATTTAGACAGGTGAATACATCTCTATCAATTAAACACCAGACACCTCAACATGCTAAGCATGCAAGGAAAAAATGATTAAACAAAATAAGTAGAAACTGAAAAATCATGACTAGAGAACAATGGATAGGTAGCACAAAATTTCACCAATCATCTTTCTGAGAAAGTCTGCTTAAAGAAAAAAAGTCTAAATTCTGCATAATTATTTTCTCCAACATTACATCAACTGTTATGTAACACAAGTCCAATTAGATACCTCCAAATTCAGGTTTAAATATAAAATCTTTTTGCCTATTATAAGATCAACCAATTGATTTATCTTTAGATTTATTTTGTAGGTTTAATATTTATCAATTTACAGAAATGTTGTGAGGTTACATAAACTAATGCGTGTAATATATAGAGAACAGTGTAAGCAAATAGTATGCAATATTATGTTGTTATTATTTATTACAATAATATCTATTAATGTTATCATTCCAAACATGGCTATTTTACTATTTAGTAAAAATTATTCTTTGATTCATTTGTCATTAAAGAAATTCATGACATTTTGACATGAATTAGGGGAAAATCACACTATAAATAAGAACACATTAGGAATCCAAAGATAATGAAAATAAAATATGTCAAACTGTGGGATGAAACTAAAACTGTTATTAAAGAAAATTTCATAACCCCAATACATATATTATAAACAACATTTTAACGATATATCTAAAAACCTCTTCAAAGAAGTTAAAAAACTAAGAGCAAACTAAACTAAACAAAAGCAATGGGAAGGAAATAATACAGATAAAAGCAGAAACTAATTAAATAAAGATAAATATGGAATAAAATGATCAACAATATCAAAAACTGATTTGAAAAGCTTTATAAAATTGATAAATTATCAGGAGGTTTGTTGAGAAACAGAGAGAAAGGGAGGGAGGAAGGGAGAGCGAGAGAGGAAGACAGAGAGAGAGAGAGTGAGAGAGAAAACAAATTGCTGATATTAAGAAAAAAAAACTATTGATCTTACTCAAAATCCTGTAAGTATGTATAAATGGATGATAAATGGTCTTTGTGAATAATTCTGTCAGTAAATTGGGCAATGTCGATAAAATAGATAAATTCTTAGAAAAGTAAAACATATTAAAACTGACTCCAGAAGAAACAGAAAATTTGAATAGTTCCAAATCTCTTAAAGATATTGAATCTGTAGTTAAAGTCTATAGTTAAAAAATAAATAAATACAGATGTTTTCATTGGTAAAATTTTCAAGCATTTAGAATCAAATTAACACCTATAATACGTTTTTTTCCAGGGAATGGAAAAAAGGAGAATAATTATTATTATCTTATTTTATAAAGTTACCTTGGCACAGATACCAAAATCTAATTGAAAAGTAGAAAAAAGGAAAATAATGTGTTAATTAATTTTCTATATAGAGATGCAAAACTTTAAAATCTTTTCAAACCAAATACAGCGATACATAAAAAGGATAATCTATCATGACAAGTGAGGTCTATTCCAATGATACAAGAAAGGTTTAACTTTCTGAAGTCAATCAGTATAGTTAATTACATTAAGAGAATAAAGAAAAAAGCATACAATTAACTTATTAGATACAGGAAAATATCTTGAAAATTTTCTCACAAATTAATGATAACCATTTTAACAACCAAGAATATTCTTGAAACCAGTGAATTCTCTTAATCTGCAAAGGGGTATTTTACCTGTCTAGGTTAGATTAGAGCCACTACGAATAATATGGCTATCAGTGAGGTAATATAGCAATTTATGGATAAATAAATAAGGAAGAAGCTGGGGGAATTAGAATCTGAAGTTTTGTTGTCAACGATCAGAGTCTGTACCAATTACAACCTGAAGCAAAGGAGCAGGGGAAGAACCTGCTCAGTACAACCTCAACTGGGGTGGGAAGACTTATGGACTAGGATTTCCAAATGGAGTTGCTTCAGGTAGTGTCTTCCCTTTGGCTAGATGACCTCACAGTGTTTCAGCTTCAGAATAGTCATATTTCTTGTTTCTTACACTGGAACTCAAGGGTCCAAGACTGAATGTTTTTCAGTGACAAGAGGCTGCACGGCTTCTTCTGACCTAATCTGAGAAATCTCATGTTGTCACTTCCGCCACATGCTATTAGTTATAAGGAAATTGCGATCCTTATGATATGGAAAGATACAGATCTCACGTCTGGGTGGGAGCAGTATCAAAGTTATATTGTGGGAAGGGAGATATCTGAAAAATACAGTCTGTTAACAATTATCTATTTTCTCCAATACCTCATTCTGGAAGATTTTTTTAGTTGGATAATAAAACGTTTAGATTAATTTTTGAAGATTTTTATTTACTTTCTTCATATTTTCCCTTTTATAGTCATTCTTATTATACTTCCTTAGATATTTTGTTTACCCTATAGTCCATTTCTGTATTTAAATGTGATCTTGCTATCATGTTTTTGATTTCCTACAAGTCTTTAATACACTTGGATTTTTTTCTTTTTCTTAAGATCTTTTTTTGGTGACTGTTATATATTTTCTTGTTTTATGGATGCAATATCATAACATTTGTGAGCTTGATACATTTATTTTTCAAAAATCATCTCAATTCCATCACTTTCCATTTTCGTTTATCTTTGTTTCTCTTTATTTTTCTCTCACTGATGCCTGTTGATATTTTATTGGCTGTTGACATTAAAAACAGATACTTGATGCAAACATAGTGTTCTTGAATTAGGATTTATTGATGAGCAGGTCTCAGTTTTGTGCACTTGGTCAGGTTGCTGTCCTTTTATCTAGAAGGACGGTCAACATAGGAGGTCTTTTCTCCTGAATGTTAGCTTTTCCAGGGAAGAATTGCCTGAAACTCTTATCCAAGGAGGATGAAGGGAGAAGACACCAGTCAGAGACAATCTGGAAGCCAGACCATGAACACTGTGTCCATACTAATCTATACGCAAACTCCAATTAACTCTCCTGGTTCATTTCACATCCCAATTCTGTTGTTTGCTGTAACTGGTGTCCTTGAAGCCACAGCACATCCAGGTGAGTATTTCTAGAAAATATCTATTTGATGTTCTGCCTTGGACTTAGGTGATTGTCTTTGGGGGTTCTTTCAATGGGACAGTAAAAGAGGATGAAAAGTTCTTATAGATAAACTTTCAAACTACTTTCACCCAAGAATGTATTGTGAATTGTGCTTCAATTTTAACCTCTACCTTATTGATGCCAATATATTTTTGAATCCTTGGGGTTTTACCAGGCATATCAGTTTACTTCTCATCACTTCTCATCATTACCAATTACTTGGAATCCCTTTAACCTGCCCTCAAATGCATTTGTCTCCTGTTAGAAACCTGAATGTTATGTCTCCTTTCCTTCACATTTTTATCATATATGTATGGATCTTGCATTTAAATTTATGTGAATGCATTTATGTAGATGAAAATGACTGTAGTTATTCATCTATATCTTATATAGTTTCTGTTCAAAGATGTTTGCAAGCCTGATAATTATTGATTTATTTCCTCTCGGTTCCAAAATTACCCCTTTTGCCTGCTCTGTACAAATGAATTTGGACCCTTTCTTCTATTTGTTCTTAGTCAGCTGGCACAGTGTTAAGCTTTGTCAGCATACATTCCTAGAAGAACACTGTGGGAAGAAAGGATCTTGCTTCCTGGTTCCAGTGTACCTCTCTGGACAGGACCCAGCAGCACATGCAGATTCCCCAGAGCCTGGTTCTGCAGCAGCCATGGCTTCTCCAGTTCCCACCTCCTGCAGTTCATGGAGGTCAACAGCAACAAGCCAACGGCTTTCCCTGGCACCTCTCCTGCAAGCAGTTTCCTAGTAGATTACCTCTGGTGAGTAACTTACTTGAAAACACTTTTACCTGGCAAGCTGGAGGGCAAATCTCCATCAAGTCCCAAAAGGCAGATTTCTGGAAAGTTCTGCAACATGGGAGCACAGTGACTTTTCTGCCATTCAGGGGCCATGGCTATACTCTCCCCAACAAGGGCTGGATCTCAGTCCTGACAGGTGTTTCCAATCAGACTGTTCTACTCAGCCCAAGGGGTCATGGTTGCTCTTCATTAGAATTCTTTCTACTTCCAGCTAGACAATGCCTTGTTACTCTGATATCTGGTTATAAATAATTATTTATATTAAATTTTCTCTGTTCAAATTACTTTCTGATTCTCTCTCCTTATTTGACCCAGACTGATATTCTTGCTGTATGTATATAGCTATAGGGCATTCTTTTTTTTTTTTTTACTACCTCTGGTATTCTTTAAAAAATTTGCATTTAATTTGTGTTTCCTTGATCACTAATAAATTTGCACAACTGTTGATATGTTTATTGGCAATTCACGTTTCTATCTATAAAACCAATTACATGAAAAATTAATCCTCACAGTAACCCTGAAAGGTAGATATAACAGTCCCTATTTATATATGAGGAAACTAAAACTCTGCTGAATGTAGCGGTTCCTCGAATTAACTAAGTTGCCTAAGGATACAAATGTGGTGGATCTAGAATTTAAACTGCTGTTTTCAATTCCAAAATCACTGTATTTCTACTACTATATGTTAAGTAATCATGGACACTGTGTAGAAAGTGAAAGTTTAGTACTATAATTTGAAGAGGCAGTGCTTCACTTATTTATAAACTAACTATGGTTTATTAACAATATAGTAATATTTTCTTCTGGCCGGTGGGAGCAAGGACAGAAAGAAAATTTATTTTTTTATTTTTTTATTTTTTGCGGTATGCAGTCCTCTCACTATTGTGGCCTCTCCCGTTGCGGAGCACAGGCTCCGGACACAGAGGCCCAGTGTCCATGGCTCACAGGCCCAGCCGCTCCGCGGCATGTGGGATCTTCCCGAACCAGGGCACAAACCCGTGTCCCCTGCATTGGAAGGCGGACTCTCAACCACTGCGCCCCCAGGGAAGCCCAAAAATAATTTTTTTAATTGTAAATAGCCTAGGAAGGACAAAAGGAAAATATTAATCATCTAAAAACTGGCTTTCCTTTGAGTTCTTGACTTAAACTCATTCTGAAAGTCATCACTAACCAATACCTAAACATAATTTCCTATAATATTAGGTTATTACAGTTTTAGTCATCTTCAAAGGTAATGAAGAATAATATATTTGAAAATCAGCCTGATGAAGAAAGAAAATATTTTAAATTAAAATTCAGATAAGACTTCATTAAATAGGCAAAGTAGAAGTACCAAAGCTGGACTTGTTCATTTCTTACTTTGTAAATGAAGTTTTGTTTTATTTTGTTTTTTAATTAAATGACAGAGAGATCGATTTAGGAAGAAAATTCAAAAACCAGCACTTCAAAAGAGTTAAATAGAATATAACTACATGTCACATCCATGAGCTAGACTCTCAGGACTGCCAGTTTGAAATCTGCCAAGGTTATTCAAAGGGACAAGAGGAATATACTCCCCTGCTCCATATTCTGCTAGTCTGTCTTATACCTAAAGAGAATGCACAAGAGCCAGCCCCAAGATCAATTTAAACCTTTGTGAAGATTTCCTTTGCCGTCCATTCTTTCATCTAGTCTATTTTCTCTCCTTTGTAATCTCTGCTCTTGAGTTTCTATTGTGTTCAATATTAACCTTTCAAAACTGGTGATGGGTAATAGCTGGTGTGGTTAATTCTCAGAAATTGAAAAATCATTAGAGGCATAGGGGAATACATTTTTTTTTTTTAAAGTGCAGACACTAGAAAAAATGAACTATTTAAACAGGTTTGCTTCTTGGTAGCTTTCAAATTACCCAACATAGGTTGCTGCTTATTTACATTTTACAGAATTTATAAAACTAAAAATGATTCATTAGTAGATCTCAATACATTATGAGATGCAGCTCTCTAAAACTGCTTCTGATAAGGTTTAAAACACAACACGAAGAAGCTTAATTAGGGTGAGATGACCAATGCTTTGTTTTACAGAGTACATCTTACATTTACCAACACTCTTACCACCCCACACATAAAGCTCAGTCTTTTATTTTCCAGATAGTTGAGTTTTATATCCAGTACCTACTGTCCAGGTTACTGAACAACTGTTACTTTGAAATATTTTTATTTACAAAAATAGAATCATAAGTAAATCTTGCTACTCCATTTAAGTACAGGTCTGTAATATACAATCTTATTTACCTAAGCCTCATTTGACTTGTTGATTTTAGAACATATAATAATCTCAAATAATCTTTCTATATGAGATCACAATTTCTTTTTTTTTCCTTATCTGTGGGATTTATGGAATCCCTTGTGATTTGTGATTCCCTGCCTAGAATTTTCAAGACTCTCCTACATTTTTAGATAAGTGGGTGCTACTGCATGCAAAGATAAGAAAAGATAGTTGGAACACCCCAAATAAATTGGAAAGTGTTCATTAGAGCCACATGAAACTATGCCTTTGCTGCCGTTTGGAAATAGCTGATGTCTCTAGTTTTCTGACTGTGCCATTACATTTACTATTCCTTACCTCACGGTCAGACTGCCATACTGTTTTAATGCCAGCATTAGGGCTTATCTTTATGTTACTTATCATTAGTTGCCCAACTAATTTTCCAGATTCCAGCACTGCCAAATCCCCACCTTCTGGACTTGAGTGAGACAGATGACCAGCAACAGAAACCTAGACTCCTCCACTTAGATATTATTAACTCAGAAAGATGTTTCTGCCCCCATCTAAACTCTGAATTTACTATCCACAATTTCACCCTCACACTGCCAGCACTATCAAGGCTACAAGTCATCCTTCCTCACCAGGGTTTTGGGACCCTTGGCCCCCCACTGCTGAGAGAGTAGAAGTATCTGGCACTGCACATATACACTCACATATATTAACATTTCCTTCCTTGGATAGGACTTAGGTGAGCAGTATGTGACAAGCTGTCACTTTGGATCTAATGAGGTAAGAACCTACTTTAAGGAAAAGCTTCTAGTAGGAAAAGTGATTTAGTTCTTTCCATGGGGGTATTTTTTTTCCCTAAGGAACATATACAAATATTTAGTTTTACTAGTGTAAAGGTTTTGCATCAACTAAGAATCTCAATTTACCATTATCTACAAATTACTTGAGAAATTATAGTATGCTAGACTGTAAGCTAATGATTTCAGTGTTAGAATCCCATTTTCACCACAGTATCCGTGGAGTCTAGGTGACAGCTTGGTGCCTTGTAAGTGTTATTAGATAATATAATTAATGCTATATAAACCATTCCTTGTCAAATGCATGTAAATGTAAATGGGATTTATAAAAGATAGCTTTATTCCTTAACAAGATGAAACAGAAAATTAATATAACTAGCAACAAAAATATGAAGTATGAAATTAGTGACAGATATTTTAAAAGAAACAAACTTTCAGGGACAGCAAAGATTGATATGAATCAGACATCTAGGAAAGTCTTCACGGATCTTTGAAGAGAAAATGGATCAGTGACTAATTTTTGGAAATTGCCTTGAATATTATACCGTGACAAACACTCCTTTTGCCTGTCAGATGACACATTACCATTATATCAAACCAAGACTCAAAAGAAGGAAACTAAAAATAACCCTTATTTCTTTAAATAAGGCTACCTGTGAATATTATTCATAATTTTAATATGAATAATAACTAACATTGCAACTTGAAATCTGCATCAGCTCATGAATAACTTATTTGCACTAATTTGACCCTAATGAATTCCTTGACATGAAAATTAGTAATATGGCATTAAGTACCAGTATACATTTAATCTCATTGAATTTACAATCAAAATATTTAGAAAAAATATTCATCATCCCATAGGGTAAATTAAGCCACTGGGTTCAATCCATAAGCTCAACACAAAACACAGGAAGTTAGAATATTCTCATGAAGAA
This sequence comes from Stenella coeruleoalba, assembly GCF_951394435.1. Lineage (NCBI taxonomy): Eukaryota > Metazoa > Chordata > Mammalia > Artiodactyla > Delphinidae > Stenella > Stenella coeruleoalba. The sequence goes on from NC_137151.1 coordinate 10,419,498, forward strand.
AGAAAAAAATGTGTGACCAATGGTCATGACTTCTATTTCATACATTCACTCATTTAATTTTACAATCATTTTTTCATTCTCTTAACAATATTTATTTTATAGGCATATGCTAAGAAAGCTCTGTATGTGAGCTCTGTTCTAAGAGGCAGGTATATGAAGTGGAGGAAGGTGCAATCCCTGCCTTTCCTCTACCCATCATTGTATTCACCATTTCCATATCCCTGGGATCAGAGAATGACACTAGTGGCATTTTCCAAAAATGTTGTTTCCCTAGTATCCCCCACTCTGGCCAACAGAACTCTTCCTTCCCTAGTCAGGACTTTAAAAGGTGATGTGATGTGCAAAGCTCCCCAGCAGGAGACACCTGTGCTGTAGGGTGAAGCACAGAGAGAGAGCATGAAGATGATGAACACCCTATGAAATCTCTGGAAAGGATTACAGTCAGTCTCAAAGAGATGTTTAACTGGATGGCTGCCCCTCAGGCCATAGCCCTGAGGATTAGCTAATAGGTCTCCACCAGAAGACTGAGCTCCTGGGTCTGTGCTTCCTGCTATGCTCTGGGGGTAGCAGTTGTTTAAGAACCCTTTGTCCATTTGTTACAGCTCTGTGGGACCCACTGGCTGACGGAGCTAGTGGATAGAGGTGTCCCCTGGCAGCAGCCACAAAAATTGGGGTGCCAGATGGGGTAGTGATGGGGAATTTTATGTGTCAACTTGACTGGGCCACAGGGTGCCCAGACCTTTGGTCAAACGTTATTCTGGGTGTGTCTGTGAGGGTGTGTACTCATGAGATTAACATTTAAATCAGTACACTTACTAAAGCAGATGGCCCACCCTGATGTGGGTGGGTCTCATCCAATCAACTGAAGATCTGAACAGAACAAAAAGGCTGAGGAAGAGGGAATACCTTCTGCCTGAGTGGTTGAGCAGGACCTTGGTCTTTTCTGGCTTTTGGACTCAGTCTGAAGCATTGACACTTCTTAGGTCTCAAATCTGCTGGTTTTCCGACTGGAACTTACACCATTGGTTCACCTAGTTCTCAGGCCTTAGACTCAGACTGGAACTACACCAATAGCTTTCCTTGGTCTCTAGTCTACCAGTTGAAGATCTTGGGGCTTTTCAGCCTACACACACACATACACACGCATACACACACACACGTGAGTGCACACACCTTATCTTATTGGTTCTATTTCTCTGAAGAACCCTAATACAGATGAAAAAACTGTATATTAAGAATGACCGAATCTGGGACTTCCCTGGTGGCATAGTGGTTAAGAATCCACCTGCCAATGCAGGGGACACGCGTTTGAGCCCTGGTCCAGGAAGATCCCACATGCCACGGAGAAACTAAGCCCGTGTGCCACAACTACTGAGTCTGTGCTCTAGAGCCCATGAGACACAACTACTGAGCCCATGTGCCACAACTACTGAAGCCTGCACGCCTAGAGGCCGTGCCCCACAACGAGAAGCCACTGCAATAAGAAGCCCACACACCGCCAGGAAGAGTAACCCCTGCTCACCGCAGCTAGAGAAAGCCTGTGCACAGCAACGAAGACTCAACACAGCCAAAAATAAATAAATTTTTAAAAAAGAATGACTGAACCACACTGTAAATATAATTATATACATTTTAGATACTAGATAATATTAGCATATACTGTATTTAAACTTACCTTGGATTAATGAAGTAGTAAAAACCCTTAACCAGGGAAAATTGCTAATGTTATTCCATGAAGATTTATGTTCTAGTTTCTATTGTTCCTCTTTTGTTTGTCCAATAATGTCTTTTATTAAAGAAGACAAAAGGTGGACTCTTTAATCCCAGAATCTACATATAGTCAACCATGCTAGAGAGAGTTGGTCCAAAGAATTATTGGGTTGGGAGGAGAAACATGTATCCTGTGTATGTGAACTTAAGATTATTCTCTTCTTCTGCTTTCATGTAGCATACCTCTCCCTGTTCCATTCTAAATTCTATATTCTCTGCACATCTGGATGTAGAGAGAATATTGTATAACTCTCAGCGAGTTGTGTTACTTTATAAATTGAGCCTAAGATGAAGCTATATCTTTAATGAGTAGAAACATGTATGCCTTGAACATTCCTTTGTAAGACTATTACAGTTTTATTCTAGAAATAGTTCTTTGGTGGTGCTATTTAATTACTTCACAACAACATAATTTGGAATAAATTTATTGGAGACAAATGGAAAATAAGATTACATAGCTAAGACAGGGTAAGTTGATGAAGGCTTTCAAATTACAGTAGCTGCAGACACACAACGAACAGCACTGAATGACATTTCATGCTTTTAATTGGAACAGTGGCACCGTACAGGAAAAAAGTCTGATTGATAGAAATAAGCAGTAAAACACCAAGATTCCTGTGATGCTAGGATGAAAATTCAGCCAGAGATACTGCAGCTAAAATACAACTGATAAAGATCCAAGGAGATTATAATGAAAATACAACTGAAAAATGGGGAACAGCTTTCAAGATAAAGTAAATTATTTTTTATTTTGAGATAACTAAATACATTCTGTTCTACTGTTTCAATATTCACAGACGGCACATATTTGTAGACGGCATTCACGTGTAAAGAATGCATAGAACAACACTTCCTAAAATATGTATTATGGGACGTTAAAGGCATATGAGAATAAAATGAAATAACATCCACAGAAACTACAAAATATTCTGTGGTCAAATATATTTTAGAAACTATGGTTAAAAATAAAAACAATTTTCTTAGTTAGATTTCTCAGGGCTCATAGTATATTAAAGCTCATTGTATATCTCCAAGATAGAAATATTTTATATAGGATTCCTAAAGCTGCTTTGAACATAAACTTCTTTCTTCATGGAATATCTTCTCCTGCTTGTGTTCTAAATAAATTCAGTTTGGAAAATAATAGCTGAGAACCTCATCATTCCAACATACACTGCTTTTCTTACGTTTCTGTATTTGCAATTTGGAACTGAACCAGCAACAGAAGATTTTCAGAATTGTGCACAAAACAAAACTTAACAACTTCACACCAATTATGCAGAATTCTCAGCAATTTTATGTTATCAAGTGATTATATATTTATATTGATCAATGTGGAAGGTAAAAGGGAGCACCAGACTTTAATTGCAACCTATAAATCATAACAGAATAGCTTGCATAATCCTGGTTAAGAAATTTACCAATAATCGTTTTAATTAGCTCACATTTATTGTGCTCATACCATGTGCCAGATGGACTAACATAATGAAAGATTATACAGCAGATATACCAATGTATTCTTTGTATATAAGTAAAGTACATTGACCAATTTAGGCATCTCAATTTATGGCTTCTCAATTTATCTTTTGTGACTGATATAAAGAAAAATTACCCCCCTATGGGAATTGTTAAGAAAAGACACCTGAGTCAGTTTTGAATGGTAGACAGATATCATGGTTATATTGAAACACGGCAGCATCTCTAAAAGACATATGTTCTTTTCAATTTCAATGCACCATCCTCAAGGACATGGCTAAGAACAGAACTTTGGAATCACATTGATCTGGGTTTTAATTTTGGCTCTGCCATCCTTCAATTGTGTGATCTTGGGGAAGTTACTATCCTTCTCTGAGCCTTTATTTAATAATCTGGTAAATGGAGTAATAACACCTGTCATTCATGTCTGGGGTAGTGAAACCTCATAGGTGAAGCCCCTACATCACGACTAGCATAGAGTGGATGATCAATGTAAATGATGCTTATGTAGAAGATGATGATAAATGATTGAAGATTCATCTGCCCTTATGCAGAATAGAGTAGGGAGAAGGGGTATTGGGTGTAGAGAGTATGTGAGGAGGTGGTATTTCAATGATAATGAGCAGAAGAAGACAGAATTCATTTGAGATATATACTGAAACAAATGATGAACTTCTTTTAGTGATAAAAATTGTATAGGCAAAGGAGTTATGCACTCATTTCACCCCAAGGTTTTCACGTGAGGATGTGTGTATTGTCAGTACTCTTGGCAGTAATGGGAAGCTAGGGAGAGTGGACAGTCAGATCAGGTGGTGTTGAGTTGGATGAGAATTAACAATATCTGTGTGCATGCTAAGGAGATAGATGCTGAACTGCTGGCTTGTCATGGCAGTGTCCAGCCACACCCTAAAAGAGTGGTCAGCAGTACTTACTCACAACATGCAAAGATCTCATTCCTTATAGCCAGTTTCTCTCTCTTCCTTTGCAATTTTCATATTATGACACAGCAGTACACAGAGCAATAGGCATATTATGTTTACACCCTAAAGCCATTTAGATAAGGTTGCATTAGAAAAGTAAAGTGTGTTCACTAATTCTGTGGGTAAATAGTCATTCAGTTTGAATAGCGTCTCCAAGCATTAGCCTTGCTCAACAAAGTGCACACATCTGTAATCCAAATGAACATAACTGAGAGAGAATTTTATGAGCTGTTAAATTCTACTCGTAAAAAAGAAAACCTTCACAATAACAGCAGCAGTGATTTGTCCAAAAAATTCAGGACTTAATATGCTCTGTGTAACCTCTTGAGTCCATAAAAAAAGTCATAAACATTGGCCTCTGATTCTGAAAATTTTTATTTGGGGAAGCAGAACTGTGTTCAAAGGGAAATTCCAAGTGTAAAAGAAAGTCAAAAGAGGAGAAAACTAAGTTTATTTTATTTCCAGGTCCTGTTTGATTGCTTTAATTTTTTTTCTCTGTTCCTGTTCTTTTTTTTTTTTTTTTTTTGCATGTTTGGGGTTATGGAAATTATATTGGGAAGAATCCAAATTTTTTTTTTTCAGATGAATCCAGACACAAATTGAAGAAGAGCAGCAAAAATAATCTATATGTCCATATATTCATTTTTATAGTTGGGTCTTTAAAATTGAACTGATTGTGACGTTCAAAAAAATTTAATATAATACTATGTGAAAGTATAAATATTCATTTATGCTTTTTTATATTCAGTGCACATAGGAAGAACTTGATAGACGCTCACTGAATTGAAAATACTGGCTTATCTGACTATCATATAATCTTGTAAATGACTAGGTCATAGTTAGAACAATTGCTAGTTAGGCTCTCATTTTCAGACAAGGAAACCGAGGAACAGCTGATTAATTACCTCGTCCAAAGTAACATGATAAAGTGCAAACCAAATATATGTTTGTAAAAGAAAAACCTATAGTGATTTCGAACTTCCTTCCTAATAGACTGCTTAGGAAACCTACATCAATCAATTGATCTGAAGACAGCAATGCCTTTGCTCAGAGCATTTGTTATTACTGTTTTTGTTGTTTTCACCAACTGTAACTGTTACTTTCAGGTTTTTGTCCTCTACTACTTCTTACATGTCACAGTGGTGATTCCAAAGACACAGATGATGTGTAGTCCCATGCGCCTGTGATGGTCATGGTGTTTTATTCCCCATATCATAGACTAACCTTGAATGGTTAATCTAACACAACCTGGGTAATCCCATTCCCCTTACTGGTGCTTGGTTTCAGATGGCCAAGTAGTTCAGGATGACATAAGAAGATGGGCCCTCCTTCCGCTCTAGACATTGCTGTGTCTGCATCTTACACCCAGTAATGTGAAAGGCATTTGTACAACCATGAGTAAGGGTAGCCTAAGGGTAATGAGCATCACAGTCAATCCTTCTTATGAACTTCTTTTCATGTGATATTGCTTTCCTAGCGTACAACCCAGTCTAAATACACTCTGTTCATAGATAGAGATGTTCAGTGATGCGAAGTGAGGCCCATTTAACCTTTGCTATTGTGTGATCTGTCTATATAATCACAAACATTAAGCTAAAATGGGAAAACTCAGCAAATCATCAGCATTTAGACATGTGTGAGCCTCCTTTTTAACCTAGAAGTATAATACTATAGATGCAGAATGCATCTGATGCAGATGCAGTCCAGATGCCTAGAAGGTAGGTTCCATTTCTTCTTGAATGACACTGCACACTCATTGAATTAAATGGAATTGAATCCTACCCCACATTTTGATACCTCAACTTACTCCTTTCTTGCACATTTGGAAAACAATTCACAGACGAGAATGAAAAAGAGTAGAAAAAAGATTATCCAATGCCACCAAAAGATCCATTGACAATTTTATAAAACTTTATAGAAGTTTTACTAGTTTTACTATTGTTCAGATGTTATACCATTAGAGGCATTCCTCCTTGTTTAGGAGTTTGACACAATTTCTGTTTTGGCACATGTTTCATTTGGTTTTTGTTCCAATCATGTCAGAGCTTGATTTAACTAAAATCTGTTGCAATATGTGACTGGCAGTCAAACAGCAATTCCCTAGCAATGGGGCTATATATCTGAGCTGTTACAATCATTCATTGCCATTGCTCTCTTAAAATCTGTTTTTGTGGTTGTTCCCATGAACTTGTGCTTCATGAGCTGAAACACAGGCAGCAAAAGCATAAGACAAGCCTAGAAAGGAATAATCTAGACGTTTATTTAAGTGTGAGATATCTGGCAGATAGTAACAATATAGGCAGAAGGTTTTTTTAAACAAGGAGACAAAAACAAGGGCCCTAAAACCAAGAGGAAAAGGTGAATCCAAGGAGGAGAACTTGAGTTTGATAGTGAGAAGGGTATGGGTTCTGGATCTAAATAGATTTGGATGGAAAGCCTACCTCTCTCATTTTCTACCCCCTGACCTTTGCCAATTTTATTTCACTATTGGAGCTCTCAGTTCCCTCACTTTTAAACTTGAGAAAATAACATCTATTTCAAAGGAAAAATGTGATGAAAAGGAGATTTCCTGCCAAGCCTATGTTTTCTCTTAAACAGAAGTCATTACTACTGTTATTGTTATTTGGGCAGTCTACAAAAGTAAGAAAAAGGAAACTCTTACATCCAGAAATCTCAGAAAAGATAAACAATTGCCAGCAAGTCAGGAGTGTTTTGACCTTTGAGCCTGAGGAAATCATTTGCTCTGAGCTTATGAATGCCCCTTGTAATATATAGGTGTAGAAAGTAAATAGTAAGGCATACTACTAATTTTTATTCTCCCGAGTGAGAAAGGATATCCATAGCTTATTTTTTTTTTTTTACTTAGTGATAGTGAACATAGTTATTAGGAATATAAATGAGGTCAAAATGAGTGTGCTTCCTGGTCTTGCTAATTCTCTTCATAATTCACACCCATCAAATGTGTTACTTTCTAGTCCGAAGTTAGAGATATAAGGAGATATAAAACACAAAACCTGCTCAGAGTGTATATTAGAGAACACTAAAAACAATAACCAGAATGTGTGTGTAATCCAGCGAGACAACATTAAACAAGGCAATGATCAAAGAGAAATATTAGCCAGGCATTACATCTGGAAATAGGTAAATCTGGAGTCAGATTTAGAGGTGGAGGGAAGGACAGGAGAAACTAACACTTTTTGAGGGACTGCTCTAAGCCAGGTACCATGCCAGGGACTGTATAGATGCCCCTCACTTAATCTATTTAATCTTTCAATAATCCTGGGAGGTGTAATTATCATCTCCATTGTACACTGCTATAGATAGACAGAGGTTGGTAAGTGGCAGAGTTGGAGTTAGCACGCTGGTTGATCAAAATTCATGAGTTGTACCTTACCCAATATAACTGGTAGTCCTCTCCATGGGAGGACTGTTTGGGGGTTAGGTGGGGACAATTTCTGGAACAAAGGGTAAAATTAACATATTTTACGAGATGTTTAATTAATACACTGCCTAAGAGCTGATCTGAATTGACCTGGCTGGAACGATCCTCTGAGTTCAGTAGTGAGAAATTAGTTTGGAGTGGTGAAAAGATAATGTATAGAAAGCTACACTAAACAGAGAATTATCTGTCTAAAGTATATATCTGTGAGCATGTCTCTGTAATAACTGTCCCTAATTTTATCAGGAAAGTATCAAATTCAAAGGAAATCAAAGCACAAAATTTTGATAACTGTAACAAGACTCTATCTTTTTATTGAGCTTGTTCTAATAATCTCCAGAAAAAGAGAAAATTCAATCTGATGCCATTCCATTGTCTATCATTACCTGTGTGTTTCAGAAAAGATCATTGACTAGTTCAAGGTTTCTCATCCATTACTGTAATGTGTGGTTTCTATTCCCTTACTAGAATGGCAAGTTATTTGTATGTAAAAACATTCTTGTCAGTGAGTTAAAAGTTGCTTGCAATAGTTGCTATAATAGAATGTAATCATTTTCAGGTACTAGGAACTGAGGAAGAAAGAATGGAAGTTTAGTAATTTACATAACTCCTGCCTTATACTTTATCACTTAACTACTTTGAGATGCCCTGAGAAGAGACAGCATGGCTGGGAAATGGGAACTCTGTAAAAAGTACCTTAAAAAGACCTATTTTTTCCAGCTTCCTTAATTTGAAAATAAAATTGAAATTTTAGAAAGTCATCAGGTAACAGCATGTATTTATTTTTCATCTTTATAGCTACTGGAATTTAAGAATAATAAAACATGAGAGTGAGACTCATCACATATCACAAAAATCATACCAGCTTACAAGAAAGTTGCCTCACTTGCGGTCCTCTCAATAGTATTAAAAACTTTTGAGTGTTTTCAAAGGTAGATGGAGCATGGCCTGCAGGCTAAATTCAACCAGCAAATGCACTTTGTTTGGTCTGCATCATTTAATTTTAATTGAATTTAATTTGTGTAAACTTAAGATTTACATAAAACTCTAGACAGATGTCCACATCTCTTTTCTAAAGATGTTGTGAGAAAATAGTTGATCAAACTCCTTTTAATTTAAAGAGAATTTGTTTTTAAGTTGATTGTTTAAAATGAAACTAATCTAGCTGATGCTGACTTAGTGCCAAAGGAGAGAAACACAAAAAGCTAAAGCCTTTGGAAGGGACTTGTTCAGTTGTTGAGTCTGGGGTTAATAAATGTTATCAATGTTTGTAGCCTAGTAAAACAACAGGCACATTTTTCAGACTGGTAAACCAGAGTCCCTGCCCAGCAGATGTGTATGGTCTAAGAGAGAGTGGTAAAGAAAACTGCTGTCAACTTCAATCTGTAGCTCTTAAGTCCACATGGCCTTAAACTTCCTAGAATCTGAGCACCTTCTGGGAAGCTGAGAAATATTTAGCAGCTTTGCATATATGATCATTTGTTTTTTTTGTTTTGTTTTTCTTGGCCGTGCCACGTGGCATGTGGGATCTTAGTTCCCTGACCAGGGATCGAACCTGTGCCCCCTGCAGTGGAAGCTCAGAGACCTAACAACTGGACAATGAGGGAAGTCCCAGATATATGATCATTTGGATCTTGAGTATTTGTGGTAAGCATACTAATGGCCCCAAAGAGGTCAACATCCTAATCCTGGAAATCTGTAAATATGTTAGTCTACATGGCAAAGAGTACTCAAGGCTGAAGATATAGATAAGGTTGCTAATCTTTACTTACTCAACTGATATTCAATTAGGGAGAGTATCCTGAATTATCCAGGTGGGTCCAAGGAAATCACAATAGTCTTTGAAAGCTGAAGTGGGAGGCAGAAGAGAGAGAATCAGACAGATGGCAGCATGAGGAAGTTTCAGCAGGAAGCTGCTAATGAAGATGGAGAAGGGGCCAAAAGCCAAGGAATGTGGGTGGCCTCTAGAAACTGAAAAAGCAAACCAACCAAAAAAAAAGGAAACAGATTTCCCCCTAAAGCCTCTGAAGAGGAACACAGCCTTAAGTAACTTAATTTTAGCCTAGTGAGGCCAGTGTCAGAACTCTGACTTAAAAAAAAAAAAAAAAAAAACTGTAAGATAATAAACTTGTTCTAAGCCACGAAATTTGTGGTAATTTGCTACAGCATCAATAGAACTCTAATACAGATTTTGTAACTGAAGTAGAGTGATGCTATAATAAATGCCAAAGATGTAGGAATGGCTTTGGAATTTGGCACTGGGAAGAGGCTGGAAAAATTTTGAGGAACATGATAGAAAAAGCTTCAATTGACCTGAACAAATGTTAGTAAAAACATGAATGTTACAGGCTCTGCTGATAAGGGCTCAAGAAAAAAAAAAATTTGAGAAGACTGGTAGATAAAGTATATATTGCCTAAGAGAATACCTAAATTGTGATGAATAGATTATTTGTAAAAATATGTACCTTTAAGGCATTGCTCATGAGAGCTCAGAGGGAAATGAAGAACAATTTTGTTAGAAATTGGAGAAAAGCTGATTCCTGTTACACGGTAGGAGAAAGCTATACAGAATTGTAAAAGGTATAATTGCACATTCAGCTGAGATTTCCCAGTAAAATCTTGCTGCCTGGTTTCTTCTTGCCGCTTGTAGTAAAATGTGAGAGGAAAGAGATAGATACAGATAAGAACTGTTAAGCAAAATGAAATCAGAAACTGGTGATTTGGGATATTCTCAGTCTAGCAGATCACAAAAGACATTACATTAGGAGATTCATGGTTAGGAAATCTGCTCTAAAGAAAAAGCCAAAGATGTGGCTAGACAACCCTTTGCTGATACTTCAAAAACATCAAAAAGTCAGCGTATTTATTCATGCAAAAGGCTCCTTGAGAAAATTAAGCATATGACTCATAGATCTTCTCAGCCATTTAAGCAGAAGCCAAAAAAATCGAGATGAGATTAAGCAGAGGAACTTTTTGTCTAATGCAGTGAATCCAAGAGAAATACATAGAAGGCTCACATATTTTTGGAGAACTGTGTAATAGCCTAAAAAGTGCCAGCTTGAAGATTATCCTGCATTTTACAGGTAGGCTCAAAGTAATCAGGAGATTACTTAAAGTGGAAGAGGGAGGCAGAAGAGAAAGAACTGAGCTGGATAAATGGGAACATGAGAAAAAAAATGACCTTTAGTTGCTGGCTTTAATAAAAGAGAGAGGAAGAAGAAATGAACCAAGGAATGTAGGTGGCCTCTAAAAACTGGAAAAGGCAAGGAAATTGATTCTCTCCCAGAACCTTCAGTAGGAAACACAAATTTGTAACACTTTTATATTAATCCAATGATACCCAAAAGACTCTAACCTCCAGGTACCATTTATATGATTATAGACGATGAGGGAACATTTCCCAACTGACTGTAATAGTATTATTCTGATACATAAAGCAGACAAAGACCATATAAAAAAGAAAACTATAGACAAATATATCTTATGAAGCTAGACAAAAAGTCATTAACGAAATATCAGAAAACCCAATCCAACTATGTATAAAAATAATTATACAACACGACCAAGGGAGATTTATTTCAAGCATGCAAGACTGGTTCAATATTTTAAAAATCAATGAATGTAGTCCACCATAAAAACAGGTGAAGAAGGAAATATCATATCATCATATCAATGAAGATGGAAGATCCATGTCAATTTTGTTAAAATCCAAATTCATTCCTGTTTAAAAATGAACAAGCAAACAAAAAAGCTCTCACAAATCTAGTTATAGGAGGGAACTCTTTCAAATTGAGAAAGAACATATTCTCCCCAAAATAACAAAAACAAACAAAACTCCATACTCAGCATCATACTTAAGTGGAAAACTGAATTCCTTCTCTATAAGATTGGAGAAAAGGAGAGAATGTCCACTTTCACCAGTGTTACTGACCAAAATACCAGAAGTTCTACTGAGTTCAAAAAGGCAAGAAAAAGAAAATAAAAAACATACAGCTTGGAAATGAAAGACTACAATTGACTATATACATAGAAAGTTCCAGGTACTCTACATACACACACACAACCTCAAAAAACTGATAAAGTTCACTGGATACATGCACAACATGTAAGAATCAATCACATTTCTACATACTTACAATGAACATGTAGAAACCAAAATTAAAAACACAAAACCACTCACAGTGGAAATAAAAAGGAAATAACAAAAGGAAATAAAAAGTTAGATATATGCCTATATAAACATGTACAGAATCTGTGTCGAAAAATATGGATAAAAGAAATCAATGAAAACACAATCAGAGGCACATAACTTGTTAATAGATTTAAAGACTCAATACAGTAAAAGTGCCAATATTCCCCAAGTTGATCCATAGGATTAAGACAATTCTTACCAAAACTGCAGTATGGATTTTTTTTTTTAGTCATAGCAAACGTATTCTAAAGTTTATATTGAAAGGTGAATAAAGAAGAATAAAGTGGGAAGAATCACTCTACTCAATATTAAGACCTATTTTATACCAATAAAAATCAAGACAATGTCAAGACAATGTGATATTAATATAAGGATAGACACATATATCAGTAGAACATAATACAGGACACAGAAGTAGAGTCACACAAATATTCTCAACTGCATTTTGAGAAAAGAACAAAATAAACTCAATTGTGGAAGGATAATTTTTTTCCACAAATGGCGCTGGAGCATAATTAGAAATCCATAGGCAAAAACATGAACTTCAACCCAAACCTCACACCTTATAAATGATTAAGTCAGAGCAGAGTATCAATTTAAACATAAAATGTAAAACTATAATTTTATTTAAAATGTTTAAAAGTTAAGAAAATAGGAGGAAATCACTGGGATGTATGGCTAAGCAAAACTTGACACCAAAAACATAATCCATAAAAGCATATTGAAAAATTACACCTTATCAAAATTAAAAACGTTTGCTCTGCAAAAGCCCATGTGAAAACAGTGAAAAGAAAAACTATAGATTGGGAAAATGTGTTTGCAAACCATGTATCCCCAAAAGGTTTAGTACCTAGAGTATATAAAAACTCTCATAACTCAATAGTAAACAAACAAAATAGAAATCCAATTAGAAAATGGCAAATGGCATAAATAAACATTTCATTTAAGAGGATATACACAAGGCAAATAAGCATCTGAAAAGATGGTCAACATCATTAGCCATTAGGTAAATGAAAATTAAAAGTTCAGTGAAATATTAGTACATACCTATGAGAATTGCTAAAATAAAAAGATAGTGACAATATTTCAGGGTCTGTTCTAACAGGTAAAGACCTTGGAAGTCATCACTTTTATCCTCACAACAAGAAAAGAGATGAAGAAACTGAATCAATAACTTTTCTTAGATTTATCACAGAAAACTGCCACTCCAGAGTAGGAAGGATGTGTGGATACAGAGTCACAGCTTACCAGGAGCAGAAGCTTCTGAACTGCTCGGGGCTGAATGTGGACCAGCTTGAGAGTCAAAACTCCTGAAGTCATAGTTTTAGAGAATCCTCCACATTTTCATGAGTTTTACCACCAGGAATTATAACAGGTCCTCATGCTGAAGCTGGGAGGAAAATTCCCTTGTGATTTCAGTAGCAGGAGGAAAAAGTAACGATTTTGAAATACATCTGGGGGAAAGTAACCATTTTGAAAAATTCCCAAAGCATTTTGTTCCTCATAACACAGACATGCTCCCAACAAAAACTACCAGAGCCTTAACTGAACTGGGTTGGGGGGGAGATATTTAGCTAATTCCAGTCCACCCTAGCCTTCCTGTCTCAAGTAAGAGGACAAAAAAAAAGCTAAGAAAATTTTCTGAAGCTCACAGCCCAGGGGCTGTGGCCTCTTAAAAGGATGAAGATTTAATGAAAATAGTATAGAATGCTTCCTCTCCTCAATAGCTAACCACCATATCAACATGCCTCCAGTATAATAACAGCAGATTAAAACTGAGAGGTCTTCTAGAGACAGACTGTTATGTAAGAAGGAATTGTTAGGGAAACATTAAGATAAAAACAAGTCCTCTAGAGGAAATTGAAGCCTCTGGCATCCATAGTTACAGCCACCTTAATTAAGCACAGACCCACTACTAGCCAGCTTAAAAAAAACTCACACAAACAGCCTATTTACCTCAGTTCCTATCACCTCATACAACTTGTCTGGTTTTCAGTAAAAAATTGCAAGGCATTTTAAAAGGCAAGAAAAAGCACAGTGTAAAGAGTCAAACAATCATTAGGGCTATCTTAGATATAGTGGAGATTTTGGAAATAACAGACGTGGGATTTAAAATAACTATGATTAATATGTTAAGGATTTCTAATTAAAATGAAAAGTGGACAATATACAAGAACAGAAAGATGATATGAACAGAGAAATTTAAAACTCTGAGAAACTAGCAAAAGGAAGTCAAAAATCACTTTAACAGAAATGAAGAGTAACTGATAGATGGGTTCACCTGCACACAAACACAGTCAAAAAAGAACTGAGTTTGAAAATACGTCAGTCAAAAATTCATAAGCTAAAATGCAAATAGAAAAATGAACTAAAAAAAACACATAATATCCAAGAGTTTAGGGATAATTATGAAAGATTTAACATATAACATGATGGTAATATCAGAAAAGAAGAGAGAAACGGAAGAAATATAACAATGACTAAAAACTTCCAACATCAATTCTGAAAATTAAAAACAGACACCAAATCCAGATCTAAGAAGCTCATAGAATACCAACTAGGATAAGTACTAAAGAATCTATCGCTAGGCATATCAATTTTTTAACTGCAAAATTCACAGACAAAGAAACAAAATACGGAAATAAGCCAGAGGGCACCTTACGTTTGGAGGAGCAGGGATAAAAGTTACAACTGACTTTTCCATAGAAACTTCATGCAAGCAAGAAAAGTGGAGTGAAATATTTAAAGTATGGAAAGAAAGAAAGAAAAAAAACCCCAGAATTCTATAGCCAGCAGAATTCTATATCAGCAAAATTATCCTTCAATTGTAAATAAGAAATAAGCCGTTCTTAGACAAATAAAGATTGAGGGAATTTGCCTGTCTTGTAAGACAAATGGCAAATTTTTTTTTTCAGAGAAAAGGGAAATGATATACATAAGAAATGTGATTTATAGATAAGATCTATGAATCTAACAGAGAGTTAAAGAAGGAAAAAATGAAGGTAAACTAAATTATTTTATATCCTTCACTGATCTAATAGAAAACTTTTTCAAAATAATAATAGCAACAATGTATTGGGTTAAAATAGCTTATAGATAAGTATACAATGAATGGAAGCCAAGTTACAAGGGATGGAGAGAGGAATTGAGACTATCCTCTTATAAGGCAAGTGCACTACACATGAAGTGGTACAGTGTTATTTAAAGGTAGAGTTTTGCTATTTGAAAGTGGAGTAAAGTCAGCTGTAAATGTATCCTGCTACCCCTAGAGAAGGTATAAAACATTCTAAAAGAAATACAACTGATATACTGAGAGGAGAGAAAATGAAATAGTAATTTAAAATCAGATAGGACAAAAAAAATGGGAAGTGTTTTTTAAAGTAACATAGGAAAAAAGCAAAAAATAGAAAATATGTACAAATATGGTATCCACTAATCCAGTTACATCAATAATCACATTAAATGTAAATGGTCTAAAAACACCAATTAAAACTCAGATTCTATCACAATGAACTTCTTTTTTTTTAATTTATTTTATTTTTATTTTTATTTTTTAACATCTTTACTGGAGTATAATTGCTTTACAATGGTGTGTTAGTTTCTGCTTTATAACAAAGTGAATCAGCTATACATATACATATATCAGCATATCTCCCTCCCACCCTCCCTATCCCACCCTTCTAAGTGGTCACAAAGCACAGAGCTGATCTCCCTGAGCTATGCAGCTGCTTCCTACTAGCTATCTATTTTAAAATTAGTTGTATATACAGGTCCACGCCAACCTCTCACTTCGTCCCAGCTTACTGTTCCCCCTCCCTGTGTCTTCAAGTCCATTATCTACGTCTGAATCTTTATTCCTGTCCTGTCCCTAGGTTCTGCATAAACAGTTCTTTTTTTTTTTTAGATTCCATATATATGTGTTAGCATATGGTATTTGTTTTTCTCTTTCTAACTTACTTACTTCAGTATGACAGTCTCTACTTCCATACACCTCACTACAAATAACCCAACTTCGTTTCTTTTTATGGCTGAGTAATATTCCATTGTATATATGTGCCACATCTCCTTTATCCATTCATCTGTCAATGGACACTTAGGTTGCTTCCATGTCCTGGCTATTGTAAACAGAGCTGCAATGAACACTGTGGTACATGACACTTTTTGAATTATTGTTTTCTCAGGGTATATGCTCAGTAGTGGGATTGCTGGGTAATAAGGTAGTTCTATTTTTAGTTTTTGAAGGACCCTCCATACTGTTCTCCATAGTGGCTATATCAATTTACATTCGCACCAACAGTGCAAGAGGGTTCCCTTTTCTCCACATCCTCTCCAGCATTTATTGTTTGTAGAGTTTTTGATGATGCCATTCTGAATGGTGTGAGGTGATACCACACCATAGTTTTATTTGCATTTCTCTAATGATTAGTGATGTTGAGCATTCTTTCACGTGTTTGCTGGCAATCTGTATCTCTTCTTGGGAGAAATGTCTATTTAGGTCTTCTGCCCATTTTTGGATTGGGTTGTTTGTTTTTTTGATATTGAGCTGCATGAGCTACTTGTAAATTTTGGAGATTAATCCTTTGTCAGTTGCTTAATTTGCAAATATTTTCTCCCATTCTGAGGGTTATCTTTTCGTCTTGTTTATGGTTTCCTTTGCTGTGCAAAAGTTTTTAAGTTTCACTAGTCCCATTTGTTTATTTTTCTTTTTATTTCAATTCCTCTAGGATCTTGCTGTGATTTATGTCATAGAGTGTTCCGCCTAGGTTTTCCTCTAAGACTTTTATAGTGTCTGGCCTTACATTTAGGTCTTTAATCCATTTTGAGGTTTTTTTGGTGTATGGTGTTAGGGAGTATTCTAATTTCATTCTTTTACATATAGCTGTCCAGTTTTCACAGCACCACCTACTGAAGAGGCTGTCTTTTCTCCATTGTGTATTCTTGCCTCCCTTATCAAAAATAAGGTGAGCATATGTGCATGGGTTTATCTCTGGGCTTTCTATCCTGTTCCACTGATCTATATTTTTGTTTTTGTGCCAGTACCATACTGTCTTGATTACTGGAGCTTTGTAGTATAGTCTGAAGTCAGGGAGCTTGATTCCTCCAGCTCCATATTTCCTTCTCAACAATGCTTTGGCTATTCAGGGTCTTTTGTGTTTCCATACAAATTGTGAAATTTTTGTTCTAGTTCTGTGAAAAATGTCACTGGTAGTTTGATAGGGATTGCATTCAATCTGTAGATTGCTCTGGGTAGTAGAGTCATTTTCACAATGTTGATTTTTCCAATTCAAGAACATGGTATATCTCTCCATCTGTTTGTATCATCTTTAAATTCATCAATGTCTTATAATTTTCTGCATACAGGTCATTTGTCTCCTTAGGCAGCTTTATTCCTAGGTATTTTATTCTTTTTGGTGCAGTGGTAAATGGGAGTGTTTCCTTAATTTCTCTCTCAGATTTTTCATCATTAGTGTATAGGAATGCAAGAGATTTCTCAGCATTAATTTTGTATCCTGCTACTTTACCAAATTCATTGATAAGCTCTAGTAGATTTTTTGTTAGCATCCTTAGGATTCTCCACATATAGTATCATGTCATCTGCAAACAGTGACAGCTTTACTTCTTCTTTTCGGATTTGTATTCCTTTTATTTATTTTTCTTCTCTGATTGCTGTGGGTAAAAGTTCCAAAACTATTTTGAATAACAGTGGTGAGAGTGTGCAACCTTGTCTTGTTCCTGACCTCAGTGGAAACGGTTTCAGTTTTTCACCATTGAGAAAGATGTGGGCTCTGGCTTTGTCATATATGGGCTTTATTATGTTGAGGTTATTTCCCTTTATGCCTACTTTCTGGAAAGTTTTTCTCATAAATGGGTGTTGAATTTTGTTGAAATATTTTTCTGCATTTATTGAGATGATCATATGGTTTTTATCCTTCTATTTGTTAATATGGTATATTACATTGATTGATTTGTGTGTATTGAAGAATCCTTGCATTCCTTAGATAAACCCCACTTGATTATGGTGTATGATCCTTTTAATATGCTGTTGGACTCTGTTTGCTAGTATTTTGTTGAGGATTTTTGCATCTATGTTCATCACTGATATTGGTCTGTAGTTTTCTTTGTGACATCTTTCTCTGGTTTTGTTATCAGGATGATGGTGGTCTCATAGAATGGGTTTGGGAGTATTCCTCCCTCTGCTATATTCTGGAAGAGTTTGAGAAGGATAGGTGTAAGCTCCTCTCTCAAAGTTTGATAGAATTCACCTGGGAAGCCATCTTGTCTTGGGCTTTTGTTTGTTGGAAGATTTTTTTTTCTTTTTTTTTTTTTTTTTTTTTTGTGGTACGCAGGCCTCTCACTGTTGTGGCCTCTCCCGTTGCGGAGCACAGGCTCCGGATGTGCAGGCTCAGCGGCCATGGCTCACAGGCCCAGCCGCTCCATGGCATGTGGGATTTTCCCAGACCGGGGCACAAACCCGTGTCCCCTGCATTGGCAGGTGGACTCTCAACCGCTGCACCACCAGGGAAGCCCTGTTGGAAGGTTTTTAATCACAGTTTCAATTTCAGTGCTTGTGACTGGTCTGTTCATATTTTCTCTTTCTTTCTGGTTCAGTCTCGGAAGCTTGTGCTTTTCTAAGAATTTGTCCATTTCTTCCAGGTTGTCCATTTTATTGGCATATTGCTTGTAGTAATCTCTCATGATCCTTTCTTTTTTTTCAGTGCCAGTTGTTACTTTTCCTTTTTCATTTCTAATTCTATTGATTTGCGCCTTCTCCCTTTTTTCTCTTCTTCATTAGTATGGCTAATGGTTTATCAATTTTGTTTATCTTCTCACAGAACCAGCTTTAGTTTTATTGACCTTTGCTACCGTTTCCTTCATTTCTTTTTCATTTATTTCAGATCTGACTTTTATGATTTCCTTCCTTCTGCTAATTTGGGGTTTTTTTTGTTCTTTCTCTAATTGCTCTAGGTGTAAGGTTAGGTTGTTTATTTGAGATGTTTGTTGTTTCTTGAGGTAGGATTGTATTGCTATAAACTTCCCTCTTAGAACTGCTTTTGCTGCATCCCATAGGTTTTGGGTTGGCGT
The DNA here is from genome assembly GCF_951394435.1 of Stenella coeruleoalba. Taxonomy (NCBI): domain Eukaryota; kingdom Metazoa; phylum Chordata; class Mammalia; order Artiodactyla; family Delphinidae; genus Stenella; species Stenella coeruleoalba. Next base: position 10,438,438 of record NC_137151.1, read on the forward strand.
GTTTTCATTGTCATTTGTTTCTAGGTATTTTTTGATTTCCTCTTTGATTTCTTCAGTGAACTCTTGGTTATTAAGTAGTGTATTGTTTTGCCTCCATGTGTTTGTATTTTTTACAGATTTTTTCCCTATAATTGATATCCAGCCTCATAGCATTGTTGTAGAAAAAGATACTTGATATGATTTCAATTTTCTTAAATTTACCAAGGCTTGATTTGTGACCCATATGATCTATCCTGGAGAATGTTCCATGAGCACTTGAGAAGAAAGTGTATTCTTTATTGGGGAGATGGAATTTCCTATAAATGTCAATTAAGTCCATCTTGTTTAATATATCATTTATAGCTTGTGTTTCCTTATTTATTTTTATTTTGGATGATCTGTCCTTGGTGAAAATGGGGTTTAAAGTCCCTTAATATGATTGTGTTACTGTCGATTTCCCCTTCGATGGCTGTTAGTATTTGCCTTATGTATTGAGGTGCTCCTATGTTGGCTGCATAAATATTTTCAACTGTTATATCTTCCAGTTGGATTGATCCCTTGTTTATTATGTAGTGTCCTTGTTTGTCTGTTGTAATAGTCTGTATTCTAAAATTTATTTTGTCTGATATGAGAGTTGCTTCCATCCCCTCAATTGCAGTCTGTATGTGTCTCTAGGTCTGAAGTGGGTCTCTTGTAGACAGCATATATATGGGTTTTGTTTTTGTACCCATTCAGCCAGTCTATGTCTTTTGGTTGGAGCATTTAATCCATTTACATTTAAGGTAATTATCGATATGTGTGTTCCTATTACCATTTTCTTAATAGTTTTGGGTTTGTTACTGTAGGTCTTTTCCTTCTCTAGTGTTTCCTGCCTAGAGAAGTTCCTTTAGCATTTGCTGTAAAGCTGGTTTGGTGGTGCAGAATTATCTTAGATTTTGCTTGTCTGTAAACGTTTTAATTTCTCTGTCAGATCTGAATGAGATCCTTGCTGGGTAGAGTAATCTTGGCTGTAGGTTTTTCCCTTCCATCACTTTAAATAAGTCCTGCCACTAACTTCTGGCTTGCAGAGTTTCTGCTCAAAGATCAGCTGTTAACCTTATGGGGATTCCCTTGTATGTTATTTGTTGTTCCTCCCTTGCTGCTTTTAATATTTTTTCTTTGTTTTAATTTTTGATAGTTTGATTAATATGTGTCTTGGTGTGTTTCTCCTTGGGTTTATCCTGTATGGGACTCTCTGCTTCCTGGACTTGATTGACTATTTCCTTTCCCATATTAGGGAAGTTTTCAACTATAACCTCTTCAAATATTTTCTCAGTCCCTTTCTTTTTACCTTCGTTTTCTGGGTCCCTTATAATTCAAACGTTGGTGCATTTAATGTTGTCCCAGAGGTCTCTGAGACTGTCCTCAGTTCTTTTCATTCTTTTTTCTTTATTCTGCTCTGCAGTAGTTATTTCCACTATTTTATCTTCCAGGTCACTTATCCATTCTTCTGCCTCAGTTATTCTGCTATTGATTCTTCTAGAGAATTTTTAATTTCATTTATTGTGTTGTTCATCATTGTTCGCTCTTTAGTTCTTCTAGATCCTTGTTAAATGTTTCTTGTATTTTCTCCATTCTACTTCCAAGATTTTGGATCATCTTTACTATCATTACTCTGAATTCTTTTACTGGTAAACTGCCTATTTCCTCTTCATTTGTTTGGTCTGGTGGTTTTTTACCCTGCTCCTTCATCTGCTGTGTGTTTCTCTGTCTTCTCATTTTGCTTCACTTACTGTGTTTGGGGTCTGCTTTTTTGCAGGCTGCAGGTTCGTAGTCCCCGTTGTTTTTGGTGTCTGCCCCCAGTGGCTAAAGTTGGTTCAGTGGGTTGTGTAGGCTTACCTGTGGCAGGGACTAGTGCCTGTGATCTGGTGGATGAGGCTGGATCTTATCCTTCTGGTGGGCAGGACCGCAGCCAGTGGTGTGTTTTACAGTGTCTGTGACCTTATTATGATTCTAGGCAGCCCCTCTACTAACACATGGGGTTGTGTTCCTGTCTCACTAGTTGTTTGGCATAGGGTGTCCAGCCTGAGGCATGCCATGTGTTCTCCCTGGGAAGTTGTCCCTGCATCATGCGACCCTGGAAGTGGCAGGCTGCCCAGGCTCCCCAGAGGGGAGGTGTGAATAGTGACCTGTGCTTGCACACAAGATTCTTGGTGGCTGCAACAGCAGCCTTAGTGTTTCATGCCTGTCTCCCTGATCTGCGCTGATAGCTGTGGCTCGCTCCCATCTCTGGAGCTCATTTAGGCAGTGCTCTGAATCCCCTCTCCTCACGCACCCCGAAACAATGGTCTCTTGCCTCTTAGGCAGTTCTAGACTTTTTCCTGGACTCCCTCCCGTATAGCTGTGGTGCACTAGCCCCCTTCAGGCTGTGTTCACGCAGCCAACCCCAGTCCTCTCACTGGGATCCGACCAAAGCTGGAGCCTCAGCTGCCAGCCCCCACCCATCACGGCGGGTGAGCAGACAAGCCTCTCGGGTTGGTGAGTGCCGGTCGGCACTGATCCTCTGGGCAGGAATCTCTCCTCTTCGCCCTCCTCACCTCTGTTGCTGTGCTCTCCTCTGTGACTCCAAAGCTCCCCCCCTCTCTGCCACCCGCAGTCTCCACCAGGGAAGGGGCTTCCTACTGTGTGGAAACTTTTCCTCCTTCACAGCTCCCTCCCACTGGTGCAGGTCCCATCCCTATTCTTTTGTCTCTGTGTTTTCTTTTTTACTTTGCCCTACCCAGGTATGTGGGGAGTTCTTGCCTTTGGTAAGTCTGAGGTCTTCTGCCAGTATTCAGTAGGTGTTCTGTAGGAGTTGTTCTACATGTAGATGTATTTCTGATGTATTTGTGGGGACGAAGGTGATCTCTGTGTCTTACTCTTCCACCATCTTGAAGGTCTCTCCTATCACAATGAACTTTTAAAAAATAAGTAAAATCAAAACAAAGGAAAAAAAGCAACACACTACTCAGCTATATGCCATATGTAAAAAAAACCCCAAAAAAACCCCACTCTAAATATAAAGACACAGACAGATTAAAGTAGAGGGATAAAGAAATATATAGCAAGGGCTTCCCTGGTGGCGCACGGTTGAGAGTCCGCCTGCCAATGCAGGGGACACGGGTTCGTGCCCCGGTCCGGGAGGATCCCACATGCCACGGAGCGGCTGGGCCCGTGAGCCATGGCCACTGAGCCTGCGCGTCCGGAGCCTGTGCTCCACAACGGGAGAGGCCACAGCAGTGAGGCCTGCGTACCGCAAAAAAAAAAAAAAAAAAAAAAAAGAAATATATAGCAACAGAACGCTAAGCAAAAGAAAGCTGGAGTAGCTATACTGATTTCAGAAAGCTGAACTCAAGCAAAGAAAATTATTAAAGATAAAGTGAGGCATGAAATAATTCTAAAGGAGTCATTTCTCCGGGAAGACATAATAATCCTTAATATGTAAACACCAAGCAACAGAGCATACAAATGTGAGCAAAACCTGATGTGACTGCAAGGAGAAATAGATAAATTCACTTTTATAATTGGAAATTTTATCACATCTCTGTGAGTAACTGACATATTTGGCAAGCAGAAAATAAGCATACAGTTGTACTGAACAGCACCATAAATCAACAATGGACATTTATACAATACTTTATCCAACAACAGCAGGATATGCATTCATCTTAAACTCACACAAAATGGTCAGAAAAATAGACCACATTCTGGGGTTTAAACAACATTTTAACACACTTAGAAGAATTCAAATGATATAAAGTATGCTTTCAGACCACAGTGGAACTAAACTACAAATCAATAACAGAAAGACATCTGGAAATCTCAAAATATTTAGAGATTAAACACTTCTAAATAAATAACACATGGGTCCAAGAAAAAGTCTCAAAGAAAATTTTAAAATATTTTAACTAATGACAATGAAAATACAACTCAGCAAAACGTGAGATGCAGTGAAAAAACTGCTTAGAGAGAAATTTGTAGTATTGAATGTTTCAATTAGAAAATAAAAAAGATCTGAACTCATTCATCTGAACTTCCACTTTAGAAAACTGAACACTGAAGAACAACATAAACATAAAGCAAGCAGGGGGAAAATAAATAATAAAAATTGAATCAGAAATTAATCAAATTGAGAGGAGGAGATCAAATGACAGAGTTGGAGGACATGCAACTCACCTCCCCCCATGAACATATCAAAAATACATCTACATGAGGAACAACTCTCACTGAAAAGTAACTGGAAACTGGCAGAGAGACTCCTGTACAACCAAGGCTGTAAGAATGATCCACACAGAGTCGTGTAGGAAGAGATGTGACAGGTCAGGACCTGTGCCCCGTGGAGGGAATCAGAGGGAAAAAGAGATTATGTGGATGAAGATCCTAATTGGGGAGTGAGTGTTTCAAGCAACATATTGGGCATCCCAGTCCTGGGGTTCAACACAGGGAAGATGACCCCTTGGCTATAAAACAGGATGAAGAAAACTGAAGATGATACAAAGAAATGGAAAGATGCCCCATGCTCTTGGATTGGAAGAATTAATGGCCATACCCAAAACAATCTACAGATTTAATGCAATCCCTATCAAAATCTCCATGACACTTTTCACAGAACTATAACAAATAATGCTAAAATTTATATGGAACCATAAAAGACCCCAAATTACTAAAGCAATGTTGAGGGAAACAAAGTTGGAAATATTATGCTCCCTGACTTCAGAGTATAATACAAAGCTACAGTAGTATAGCTTTGTAACAGTATGGTACTGACACACACAAAAAAGACACATAGATCAACAGAACAAATAGAGAGCCCAAAAATAAATCCATGTACTTATGGTCAATTAATCTACAACAAAGAAGAGAAAAATATGAAATGGAGAAAGACAGTCTCTTCAAAAAGTGGTGCTGGGAAAACTGGGCAGCTACATGTAAAAAAAAAAAAATGAAATTAGAACATTTTCTCACACCATATACAAAAATAAACTCAAAATGGATTAAAGACCTAAATGTAAGACTGGAAACGATAAAACTCCTAGAAGAGGACACAGGCAGAACACCCTTTGACATAAATTGTAGCAATATTTTTTGGATATGTTTCCTAAGGCAAAAGAAATAAAAGCAAAAATAAACAAATGCGACCTAATTAAACTTAAAAGCTTTTGCATAGCAAAGAAAACCACTGACAAAGTGAAAAGACAGCCTACAGAATGGGAGAACATTTGTAAATGATATGACCAATAAGGGGTTAATATTCAAAATTTATAAGTAGCTTATAGAACTCAATAGCAAAAAAGAAATAAACGAACAAACAAAACACAAAGAACTCAATTTAAAAACTGGGCAGAATACTTGACCTGACATTTTTCCAAAGAAGACATACAGAATGTCAACAGGCATAAGAAAAGATATTCAGCAAAGAAATGTAAATTGAAAACACAATGAGATGTCACCTCACACCTGTCAGAATGGCTATCATCAAAAACATCACAAATAAGGAACGTTGTCAAGGATGTGGAGAAAAGGGAACCCTTTGTACACTACTGGTGGAAATGTAAATTGGTTCAGCCACTATGGAAAAAACAGAATGAAATTTCGTCAAAAAAGTACAAACAGAACTACCATATGATCCAGCAATTCCACACGTGGATATAGACTGGATAAAACAAAGACACTAATTCAAAGAGATACATGCACCCCAATGCTCACAGCAACATGATTTACAATAGCCAAGACACGGAAGCAACCTAAGTGTCCACCACCAGATGAATGGATAAAGAAGATGTGGTATAAATATACAATGGACTATTATTTGGCCATAAAATGAATGAAATTTGATCATTTGCAACAACATGGATGGATCTAGAGACTATTATGCTTAGTGAAATAAGTCAGACACATATCACTTTTATGTGGAATCTAAAAAAATAAAACAAATGTATACATATATATTCATACATTATATATATATATGTCCATATATACACATTTACATATATATATGTATATATATGTATATAAACAAAACAGAAACAGTCTCACAGATATAGAGAACTAATGATTATTCCTTACAACTACATGTGAGTCTGTAATGATTTCAAAATTAAAAAATCCATTTACAAAAAAGAGAGAAATGCAGTCCTTACATGATGCACTCTCTCAATGTCAGGTTGACATTAAGTGAAAATTTCTTGGCTGATTATATGCTACAGTAAAGTAGCATCGTTCTTGGTGTGTCATATGGACCAGGAATCCTGGTAGGGATACTCAGCACCCAGAGGAGATGAGGAAAGCCAACTTATCCTGGTCACTTGGAACAGAACAATGTAGAGATTCATTTATGTGTGTTATGTCCCCAAGGCAAATTTTTCACTGATTCTCTATTAGTTCTAATCACATTGCCTATAGGATATAGTCAAACTAGCCCATCACCAGCGCTCAGTCTTTGAAACCCAAAGTGTCTGTTTATAATGCTTTTGCCAAAGTTCCAGAGCAGAACTCAGGAATACAATAATAATGATATTAATAGTAAGAATAATAGTTAATATTTACTGAATGCTTATCACATGCCCAACATGATTCTCATTAGTTCACAGGAACTATATAATTTAATTACCCACTAAGTCCAGGAGCTGACTAAACTTTGAAATCACATTTTTCAGCTGACTTAACTGATTTACAAAGAAAGCTAAGTGATTTTCCCCATGATGAAACAGTTTGTAAGTGGTGAAAGCAGAGTTTGAACTAAGCTAATATGATCTGGAGACTGTTATCACAACATTCTGCTCTATTGCCTTTACAGAGCAAACCTGCATAACTCATAAAAGGATCCCTGGAGAAACATATTCAGAGAAAAAAAAAACTAACATTAACATTGGAGCAGGTATACTGAGAAGAAATAATAAGCATTAAAAACCTGGAAACTGTACATATATCTAATACTTTGTTACGTAGGGATTCTGGTAAAAGAAATCAATGCAGACCAACTGAAGATTCAGTGTCTACCCCTTCACAGGTGAGGGATCCTGCATTAGAAGCCCGGTGTCAAATTTGTTGATACTAGACTCTCTGGCACCGGTACACCTAGGACTGACAGTTTCTGTCAATTTAAATCTTTCCTTCGAATCAGCCATGCATTCCTGTTCATTTGTACTCCTTGTGATTTTTTTTTTTTTGAAAACTGGCCATTTGATTATTTTAATGTGATATATCTGGAAATGAGATTCTCCCCTTCTCCAGTGTTGCTGTTTTTTATTTATTGTTTAAGCTATTTAGCTAAGACTTTTCCAAACTATCTTTAAAAAGACTATTTCTTACTGGATGTGTTCACGGAAGTTTCTGGTCCTTTAGCTCATGTCCAGCTAATGATTTGACAGAGATTTCCTTGAATTCTAGGAGCTGAAGCAGAGAGACAAACCAACAAATATTGAAATCATTCACCTCTCCCAGTCTTTGCAGATTGGCTCTGTGCTGGGGAAGTCCTTTACTGATTAGATAAGCTTGCTCTGAGCTTATGGAGCAGTCTGAGTTGAAAGTTTTTCGGTGTTCTCAGCACGTTTTACAGCATATGTCTTATTTGGGCATGCATGTGGCTTTACAGGCACCCCACCACCACACATTGTTTCTTTTGACTGTCCTAATTTCCCAAGGAGTCTCACCCCAGCTTCTCCTTCAGGTCTCATATAGTATGTTGTATATCTCTGCCTATCCTTTCTTTCCCAGGTATCTGTAGATTTGCATTTCCCTTGGAGCTTTTATAACCAGAGTCCGGTGCTTTTCCAGCTTGTGTTTCAAGTTATGCAAAAGAAAGACAAGTCATTCAGTACTGCAAGAAGCCACCCAGACATACACAGTATTAGAACATACATACACAGTATTTTGCAATACTGTGTATAAGATCAATTGTTTTCCCTCCTATTTCAAGGAGGAAGCTAGGAACCAGGTTGCTACTGCTCAAAACCAAGACTGCTACTCTGCCAGGAAGTGATGAGGCAGAAGTAAATAAAAATTTCACAAATGTTTTCTGTCATTTTTAAAGATTTTTTTTTTTACTTCACTGGGCTTTTGCTTGGTTGCCGTAATCCTCTGCTGTTTTCAAGAGTTTCCACGAAGTTGTTTCAGACAGCTTCTGGTTGTTTTTTGATGTTTCTGCAAGGGTTCAAGAACTTGGAGTTTCCTAGTTTCCCATTTTGCTCAAATTAGTATAAAGCACAAAACAAAACAGAAGATGAATAGGAGTAAAAAAGGAAGAGAACAATGAGAGTAAAGGAAGACTGGGAGGAGGAGGAAGACTAACAAACACAAACTAGACTATGCAAAATAAAAGGGTGGCTTTTGAGTTTATTTCCCATGATTTCATTCAAATTGGTGAATCCCAAATTTCTTAGAGTAATACTACTAAGCACCAATTATTGACAAAGTAACTATAAGCTAAGTATGTTTAGTACCCCATCTTATGTGAAAATCATTGTGATCCTTTTGCCACTTTTAAGTGGCACATTAAGTCAGAAGGAGTAAAGCAAACAGCTTTGATCTTTTGCCAAATCTTATTACTTAGCTAGTGGGGCCAATTTAGGAAATGTCAACACAAAGTCATAAACTAATTCAACCCACATTAACAAATTAATCAAGTACATAAAAATGCCTTATGAAAGCTTGTGGTAATAAATGATGTTGAGAAACAATTTTCCCCTAAAAATGTGCCAGTCCTTTCATATTTCAAGCTACAAAGAAATTAAGAGCAAAAACTGATAATAAAAATTAACATTTATGCTCCCCATGTACAAATAAGAGGTCTGGTAGATGTGAAATCTTATGACTTGAAGATATTGATCCCACCTGTCAATTAACATCAACTCACATTCTAACCTGTATCTTCTCTTATGCTGCTTTAAACCTTTTGGACCACAATTTCATAATCCATTCCCAAATATCTTCTACCTCCTGCATTGCATTTGAGTTCTGAATTAGATTGTATATTTATGAAATATACTTGAGTTGAAAGGGGTCAATCAGGATCCCTTATTGTAGAAGAATTATGGGTTAGAGTCAATGTTAAGTTGTCCACCTCTCACATTTTGGGAGATTGCTCTTATATCAAGCCTGAGAAAAAGAGCCTACAAACTGCATTTCATCACACTCCTAACATTTGCTCTTAAGAGCCATCAGATTAAGAGTCAATAAAGAAGGCCTCTGAAGATGGCATTAAGTTAATCTATGGTAAATTGGTTAGTTATGGCTTTAGCTGTCTCCTGTTGCAGAAGTCAATAAAATTCCCCCACTCATCTAACTGCATTTTTGTCTCTCTCTAAGGGGCTTTACGTGATGTATTTTGATCAAGTGAATTCATTATTAAATATAGCAAGTCTTGCTTAGGTTCCCAGGAATTCTCAGCCAAGTCGACCTAGAGATACCATGACCAGATGGTAACCTAGATAGATAGAACCTCCTTCTCATCCTCTTTCCCTGGTAACAAGGATTTCTATATGGACAATGATGCTCCACGGAGAAGCAACATTTACAACATGGCCTTGAAGAGGTATCAAGTATGCTTCTATTGTCCATTATGTATAGTACATATATATTCACATTCAATGTATAACATATACATGCACACGTATGTTAATATGTATGTATACACACACACTACTCATAATGGACAATAAAAGCAAACGTGATAGATTTTAAAGACCATGCTGTAAATACATATATATATATGTATACATGCAAATATATGTATGTAGGTAGTTATATATTGGTGTGCCTGTATATATGTATATTTATATGTATATTGTGCATATGTGTGTATCTGTGTGTGCGCATATGCATGTATCACTTCAGAAAAACCTGTGTTTAGTGTGTAGCACCCAGGCAGACATGCTCCACAAATTCAACTTGTATATTTTGCAGATTAAACTTGACATTAATTAAAAAAATATATACACACACACATATATACGTACACACAATATTCAAATATATACTTACATGTATTTTATATGTATATGTATGTATACGTACATATATATACAAAATTTTTGTTTCTTGTTTAACAAATCCTGCATTGCAGTTTTATTAACATTCATGAAGTATTGTGTTTTTAAGTCATACTGTAATCCAACTGTGAGTCAGGTACATCAATTGCATTATGGTATGATTAAAGAAACACAATACTTCATGAATGAAATATGAGTGAATCAATGGTATTCAAAGAAGAAGTGATGCCTGTAGACCCAGGGAAGGGTCTATGGATGACACGGAATATGAGCTATAATGAAAAGAGAAGGTGAAGCTTAGTCAAGTCTCAAGGTGAGAGAGGGGCTGTAGGTAAGGGAATGGCATGGAATAAAGGCAGAATGCTCAACATATATTCAGAGAGCAGTGAATGAGCAGTTCCTCTGGAATGGATGGTTGATAGATAAGAGGCATGTACAATGATGAAGGTAGGGAGAAACCAATCTCTATTACCTACAACTTTTCCTAGTAGAAGAATCCAATTATTTTTCAGTTAGAGTAATGATCAGATTAACAGAATGTAGGATTTAACATAGAATCATCACTTGCAAAGAAAAGTTCTGTAAAATATTATATCTATACTTACATAACTAAATCCATCAAAAGGTAAGTGTATGTATGTGTGTACATGTCTTTGAAATTTTACTGTATCTGTAATTTTAAAATTTGATTGGGACAAGGCTACTCTGAAGGCCTAACTTTGCAAAGGTGTGAAAATAGCATAAAGTGATTTTCTCTAGATGAAACATTGTATTTTTGTTTTTTAAGTTAGGTTTCCAATTTCCAGGAGTTTATACAAATTTATTTATTTTTCATGTAGTATTTATAATTTGTCAGACACTGTTCTTATTTATTTGTTTATTTATTTTTGGCTGCATTGGGTCTTCACTGCTGTGCATGGGCTTTCTCTAGTTGTGGTGCACAGGCCTCTCCTTATGGGGGCTTCTCTTGTTGCAGAGCACGGGGTCTAGGTGTGCGGGCTTCAGGAGTTGTGGCATGTGGGCTTCAGGAGTTGTGGCATGAGGGCTCAGTAGTTGTGGCTTGTGGGCTCTAGAGGGCAGGCTCAGTAGTGTGGCTCACGGGCTTAGCTGCTCCGTGACATGTGGGATCTTCCCAGACCAGGGCTCGAACCCGTGTCCCCTGAATTGGCAGGCGGATTCTTAACCACTGTGCCACCAGGGAAGCCTGACACAAGTTTAAAAATGAACTTACTGGACAAAAATCATGCTCAAGTCCTTGCTCCGAGAAAAGAACATCATGCAGTAATAGAAATAAGCAAACATATTGGCTTTACAAATGGATATCTTATGTTATCCACTTCATAGGTGGTGCAATAAGCAGAAGAGACTCAAGTCCTTACTCTGGGTTTTATGGACAACGAAGCAGAAGAAATTAGGTTACCCTTTTTCAGAGTCAAGGACTTCACCCAAGACTAGCTGCATTCAGTATCGAGGGAATACTTCAAAATTCCATGGACTATGAGATATTTAGTCTCAGGTAACAGATTATATAGCTAGTGTCTTAATACAGAGGAGGGTAGCCAAATTTATTTTAATAAAGCATGAAGATCATGTGACCTTCTGTTTTGCCAACCTGGCTTTCTGAGTTTTCCCCTTTCTCAATAAAGCCCAATTCTTAACTCACTCCTTGTGAAATTGTGAATATAGTTCAGCCATAAAAAGAAGGAAATACTGTCATTCGAAGTTGCATGAATGAAACTTGAGGGCATTATTCTAAGTGAAATAAGTCAGAGAAAGACAAGTACTGTGTGACAAGTGTGAATTCTAAAAATGTCACATTCATAGAAACAGAGAGCAGATTGCTGCTTACCAGAGGAGGGGGGCTGGGCTGTAGGAGAAAAGTGTGTGGTTGGTCAAAGGGTACATACTTCCAGTTATAAGATCCACAGTTCTGGAGATGTAGTGCATAGCACGGTGAGTGCAGTTAACAACACAGTATTGTGTATTTGAAAGTGGCTAAGACAGTAGACCTTAAAAGGTCTCACCACACACAAAATTGTACCTATGTCACGTGATGGATGTATTAACTAACATTTTTGTGGGAATCATTTCACAAAAATACATATATCCAATCACTAGGTTGTATACCTTAAACCTACACAATGACATATGTCAATTTTATCTCAGTAAACTAGGGGAAAAAAAGAGATGTTGTCCCAGAAAGGACATATCTGAAACAACATACAGTTATCTCCCTTACAGTCTTTAAAATATGATCAAAATATTTAAAAAGCAATCCCAAACTTACAGTTTACATACTGCTAACCAAAATCACCAGTGGCCTTTTCTTTCAAGATGGCGAAAAAAATAACAGACGCTTACATCCTTTTCTCCTCACACCATTGATTTCTTATAGTGAAATAGAGTATTTGATTAAAAACAAACACTACTGTATTTTTTGCTTTTATGAGTCTGATTATTTGAGATACTTCATATATGTGGAGTCACACGTGTTATTTTTTTTTCCCCCTCCTGGGATTGGCTTATTCCAGTTAGCATCATGTCCTCCAGGTTCATCTATGTAGTGACAAATGGCAGTTATTTCTTCTTTTTTAAGGCTTGATATTCCATTGTCTGTATAAACTACATTTCATTATCCATTCACTTGTCTTAACACTGAGACTACAATAGTGGTTGTCAGTGTCTGAGGGGTGGGGGAAATGGGGAGTTGTTTTTCAGTGGGTATAAAGTTTCAGGTGTTCAAGATGAATAAATTCCAGAGATCTCCAGCGTAACATAGCGCCTACAGATAACAAGATAGCATTGTGCAATTCAAAATGTATAAATAGGGTAGATCTTATATTAAATGTTCTTACCATGAAATACAAACACAAACACAAAAGTGAAACAAGGAAACTTTGGGCGGTGTTTGATATACCTACTTCCATGATTGTGGTTGTGGTATCATGGGTATTTGCATACGTCCGAACTCATCAAATGGTACATGTTGAGTATATACAGTTCTCTGTATATCAGTTATACCACAATAAAACTGTTAAAACAAACGTAACATAAAAAACTTAAATGGAAACAGGAATTTCCCCCTACAAAAGGAAAACCAATAAATGTATGAAAGACCAAAAAAAAAGAAAAAAAGTAAGAAGCTTGACAATGACACCAAAGAGAGGAAGAGATAGCCTTCATAAACCTGACTGCTCTGTAGAACTCCCAGGAGACTCTGGATTCTGGGAAGCCTAGAAAGAGGGATGAAATGTATAGAAGATATGGCCAAATAAATATAGAGATTGATTTAGTGCTTTTATATGAAACCATAGACCTCATCATGTCCTTTAGCCACCTCCAGCCACAATGCCTACTACCCAGATGTTAGCCCCTTGGCAAATACAACAAAGGTTTATTCATTAAAACTTTATAATAGCTGGAATGAACTGAGACAACTAGTGATTGTCAGCATCAGCTATTTCCTCCCATCCTGAATGGGGCAGGGGGACGCTTACTCTCTGGCTCCTTTGAGGTCATCCTAAAAAGAGTCCTATCAATTGACAAGAAAATAGAACTCCCAGTCAGCGTTTCAATCATTGGAGTCTTAAATATCAATAGAAAACTGAGAATCATCAGACATTTGATGAAGCATGCAACATGAGAGAAAAAGATAGAGATAAACAAATGGAAAGGCTAATACAGAAGGAAACAGAGATTCCTAGGGAAGATAAATAACAACAAAATACATTAGTAACAAAATATATTATTAGTATAAACACATTTTTTTTGTATAAACCCTTAGGATTATACAGTAGTATAAAGTCTCTACATTTCTAATATTTTTATTTTAGTTACTCCATGTGTGAATAAACGTTTCTGTACGTGTATAATTTTTCTCCATTATTTCCAATCATCTTAGCCCAAGACCACTATGGGGCTGCATAGACCCAGCAAGCTGGGAATATGTGATTTTGTGTCTTTTCTCTTCTCGTTAAAAAGAACATAGTATTGATAATTACATTACCAAAGGTATTGAATTGCCTAGCATCTTTGGGCCACTTGCATTTTCTTCCAGAAACTTTTCTCAGCATTTGAAAATTTAATTTGCATTGCATATTTTACATGCTAAAATAGCTCATCTTTTCTGAGAACTGTTTAAATGTTTTTCATTTATTACCCCATTTTATTCCCTAATAACCCAATGACAAATATTCTACTTTTACCCCTCTTTTATGAGATAGAGGAACCAAGGCAAAGTAAGACCAAGTATTATGACCTTACTAGACAAGGACTTAAAAAAGAAACTGTTGTAAATATTCTCAAAGAACTAAAGGGAAACACAGAGAAAGAACTAAAGGAAATCAACTAAACTATATACAAATACAACAACCAAAAAAAAGCACAAAATATTTACATATTAATGTTAATAAGTATACAATATGTACATGTAATTTGTGACATTAGTAACATAAAGGGGAAGGGAAGAGCTATAAAGGAGAACAGTCAGTGCAACTGAAGTTCAAGTGATATCAATTTAAGATACTGTTATAACTTTACAACATTGGAGGTAATCCCAATGATGATCACACCCACAAATCAGCAGAATAAACACCAAAGTAAACGAGAAGGGAATCAAATCATGTCAGTACTGAAAATCAACTAAACACAAAAGAAGGCAATGATGTAGGAGATGAGGAATAATAAAGAAATAAAACATACAGAAAACAAACAGCAAAATGGCAAGAGTCCTTCCTTATAAGTAATGACTTTATATAAGATAAATGAATTAAAATATCCAATTAAAAAGCATTCATTCCAAGAATGTTTATAAAAGAAAATAGAACCCAACTGTATGTTGCTGCCTATCTACAACAAAACTCACCCACTTTAAATCTATGGATATACACAGGTTGAAGCTGAAAGGATGGAAACAGATGTTTCATAAAAATAGTAACCAAAGAGAGTTGGGGTGACTATACAAATATCAGACAAAATAGACTTTAAGTTAAAAACAAATACAACAGATGAAAAAGAACATTTTATATTGTTAAAAAAGTTGATTCATTAAGAAGACCTAACAAATATGGACCTATGTGCACCAACATCAGAGAGCAAAAATATGTGAAACAAACACTGACAGAATCTGCGAGAGAAAAAAAATTTTACAATTAATGCTTGGAAACTTCAATACTTTTAATAAAGGATAGAATAATGAGAAAGAAAATCAACAGGGAAATACAGGACTTGAGCAACACCATAAGCCAATTAAACCTAACTGACATACAGAAAAATCCACCCAAGAACACAGAATACACATTTTTCTCAAGTGCACATGGAATATTCTCCAGGATAGAAAATATTTTAGATAACAAAACCTGACTTAATACATTTAAAAAATGAAATCATACAAAGTATATTTTCTGATCACAATGACATGAAGCTGGAAATCAATGAAAGAAGAAAAATTTTTAAATTTACAAACATGTGGAAAGTAAACAACATATTCTTAAGCAACCAATGTGTCTAAGGAGACACCACAAGGAAAATTAGAAAATGTACCTTAAGAAAAAAAGAAAAAGAAAGAAACACAACCTACTAAACTTATGGAAGGCAGTGAAACCAAAACTAAGAGGGAGATGTACAGCTGTAAATGCTTACATTAAAAAAGACATTTCTCAAATCAATAACCTAACTTTAAACCTTAAAGAAGGAAATAATAAAGATTAGAGCAGAGATAAATAAAACAGGTAATACATTAGAGAAACCATTAGAGAAACCATTAGAGAAACCAGGGTGCCAGATCTGGTTCTTTGAGAAGATCAATAGAATTACCAAACATTTGGTTAGACTGACAGAGAAAAAAGAAAGAAGACTGAAATTACTAAAATCAGAAGTAAAAATAGGGACTTTACTACCAAAATGTAAAGGAGTATAATAATAGTTATTGAAGAGAATATTTATACACCAGCAAATTGGATTGCCTAGATAAAATGAAAAACTTCCTAGAAAAACACAATATTCAAAAACTGAATCTTGAAGAAATAGAAAACTGGAATAGACTTATAACTAGTAATAAGACTTAACCAATATTCAAAAACCTCCCAAATAAGAAAACCTCAGAAGCATATGGCTTCACTGGTAAATTCTACCAAACATTTAAAGAAGAATTAACACCACTCTTCATCATATTCTTACAAAAAATTGAAAAGGAAGGAAAACTTCCTAACTTGTTCTATAATACCAGCATTAGACTAATGCCAAGCCAAACACACGGCCAAAAAGAAGAAAATTACTAACCAAGTTTCCTTACAAAAATCCTCAGCTAAATACTAGCAAACCAAATTTATCATGTTAAAAGGAGAATACAACAAGACCAAGTTGGATTTATTCCTTAAATGTAAGGATGGGTCAACATGTGAACCCAATAAATGTAAAATACCACATTAATAGAATAAAAGAAAAAAGTCATGGTCATCTCAACTGATGAATTAAAAAAAAACCTTTTGACAAAAATTCAACACTCTTTCTTGATAAAAAAAACTGAATAAATTAGGGATAAAGTAAACTTTCCTACCATAATAAAGGCTCTATATGGAAAACCCATATACTCAATGCTAAAAATAATCATACTCAATGTTAAAAAAATTGATATGTTTTCCCATAAGATCAAAAAGCAAGGATTCCAGCTTTCACCATTTCTATTCAACATGGTACTGGAAATTCTAGAGAGAAAAATTAGGCAAGAAAAAGAAATAAAAGGTATACAAATGGGAAAGGAAGAAATAAAATTATCTCTGTTCACAGATTATATACATATATATATATATGCCCTAAATATCCCACACACAAAAGAATGATTTGATATAACAAACTAATTCAGCAAAATTTCAGGATATAAAATCAACACATAAACATTAGTAGCACATTAACATTAAAAAATCTGAAAAGAAAACTTAAGGAAAAATTCCACTTATAATAGCATCAGAAAGAAGAAACTACTTAGGAATTAATTTAATCAAGGAGGTGACAGACCTCTACACTGAAAACTATAAAACATTGCTGAAAGAAATTAAAGAAGACAAATAAATGGAAAATCATCCCATGTTCGTGGATTCGTAGGCTTGATACTGTTAAGATGACAATATTATCCAAAGAAATCAATAGGTTTAATGCAAAATCCAATGATATTTTTTCAGATATAGAAAAATCCACTCTAAATTTCATATGGAATCTCAAGGGACCCCAAGTAGCCAAATCAATCTTGAAAAAAGAGAACAAATGTGGAAGACTCACACTTCCTGACTTCAAACCTTACTATCAAGCTATAATATTCAATTCAAAAAAGACATAAACTTTAAGAGCTAAAATGTTAAAAACTCTTAGAAAAAGTTATAGGAGAATGTTACTTACACTGACTTTGGATGTGATTTATTGAATATGACCCTAGAAGCATAAACAACAAAAGAAAAATTGACAATTTTGATTTCATCAAAATTAAAAATGTTTGCACATCACAGGACACTATCAGGTAAATAAAAAGACAACTCATGGAATGGTAGCAAATATTTTAAAATCATATATCTGATAAAAGATTTTTAAAGAACTCTTACCACTCAACAAAACAGCAGCAAAACAACACAATTTTTAAAAATGAATAAAGAACTTGAATAAACAGTTTTCCCAAAAACAAAAACAAATGGCCAATAAGCACATAAAAAAGTGTTCAACCTCACGAGTCATTAAGAAAATGTAAGTCAAAACCACAATGAGATATTACTTCACACCTACTAGAATGGTTCTTATTAACCAAGACAAAACAAAACAAAAAGAAAATAACAAGTATTGATGAGGATGTGGAAGAATTAGAAGCCTAAAGCACTGCTGTCAAGAATGGAAAATGTGTGCAACCATTGTGGAAAACAGTTTGGCAGTTTCTCAAAAAGTTAAACATAGAATCACCGTATGAACCATTATTTCCACTTCTGAGTATATACACCAAAGAATTGAAAGCAGGACTGTAATAGATAACTGTACATCAATGTTCACGTCAACATTACTCATAATAGCCAAATGTTGGAAACAAACCAAAAGTCCATCAAAAGACTGAATAACCAAAGTATGGTATACACACATAGTGGAATATTATTTACCCTTAAAAAGGAAAGAAACTCTAATACATCCTTCAACCTGATGAACCTTGAAAACATTATGCTAACTGAAATAAGCCTGACACAAAAAGACAAATCTTGTATGATTCCACTTATATTAAGCACCTACAATAGGCAAATACATAGAAAAAGTAAGTATGATAGAGTCTGAGATTTGACGTAGGAAAATGGTAAGTTATTGTTTAATAACATTTTCGAAGAAATCCAAGAAAGGGTGGAATCCAAAAGAAACAAGCCTACTGTAGATAATTTAGTCTCCAAGCCTTACAGAGAACTTATTTCTTAATATCACCCTACTTTCCACTTGGGCATTACTATAATATGGGCTGCTATCAGAACAGCAACATGTTCAAACTGAGTCAAGTGAAATCCAACTGACATGCATTACCTTTTTAGAGCAACGAACTTACACCCTGGGTTGTTAAATGTCCCAAGGAGTGTATGATTCTAATCAATTAATTATCTAGTTCTCTTCTTGTAAGGAGGAGGATATAAACAGGTAGAGAAAGAACCTAGAAGTGTGTACTTGTGTACCAATTCCTCATTCCTTGATAATTAACTAGAAGTCCCATCTAGAATGATGATGGAGAAGGAAACTGATCTGTCTTAACAATAAAGACATAGAATAACTTATATGTGTAAAATGCAAGGAGAAAAAATGATAATGTATAAATAGTCTTAAAGATTTTTTTCCAAGAATAATTTGAGCGAAGTATGGGAATCATACAATCCTTGTCATAACATGATACTATCAATATCAACAGCATACACAATAAATTTAGAGTGTCTATTAGGGTTTTATACTGAGGATTGTGTTATAAATAAGAAAGGAGAAAATAAAAAGTACTGGTTATATACTCTAGAATTTTTTGGTTACAAGTGAAAGGAGTACAATGTGAATTAGCTTGCTGTTCAAGCAGCTTTATTGTTTCATAAAGTTCAAGGAGAGTTTTAACAATCAAACCTTGAAAAGGGAAAATAATGTACCTTGGCCCTAGGAATAAGTTGGCTCAGGCATTAATTTTTCCCAGATCTGGTTGCACAGCCTTCTTTTTGCATGTTGTGTCTACTTTCTTACTTTATAGACCTATCTCACCAACGAGCAAGGTTTTCATTGCTCCCAAAATTCAGATCTTTATCCCCGTGGTCTGCATCATTAGAGAGCCATTGATTGTCTCTGTTCCTTCTAAAAAGACTTAGAGAAGGACTCTGCTGGGCATAAATTGGGCTATTTGTCAAGCTTTGAATCAACAGTTTCAGGGTGTCTTGTAAGAAAATGAGCATCAGAGTGGAGTCCAGAATTGTCACTAGAAGAACAGAAAATATAATTCCCAGAAGAAGTGAGGTATCAGAGTCAGATAATTTATTTTCTTCACAGAAAAACCTGCTCTAAACAGTTCTATTTTTTGTGAAAATTACACAGGGAAGAAGGGCTTAAAAAGAGGAAACTTCCCCCAAACCTAAGAAATATAATAAAAAATAAAAATAATTATTTATGTAATACATAATAACTTATGAAGGGAAGGATAATGAAAATTAGAGGATTTCAGACTCTGAGGCACATGGGAAACTTTCTGCTCCCCAAACATACAATGTTCTTCTACCCTACTCTTCAAAGTTTATGGGACTGGATAATACTTATATGTCCATTAGTCATTCATCATAACTGCACTGCAATTATGTCTTTGTCTGCTCTCCACTAGACTATGGGCTGCTCACCTATATCTGCATTGTTTACAGCTATATTCTAAATACCTCCCTCAGTGCCTGGTATAGTGCAATGCCCAATGCAATGCATGTTACTGCCTAATACACTAATTAATCAACTGGCACAGTTATTTATAATATATAAATATATATAATTTACACTTATATATATATATTAATCAATTTTGCTTTAACATTTAGCATAGTGCAAGGAATATAGTAGATACTTATTGATTTTATGTCTTTTTGACATACAAAGAAAGAAGAGAAAAATTATGTATAGACTAGCATATTTGTGTAACTTTTTATATTAAGCCATGAAAATAAAGTACATTTATTAGAAGCACTGAGCCAAAGAGCTGATATATCACGTTTACTCTTTGAAGGGATTATGGTGTTGGACAATGCACATCCTCGGCAAGCTTTGCCTGTCCTAACTACGTGAACTTTACACAAGAGTGTTGACTGGGAAGATTTTTGGTTCCCTCTTGTACCCAGAGCTCTAGGGTCTGATCATCATGGAGGCATTGCAGGACTAACCAGTGTGAAGGTTACATAAGGAGAATTCTGAAATGCAAGGCTGCTTATGTGATATTCTGCCTCAACTTTAGTGTTCTTGTAAGAGTTTTCAGTCCTCTGTCCCTATTTTAACCTACAGCCTGTGTCTATTTGCATCATCAGGTCAACTGAGTGAAGTTATGTAGTGGAAAGTTTTCAGATGAGAGTTTCACTCACATTTAAAAAGTCGTATTGCTGTGGCTTCCCCTGCTTAGCCTTGGGAAAAGAAAAAATTCATATACCAATATCTAAGTGCTGCAGAAAGCACACCGTGCACTTCTCCTTTAACTGGTTCATAAAACTGAATTTCTATCTACAGCACAGAAGTTAAATATGAGCTCATTCTGTAAGGGCAGGAGGACTAATTTTCTTTTTAGTGTTCCATATGGCTAAATTTCACATAAAAATCCTCATGTGATTTGAGACTTAGGCAATTTCCATGGCACCACCAAATACAAGAAAAACTTCAAAAAAAATGAGAAAATGCATGTTAGGTCACATCAAGGGGTCAACTTGATCAAACTCTTTTTAGTAGCATAATTGTATGTGCTAAAATTTTTGAGGTTTAAGAAGCAAAAAAGTCCAGACCTCAGATAGCTCACCAAATAATTAGGTAGATAACACCAATATATAAAAGGAGTGTAAGGAATGCTAATAATAATATGGCATAACTAACTCTAACTTTGACAATTTCATCAAGGTAAACTATATGATTCAATTTTGGCTGTATCTTCAGTAAACAGTATATATCTATATCTAAACAAACATAGCTCCCGAAAGCAGCTCTTTTGCCTGTTTCCTGTTTGCCCATTTCTGTTTCCCTCTAACCTGAGAAGAACTTAATTATAGGAATGAGATCACTAGGCAATTTAACCTAACTTCTGACTTAAGTCTCTCCTGAATGCACACCATGCCTTATCTAACCTGTTGATTCTTTTCCTAGATAAAAAAAGAATGAAGAATTAAGTAGTTAAAGAATGCCAGCTCTCTATCCCCAACAGCCCCCTTAGCAATCCTGCAGGCAGAT
The DNA here is from genome assembly GCF_951394435.1 of Stenella coeruleoalba. Lineage (NCBI taxonomy): Eukaryota > Metazoa > Chordata > Mammalia > Artiodactyla > Delphinidae > Stenella > Stenella coeruleoalba. The sequence goes on from NC_137151.1 coordinate 10,459,869, forward strand.
CACAAGGGCAAGATAACATCTGAAAGACAGTCAGCCGGTCTGCACGAAATGGAGAAGGATGCAGAACCCAACCTCCTGCCTTGATGATTCACTGAGATTCTTCCCCCTTTTTTTCTTTTAAAAACTGTCATGGCTGAGTGGAATCTTGGGAGCTGGTCTCAAGGCATGAGTCCACCTTCTCCCCAGACTGCCAGCTTTTCTGCTTAGAGCACCCTTCCTTTCTACTGACACTTGTCTCTTAAATTATTGGCTTTTGAGCAGCAAGCAGCTGAACCTGAGTTTGGTAACATTCTCTCTCATTTATTCAACAGCTATTTATAGTCACTGCTTGTTCCATATCAATAATCTTCATAGGGAAGATTTTTTTGCATCTTTATATGCATGATTAAGCCGTGAAAATGAAGTACATTTATTAGAAACATTGAGCCAAACAGCTGGTATATCACGTTTACTCTTTGAAGGGATTATTGTGTTGGACAATGCACATTCAGTACGTTCAGGGTGTTACTACTGCATCAATAACACTAAAGTTGAGGCAGAATATCACATACGATCACGGCTTACCCTAGGTCATCCAATTGCTATATAACAAATCCAGCCTAGAAACAGAGTTATTTGTAGTTCAGAGTAACAGTGAGACTTGAGAGTTTGGTACCAAATTTGGTTCAGGCAAGAATATGGTGTGACTTATGTTAAAAGGTAAACTAAGACATATTAAAAATTTTAAGAGGTTTTTGGAGCAAAAATCTATTTGAATCTGGCAGCATCAAAACAGAACTGGTTAGGAGTGTGCCAACAACTTGGGGAGAGACTTTTATAAAGAAAAAGCAAAAGCAAAGCAAGAAAATTATTGATTGGATATAGCTTAAAGTATAGTGGGCTGTTTATTCGTTGTGTATAGGCTTCAGTACTGTGACCATGAGGCATTTACAGGCTTAGATTTTGGTTTGCTTACTACATGGGCTGTCAAGACATAACAGCCACCTCCATCTAATGATCTCCTTGTTCTGTTAATTTAACACTTTTATTAAATCTTAACCACTTTGCCTCTCCAGAGTAAGACTAACTTACATTGCTGGAAGGCTATTGATGTTCCTTTGCGTTATCAGGGTGTTACTATTGCATCAATCTGTAGAACCCAAGTTCTCTACACCAGGACCATTTTGTCTCTCAACAAAAGGCTGGTACGAGTGGTAAGAGAGTGTTTTCCTTTATCTTATGTTCAGCGTTCAGGGAGTGACAGGAAATATTTCATTCCAATTCTTTGTAAAGTCACAATATTAGTATTCATTTCTTCACTCAGTGTCAGCTATGGAAAGACCAAAAGCAGGGAAATAACTACTGATGGGTAACAGAATGGGCTACTCCAAAATATGTCTCTATGTCATAAGGAGTATTTTAAGCTGATTATTTTTGAGAAACTACAGATAGAAGAGAAACTGTAAAATCAGTAGGAGGTACTCTTTTGTAAGGGAAATGTACACTTATAAGGGAAATCTCGATTTATAAGGGTGTCTCCCTCTTAGTACCAGGAAGAAAAGAATGACTCTAAATCACAGGACAATCTTACCAATGGAGCAGGCAAGGACTTAAGCCTGAATAACAAGTTTATCCCTAGTTTATTGTGCTTTTTTCTGGTAACCGTTCATAACTGTCTTTCCCATCCCCCAACATCTTTCTTTTGTTTTTAGCTGAAGCTGGTACTTAAGGTGGTGACTTGGGAGATTTGGGAGAATTCTCAGTTTTCCTGGGTATCTCTCATCTGTACATGGGTTATAGATGATAATAAACTTCTGTTTGTTTTTCTCTTACTATTCTGTCTTTTATTACAAGGGGGTCTCAGTCAAGAACTCAGAAGGGTAGAGGGAAAATTATTTTTCCTCCTACACTATATAATTAAAAGCCAAGAAAATATCTGGTCTCCTGAGAAGTTTGTTATGGATTTTCTTTTGGAACTTGTGTGTCCTATAACTCACAGCTTTCATCTTTGCTTTAACCTCCTACATATCAGTTAAATTTCTGATTCAGTTTGGAAAACTGTAAATTTCTTCACAGCCTGGATATCATTGTGTTAGAGCTCTATTCACAATTTTAAAAAAGGATTCATATTCTATCATTATGTCCCTGACCTTTTCTTTTAACTGATATTTTTTTCTGTTTCACATTGGCTTACCTAAATCTTCTGATAAAAATGCACAGAATTCATAAATAAGTGATAGAAGGTCAATTATTGGAAATTTTAATAATTATTGGCTATGTCAAAGTAAACATACAATAAGAATCTGAACTTTTACAGGGACTTTGACTTTCCTATCAAAATATAATTTAGAGAGATTAGGAAACTACATTTTTGAAAGAGATAGTTTCTTGAAGGAAAAGGTCAGTACTGCTTAGTTACTACTGTTTTGAAGATGAATATGATCTTAGAACCTGGCTCAGTGACCCAATTATATTTTTCTTCTCTTTTTATCCCTCTGAGGTGTTTTTATGCTTGTTGGATTGCGTATCTATAAAACTGTGCTTGGCAAAATTTTTTAAAAATACATTTATAATAAATTGAACACAATCAGTTCTAACCTCATTCCTGTTTTGAAATGAATGCAATACAGCACCATCATTGTAAAAATTGACAGGAAAGACAGAAGCTTATTAAAAATATATTATCTTTACAGTTTTACATGCATTAAATATGTCAACCCTTTTCCAATTCTTTTACTTTCTCAGCCTGAAAGAGAAGGGGATTCAATAGGGGAAAATACCTTGTGCCAGGGTTCGGCTGAGTTATTGCATTTCCTAATCCAAAAAGGAGATTTCATTATTTTATGTGAAGATAAATCTTGTTAAACACCTATGTTACTTTTTCTTCTGAAAAGGGAGAGCATACACTTTTCTAATATCCCCTGGCAATCATTAAAAACATAACTTTTTTTTTTTTAATATTCCCTGCAAGCTCTTGCTAAGTTTGTTCGGAAGCAAAGTGCAGACTTCACAATGATAAAGTGACTGTGACAACACAAGCCGAAGCGGCCTGGGGGCTGCATGTACAGGGAGATGAAAAGCCACCTAAGAAGCTCTGGGTTAATCATTCTACTTGCGCTGATTTTAAGAAAGTTGCTCTCCATTAATTGTCCAAAATTTCCCACTGGGGAGAACACGTTCCTGGCTACTTTATCCTTTTACACACATTATTCGCAGTCTATACCAAGCCTGTTTTTGTCCTAACCATACTGTGCATATTTATGTTTAACTGGTTAAGAGCTTTGTACTACTCTCTCACAAGTCCTTTGGATTTTAACCAGAAAGCAATGATAAAGATACCAGTACAGTGACTTTCAAGAATGCTCTATGGGTTGTGGAAATTTTTTTAAGGGGTGGCAGATCCTTAAAATCTTGCCATATGAAAAACTAGTATGGATTCTGTCAGCTCTTACCAAAAATCTGGGAACATGAAGGGAAGTACTGGCTGCCAATGGAGGTATAATCATGTACTTTTTTTTTTTTTTTTTTTTTTTTTTGCTGTACGCAGGCCTCTCACCGTTGTGGCCTCTCCCGCTGCGGAGCACAGGCTCCGGACACGCAGGCTCAGCGGCCATGCCTCACGGGCCTAGCTGCTCCGCGGCATGTGGGATCCTCCCAGACCGGGGCACGAACCCGTGTCCCCTGCATCGGCAGGCGGACTCTCAACCACTGCGCCACCAGGGAAGCCCCATCATGCACTTTTTAAATGTAGTATTTTCTAGGATTTCAATAAATATTTCTAGGAATAAATTATCACTTATCTGATCTGCAGTGAACATTTTGTAGCAATCTAGGTGTCCAATTGGTTTAAGTATTCTACATAACAATTACCAGGTAGGTATTCAAAGGGGTATTGTAGAGAAATGTTCAATAACATTGGGAACACGTGCAAGATCTATTATTAAATGAGTACAGTGCAGATATACATAAAATTATTTTCCAAGTTTATAAAACTAGCAAGGTCAAAGGTTCATGTAGAGAGGAAAAAACACTCAAATCCTTTACTCTCTCTTCCCTACCAAAAAATACAATTTATTTTTCTCTTTAAATCGTGTTTTTAATGAAAAAAAAAACCCTCTACTTTTCTGAATCCTCACTTAATTTTGAAGCATATTCTAATTTAGGCACAATATTTTTTGATGACTCCCTTATTCCTTTCCCAATTAAAATTTGAGATGCATGGATCTCATCTGAATACCTCATGTTCATGGCACTGATGCTGACCAATAAAAGAAAAATACATTACCAGGGGTAGTGACCATCAATCTCTACCAAAGAACCTTACATCAATAGGCCACATGCTGGTTTATGAATATCAGTTAAGCCTCTGCTAATGTAACAACAAATTGCAAAGGAGTAACTTTGTTTCAGAATTTGTGGCCAAGTGATAAGCAGAATGAAGGGCCACTGATATAAGGAGAAAAAAATCATTGTAGAGAAAAAAGATTTTTTTTCACAGTAGTAAATTCTGGCAAGTATCTGAGACATAAGAAAATCATCCACATATACATTTTTTGACAAAATTTATCTTGGGCAGGCAGAATTTGACTCAAGATGAAAGACCAGTACTGCAGAGAATACTGTCTTCTAACATATTCAGGAAGTTGTGGTGATGCTACATTTCAGCTACCACCAATGCTTTAGTTTTGTTCACACGGCTAGCCTTTTGTAAAAATAAGTCAGTGAAGGCAAGGGGACTTCCTTTTGGTTGGCACTTAAATGTAGCTTCCACCATGAAGTTCCTTCAGGCCAGGAACCTTCATTTGTTTTGTTGACTATCAAATATATGTCATGTCTTTTCACTGTGGTATTTTATCTGAAGAATATCCAATCGGACGGCACTATTATTTTCATTTTATAGATGCAAAGGCTGATACTCAAAGGGATTCTTTGATTACCTATGAAGAGGTAGAGCTTAGATATAGAATCTATAGCTGCCAGCTTAATATGAGATGCATTTTCATTGTATCATAGTGTCTTAAGGTTAGAGGAAACAATTTCTAAGATTGTGAGGCACTGTCAACATTTTCAAAGGATTCCTACAATTTCAGACTTTTCAGTTCAATACACTACTTATTTTTAAATTAATAGACAGTATAATTGACATATTTAACTCTTTTTTCATCAGAGCACAGATCCTTCCTTCTTTTCCCGTCAGCTCCACTTAATTACGTTTTTAACATCTCAACCTCCAATTCCACCATCCAAGTTTATCTGTAGTACAGATTGACTAAACCTATGTTGCTTTCACTCTCTTGTGAAATTTTATAGGACTCCTTACTTACACATTTATGTGTAATTAACATCTTTTGAGATGTATTTTCTTCATTTCAGTTCATTCTCATGTGGCTTCTTTGTCTTTCAAAACTCTAATGCTCTTCATTTGTCATAAATATATTAGTAACATCCACCATTTATTCAATGCTTATTGGCGATGTGCTTCCGAAAATGTATTAAATGCTTTAAAGTATGGTCTCATGTAATAACCACAAAATTGCCAAGAGGCTGGTAGTATTACTCCCTTTTGAAATTTTAGTACACAGAAGCTCAGTGAGATTAAGTAAAAAGCTTCAAAGCTAGTATACTGTGGTGGAGAAAAATATTTCTTGGATTTAATCTGAAGAAAAATCACAAAACTCAAAATTTTTAAATGTTTTGGAATAATCTTAGAAGCTGGAGAAACCTTCACAAATCCCAAAGAGCCTTCCTACCTACTTCTCTTCTGATACATATATTGGACCTGATATGACCCCTCTTAGTTCACCTGCAGTTTAGCCTAAATTAATTCCAGAGAACACACCCAGAAGAAAGCAGAGAATGGTACACAGACAGGGAACACTGCATTCTTGAAATGAGAAGAGTTCATTCATGAAATGAGAACAGTTCATGAGACTGGTGGTGGAAATTCAGTTTCTCCCCTCATTTTATAAGGTAGCACAGAGTTACTAATCTGAGGTCAACACAAGAACCGGCGCATTCCAGAAGGCCTTTCTTTTCTAAATAATCTACTTTCTCCACACCCTCTCCAGCATTTATTGTTTCTAGATTTTTTGATGATGGCCATTCTGACTGGTGTGAGATGATATCTCATTGTAGTTTTGATTTGCATTTCTCTAGTGATTAATGATGTTGTGCGTCCTTTCATGTGTTTGTTGGCAATCTGTATATCTTCTTTGGAGAAATGTCTATTTAGGTCTTCTGCCCAATTTTGGATTGGGTTGTTTGTTTTTTGTTATTGGGCTGCATGAGCTGCTTGTAAATTTTGCAGATTAATCCTTTGTCAGTTGCTTCATTTGCAAATATTTTCTCCCATTCTGAGGGTTGTCTTTTGGTCTTGTTTATGGTTTCCTTTGCTGTGCAAAAGCTTTGAAGTGCTGGAGAGGGTGTGGAGAAAAGGGAATACTCTTGCACTGTTGGTGGGAAAGTGAATTGGTACAGCCACTATGGAGAACAGTATGGAGGTTCCTTAAAAAACTACAAATAGAACTACCATATGACCCAGCAATCCCACTTCTAGGCATATACCCTGAGAAAACCATAATTCAAAAAGAGTCATGTACCAAAATGTTCATTGCAGCTCTATTTACAATAGCCCGGAGATGGAAACAACCTAAGTGTCCATCATCGGATGAATGGATAAAGAAGATGTAGCACATACATACAATGGAATATCACTCAGCCATAAAAGAAACGAAATTGAGTTATTTGTAATGAGGTGGATGGACCTAGAGTCTGTCATACAGAGTGAAGTAAGCCAGAAAGAGAAAGACAAATACCGTATGCTAACACATATATATGGAATTTAAGAAAAAAATGTCATGAAGAACCTAGGGGTAAGACAGGAATAAAGACACAGACCTACTAGAGAATGGACTTGAGGATATGGGGAGGGGGAAGGGTAAGCTGCTACAAAGCGAGAGAGTGGCATGGACATATATACACTACCAAAGGTAAAATAGATAGCTAGTGGGAAGCAGCCGCATAGCACAGGGAGATCAGCTCGGTGCTTTGTGACCACCTAGAGGGGTGGGATAGGGAGGGTGGGAGGGAGGGAGATGCAAGAGGGAAGAGATATGGGAACATATGTATATGTATAGCTGATTCACTTTGTTATAAAGCAGAAACTAACACACCATTGTAAAGCAATTATACTCCAATAAAAATGTAAAAAATAATAATCTACTTTCACAACCAGGAAGCTCCAGGTGTTTCAAAGTTGCCTAGGAGTTCACTTTTCCCTTTATGTATAAATATGTAGCATTAAGGAGGCATGCCTGTAATAATCTCATTTCATGTTACACCAGCCTGGTATTTCTAATTTAACCACAATTTCTGCAGATTGAGATTTCAAGGAATAGTGCATCATCTTCTATGTCTGTGTTTATAACTTCTTCCCCAATAATCCCTACTTTATATTTAATGTGTTGTGCTGGTGAGGTGTGTGTCCATGCCCCCATAGAAAGATGGTTCATTCAATCAACAAACATTTAGTGGGTAACTATCACAAGTCAGGCGGCATAGCAGGGTCTGTACTTTACAGGATACATGGTTTGGTGGAAAGACAATAAGGAAACAATTATAGTAAAATTTACCATTACCATATACCATCTTTTCTTTTTTTTTTAATATGCTAACACATATACCATCTTTGAACAGGGGCCATAGGGTCTATAAGTGAAAGCAGCTTTAACTCACTGGGAGCAGCTTTTGGCAAAAGAAACGCTATCATGACTGGGTGGTGGGGGCGGGGGGCAGGGAGTCTTCCAAACAGATAGAATACAAAGAGTCAAGAATTTTAAAATTCTAGAGATGCTCTCTGGAAAATTATGATTCATTGAGATAAGGAAGCAATTCTCCAGGAATTATGAGGCATTACTGTCTTAAGAAATATACCAGATGATTTTCATGCTCTAGTGTTTTGGCAACCAGTCTTTGAAAATGTTGTAAAATTATTTGTTGTGTACCTCAGTCTTCTCCTATCTATTCCATTTCCTGTTCTTTAATCTTTTCTTTTCCTATTTTTTATATCTAATTATGTTATATGATTCTGAGAGAAGGAACTTATCACCCCCTAGACAACTATGGTTATAAAATTTTTCATTAAGGAAGCACCAAATGTGACTCAAGGCTCACGGGTTTCTTACATAGCAGAAGATGAAGTTAATTAGCAATATATATAGATGAAAATTGAGTTGTCACTGTTGCAATGAAATCAACTACAGCTAAGCTGGGGAGATATGGTTACAAGTGAAAGTTTAAAAAAAAAAAAGGAGCAGATGTTTGAATTATCCTTACCTTTGGGCAATAAGAGAAATTATAGTTGGATTCCCAAGCATCGAGTGTTGTTCACTCATTTAATGACTAATGCACAAAACTTGATATGTCCCCCTCTTAGTTCACCTGCAGTTTAGCCTAAATTAATTCCAGAGAACACACCCAGAAGAAAGCAGAGAATGGTACACAATGGTCCCACCCATAAAAATGCTAAGTGGTCAATTCTATCAAAAGAACAATATTATATGGGGATATATGTATATGCATAGCTGATTCACTTTGTTATAAAGCAGAAACTAACTTACCATTGTAAAGCAATTATACTCCAATAAAGATGTTAATAAAAGAATATTAATATTAATAATAGCAATTATAAAATTTAATCAATGATAACTAACATGTATTGGGAGTTTACTATGAGCAAAGCATTGTGCTAAGTATTTACCATCATTACCTTATTCAATTCTCTCCAGAATTTAACAAGTTATTACTGTTATTTTTCCTATTCCATAGAGATTGTGAAGCTAAGAATTGAGAAGTTTAAAAAGAAAGTAGCACAGATACTCAAGGATAGTAAATAGTTCCAGTGATTAAGAATATTTTAATTCATTTTCATAATGTTTATTCTGCTTTGACCAGATATATTTTTAATTATTAGAAGATTATACTAATACAAATGCACTAACAAAGAGAGAGCATAATGTTTTTCTTCTGAATGTACTTGTATACTGTTTCCCTGTGTGTATCATGGAGTGAGAGCGACATTAATGTATTTTACAAACTAAAAATAGTTCTTTCAATTGGAAAAGTAGGCTTGCTCCAGTAGAGCTGAAAGTCACGAATTCTAGAGTCGGTGCTATAAATTAGAAGTTTAGTTCACTACAGTTCATCAATGTTGGAGACCTGCACAATGAGGAACAAGAATCAATGACTCTGCTGCTTGCACTGAAATTAGTTGATTAATGGCAGAATACATCAACTGATTTTTTTTTTTTTTTTACTCCTTGTGTGATCCTGTTAATTAGGAAAATTCCCTCTGCTCATTAGAAATCTGAAATAAATTCATTTGCTTCCTGAATATGTTGACCTAGCACAGAAATTTCTTTTGAGAAACATGCACATTTTAGAATTGACTCGTCTTCATGAAATTGCTAGTGGTCTCCAGCAAGTCAACTTCTTTCTCTAAGTTTTCAATCACTAACATAAAAAACACCCTTGATTAAATAAGAAAGAAACCCACTTGAATTTTTTTCTGTAAAATTTATACAACTTACTGTCTTTTTCTATAATTGAGTTTTTGTGTCCATTCAGGCCAACAAGTTCCCCATATTAACACAATGTCAGAAGGATAAGAACAGATTGAGATATCTTCATTTTTATTCTAAAATAAGACAGGGACTTCCCTAGTGGTCCAGTGGTTGAGACTTAATGTGGGTTCAATCCCTGGTCAGGGAGCTAAGATCCCACATGCCTGGCAGCAGAAAAACCAAAACATAGAACAGAAGCAATATTCTATTCAACAGGTTCAATAAAGACCTAAAAAATGGTCCACATCGAAAAAAAATTTTTTTTAATTACAAAAAATAAAATAAGACACTCTATCTTCTAAACATTACCGATTTATGTTGTATAGTTAAAATGTATATCATTTATACATACAGCACAATGTCCTCGCATTTTCACATATATAGAGAGATGTAAATTTGAAATAGTACATGTATTATTGCATAATAAAATTCAAACTATAAATCTGTAGAATTGTACAACTGAAACTGCCTACAAGCTTCTATTAAGATCATGCTTTTAGAATGGAAAAATTGTTATTTCCTATTTTATTTAGAAACTTGGAACTCAGACAATTCTTATTTGAAATAAATTATTTGTTGCTATTGATTTAAGAAAGTTCTATAAGTATGTATAGAAGTCAGAAACCAGACTCAGTGCTTGAGTTGATATGTAAACAAGACTGGCAGTTTTTGGTCTCTTGGAATTAAGAATTAAGCAGGTAAAACAACAAAACTAAATTAATAATACAATGCAGTGTAATTAGTTAAGTTGAAAGGAAAGTGCAATGTGCTATAAAAACTTGTGTAGAGAATATATAACCCAGCCTTAGGTATTCAGAAAAAATTACTAGCATAAGTAATGGTTGAGTGGTCAGTTAAGAGTTAGCTTGGTAAAGGTAAGAGTGTTCCCAGCAAAAATAATTGCATGTAGAAACTCCTGCAAATGGGGAAGGAACACAGCAAGTGTAAGAAAATGAGAAAAATCTGAACACTTTTTTACACTGGATCTTGGTGTATAAATGGAGGCATAACAAAACAGACTACAGAGAGATAAGGGCACAAATTCTGTGGGACACTGTAAACCTTATTTTATCCTAACCTTTGTCCTAGGACTAATGAGGAGCTAATGAAACCATTTATCAAGTGTCATGAAACAAGTTGATTCATGTTTTAATCTAGGTGTAAGCAGAAAGTAGGAAACATAATGACATAGTCACCAATTCCATATATTTAGCATGATTTCAAATTTCAAACTTGGTTTAAAAACTTGAAACTCTAGGCTTAATAACTTTACCTGTATCCAACATACTACACTATAAAAATTACTATATGTTTGGATTCACAGAGACCTTGAATAGAATCACAGTGTGGACACCAGCTGGATAACCTAGATTAGTGACATCTTTAATACATAGCTTCCACACATATAAAAACAAATGAGATAATGCTTACTTTATAGATTCTTACTAGAATTAAATAAGATAACATACATAACTAATGGAATAAGAACAAGAAATAGCTGTTCCACAACCTCTGGCCCCACCTCCTTTCACTGGGATGTTGTCTGGTTGTAAAAGAGAATGCAGTATTTCCACAAAATTGGCTTAAAGTTATAATTAGATTTAGCACCTCTTACTTTTTTCTAAAAGGAAAAAATCCATATTTAATCTAAATTATATATACAATTACCAAAAAATAATGTCCTGAGGGACCTTTATGTCTTGTTAAACAATTCAACCTGGTGCCTAGGACAGTGCTTCACACACAAAAATTCTCTAAATCTTCACTGAAAGCATTCCTGGAAATTCAGATATCTTATTTAATAATCTCATCTCCACCCCAATTTTATATTAAATACTAATAATTTATAAATATGCATATGTTATTGGAATAATATAGATATTAAAACATAAAACATGCAAATGTGTACAAATGTACATATATATAGCCCCTATAGTAGCTTCATGTTTTGGTGTGAGTAGTTTAACCAAACAATAGTCATGTGACCACCCTATCTTCCAAGACCAATTAAAAAAATATTAATCCCATAAGATTATGAACAGATTGTTCATAGCCAAATGGCAATGTTCATTCCAGTGGCTTCTAGACATGTCTAAAAATTAGATAATAATGGATTAAAGTAAGTATCTGGCAACTTTACATTTATTAGTTCTAATAGTTTTTAGCTTTACAGATTTTAGGGTTTTCTATATATAGTATTGATATCATGCCATCTAGAAGCAGTGACAGGTTTACTTCTTCCTTTCCAATTTGGATGGCTTTTATTTATTCATTTTGTCTAATTCCTGTGGCTGGGACTTCCAATACTATGTTAAATAAAAGTGATGAGAATGGTTATCCTTGTCTTGTTCTTAACTTTAGAGAAAAATCTTTCAGTTTTTCACCACTGATTATGATGTTAGCTATGGATCTGCCATAAACAGCCTTTATTATGTTGAGATATGTCCCCACTATACCAACTTTGATGAGAGTTTTAACATGTTAGAAGTTAAACTTTGTCAAATGCTTTTTCTTCATCTATTAAGGTGATCATGTTATTTTTGTCCTTAGTTTTGTTAATGTGGCATATCACATTGATGCTTTGCAGATATTGTACCATACTTGCATATCTGGAATAAATCAAACTTGATGATAGGGTATGATCCATGTAATATACTGTTAAATTTGAAGATGATACAAAGAAATGGAAAGATATCCCATGTTCACGGATTGGAAAAAATAATATTGTTAAAATATCCATATTATACATAGGAATCTACAAATTTAGAGCAATTCCTATCAAAATGCCAATGGCATTTCTTACATAACTAGAAAAAAATAATCCTAAAATTTATATAGAACTACAAAAGATCCCAAATAGCAAAAGCAATCTTGAGAAAAAAGAACAAAGCTGGAGGTATTACACTGACTTCAGACTATACTACAAAGCTACAGTAATAAAAACAGTATGCTACTGGCATAAAAACACATCGATAAATGAAATAGAATAGTGAGCCCAGAAATAAGCCCACACATATGGTCAAGTAATCTACAACAAAGAAAGCAAAAACGTAAAATGGGGAAAAGATGGTCTCTTCAAAATTGGTGCTGAGGAAATCAGACAGCTACATGTAAAATAATGAAATTAGAACATTTTCTCACACCATAGAAAAGAAAAAAAAAAACAAGCTCAAAATTGTTTAAAGACCTAAACATACTGGAAATCATAAAACTCCTAGAAGAAAATATAGGCAGACTATGCTTTGACATAAGTGTGTGTGTGTATATATATATATATATTTTTTTTTTTTTCCCCAATTCTAATCTCATCCCTCCCCAGATAAACCCACATCTTGAATTTGGTATTTATTATTTCATGTACATTATTATATTCATAACATATGTATTCATAAACAATATATAGTATTGTTTATGCTTTCAAAATTAATATAAATGGCATAATATGCAGACACCTCTGTATTTTTCTTTTTTCTCATCACTGTTTCTGAGATTTATCTATGATGATACATGTAGCTATAATTTATTCATTTAAAATAGTATATAGTGTCTCACTGTCTGAATTCATCCTTCTGTTGATGGACATTTAGGTGGTTTTTCACTATTTCCTTATTACAAACAATACCACAGTGGATTTTAAAAATTTATCTCCATAGACTCTAGAAACTGGATCCTTGCTACATCACCTTGGAACTTGTTACCAATGCAGCAACCCAGACTTCACTCCAGACCTACTGAATTAGAACCTATCTTTATATATATATATATATATATATATATCTTAGATTTGACTCCAGCAAAGGAAACAAAAGAAAAAATACACAAATGATACACAAATGATACCTAATTAAATGTAAAAGCTTTTGTATGGCAAAGGAACCATGGGTAAAATGAAAACAAAACCTACTGAATGGGAGAAAAAATGTGTAAATTATACTATCAATGAGGTGTTAATATCCAAAATATATAAACAGTTCATGTATCTCAATATAAAAAGAAAACAGTTAAAAAACAGGCAGAAGAATGAAAGACATACAGAATGCCAACAAGCACATGAAAAGATTCTCAACATCACTAATCAGGGAAATGCAAATCATAATCACAATGAGATATCATCTCACACTTGTCAAAATGTCTATCGTCAAAAAGACCACAAAAAATTAATGTTCACAAGAATATGGAGAAAAGGGAAACTTTACACACTGTTAGTGGGAATGTAAATTTGTGCAGCTACTATGTAAAACTGTATGGCGTTTCCTCAAAAAGCTAAAAATAGAACTACCATGTGATCCAGCAATTCCACTGCTGGGTATATATCTGAAGAAAATGAAAATACTAATTAGAAAAAATATATGCACCCCAATTTTCATAGAAACATTATTTACAATAGTCAAGATATGGAAGCAACCTAAATATCCATCAAAAGGTGCAGGTGAATGGATAAAGAAGATTTTATATATATTATATATATATACATATATTATATATATGTATATATATATATAATATATATATGACAGAATACTTCTCAGCCATAAAAAATAATTAATAAAATTTTGCCAGTGACAACAACGTAGATGGACCTGGAGGGTACTATGCTTAGTGAAATAAGTCAGACAGAGACTGACAAATATTGTGTTTTCACTTATATGTGGAATCTAAAAAATAAAATGAATGTATATAACAAACCAGAAACTGACTCACAGATATAGAGAACAAACTTGTGGTTGCCAGTGGATAGAGGGATGGAGGGAGGGGCAAGATAGTGGTAGAGAATTAAAAGGTACAATCTACGATGTATAAAATAAGATATATATTGTACAGCACAGAGAATATAGTCAATATTTTACAAAAACTTTAAATGGGATATAAAATATTAAATCACTATGCTGTACACCTGAAACTAGTGTAATATTGTAAATCAACTATACTCAAATAAAAAAGAAAAACAAAATATAAAATACAGAAAAATAATAAAGAAATGTCTCAGTTTCTAATTTTCTTATACACACATATTTCTTTATTGAAGTATAGTTGATACACAATATTATACGTTACAAGAGTACAATAGACTGGTTCACAATTTTTAAAGGTTATACTCCATTTATAGCTATTATAAATATACTTGTTCTACTAGAACAAATAATCCTAAAATGTATATGGAATCACAAAAGACCCAGAATTGCCAAAGCAATCCTTAGGAAAAAGAACAAAGCTGCAGATATAACCCTCCCAGACTTTGGTTTTTGCATCAAGGTGATACTGTCCTCACAGAATAAGTTCGGAAGTGTTCCTTCCTCTACAATTTTTTGGAATCATTTGAGAAAGATGGGCATTAACATTCTGTAAATATTTAATAGAATTCACCTGTGAAGCCATCTGGTCCAGGACTTTCATTTGTTGTTGCTGTCATTTTTTTTAAATCACTGATTCAATTTCATTACTAGTCATTATCTATTTCTTCCTGGTTCAGTGTTTTATTGGCTTATTGTTGGAGCTTTTATCCTGTTCAATTGGTTTATATGTCTGGCTTTATGCCAGTAACATACTGTTTGATTACTGTGGCTTTGTAGAAAGTTTTATTTTTATTTATTTTAACATCTTTATTGGAGTATAATTGCTTAACAATGTTGTGTTAGTTTCTGCTGTATAACAAAGTGAATCAGCTATATGTATACATATATCCCCATGTCTCCTCCCTCTTGTGTCTCCCTCCCACCTTCCCTATCCCACCCCACTAGGTGGTCACAAAAAACGAAGCTGATCTCCCCATGCAATGCAGCTGCTTCCCACTAGCTGTTTTATATTTGGTAGTGTATATATGTCAATGTTACTCTCTCACTTGGTCCCAGTTTACTGTTCCCCCTCCCCGTGTCCTCAAGTCCATTCTCTACATCTGCATCTTTATTCCTGTCCTGTCCCTACGTTCATTAGAACTTTTTTTTTTTTTTAGATTCCATATATATGTGTTAGCATACGGTATTTGTTTTTCTCTTTCTGACTTACTTCACTCTGTATGACAGACTCTAGGTCCATCCACCTCACTACAAATAACTCAATTTCACTTCTTTTTTATGGCTGAGTAATATTCCATTGTATATATGTGCCACATCTTCTTTATCCAATCATCTGTCCATGGACACGTAGGTTGCTTCCATGTCCTGGCTATTGTAAATAGTGCTGTATGAACATTGTAGTACATGTCTTTTTTGAATTATGGTTTTCTCAGGGTATATGCCCAGTAGTGGGATTGCTGGGTCATATGGTAGTTCTATTTTTAGTGTTTTAAGGAACCTCCACACCATTCTGCATAGTGGTTGTCTCAATTTACATTCCCACCAACAGTGCAAGAGGGTTCCCTTTTCTCCACACCCTCTCCAACATTTATTGTATTTTTTTTAAAAAATTTGATATTTTCTATGGTTATAGAAAAGTCTAAAGCCCTCAACCTGATATTTTATGACCTTCAAATTAAGCCTTTTTTTCTTAAACCTTATGTCATGTGCCTTTTATTCTCTACCTTTGCCTGAAAGACTCTTCATCACTAAAAACCCCATCACACTGATGTCTGCATCTTGCCTACACTTATGTTATTTACTAAACAGAAATTTCCCTGTTTCTCCTTTTTATTGTATCAATTTTTTCCTATACTTAAAGTCCCTGTAACCAGAACAGCATCTATTAAATCCAACACAGTTATATTTACTTTCACTTGTTTAAACTTTGTCTCCTCAGATAAACTATATATGTCTTGAGAAGAGTCATTGGTTTTCTTATTTCATTCCCAGCCTGCATTCCCAGTACCCAGCCAGTGCCTAATACATAGTTGCCAGTCTGTAAATATATGTTGAAAATAAAAATGGAATTTAACAGCCACAGCATGAAGTCTTCAAGCTATAATGATCTTTGTCTTCACCATTATCCTATTACTTTCAAGATCTGGATGACAGAATTTAGTGCTTTGTGAAATAAAGCAGAATCTAGCCTTCTGAAATCTTATCTACTTAAATCTTCTTGGCTAGATTATGAAGTTCTTTGGGGAGCATATCAATTTTCATCATATAACAAATTGAAATGTAAACCATATACTGGAGGAAATATGTAGAAAAATAAATCTGAGATAAAGCTAATTTTTAATGTATAAAGAGTTTACACAAATTGACTTCAATAAACAATGTATTAGAAAATAGATTTCAGAGAATAGAAATGGCAAATGCCTAATATACACAAAAAGACACAATGATTAACCTTACTAGAATTTACAGAAATACAAAAAGAAACATACACTGGATACAAGTTCTTTCTATAAATATACATGTATATTTTTATTAATAAGGCAATGCTGACCAAAGGCAATGTAAATATAGTAAATCATAACAAAGGTATTAAAATATTTACATATTTTGTTCCTTCATTTCCACATTTAAGATCACAACCTAAGTCAAAATTCAGAAATGTGATGTACATTTATTTAGATTAATGCTTATTATAGCATGCTTTACAGTAGTGAAAAAGGATATAATCTAAATGTCTAAAGCCAAGGAAATATAATACATAATTAAATGACATTATTACAATGAAAAATTATACAGTTCTGTAAAATGAGAATGTTGAAGGTTATGTTTTGCGCTGGATAAGTGCTTATTCTGACTTCATGTTAAAAAAAAAGTAAAAAGAATGTGCATATGGTGAAAGAAATTCTCGGGGTTGTATGATTATTGATAATTTCCATTTTCTAATTTAAACCTTCCTACATTTTCCCCTAGAAATAGAATTTATTGCTCTAAATTATATATACATACACCCAGAAACAATGTTTTCATTAAGACATTCCCCTCCTATCTCTGCCTAAGGCAGACGACATAGTTGGCCACAAACTAATGGAACATATATCCATAATGTTCCCACACTGGAATATGAATACATATTCTGGACATCAGTCCCAATGCCCTCAACCATTTCCATCATAAACTAATTTCTCTCAATCTGATTTTGTGCTCACCAATCTTCTGATTAGAATCTGTTTTCCAACATAGATACACTTATAGAAAGAGAATCCAAGGTTGTTTTAGTTCTTTGATACATTGTCTCATATAAATGATTATCATTTGGTGTTTATATTTTATAGCTTATGAACTAATAAATGAATGTGAAATTTCCCTAAAAAATGATCCATTCAGGCTGATCAAAAAAGTTTTTGAGTTTACAAAGCAGCCCTGGAATTTCCTAAATTCACTGATGCAAATGCCCTTTAACAAGACGCTAAAGCCAGCTGGTCGTTATTTTTGGAGACAATCCTTCTCCTTTCAAATTTTCAGTTCTAATACAGTAGTCCCCCCTCCGGCGCTTATTCTTGCTTTCTGAGGTTTCAGTTACCTTCAGTCAACCATGGTCCAAAAATATAAATGGAAAATTTGAGAAATTAACAATTCATAAGTTTCAAATTACATGCCATTCCGAGTAATGGGATGCAATCTAATGCCATCAGACTCCATCCCTCCTGGGAAGTGAATCAACCTCTTTGTCCAGAGTATTCCATTTGTTACTTAGTAGGCATCTTGGCCCTCAGATCCATTGCCATGGTATCACAGTACTTATGTTCAGGAACCCTTATTTTTCTTAATAATGGCCCCAAAGTGCAAGAGTGGCAATACAGGCAATTCAGATATACCAAAAAGAAGATGTAAAGTGCTTCTTTTATGTAAAAAGATGAAAGTTGTCATCTTAATAAGGAATGGAAAAAAATTGTATGCTGAGGTTGCTAAGATCTACCTTAAGAAAAACTTCTGTGAAATTATAAAGAGGAAAAACTCTTGTGTTAGTTTTGCTGCTGTACCTAAAATTGGAAAAGTTACACTCAAAGTGAATGGTAAATGCTTAATTAAGAGAGAAAAGTTATTAAATTTGTACACTAAGATACTTAGAAAGAGAGAGACCACATTCACACAACTTTTGTAATTGTTCTACTTTATCATTAGTTACTATTGTTAATCTACTACTGTGCCTAATTTATAAATTAAACTTTATCATAGATGTGTATGTATAGGAAAATACATAGTATATATAGGGTTTGGTACTATTCATGGCTGCAGGCATCCACTGGGGGTCTTGGAAATATCCCCGATGGATAAGGGAGGGGATAGCATGTAACAAGATCATCAGTTGTATGGGCTCTGGAGAACTGCT
Organism: Stenella coeruleoalba; assembly: GCF_951394435.1. Classification (NCBI taxonomy): domain Eukaryota; kingdom Metazoa; phylum Chordata; class Mammalia; order Artiodactyla; family Delphinidae; genus Stenella; species Stenella coeruleoalba. The sequence goes on from NC_137151.1 coordinate 10,478,651, forward strand.
TCTTGGGGTTTGAATCTGGCTGCTTTACTTCCCGTAGATAAGTTATTTTACTTCTTTGTAGCTTAGTTTTCCCCTCTGTAAGAATGGAGATAATAATTTTACCCAAATCCCAGTATTGTGGAAAAAACAGAAGAGCAAATATATGTAAGTTTCCTAAAATAAAAGCTGATAAACAAAAATAAAATAGATATAGGCTGTTTTTTTAATTATCATTATATTTCTCCACCCTCAACTTATTTTTTTTTCTTTTTGGTAATGTTTGTGTACATTTCAGTTTCTTCTGCTAGTGTTTACTTTCAGTGTATAATCGTGGCCTTTTTATTTCTTCATTTTAGTTTCTTGATTCGTTAACCCACCACAATGATTTCCAAATAGACACTTGGTGACCATCCATAAGACAATGTACAATGGTTCAGGTTTGTTGGCTACATACCTAATACATATGACAAACCTTTCATAAATATTTAAAACCTAGATGGTAATGCTTATTTTATTGAATATAGTTTTAATCCTGAGCATTGCTAAAGTCTCCTCAATTGAATTACCATATGTTTATGACTACCTAGTATTCTTAGCATTATTAAATTATTTGTTTATGTAACTGATGAATAATATATTTTCCCTTTTTATTAAAAAAAAAGAGATCACATCCTGGGTCACAAATCAAGCCTCAGTAAATATAAGAAAATTGAAATCATATCACGCATCAATTCTGACCACAATGCTATGAGATTAGAAATCAATTACAGAAACAAAAATGTAAAAAAGACACAAACACATGAGGCTAAACAATATATTACTAAATAACCAAAAGATCACTGAAGAAATCAAAGAGGAAATCAAAAAAACACCTAGAAACAAATGACAATGAAAACACGACGATCCAAAACTTATGGGATGTAGCAAAAGCAGTTCTAAGAGGGAAGTTTATAGCAATACAATCCTACCACAATAAACAACAAACATCTCAAATAAACAATCTAACCTTACACCTAAAGGAACTAGAGAAAGAAGAACAAACAAAACCCAAAGTTAGTAGAAAGAAAGAAATCATAAAGATAAGAGCAGAAATAAATGAAATAGAAACAAAGAAAACAACAGCAAAAATCAATAAAACTAAAAGCTGATTCTTTAAGAAGATAAACAAAATTGATAAACCATTAGCCAGACTCATCAAGAAAAAAAGAGAGAAGACTCAAATCAATAGAATTAGAAATGAAAAAGGAGAACTTACAACAGACATGGCAGAAATACAAAGCATCCTAAGAGACTACTACAAGCAACTCTACGCCAATAAAATGGACAACCTGGAAAAAATGGACAAATTCTTAGAACGGTATGCCCTTCCAAGACTGAACCAGGAAGAAATAGAAAATATGAAAAGACCAACCACATGTAATGAAACTAAAACTGTGATTAAAAATCTTCAGGCAAACAAAAGTCCAGGACCAGATGACTTCACAGGCTAATTCTACCACATATTTAGAGAAGAGCTAACTCCCATCCTTCTCAAAGTCTTCCAAAAAATTGCAGAGGAAGGAACACTACCAAAATCATTCTATGAGGCCACCATCACCCTGATACCAAAACCAGAAAAAGATACTACAACAAAGAAGATTAGAGACCAATATCACTGATGAATATAGATGCAAAAATCCTCAACAAAATACTAGCAAACACAATCCAACAACATATCAAAAGGATCATACACCATGATCAAGTGGGATTTATCCCAGGAATGCAAGGATTCTTCAATATATGCAAATCAGTCAATGTGATATACTGTACTAACAAATTGAAGGAGAAAAACCATATGATCATCTCAATAGATGCAGAAAATGCTTCTGACAAAATTCAACCCCATTTATGATAAAAACTCTCCAGAAAGTGGGCATAAAGGGAACCTACCTCAATATAATAAAGGCATATACAACAAACCCACAGCAAACATCATTCTCAATGATGAAAAACTGAAAGCATTTCCTCTACGATAAGGAACAAGACAAGGATGTCCACTCTTGCCACTATTATTCAACATAGTTTTGGAAGTCCTAGCCATGGCAATCAGAGAAGAAAAAGAAATAAAAGGAATACAAATCATAAAGGAAGAAGTAAAACTGTCACTCTTTGCAGATGACATGGTACTATACATACAGAATCCTAAATGCCACCAGAAAACTACTAGAGCTAAACAATGAATTTGGTAAAGTAGCAGAATACAAAATTAATGCACAGAAATCTCTTACATTCCTATACACTAATGATGAAAAATCTGAAAGAGAAATTAAGGAAACACTCCATTTTAGGACTGCAACAAAAAGACTAAAATACCAAGGAATAAACCTACATAGGGAGACAAAAGACCTCTATGCAGAAATCTATAAGACACTGATGAAAGCAATTAAAGATGACACCAACAGATGGAGAGATATACTATGTTCTTGCATTGGAAGAATCAATATTGTGAAAATGACTATACTACATAAAGCAATCTACAGATTCAATGCAATCCCTATCAAATTACCAATGGCATTTTTTATGGAACTAGAATAAAAAATCTTAAAATTTGTATGGAGACACAAAAGACCCCGAATAGCCAAAACAGTATTGAGGGAAAAAAACGGAGCTGCAGGAATCGGACTCCCTAACTTCAGACTATACTACAAAGCGACAGTAATCAAGACAATATGGTACTGGCACAAAAACAGAAACATAGATCAGTGGAACAAGATAGAAAGCCCAGAGATAAACCCACACACCTATGATCAACTAATCTATGACAAAGGAGGCAAGGATATACAACGGAGAAAAGACAGTCTCTTCAATAAGTGGTGCTGGGGGCTTCCCTGGTGGCACAGTGGTTGACAGTCCGCCTGCCAATGCAGGGGACACGGGTTCGTGCCCCAGTGTGGGAAGATCCCACATGACGTGGAGCAGCTGGGCCAGTGGGCCATGGCCACTGAGCCTGCACGTCTGGAGCCTGTGCTCCACAATGGGAGAGGCCACAACAGTGAGAGGCCCGAGTACTGCAAAAAAGTAAATGAATAAAAAAAATAAGTGGTGCTGGGAAAACTGGACAGCTACAGGTAAAAGAATGAAATTAGAACACTCCCTAACACCATACACAAAAATAAACTCAAAATGATTAGAGACTTAAATGTAAGACCAGACACTATGAAGCTCTTAGAGGAAAACATAGGAAGAACACTCTGACATAAATCACAGCCAGATATTTTTTGATCCACCTCCTAGAGTAATGGAGTAACAAAAATAAACAAATGGGACCTAATGAAACTTTAAAGCTTTTGCACAGCAAAGGAAACCATAAACAAGATGAAAAGACAGCTCTCAGAAAGGGAGAAACTATTTGCAAATGAATCAACGGACAAAGGATTAATCTCCAAAATATATAAACAGCTCATGCAGCTCAATATTAAAAAAAACAAACAACTCAATATAAAAATGGTCAGAAGACCTAAATAGACATATCTCCAAAGAAGATATTCAGATTGCCAACAAACAGATGAAAGGATGTTCAACATCACTAATCATTAGAGAAATGCAAATCAAAACTACAATGAGGTATCACCTCACACCAGTTAGAATGGGCATCATCAGAAAATCTACAAACAACAAATGCTGGAGAGGGTGTGGAGAAAAGGGAACCCTCTTGCACTGTTGGTGGGAATGTAAATTGATACAGCCACTATGGAGAACAGTATGGAGGTTCCTTAAAAAACTAAACATAGAATTACCATATGACCCAGCAATCCCACTACTGGGCATATACCCAGAGAAAACCATAATTCAAAAAGACACATGCACCCCAATGTTCACTGCAGCACTATTTACAATGCCAGGTCATGGAAGCAACCTAAATGCCCATCAACAGACGAATGGATAAAGAAGTAGTACATATATACAATGGAATAATACTCAGCCATATAAAGGAACGAAATTGGGTCATTTGTAGAGACGTGGATGCATCTAGAGACTGCCATACAGAGTGAAGTAAGTCAGAAAGAGGAAAACAAATATCATATATTAACGTATACATGCATATCCTAGAAAAATGGTACAGATGACCAGTTTGCAGGGCAGAAATTGAGACACATATGTAGAGAACAAACGTATGGACACCAAGGGGAGAAAGCAGTGGGGGGTGGTGATGGTGGTGTGATGAATTTGGAGATTGGGATTGACATGTATACACTGATGTACATAAAATGGATGACTAATAAGAACCTGCTGTATAAAAAAATAAAATAAAATTCAAAAAAAACCCAAAAAATTGTAAAAAGTATGGTTATTTATGCAGCTAATTATTATACAGGTAATTTATGTTAATTATTAAATCTCATGGATCAGAAATTGGCCAGATGAGACCAACTCATAATTAAGGAGAGTAACTTAAAAGACAGTATGTGATATAGTGAGAAGAAATGGTGCTTTTGATGATTAGCTTGTAGTCTGCCAAACCACACTAAACTTCACACATGGGCAATATAATCTTAGTGTTCATTTATATGTATAAATCTAGACCTCTGAAAGGTAGCAAAACAACTTCTGGATCCTAAAAGAATTACTCAATGTTATTGAATAGACTGTTTTGATTTTTAGCAGTTCAGAGTCTTAGATAAGTAGCAGTTTCAGAAGGCATATATTAAAGTATAAAAGAAAGTTCCATTATTCAGAAATTACCTATGTACTAGTCATGTTCATGACAGCTGACTAAGAAGAATCTAACTGTGATTAGTGATTTACCTTTTCAAATGCAGCAAAAGGGCAATCTACCACCAGTGAGCAATTCAACTACACAAATAGAAATGAAAGGGAAATATAAATTACCCTGAATGACTTGAACCACTGGAAAATAATATTACCATATAAAACATTCTAATTCTTTCACTCAAGGCAAATTTACTTTAGAGCATGTGCTAAACATGAAATCCTAACATTTTTTTCAAATCCCAAGTATAGTAGACTACATTTTAGCCACTGTATTTCATTATTCCAATTTTTAGCTTCTTTCTCCTTAGATTGAAAATTAATACTTCCATTTTTCTGTCGTTTGCACCATAATCATTTTGTTTTTTTTTTTTCTAAACTATCCTCATACCATATAACATATATTATTTAGCTTGATTCTGGCGACCTAGAAATAGCATTGAAAAAGTAAGCTAATGCTGTATTTCCCAATTTGTGTTCCATGATACACTAGTCCTGTAATATACTTATAGCCATCCTAAAAAGTCAAGTGCCCCATGATTAATTTTGCAAGACTGTAAGTTAAAGTATACAAATTTCTTTACCAAATGTGGGTTCAGAACATTATACAGTTGACCCTAGAACATTGTGGGGTGAGAGGCTCAGACCCTCCACAGAGTAGGTATCCATATAATTTCACAGTCAGCCCCTCCCTCTCCAAGGTTCTGAATCCATGGATTCAAAAAACCACATATCGTGTTGTATTCGAGTAGCACTTATTGAAAAACAGCCTGTCTCTATGTGGACACATGCAATGCAAACACATGTTGATCAAGTATCAACTGTGTTTGCAATTCACTGGAAATTTATAAGGTGGGGTGTGTGCTTGTGTACTATGAAGTATTTTTCAATTACGGGTGACATATTTTGGAAGGTTAGCTTACACTGAAGGAAATTTTGGAAAATGCTGAGCTAGAGGGGTTTAGATTTTGAGATAAAACAAACTTTGCTTCAATATTTCCTGGATATGACATGCTGTAGAAGAAAATTCTTGGCTGAAGGCTTTGGAGTTTGGGGCTCTTGGCTTGGGTTTTTCTCCTCTTCCCTTCATCTGTTAATATCTTTCACATCTATCACCCCAAATTTTGTCCTTTCTAGTTTCAAGTTTGAAACTGCAACATCTGTTTTTCTCAATTTTCCCTTTCCGAAACTAAACTTAAATTTATTTTATATTTCTAAATTGTCCTTATCATGGACTGTTGATGCAATTACTTTGGTAGCAGAAGAATAGAAAAGTGTAGGATTTAGAGTCAGGCAGGTCTTTATTCAAATTCTTACTGGCAAGTCCTAGCTGTAGCTACCACAATTCAGGGCTCAGCTTTTCCCACTTGGAGCCTGCTTGTTTCCACCGAGCTCTGATTGTAGAGTGGCATGAATTACTCTGTAAGCATCAGCAAGTAAAGAGGTGTGCAGGACACTGGTAAACTGAGGCCACAAATAATTAATTCATAAATAAATAATAGTTGAAACTATATGGCTTTAAATTTACAAACAAATGAGTAGTTTTTTTAACTTTTGAATTTTATTTTATTTTTTTAAACAGCACGTTCTTATTCATTATCTATTTTATACGTATGAGTGTATATACGTCAATCCCAGTCTCCCAATTCTCACCACCACCACCAAACCACCCGCCACTTTCCCCCCTTGGTGTCCATACATTTATTCTAGACATCAGTGTCTCTATTTCGGCCCTGCAAAACGGTTCATCTGTAGTATTTTTCTAGGTTCCACATATATGTGATAATATACAATATTTGATATTCTCTTTCTGACTTACTTCAGTCTGTATGACAGTCTCTAGATCCATCCACATCTCTACAAATGCCCCAATTTCATTCCTTTTTATGGCTGAGTAATATTCCATTGTATGTACATACCACTTCTTCTTTATCCACTCATCTGTCGATGGGCATTTAGGTTGCTTCCATGATCTGGCTATTGTAAACAGTGCTGCAATGAACACTGGGGTGCATGTGTCTTTTTCAATTATGGTTTTCTCTAGGTATATCCCCAACAGCAGGACTGCTGGGTCATATGGTAATTCTATTTTTAGTTTTGTAAGGAATCTCCATACTGTTCTCCATACTGGCTGTATCAATTTATATTCCCACCAACAGTGCAAGAGGGTTCCCTTTTCTCCACACCCTCTCCAACATTTGTTGTTTGTAGATTTTCTGATGATGCCCATTCTAACTGGTGTGAGGTGATACCTCACTGTAGTTTTGATTTGCATTTCTCTAATAATCAGTGATGTTGAGCAGCTTTTCATGTGCTTCTTGGCCATCTGTATGTCTTCTTTGGAGAAATGTCTATTTAGCTCTTCTGCCCATTTTTTGATTGGGTTGTTTGTTTTGATATTGAGTTGCATGAGCTTCTTATAAATTTTGAGGTTAATCCTTTGTCAGTTGCCTCATTTGCACATAAGTTCTCCCATTCTGAGGGTTGTCTTTTTGTCCTGTTTATGGTTTCCTTTGCTGTGCAAAAGCTTTTAAGCTTCATTAGGTCCCATTTGTTTGTTTTTGTTATTATTTCCATTACTCTAGGACGTGGATCAATAAAGATCTTGCTGTAATTCGGGTCAGAGTGTTCTTCCTATGTTTTCCTCTAAGAGGTTCATAATGTCTGGTCTTACATTTAGGTCTCTAATCCATTTTGAGTTTATTTTTGTGTATGGTGTTAAGGAGCATTCTAATTTCATTCTTTTACCTGTAGCTGTCCAGTTTTCTCAGCATCACTGATTGAAGAGACTGTCTTTTCTGCATTGTATATCCTTGCCTCCTTTGTCATAGATTAGCTGACCACAGGTGCATGGGTTTATCTCTGGGCTTTCTAACATGTCCCATTGATCTATATTTCTGTTTTTGTGCCAGTACCATATTGTCTTGATTACTGTAGTTTTGTAGTATAGTCTGAAGTCAGGGAGTCTGATTCCTCCAGCTCTTTTTTTTTTTTAACATCTTTATTGGAGTATAATTGCTTTACAAGGGTCTGTTAGTTTATGCTTTATAACAAAGTGAATCACCTATACATATACATATATCCCCATATCTTCTCCCTTTTGCATCTCCCTCCCACCCTCCCTATCCCACCCCTCTAGTTGGTCACAGAGCACCGAGCAGATCTCCCCGTGCTATGCGGCTGCTTCACACTAGCTATCTATTTTACATTTGGTAGTGTATATATGTCCATGTCACTCTCCCACTTCGTCCCAGCTTACCCTCCCACTCCCCGTGTCCTGATGTCCATTCTCTGTCTGTGTCTTTATTCCTGTCCTACCCCTAGTTTCTTCAGAACCATTTTTTTTCCTTTTTTACATTCCATATATATGTGCTAGCATACAGTATTTGTTTTTCTCTTTCTTACTTACTTCACTCAGTATAACAGACTCTAGGTCCATCCACCTCATGAAAAATAACTCAATTTCATTACTTTTTATGGCTGAGTAATATTCCATTGTATATATGAGCCACATCTTCTTTATTCATTCATCTGTCAATGGACACATAGGTTGCTTCCATGTCCTGGCTACTGTAAAGAGAGCTGCAATGAACATTGTGCTACATGACTCTTTTTGAATTATCCTTTTCTCAGGGTATATGCCCAGTAGTGGGATTGCTGGGTCATGTGATAGTTCTATTTTTAGTTTTTTAAGGAACCTCCATACTGTTCTCCACAGTGGCTGCATCAATTTACATTTCCACCAACAGTGCAAGAGGGTTCCCTTTTCTCCACACCCTCTCCAGCATTTACTGTTTGTAGATTTTTTGATGATGTCCATTCTGACTGGTGTGAGATGATCCCACATTGTAATTTTGATTTGCATTTCTCTAATGATTAGTGATGTTGAGCATCCTTTCATGTGTTTATTGGCAATCTATGTATCTTCTTTGGAGAAATGTCTATTTAAGTCTTCTGAAATAGAAATTAAGGAAACACTCCCATTTACCATTGCAACAAAAAGAATAAATTACCTAGGAATAAACCTACCTAAGGAGACAAAAGACTTGTATACAGAAACTGTAAGACACTGACGAAAGAAATTAAAAATGATACAAACAGATGGAGAGATATAACATATTCTTCAATTGGAAGAATCAACATTGTGAAAATGAGTATATACCCAAAGCAATCTACAGACTGAATGCAATTGCTATCAAACTACCAATGGCATTTTTCACAGAACTAGAACAAAAACTTTCACAATTTGTATGGGAACACCAAAGACCCTGAATAGCAAATCAATCTTGAGAAAGAAAAATGGAGCTGGAGGAATCAGGCTTCCTCACTTCCGATGATACTACAAAGCTACAGTAATCAAGACAGTATGGTACTGGCACAAAAACAGAAATACAGATCAATGGAACAAGAGAGAAAGCCCAGAGATAAACCCACGCACACATGGTCACCTTATTTTTGATAAAGGAGGCAAGGATATACAGTGGAGAAAAGACAGCCTCTTCAATAAGTGGTGCTGGGACAACTGGACTGCCACATGTGAAAGAATGAAATTAGAACACTCCTTAATGCCATACACAAAAATAAAGTCAAAATCAATTAAAGACCTAAATGTTAGGCCAGGCACTATAAAACTCTTAGAGGAAAACACAGGCACAATACTCTATGACATAAATCACAGCAAGATCCTTTTTGACCCACCTCCTAGAGAAATGGAAATAAAAACAAAAATAAACAAATGGGACCTAATGAAACTTAAAAGCTTTTGCACAGCAAAGGAAACCATAAACAAGACCAAAAGACAACCCTCAGAAAGGGAAAAAATATTCACTAATGAAGCAAGTGACAAAGGATTAACCTCCAAAATTTACAAGCAGCTCATGCAGCTCAATGTCAAAAAACAAACAACCCAACCAAAAATGAGTAGTTTTAAATAGTAATCATGGGTAAATTAAAATTTTATTCAAATTCCTTATTTATTTTAGGAATTAAGCTGTTATTCTGTTGTGAATTACATGCAGGTAAGTGCTCCATCATTTCCAAATTGCCAAAAGCCCTGAAAATCTAAATCAGGTTTCCCTGGGACCCTTTTCTCTAAATTGCACCATATTTCTATTCTATTCATGCCTGTATTTCTTCCCCTCTGCCTGACACCTTAGTTAGGGAGAGGGCATCTCTGTTTCCCATCCTGATGTATCTTAATCTCCCTCCCAGGAATTCTCCCAAATATGTATTACAGTGTTGAATTATCTAAATTCCCAATGCCCAGGAGGGTAAGAGTGAGTGTGAGGCAATGAAAAAGGAAAGAAACTACTAGGATTAAAATAAATATACACACACATTAGTTAATATTTGTACTATATTCTGTCCGTAGTTTTATTTGACTGGGCATATGATCCATTGAGTCCCTGCCCTTATTTATGCTTTAGAGCCTATCTTCATGTATATGTGCCATGAAGTCAGTTTTAGTAGGTGTGGTATATGCAGAACTAATTGTGTTATTGCTAATAGATCATCACCTTCAATAGAAACTAATTATGTCACGAGGGAACAGGGATGATAAAAAGAATAATCGAGATAAACACATGTCTAGGTTTTAAATTTCTGACAATACAGGTAGATCTTAACTGAAGAAGATTTATATTTTAAAAATATCAAGAATTTTTTCAAGTTTCTAGAAGGTATGGACAAGTAACTTGAAGTATTTATCACTAACATAATGTTTCATAATGCCACAAAAGACATTCCTGACAAAGGTTTTTAAGTCAGTATGTTTGTAGGATTAATAGAATCTCAGAACTGGAGGGACACTTTTAAATAGTTTAGTCCAATCCCATCAGGTTTACACAGATTTTTCTAACACCATGTAGTAAGTTAAGATGCCATAATTGGAACAGGCACATGAAAAGATGCTCAATATTGCTAATAGAGAAATGCAAATTAAAACTACAATGAAGTATCATCTCTCACCAGTCATAATGGCCACCTCTAAGAAGTGTACAAACAATAAATGCTGGAGATGGTGTAGAGAAAAGGGGGCCCTCCTACACTGTTGGTGGGAATGTATAATGGTGCAGTCACTATGGAGAAAAGTATGGAAGTTCCTTAAAAAACTAAAAATATAGGTGTCATATGATCCAGCAATCCCCCTCCTGGGCATATATCTGGAGAAAACTCTAATTCGAAAAGATACGTGCACCCCTATGTTCATAGCAGCACTACTTACAATAGCCAGGACATGGACGCAACCTAAATGTCCATGTATGTATGAATGGATAAAGAAGATGTGGTACATATATACAATGGAATATTACTCAGTCGTAAAAAAAGAATGCAGTAGTGCCATTTGCAGCAACATGGATCGACCTAGAGATGATCATATTAAGTGAACTAAGACAGAGAAAGACAAATATCATATGATATCACTTATATGTGGAATCTGAATATATTATATAAATGAACTTATTTACAAAACAGAGATAGATTTATAGTCATAGAAAACAAACTTATGGTTACAAAAGGGGAAAGACGGGGGGAGGGACAAATTAGGAGTTTGGGATTAGCAGATACAAGCTAATATATACAGAAATGATAAACAACAAGGATCTACTGTATAGAACAGAGAACTATATTCAACGTATTGCAATAACCTATAATGGAAAATAATCTGGAAAAAAATATATATATATACACACATATATATAACTGAATCACTGTGCTGCACCCCAAAAACTAACACAACATTGTAAATCAACCTGGGACCCATGTTCTTCTTCAGTGTGAATATCTTCTAGCAGCCAGCCAAGTCTAGGCTGTGTTAAACAAGAAAGTCCTAAGACCTAGAAGTTTTTATTTACTAGAATAACTTTGAAACTGACAAAATTTGATTAGTTACAGAATCAGTATGAGTATCATGGAGATACTCTTATAAAGCCCATAGGGAGGGTAGATAACAACTTGGCAGCATTACTTAAATAACATATTAAAATAAAGTATTTCCTGTTTAGAATTCACTGAGTTTAGGTTCCTCAATAAAATTCAGTATTTTGGTAAGAAAAAAGCATGAATGGTATTCCAGAAGAAGGGCACATATGAATGGTTAGGGGATACATATAGCAACCTGGAGTCTGAGTTACAGGAGAGAAAGGCAAGATGTCAGGAAGGAAATGCAATTAATCTAGATAATTATTAGGATTTGAAACAGAACAGAAAATCCTTAAAAGGTGACTGGTAGAAGTAAATAGTTTTTGACTTTCAAAGATCAGGAAGAGTTTCTATCAAGGATTTTATAAAATACATAGATAATAGTAATAATAATAAGGAAGAGCAGAAGGAGGAGAAGAAAACAGCAGTTGCTGTGTAGGTACATTCTAATTATTTTTTGTATTAAAATGATAATTAAAATGCATCATGGATAACTTACAGAAAAAATATTATTATTGCTCCCATTTCACAGTTAACATAAAACTTTGACACTAAATGACAATTATGGTGTGCAGTACCACTGAAAAATGAACGCTTGTCAATCTGACTGCAAAGTCCATGCGTGTAACCAACAGGGTGCCCTGCACACCTAGGACATCGGTTAAGTGGACAGCCTCAGACTTAGGCTCTTTCATTTGCAATTTTTTCCTATCTAAAGACTGATATTAAGCTGCTAGTATGTTCATTGGAAAGTCTTTTTTTTTTTTTTGAGGTAAAAAATCAGCTACATTTTCACATAAATTATTCATAGAAAATAAAGCATTAAAACACATTCTGGCTATCAGTTCTTTTCATATTCTCATTTAAATTCCAATAATGAATAACTCATAAATTTAGATCACATAAATTTAGATCAAACAGTAAATGAAAGAATGATGAGTTATAGATAATTATGTTACTAGATGATCTATTTTTTGGAATCATGATTTGAAAATAAATGTAGCCCCCCCCACACATTCTTAAAATTACATTTTTTTTCCTTCCAGTTGTGATATAATTGACATGCACAGCGCTTTATAAGTTTAAGGAGTACAGCAGGGATCCCTAACTCCTGGGCCATGGAACTGGGCCACACAGTAGGAGGTGAGCGGCAGGCAAGTGAGCGAAGCTTCATCTGTATTTACAGCCGCTCCCCATTGCTTGCCATACCACCTGACCTCCTCCTCCGGTCAGCATTACAGTGAGTTGTATAATTATTTCATTATGTTACAATGTAATCTACTAAAGTGCACAATAAATGTAACGTGCTTGAATCATCCTGAAACCATCCCCCCCACCACGGTCCGTGGAAAAATTGTCTTCCACGAAACTGGTTCCTGGAGCCAAAAAGGTTGGGGACCACTGGTGTGGTCAGCACAATTAAATCAGCACAATGATTTAACTTACATTCATCATGAAATGATTACCACAACAAGTTTAGTGAAAGTCTATTATCTCATATGGATACAACATAAAAGAAAAAGTAAAAAATTTTTCCTTATGAGAATTCTTAGGATTCACTCTCTTAACAACTTTCATATAACACAAAGTGTTAATTATATTCACCATGTTGTACATTACAGCCATAGTACTTATTTATCTTATAACTGGAAGTGTGTACCTTTTGACCACCTTCACTCAACTTCCCCTCCCTCCAATCCCTGTCTCTGGTAATCACAAATCTTATCTCTTTTTCTATGACTTTGCTTCTTTGTTTGTTTTTGAAAAATAACTGACCTACACCAGCATGTTAGTTCCTGGTGTGGAACAAAGTGATTTGATATTTCTATACATTTCAAAATGATCACAGTGGCCAGTCTAGTTACCATCTGTCACTATACAAAGATATTACATTGTTATTGACTATATTCCCCCTGCTGTACATTTCATATCATGACTCATTTATTTTGTAACTGGATGTTTGGACCTCTTAAATCTCCCTCACCTGTTTCTCTCATCCACCCGAACCCCACCCCTCTGGCAACCACCAATTTTTTCATGTATCTATGATTCTGTTTCATAATGTTTGTGCGTTTGTTTTGTTTTTATATTCCACATATAAGTGAAATCATATAGTATTTGTTTTCATCTGACTTATTTAGCATAATATTCCCTAGATCCACCCATGTTCTCACAATTGGAAAGTTTTCATTGTTTTATATGGCTGAGTAGCATTCCAAAGTATGTGTGTGTGCATATATGGATGTAGCAGTTATATCACATCTTTATCCATTCATCCGTTGATGGACACTTAGGTTACTTCCATATCTTGCCTATTATAAATAATGCTGCAATGAACAGAGGTGCGTATATAACTTTTTAAATTACTGTTTTTGTTTTCTTTGGATAAATACTCAGGATTTGAATGGCTGGATAGTATGGTAGCTCTATTTTTAATTATTTGAGGAACCTTCATACTATTTTCCATAATGGCTGCAGTAATTTACATTCCCAGCAACAGTGCAAGAGGGTTCCCTTTTCTCCACATCCCCACCAACACTTGTTATTTACTGTATTTTCTGATAATAGTCATTCTCGCAAGTGGGAGGTGATATCTCATTGTGGTTTTGAGCTGCATTTCTGAGGATTAGTGATGTTGAGCATCTTTTCATGTGCCTATTGGCCATTTGTGAATCTCCTTTGGGGGAAAAATGCATATTTAAGACCTCTGTTCATTTTGTAAATGGGTTGTTCATTTTTTGATGTTGAGTTGTATGAGTTCTTTGAATATTTTGGATATTAACCCCTTATCAGGGCTTCCCTGGTGGCGCAGTGGTTGAGAGTCCGCCTGCCGATGCAGGGGACACGGGTTCATGCCCCGGTCCGGGAAGATCCCACATGCCGCAGAGCGGCTAGGCCCGTGAGCCACGGCCGTTGAGCCTGAGCGTCCAGAGCCTGTGCTCCACAATGAGAGAGGCCACAACAGTGAGAGGCCCACATAACGCAAAACAAAAAAAAAAAGGAAAAGAAAAACCCTTATCGAATAGATCAACTGCAAATGTCTTCTCCAATTCAGCAGGCAGCGTTTTCTTTTCTTTTTCTTCTATTTTCTCTCTTTTTTGATATTTTCCTTTATTGTGCGAAAACTTTTTAGTTTTTTATGGTCCCATTTGTTTATTTTTGCATTCACTTCCCTTGCCTGAGGACACATATCTCCAAAAAATTGCTAAAATCTATGTCAAAGACTGTACTGCCTATGTTTTCTTCTAGGTTTTGTGGTTTCAGGTCCTACATTTAAGTCTTTAATCCATTTTGAGGTTTTTTTGTTGTTGTTGTAAAAAAGTAGTCCAGTTTGACTCTTTTGCATGCAGCTGTCCAGTTTTCCTTACACCATTTATTGAAAAAGCTATCTTTTTTCCATTGTGTACTCCTACCACTTTTGTTGTAGATTTATTGACCATATAAGTGTTGGTTCATTTCTGGAATCTCTACTCTGTTCCATTGATCTCTTTGTTTTTGTGCCAGTACCATTCTGTTTTGATTATTGTAGCTTTTGTGGTATAGTTTAAAATCAGGGCACATAATACTTCCTCCTTTGTTCTTTCTTAAGATTGTTTAGGCTACTTGCTGTCTTTTGTGTTTCCATACAAATTTCAGAATTATTTGCTCTAGTTCCGTGAAAAATGCCATTGGTATTTTGATAGCAATTATATTGAATCCTTAGATTGCCTTGGGTATTATGGTCATTATAACAATATTAATTCCTCCAACCATGAGCATGGTATATCTTTCCATTTGTTAGTGTCATCTTCAATTTCTTTTATCAGTGACTTTTAGTGTTCTGAGTATATGTCTTTTATCTCCTTAGTTGGATTTACTCATAGGTATTTTATTCTTTGTCATGCAATTTTAAATGGAATTGTTTTCTTAATTTCTTTTTCTCGTAGTTTGCTGTTAGTATATAGAAATGCAACAGATTTTTGTACATTAATTTTGTATCCTGAAACTTTGTTGAATTCATTAATGAGATTTAATAGTTTTTGATGGTGTCTTTAGAATTTTCTGTACATAGCATCATGTAATCTGTAAACAGTGAGAGTTTTACCACCTCCTTTCCAATTTGGATTCCTTTTACTACTTTAACTTATCTGATTGCTATGGCTACAACTTCTCATACTATGTTGAAGGTGGTAGTCAGAATGGAAATCCTTGTCTTGTTCCTGATCTTAGAGAAAATGACTTCAGCTTTTAACCATTGAATATGATGTTAGCTGTAGTTTTGTCATATATGGTCTTTATTATGTCGAGGTATGTTCCCTCTATACACAGTTTGTGAAGTGTTTTTATAATGAATTGGATGTTAACTTTTGTCAAAAGATGTTTCTGCGTCTATTCAAATAATCATATGGTTTTTACTCTTCAATTTGTTAATTAATTAATTTGTAGATATTGAACCATTCTCCCATCCCTGGGATAAATCCCACTTGATAATGGTGTATGATCCTTTTAATGTACAGTGGAATTTGATTTGTGAGTATTTTGTTTAGGATTTTTGCATCTGTTTTTCAGCAATATTGACCTGTAATTTTCTTTTTTTGCTGTGTTATTGTTGTTGTGTTTTTTGGTGTCAGGGTGATGCTGGCCTCATAGAATGAGTTTGGAAGTGTTCCTTCCTCTGCAATTTAAAAAAATAGTTTGAGAATTATAGGTGAGGCCTATCCTGTGAGGCCTATTCGAGGCCTGTGAAGTACTCTTGTCCTAGACTGTTGTTTGTTGGAAGGTTTTTGGTTTTGTTTTTTTATTCAATTTAATTACTAGTAATTGGTCTGGTCATATTTTGTATTTTTTTTTTCTGATTCAGTCTTGGGAGATTTTACATTTCTAGGAATTTATCCATTTCTTCTAGGTTGTCCACTTTATCTTATGATCCTTTGTATTTCTGTGGTGCTGGAAATAAATTCTCCTTTTTCATTTCTGATTTTATTTGAGCCCTCTATCTTTTTTCTTGATATGTCTGGCAAAATTACAAATTTTACTAAAAACTTTAAGTTGTTTATTCTATGTTTTAATTATTTAATAGGATTAAGCTGAATTTTTATTTGAAAATATCATTTATATATTCAAAAAACTTTGTGTGTCATTTTAACTTACTTACCTTAAAATAGAAAATGATATATAAGCATCAGGATTCTGACCTCAATAAAATTTATGATGAAAATAATTTCCAAAATGTTTGAAATTCTGACTCTGTGAAGTTGCCAATGCATTTTTAAAATATATTTGCAATAGATATATTTTAAAAAGCATAAATAGATTAATTAAAAGTATAAGAACAGTAATTAAAAGGAAGGTGTGGGGGTTGTGATTTCTTTGTATGTTTAATTGTAAATCAATTCACACTTGATTTAAATTACAGAAAATGCATACTCGACACCTAAGTTTAACAAATGGTAATATTTTACATTTAACTTAAACTTTTTCTAAATTTTAAAAATGGAAAATATGGTTAAAAGTAAAGCATCTCTCCCAATCCTTTTCTAAATACTTTTCTCATCAGAAATAAACAGCAAATATAATTATTTCTTTTACTCTCACTTATATTTGTATATATTTTTTAAATTAAAAACTATGGTATAATTTAAGATTAAAATATATTACTTTTTTAACATTACAGATACAAGAATTATATTGTACCTACTTTTAAATCAACTGCTTATTTTTCTGAATATTGTCTTTTCAATATTCATGTGTACATGGTTTATTCAACTGCTGAATAATATGTATTGTTTAGAAACTTATTAATTTAAAATATATTTATTTATCTTCTAACAGGGAATTCTACTAGTCTATGATTTAAATTGAAAAAAATGTGGGTACGTTATTAAACACACTCCCACATGTAATGCAAATGAAAAGGCTGGGTTCTAACTGTACATCTTCTTTTGATTAAAATAATAAAATATTAGTCCTTGAAGGGTTATAACTGTTAAAATCTCACCATAGATGAGTATTTCTATACTGTTATATTCTTAATAAAATTTGGCATTATCAAGGATGTTTAACTTTTTTAAATTTATGACTGAAACGCCATTCCCAATTTATAGAATTATACATTTCTTTAATATTTATTGGTAATTAGGATCTTTTTAAAACTGAGTTTTCATATTTTTTGCACATGTCTTCTATTACGTTACTTTTAAATTTTTTCTTTTTTACAAGTTTTTATAACATATTATTTATATATGATCTAGATAGTTTTTAAGAGTGTTGCAAATATTTACCTCCATTCTATGCTTAAATTTCAGCTTGTCTTTAATACAGTCAAAATATCTTTATTTTCTTTTTTAGATTGAATTATAGTTGATTTACCATATTATATTAGCTTCAGGTGTACAGCATACTGATTCAGTATTTCTATAGATTATTCTGTATTTAAAGTTATTACAAAAGAATGACTGATTCAGTATTTCTATAGATTATTCTGTATTTAAAGTTATTACAAAAGAATGTAAAGTTATTACAAAAAAAAATTCCCTGGGCTGTACAATATATCCTTGTTGTGTATCTATTTTATACATAGTAGGTGTTATTTCTTAATCTCATATCCCTATCTTGCCTCTCACCCATTTACCCTCCCCACTGGTAACCACTAGTTTGTTTTTAATATCTCTGGGTTTATTTCCCTTTAGTTATATACATTTGTTTCCTTTATTTTTTAGATTCCCCATATAAGTGATATCATACAGTATTTGTCTTTCTCTGTCTAATTTCATTAAGCATAATATTTTCTAGGTCCATCCATGTTGCTGAAAATGGCATAATTTCATTCTTTTTATGGCTGAGTAATATTGCAGTGCATATATATACCACATCTTCTTTATCCGTGTCTGTTGATAAACACATAGGTTGCTTCCATATCTTGGCTATTGTAAATAATGCTGCTATGAACACTGGGATGTGTGTATATTTTTTAATTATTGTTTTTGTTTTTTCCAGGTATATACATAGGAGTAGAATTTCTGAGTCAATAGGTAGTTCTATCTGCAGTTTTTGAGGAACCTCCATACTGTTTTCCACAGTAGTTAAATCATTTTTCATTCCCAGGTATTTTCCTTTTCATATGTATAAAACAAATCTTTTTTACTTTTTCCATTTGCTAAACGGAAGCTTTTAATCCCACCTCACAATATCTAATATGACACCTTGTCATTCATGATATGCGTTTAACATTCTTGGAGATAAGAACGCATTTATCAGTGTTTTATATGTATGAAAACCAATTAACACATATTGTCTTTTTGGAAAGAGACCTGCATCATTCATAGTCTGCAATTCTAATTACTAATAAAATTTAATAATAGGACAAAAGTGATCCATGCACTAGGACAAATATCAGCTGTCAGTGTTATCTATTAGCATTTTATCCAAATCTAGTAGTAGTAGGAAATAAGTGGTATTTTTTGCTCAGCTCCTCACATTATAACAACTGAAAATTAAACCACATTAAGTGAAACATAGGAAAACCTTTCTTTTCATTAACCTTTTTTTATAGGCTACTGAAATCACAATATGTAATAAAGTCCTGGTGCAGATGCTAAATAGATATTTCAGGTTTGACAGAATTTTACTTTTTCTTGTGACTTATCCCTCTGAATTATAGAGTATTCTAAGAATTATTTTGGGTTCAGTTACTGAAAGCAATTCTCTTTTCTGTAATTGCTAAAATATTTTGAACCTCCCTTTGAAAGCAATTTTTATTCCATTAATACTGCCTAGTACTTTTTGAAAAGTATATTTACCTCTGCAAGGAAATTATAAAATTCCAAATAAATTTAATATGCAGTTGTCTATCAAAACTGGACATCCATTGGTCTCCATTTTTTAGGGAAATATTTAAAACATATAAAAATAGAGAAAATAATAAAACTCTTAGCTTCCTAGTACAAGAATATAATATTTTGCCAGATATATATTTTATTGTATTGAATTAACATACTTATATATTATTCCTGTCTCTCTTTCCATAACTCAGACACAGCTAACCACTATAACTGCCCTACCTCTTCATTAAAATTTGGTGCCCAGAGCCAGCTCTACCCACCACCAGTCCCTCACATCAGGAAACTTCCACAAGCCTCTTAGATAGCCTCATCCACCAGAGGGCAGACCACAGAAGCAAGAAGAACTACAATCCTGCAGCCAGTGGAACAAACACCACATTCACAGAAAGACAGACAAGATGAAAAGGCAGAGGACTATGTATCAGATGAAGGAAAAAGATAAAACCCCAGAAAGCCAACTAAATGAAATGCATATAGGCAATAATACAGAAAAAGAATTCAGAATAATGATAGTGAAGATAATCCAGGACCTCAGAAAAAGAATGGAGGCAAAGATTGAGAAGATGCAAGAAATATTTAACAATGATCTAGAAGGATTAAACAGCGAACAAAGAGAGATGAACAATACAATAACTGAAATGAAAAATACACTAGAAGGAATCAATAGCAGAATAAATGAGGCAGAAGAACGGAAAAGTGACCTGGAAGACAGAATGGTGGAATTCACTGCTGCAGAGCAGAATAAAGAAAAAAGAATGAAAAGAAATGAAGACAGCCTAAGAGACCTCTGGGACAACATTAAATGCAACATTCACATTATAGGGATCCCAGAAGGAGAAGAGAGAGAGAAAGGACCAGAGAAAATATTTCAAGAGATTATAATTGAAAACTTCCCTAACATGAGAAAAGAAATAGCCACCCAAGACCAGGAAGTGCAGAGAGACCCATACAGGATAAACCCAAGGATAAACACGCCAAAACACACAGTAATCAAATTGGCAAAAACTAAAGACAAATAAAAGTTATTGAAAGCAGCAAGAGAAAAATGACAAATAATATACAAGGGAACTCCCATAAGGTTAAGAGCTGATTTCTCAGCAGAAACTCTAAAAGCCAGAAGGGAGTGTCATGATATACTTAAAGTGATGAAAGGGAAGAACCTACAACCAAGATTACTCTACCAAGCAAGGATCTCATTCAGATTCGATGGAGAAATCAAAAGCTTTACAGACAAGCAAAAGCTAATAGAATTCAGCACCACCAAACCAGCTCTACAAAAAAATGGTAAAGGAACTTCTCTAAGTGGGAAACACAAGAGAAGAAAAGGACCTGCAGAAACAAATGCAAAACAATTAAGAAAATGGTAATAGAGACATACATATAATTACCATAAATGTGAATGGATTAAATGCTCCAAACAAAAGACACAGGATTGCTGAATGGATACAAAAACAAGACCCATATATATGCTGTCTACAACAGACCCACCTCAGACCGAGGGACACATACAGACTGAAAGTGAGGGTATGGAAAAAGATATTCCATGCAAATGGAAATCAGAACAAAGCTGGAGTAGCAATACTCATATCAGATAAAATACACTTTAAAATAATGTTACAAGAGACAAGAAAGAACATTACATAATAATCAAGGGATCAATCCAAGAAGAAGATATAACAATTATAAATATATATGCACCTAACATAGGAGCACCTCAATATATAAGGCAACTGCTAACAGGTCTAAAAGAGTAAATCGACAGTAACACATTAATAGTGGGGGACTTTAACACTTCACTTAACACCAATGGACAGATTATCCAAACAGAAAATTAATAAGGAAACACAAGCTTTAAATGACACAATAGACCAGATAGTTTTAATTGATATTTATAGGACATTCCATCCAAAAATAGCAGATTATACTTCTTAAGTGTACACAGAACATTCTCCAGGATAGATCACAGCTTGGGTCACAAATCAAGCCTCAGTAAATTTAAGAAAACTGAAATCGTAACAAGGACCTTTTCTGACCACAACACTATGAGATTAGAAATCAATTACAGGGAAAAACGCATAAAAAACACAAACACATGGAGGTAAAAAATACGTTACTAAATAACCAAAAGATCACTGAAGAAATCAAAGAGGAAATCAAAAAATACCTATAGACAAACAAAAATGAAAACCTATGGGATGCAGCAAAAGCAGTTCTATGAGGGAAATTTACAGCTGTACAAGCCTACCTCAAGAAACAAGAAAAATCTCAAATAAACAGTCTAACCTTACACCTAAAGGAAGTAGAGAAAGAAGTACAAACAAAGCCCAAAGTCAGCAGAAAGAAAGAAATCTTAAAGCTCAGAGCAGAAATAAATGAAATAGAAACAAAGAAAAGAAGAGCAAAGATCAATAAAACTAAAAGCTGGTTCTTTGAGAAGATAAACTTGATAAACCATTAGCCAGACTCATCAAGAAAAACAGGGAGAGGAATCAAATCAATAAAATTATAAATGAAAAAGGAGAGTTACAACAGACACGGCAGAAATAAAAAGAATCCTAAGAGGCTATAACAAGCAACTCTATGACAATAAAATGGACAACCTGGAAGAAATGGACAAATTCTTAGAAAGGTATAACCTTCCAAGGCTGAACCAGGAAGAAATAGAAAATATGAACAGACCAATCACAAGTAATGAAACTGAAACCGTGATTAAACATCTTACAACAAGCAAAAGTCCAGGACCAGATGGCTTCACAGGGAATTCTATCAAACATTTAGAGAAGAGCTAACACCCATCCTTCTTAAACTGTTCCAAAAAATTGCAGAGGATGGAAAACTACCAAACTCATTCTATGAGGCCATCATCACCCTGATACCAAAACCAGACAAAGATACTACAAAAAAAGAAAATTAAAGACTAATATCACTGATGAATATAGATGCAAAAATCCTCAACAAAATAGGAGCAAACAGAATCCATCAACACATTAAAAGGACCATACACCATGATCAAGTGGGATTTATCCCAGGAATGCAAGGATTCTTCAATATACGCAAATCAATCAATGTAACACCATATTAACAAATTGAAGAATAAAAACCATATGATCATTTCAATACACACAAAAAAAGCTTCTGACAAAATTCAACACCCATTTACGATAAAAACTCTCCAGAAAGTGGGCATAGAGGTAACCTACCTCAACGTAATAAAGGCCATATATGACAAACTCACAGCAAACATCATTCTCAATGGTGAAAAACTGTAAGCATTTCCTCTAAGATCAGGAACAAGACAAGGGTGTCCACTCTCAACACTTTTATTCAACATAGTTTTGGAAGTCCTAGCCTCGGCAATCAGAGAAGAAAAAGAAATAAAAGGAATAAAAACTGGAAAAGAAGAAGTAAAACTGTAACTGTTTGTAGATAACATACTATACATAGAGAATCCTAATGATGTCACCAGAAAACTACTAGAGCTAAACAATGAATTTGGTAAAGTTGCAGGATACAAAATCAATGCACAGAAATCTCTTGCATTCCTATACACTAATGATGAAAAATTTGAAAGAGAAATTAAGGAAACACTCCCATTTACCACTGCACCAAAAAGAATAAGTACCTTGGAATAAACCTACCTAGGGAGACAAAAGACTTGTATGTAGAAAACTATAGGACACTGATGAAAGAAATTAACGATAATACCAACTGATGGAGAGATACCATGTTCTTGGATTGGAAGAATCAATATTGTGAAAATGACTATACTACCTAAAGCAATCTACAGATTCAATGCAATCCCTATCAAATTACCAATGGCATTTTTTACGGAACTAGAACAAAAAATCTTAAAATTTGTATGGAGACACAAAAGACCCCGAATAGCAAAAGCAGTCTTGAGGGAAAAAATAGGAGCTGGAGAAATCAGACTTCCTGACTTCAAACTATACTGCAAAGCTACAGTAATCAAGACAATATGGTACTGGCACAAAAACAGAAATATAGATCAATGGAACAAGATAGAAAGCCCAGAGATAAACCCATGCACCTATGGTCAACTAATCTATGACAAAGGAGGCAAGGATATACAATGGAGAAAAGACAGTCTCTTCAATAAGTGGTGCTGGGAGAACTAGACAGCTACAGGTAAAAGAATTAAATTAGAACACTCCCTAACACCATACACAAAAATAAACTCAAAATGGATTAGAGACCTAAATGTAAGACCGGCACTATAAAACTCTTAGAGGAAGAACACTCTTTGACATAAATCACAGCAAGATCTTTTTTATCCACCTCCTAGAGTAATGAAAACAAAAATAAACAAATGGGACCTAATGAAACTTCAAAGCTTTTGCACAGCAAAGGAAACCATAAACAAGACCAAAATACAACCCTCAGAATGGGAGAAAATATTTGCAAATGAATCATCAAAGGATTAATCTCCAAAATATAGAAACAGCTCATGCAGCTCAATATTATAAAAACAAACAACCCAATCCAAAAATGGGCCAAAGACCTAAATAGACATTTCTCCAAAGAAGACATACAGATGGCCAACAAACACATGAAAAGCTGCTCAACATCACTAACCATTAGAGAAATGCAAATCAAAACCACAGTGAGGTATCACCTCATACCAGTTAGAATGGGCATCATCAGAAAATCTACAACAAATGGTAGAGAGGGTGTGGAGAAAAGGGAACCCTCCTGCAGTGTTGGTGGGAATGTAAATTGATACGGTCATTATGCAGAACAGTATTGAGGTTCCTTAAAAAACTAAAAGTAGAATTACCATATGACCCAGCAATCCCACTACTGGGGATATACCCAGAGAAAACTATAATTCAAAGACACATGCACCCCAATGTTCAATGCAGCACTATTTACAATAGCCAGGTCATGAAAGCAACCTAAATGCCCATCAACAGACGAATGGATAAAAAAGATGTGGTAGATATATCCAATGGAATATTACTCAGCCTTAAAAAGGAATGAAATTGGGTCATTTGTAGAGACATAGATGCATCTAGAGACTGTCATACAGAGTGAAGTAAGTCAGAAAGAGAAAAACAAATATCATATATTAACGCATATATGTGGAACCTAGAAAATGGTATAGATGAACCGGTTTGAAGAGGAGAAATTGAGACACAGAAGTAGACAAAACACATATGGACACCAAGGGGGGAAAGAAGCAGGGGATGGGGGTGGTGGTGTGATGAATTGGGAGATTTGGATTGACATGTATACACTGATGTGTATAAAATGGATGACTAATAAGAAAAAAACAATTTGGTGCTCATAAGGTATTAATGCTTTAAATTTGATAATGGTATATATACTTGTGTATATATGTATATAAATACACATATCCCTTAAAATAATGAAAATGGTATCATGTTATACGTTTCTTTTTTTTTTTTTTTTTTTTTGGCTACATTGCACAGTGTGTGGAATTCCCTGACTAGGAATGAACCTGTGCCCCCTGCATTGGGAGTGCGGAGTCTCAACCACTGGACCTCCACATTTTTTTTTTCCAAACTGCTATTTTTCTTCAGTACTATTGTTTGGAGATATTAACATTGATATATTTATATGTAATTTCATTCATTTAAAGTGCTCTTTATTTCCATTTCATGTGTAAAAATCATTTTATGTCCCCAGTTCCCTATTTTCAGGAAATTCAGTAATTTCTATAATCCCGTATTATAAAAATTACTCATATGCCTTAGTTATTCTCTAGAGTAAACTCACAAAGTGAATTTCTGGTTATATACATCGACACATGGCTATAGGCACTTAAGCTCCTATTAGTGAGGCTTGATTTATATCATTTCCCTACAACCCTGCCAACACTTTATGTTACCAGAAGTTGTGATAAAGTAAAACTGTCAGTCTTATGGGTTGGAAATGGTAACTTAAGGTTTTGCTTTTTAAATAGCATTTTTCCATGATTGCTACTTAATTTGAGCATATTTTTGTATTTTTATTGGGTCCTGGATGTTAATACCTCTGGCACACCTCTGGGGAATCTGGTGTAAAATAATACAATCTAATGTGGAGAATTAAAATTTTAACCCAGAATACACATTAATAAGGGTGGTGTAACTAAAACTTGAAATATACATTCAAAAAAATTAAAGAAATAATTTGATATGAATGATGGTCATTAGGAAGGAAGGAAGGTAGGACTCAGTCACAAATTAAACGATATGCTATACTTATTACAAGATGAGTAGATTAAAAATATTAAAAATAGAAAACATAATTTGAAAAGATACATGAACCCCAATATTCATAGCAGTATTATTTAAAATAGCCAAAATATGGAAGTAACCTAAGTGTCAATCAACAGATGAATGGATAAAGAAAATGTTATATATATATACATAATATATGCAATTGAGTATTACTCAGCCGGAAGAAAAGAGTGAAATTCTGCCATTTACAGCAATGTGGATGGACCCAGAAAGTTTTAAGTGAAGTAAGTCAGAGAAAGACAAATACTCTACGTTGTCACTTATATGTAGAATCTAAAAAATAAAATGAACAAATATATGTAGCAAAATAGACACTGACTCACAGATGAAGAGAATAATCTTGTGGTTATCAGTGGGGAGAGAAAATGGGGGAGGGGCAAGATAAGAGTATGGGATTAAGAGATACAAACTACTATGTATAAAATAGATAAGCAACAAAGATATATTACACAGCACAGGGAAATATATTTCCCATTTTTTTGTAATAAATTTAAATGGAGTACAACTTATAAAAATATTGAATCACTATGCTGTACACCTGAAACTAATGTAATATTGTAAATCAACTATATTTCAATAAAAATATATATAAAAATCTTAATTTAAAGAAATAAGAAAAATTAGCACAATTAAGTTTTCCCAGGCAACTTGTTAAAGAAACAAACAAAATTTTAACAGCATTATTGAAATATAGTTCACATACCATATAATTAATCCATTTAATATGTATATTTAATGGTTTTTAGTA
Source organism: Stenella coeruleoalba (assembly GCF_951394435.1). Lineage (NCBI taxonomy): Eukaryota > Metazoa > Chordata > Mammalia > Artiodactyla > Delphinidae > Stenella > Stenella coeruleoalba. The sequence goes on from NC_137151.1 coordinate 10,505,131, forward strand.
TATTCACAGTTATGAGCACCCATCACCACAGTCAAATTTAGAATATTTTCAACACCTCAGGAAGAAACCCTGTATCTTTTAGCTATCATATATCTTACCCCATATCCCTACAGCCTTAAGCAATCACTAAACTTCTTCGTGTCTCTCTATAAGATTCCCGTATTCTGGACATTTCATATGAATGGAATTATATAGTATTAGTTGTCTGTGACTGGCTTCATTCACTTATCAAGATATGTCTTTTTCTATCCATATAGTTGGATCTTTGAATCTAAAATGTGTCTCCTATGGACAGCATATAGGTAAATCAGTTGTTTTTTTAATCCAGTCTATTTCTGTCTTCTATAGAGATTGTTTAATCTATTAATATTTGATGTTATTATTGATATACTGGGATTTACATCTTCCATGCTACTCTTTGTTTTCTATATAACTAGCATTCCTCTATTCCTTCTATCTTGCTTTCTTTTTTGTTTGTTTTGTTTGTTTGTTTGCTTTGCGGTACACGGGCCTCTCACTGTTGTGGCCTCTCCCATTGTGGCACACAGGCTCCGGACGCACAGGCTCAGCAGCCATAGCTCATGGGCCCAGCCGCTCCGCGGCATGTGGGATCTTCCTGGACCAGGGCACAAACCCGTGTCCCCTGCATCGGCAGGTGGACTCTCAACCACTGCGCCACCAGAGAAGCCCCTATCTTACTTTCTTTTGAATTAAATGAATATTTTCTAATTTAGATTTTCATTTTGTTACTGATTTTCTTCTCTATATTTTTAGAGGATTTTTCTAGTCTTGGTTATAGGGTTTACCATTTACATCCTAACTTAAAAGAATAAGCTTCAGATTCATAGCAGCTAAATACAGTGATGTATGGAAATATTGCTCCCATATAAAGCTCCATTCCTTTTCCCACTTTGAATGTATTATTATTATACATATTACATTTATTAATGTTTCAAATTCAACATATAACAATGTATTTTTTATCTGTACTTATTTCCTTAGCCCAATAGACCTTTGCTTCCATCCAACTCTTTTTTAATTGATACTATTTGCCAATGTATCATACATATATCACATTTCTATACGTTACAGGGCCAAAAGTAAGTTATGTAGATATTATTTTATGCATTCCCTTTTAAAATAATTTAAGAAAGGATAAAATGCATTTAAACATTATATAACATTTACTGTGCTTTTATTGTTGTTTTATGTGGGTTTGAATTATTGTCTGGGTCTCTTGCTTTAAGCCTGTAGAAAATTTTTAGTAATTTTTGTAAGGCAGGTCTGTTAGCAACAAATTTTTTTCAGTTATTTTTGACCTGAGAAGTCTTTTATTTTCATGTTTGAAAAGTGTTTTTTCTCAATATTAGACACTTGTTTGACTGTTTTTGTTTGAGCAGTATGAATATGTTATCCCACGGCTTTCTGACATTTATTGGTTTTTGTTGAGAAAGCAGCTGTTTATCTTATTGGAGTCCTCTTAGTAAAACTGAGTTGTTTTCTCTTGTTTTATTCAATATTTTCTCCTGGTTTTTTTTTTGGTTTTTTTTTTTTAACTATAATGTGTGTTTGTGAATATCTTTGTGTTTTCCCTACTTGGAATTCATTGAGCTTTCTGGATGTGTAGGTTATTATTTTCAATAAATTTGAGAAGTTTTCAAGCATTATTTCTTTGAAGATTTTTTCCTCTCCTATCGTCTTCTAATTATGCACATATTGGTACATTTGATGTTATCCTACATTTGTCTGAGGCTCTCTTTGTTTTCATTCTTGTTTCTCTATGCTCTTCAGCTTGTATAATTCCTATCAATATACTTGCAATTTACTTATTCTTTCTTCTGTTACTTCAAATTTACTGTTGATATCCTCTAGTGATTTTTTTAAAAAATTTGGGGTCTACATTAGTCAAAACTCATCCAGCTGTATACTTAGTATCTGTCCATTTTGTTACATATAATCTACCTCAATAAATGTTTCAACTGCTAAAAATATTTTTTTTTAATTTTCAAATAATAAATGCTGGAGAGGGTGTGGAGTAAAAGGAACCCTCTTACATTGTTGGTAGAAATGTAAATTGGCGCAGTCACTATGGAGAACAGTATGGAGTTTCCTTAAAAAAACTAAAAATAGAATACCATATTATCCTGCAATCCCACTCCTGGGCATATATCCAGAGAAAAACATAATTTGAAATATTCATATCAGCACTATTTACAATAGCCAAGACGTGGAAGCTACCTAAGTATCCATCGACAGAGGAATGGATAAAGAAGACATGGCATGGGCTTCCCTGGTGGCGCAGTGGTTGAGAGTCTGCCTGCCGATGCAGGGGACACAGGTTCGTGCCCCAGTCCTGGAAGATGCCGCAGAGTGGCTAGGCCCCTGAGCCATGGCCACTGAGCCTGCGCATCCAGAGCCTGTGCTCCGCAATGGGAAAGGCCACAACAGTGAGAGGCCCGCGTACTGCAAAAAACAAAAACAAAAAAAACCCACCATAGTCAAATTGCTGAAACTAAAATGAAGAGAAAAATATTTAAACCATCTAGAAATAAAATACCATAATAAGTGGTTAATTCAACAAAAAGATATAACAATGCTAAGTATTCATCTAAAAATATAGCTTAGATATGTAACATAAAATGATGAACTGAAGTGGAAGTAGACAAATCCACACTCATTCATGGAGATTTTTGTATATATCTCTTTGTAGGTTATAGAACAAGTAAGTATATGTGAATTGATCAACAATACTAACCAACATAATTATTTGACTAACCAATGAAGACAGAAGTCATAACAGTGGAAACCTCAGAGTTATGGATTGGGAAAAGATGCAAGGCATCTTATGAGATCTATAAATGTTTTATAGGTTGTCTGGATAGTTTACAGATGGATGTAAATATATGATAACACCATTAAAATGTATATCTAAGGATATTATACTTTATATTCTTTACAGTTATCTACTATTCCTCACTTTAATAAAGAAGAAGTAAGAAGTAACTTTAAGTAAGAAAAAAAAATGAATCCAGCATAAAGAGTGAGATGGTAGAAAGAATGGTAATCAAATAATTTATATTTATTGATAATGATAAAGTTAAATATAAGCAATGATTGAGTTAAAGATTAGAGGAGTGAAAAAATATAGCAATAAAATAATAAACAACATAAAAAGACAGAAGAGGTTATTAGATATTAGTATATCTTCACTTTCAGGAATAGCAGACATGATAATTCAACTCAACGCTACCAATGGGTATCCTTCAAACGCCTACAGAATGTGCTTAAAGCCATCCTCAGCTACTTAGGCAAAAAATAATTATAGGACCTTGATTCAGAAGAATCAGATACCCAAAAGCGTGGGACTTATATCTAGGCCCCCCTTTAACCCAGAAGAGCATGCAGATTCCAGAAAAGAGTCTGTGAAGGCATTTGACAGTTCTTCATAGTCACTGGGGTGAGGGGTGGGAGATGCACAGGGAACAGGAGTCCAGGCCATCCAAAAGAATGGTAAATGTGTGCTTGGTCCTGAAACCTCCAAGGTTTACCCTTTAAATACATAAGCATATTTAAGACAGCCTTTGTAAAGTTCTTGGCTACTAATTCTGTCCTCTATGTCATTTCTAAGTCATTTCTAAGTGTTTCTGTTGACTGATTTCTTTTTTGGTCATAGGTCAAATTGTTTAGCTTCTTTGTATGTCTCGTAATATGTGACTGTATGATGGATATTGCTAATAATATGTTGCTTGATATTTTAATTTTTTTAAAGAGTGATGGAGTTTCTTCTGGCAGGCACTTATGTTACTTAGAGAGCAGCTTGACTCTTTTGGGGTGTTTTTAAGCTTTGTTAGGGCAGGTAGACAGCAGTGTGTTTCGTAGCAACCGTTTAGCTCTGCAAGTTTTCTTATCTGCAAAATGAGGGTAAGATAGCAGCAGTACCTACTTTACACTTATTCTGATAATTACATTACTTAATCTATGTAATGTAGATTACATATGTAATCTTACATATGTAAGATATGTAAGTATCTTAGAACAGCGCTTAGTGCAGGGTAGAGCCACTGTCACCTATTATCAATACTATTTTTTTAATATTATATTATTAAGTCAGTAGGGTGAAGAAAGTGGAAGGACTAAAGAAAACACCATAATACAATTAAAAGCAGCAAAGAAAAAAGAACTTTTGGAAAAACTGGATGTAAAGGAAAGTACAAATAGCTAATATTTTATGTGAATCCAAATATTTCAATATTCAAAGAGCTAAACAGGATGCAGTAGAAAATTAAAAGAAAAATGTTTTTGTAATTGAATAAAATTATATTACAAATATATGTTACTAATAGGTAATACTCTTAAGAACACAGAAATGAAGGCTGGCAAACTTACTATCAGAAAAATGGACTTTAAGGAAATGCATTATTGAGGTTAAAAAATATTCCCTTGTATTCCCCTCGTTTGCTTAACGTATAATATACTTCAAACTTTGAGGGCCTAATTTAAGTATAATTCTTGAATATCATTGCTCACAAACTCTTCCAACTTGGAAGACCTGCTGATCATCTTGGCCCACAGTTAGAGCTCACTAAATGTCTATTTGAAATAGAGAAGAAACTTAGTGATAAAACAGGTATAAACAGTCTATGGGATTTCTATTCCTCAGTTTCTAAAATATCAATATTTAGAGGTTTTGGAGATTAAAATGTTAATGCTAACGTGCTTGATAACAATTTAGCTATCAAGTTACTATTACTATTTACAACTACTATTATTAGATGACATACAATATTACAGGTAAATAGATCATATCTGATTTAGTTTTCAAACATGTAGTATAATCATTTTCAATTCACAACCATGTCTGGTTATATATGTTATATTATCATTTATATCTCATATGTAGATAATTTTAATTGTTCAAATTTGGGTTAACCATTTAGTTTCTTCACTTAATTTCAAATTCAGAGATATATAACTACTTAAAATGGAAACAGTCTTTTCTAGTGAAGTGCAAATTTCATCTTTAATTAGTTAATTTCCAAATAGCTGCTCCTAGCTATAGCTATTAAGTGCCCTTCTATGCCTTATCCATAATATACAGAGTTTAAGTCAACCAACTTTCATGCCTAATGCTTTTCAATTATTTGGTTTCTCACACAATGAATAAATTACAAAAAAGAGAGAAAAAATTAAAAGTGAACTGAGTATTTGACTCTACTGATGTATCATTGCAGAGCAGTTAATTTCTTTGAATTTGGGGAAAAATGGAAGAATAAACTCCAGAGGTACAGAATGTCTCTCATGATGTTCATTTTCATTTTTTAAATAGATACCTTGGCTACTTTTAGATTTCTAATTATAATTACCCTTTAGGTTCCACCTTGCAAAATACAGATTTTAAAGAATTTAAAGAAGAGTCTTGATTGATTACTTTTAGACAAACTGAGGTTTTGACAGACAGGTTGAGGTTTCAAAAGAGTCTGTAAATTCAAGATAAGGTATGGCTTGTGGATAATGGCATGCCCAGGCTAATGCAAATCATGTGCTTAACATTTTAATAGCCTGTGTTGCAGTGGTCTAACTCCTATCTCCTGTCACTGTTTTTATAGGATTTGTACAGAAAGCATGTTATAGAATTCCTGAAAGGTATAGTTAACTATGTAATAATTGGTGTAAAATGGAGTGTAGAGTACCCAAATAGACACATGTACTATATGCTGAATCATTATTTCATTTCACTGATGAAGTTTGAGTGAATCCTCCAGATACAGTCAGTGGCTTCTTATATTCTACCTGCTCATTAGGGTAGATCCAAGTCTTGCTACACCTAAGCCGATATCATTTTAGGAGCTCTTTTTCAGAAAAAGAAAAAGTCTTATAAGTGAATACTTATTTAGAAAGAAAAGATAAATCACAAATACAATATTTAAAAGTTGGCAATAAAGGGTTGCTCTTGCAATGTGCAGAAAGTATATATATGTACACACACACACATATTTGATTAACCCTTATACATCTCTATGATATGTCTTCCCTAAACTTTTAGATTTTCATTCTTTCATTGCCCTTTTCATAACAAAGATCTGGTAATATAATTTTCTATAGCTAGAATAAAATATTTTATTCTCTTTCCTATTCGTCCTTTGGCATGATTGATTTTTAATAAATATTTCTTTCAGTGTAACAACCTGTTATTAGTGCCATAAAAATTCTCAGATTAAATTAAAATGTCTATATAAGGAAAATTATAAAACTCTGATGAATGAAATCAAGGAACTGCATAAATGGAGAGGTACTTTATGCTCCTGGATATCTCAATACTGTCAAGTTGCCAGTTTTTCCCAACTTGATCTATAGATTCTTTGCAAACCCAAACAAAATCCCAGCAAGTTATTTTGTGGTCAATATCCACAAAATAACTTGCTTGGATTCCAAAGTTTATGGAGAGACAGAAGACCCAGAATAGTCAACAATATTGAAGAGAAGAACAAAGTTAAATAACTGACACAACATGGTTTCAAAAATTACTATAAAGCTACAGCAATCAAGACTGTATAGTTTAGGGGTTTCCCTGGTGGCACAGTGGTTGAGAGTCCACCTGCCAATGCAGGGGACACGGGTTCGTGCCCCGGTCCGGGAAGATCCCACATGCCACGGAGCGGCTGGGCCCGCGAGCCATGGCCGCTGAGCCTGCACGTCCGGAGCCTGTGCTCCGCAGCGGGAGGGGCCACAGCGGTGAGAGGCCTGCGTGCCGCAAAAAAAAACAAAAAACAAAAAAAATAATAATAAGACAACAAAGATATGGTTCCTGAAAGAAAGAACTGATGAATTTAACTCCATTATTTTTTTAAATTGCTTTGGGAAAGATAGTCAAGAGAATGAGAAGACAAGGCACAAAGAAAAAAAATTTTGCAAAAGACACATCTGATAAATGACTGTTATTCAAAATATACAAAGAACTCTTAAACTCAACAATAAGAAAATAAGCAACCTGATTAAAAAATGGGACAAAAACCTTAACCAATATCTCTGCAAAGAAGATATATGAGTGGCAAACACACATATAAAAAGACACTCCATATCATATGTCACCAGGACATTAAAACATCGAAAGGGTATCGCTATACACCTATTGGAATGACCAAAATGCAGAACACTGAAACCAAATGCTGATAAGGATGTGAAGCAACAGAACTGTCATTCATTGGCTGATGGGTGTGCAAAATGGTTCATTCATTCTGGAAGACAGTCTGGCAATTTCTTACAAAAATATACATACCCTTACCATAAGATCTAGCAATCACAGATCTTGGTTTTCTATAATGAGCTGAAAACTTATGCCCACACAAAACCTGCACACAGGTATTTACAGCAGCTTTATTCATAAATGTCAAAACTTGGAAGCAACTAAGATGCCCTTCTGCAGGTGAATAAACAAACTAAGGTACATCCAGACAATGGAATATTATTCAGTGCAAAAAAGAAATGAGCTACTAAGCCATGAAAAGACACAGAGGAAACTTAAATGCACATCACTAAGTGAAGGAAGCCAATCTGAAAAGGCTACAGATTGTCTGATTCCAAATATATGACATCCTGGAAAAAGCAAACTGTGCAGAATTAAAGAGAACAGTGGTTGCTAGGGTTAGGGTAAAGGAAGGGATGAATAGGAACAGCACAGAGAATTTTTAGGTTAGTAAAACTACTCTATATGACACTGTAATGTTTGATACATGTCACTATCCATTTGTCCAAACCCATAGAGTGTAAAACACCAAGAATAATTACTAATGTAAACTGTGGAATTTGGGCCACGATAATGTGTCAATATAGGTTCATCACTTGTAATAAATGTACCACTCTAATTAGCAACTTGTAAGGCAAATAAACTCTCTACTGCCACGTTTCTCAACATGGAGCACCAGCCCCCAGAGTTTATCTTTTCACTAAGGCTATTTCCGCTATTGTCTTTGCTGATCGCCCAATGTGCCAAAACCAGAGATCAAAACTGAGTCCTCATTATTTGACCAACCACTTAGGAATCCAGTCAAACATTATGCAGGGCTACTACTTTTTTTCTTATCAGAATTGACATTTAATCTTTTTTCTTTAACAACTTTTTATTATTTTTAATTTCTTTTAACATATTTATTGGAGTATAACTGCTTTACATTGCTGTGTTACTTGCTGCTGTACAAAAAAGTGAATCAGATATATAAGCATACATATCACCATATCCCCTCCCTCTTGCATCTCCCTCCCACCCTCCCTATCCCACCCCTCTAGGTGGTCAAACAGCACTGAGTTGATCTCCCTGTGCTATGCAGCTGCTTCTCACTAGCTATCTATTTTATATTTGGTAGTGTATATAACTCCATGCCACTCTCTCACTTCGTCCCAGCTTACCCTTCCCCTTATCCATGTCCTCAAGTCCATTGTCTACATCTGCATCTTTATTCCTGTCCTGCTCCTACGTTCTTCAGAACCTTTTTTTTTTTATTCTATATATATGTGTTAGCATATGGTATTTGTTTTTCTCCTTCGTATTTCACTCTGTATGACAGTCTCTAGGTCCATCCAACTCACAACAAATAACTCAATCTCATTTCTTTCTATGGCTGAGTAACATTCCTTTGTATACATGTGCCACATCTTCTTTATCCATTCATCTGTTGATGGACACTTAGGTTGCTTCCATGTCCTGGCTATTGTAAACAGAGCTGCAATGAACATTGTGGTACATGACTCTTTTTGAATTATGGTTTTCTCAGCATATATGCCCAGTAGTGGGATTGCTGGGTTGTATGGTAGTACTATTTTTAGGTTTTTAAGGAAACTCCATACTGTTCTCCATAGTGGCTGTATCAATTTACATTCCCACCAACAGTGCAAGAGGGTTCCCTTTTCTCCACACACTCTCCAGCATCTGTTTGTAGATTTTTGGAGAATGGCCATTTTGATTAGTGTGAGGTGATACGTCATTGTAGTTTTGATTTGCATTTCTCTAATGATTACTGATGTTAAGCATCCTTTCATGTGTCTGTTGGCCATCTGTATATCTTCTTTGGAGAAATGTCTACTTAGGTCTTCTGTCCATTTTTGGATTGGGTTGTTTTCTGATATTGAGCTGCTTGTAAATTTTGGAGGTTAATCCTTTGTCAACTGCTTCATTTGCAAATATTTTCTCCCATTCTGAGGGTGTCTTTTCATCTTGTTTATGGTTTCCTTTGCTGTGCAAAAGCTTTTAAGTTTCATTAGGTGCCATTTGTTTCTTTTAGTTTTTATTTCCATTTCTCTATGAGGTGGGTCAAAAAGGATCTTGCTGTGATTTATGTCATAGAGTGTTCTGCCCAGGTTTTCCTCTAAGAGTTTGATAGTGTCTGGCCTTACATTTAGGTCTTTAATCCACTTGGAGTTTATTTTTGTGTATGGTGTTAGGGAGTGTTCTAACGTCATTCTTTTACATGTAGCTGTCCGGTTTTCCCAGCACCACTTATTGAAGAGGATGTCTTTTCTCCATTGTATATACTTGCCTCGTTTATCAAAAATAAGGTGACCCTATGTACATGGGCTTATCTCTGGGCTTTCTAGCCTGTTCCATTGATCTATATTTCTGTATTTGTTCCAGTACCATACTGTCTTGATTACTGTAGCTTTGTAGTATTGTCTGAACTGAGAGAGTCTGATTCCTCCAGCTCCGTTTTTCTTTCTCAAGATTGCTTTGCTGTTTGGGGTCTTTTGTGTTTCCATACAAATTGTGAAATTTTTTGTTCTAGTTCAGTGAAAAATGCCAGTGGTAGTTTGATAGGGATTGCATTGACTCTATAGATTCTTTGGGTAGAAGAGTCATTTTCACAATGTTGATTCTTCCAATCCAAGAGCATGTTATATCTCTCCATCTGTTTGTAACATCTTTGATTTCTTTAATCAGTGTCTTATAGTTTTCAACATACAGGTCTTTTGTCCCCTTAGGTAGGTTTATTCTTAGGTATTTTATTCTTTTTGTTGCAATGGTAAATGGGAATGTTTCCTTAATTTCCCTTTCAGATTTTTCATCACTAGTGTATAGGAATGCAAGAGATTTCTGTGCATTAATCTTGTATCCTGCTACTGTACCAAATTCATTGATTAGCTCTAATAGTTTTCTGGTAGCATCTTTAGTATTCTCTATGTATAGTATTATGTCATCTGCAAACAGTGACAGATTTACTTCCTCTTTTCTGATTTGGATTCCTTTTATTTCTTTTTCTTCTCTGATTGCTGTGGCTAAAACTTCCAAAACTATGTTGAATAATAGTGGTGAGAGTGGACAGCCTTGTCTTCTTCCTGATCTTAGTGGAAATGCTTTCAGTTTTTCACCATTGAGAATGATGTGGTCTGTGGGCTTGTCATATATGGCCTTTATTATGTTGAGGTAAGTTCCCTCTATGCCAACTTTCTGGAGGGTTTTTACCATAAATGGGTGTTGAATTCTGTTGAAAGCTTTTTCTGCATCTATTGAGATGATCATATGGTTTTTCTCCTTCAATTTGTTAATATGGTGTATCACATTGATTGATTTGCATACACTGAAGAATCCTTGCATTCCTGGGATAAACCCCACTTGATCATGGTGTACGATCCTTTTTAATATGCTGCTGGATTCTGTTTGCTAGTATTTTGTTGAGGATTTTTGCATCTATGTTCATAGTGATATTGCCCTGTAGTTTTCTTTCTTTGTGACATCTTCGTCTGGTTTTAGTATCAGGATGATGGTGGCCTCACAGAATGAGTTTGGGAGTGTTCCTCCCTCTGCAATATTTTGGAAAAGTTTGAGAAGGATAGGTGTTAGCTCTTCTCTAAATATTTGATAGAATTCACCTGTGAAGCCATCTGGTCCCAGACTTTTGTTTGTTGGAAGATTTTTAATCATAGTTTCAATTTCAGTGCTTGTGATTGGTCTGTTTATATTTTTTATTTCTTCCTAATTCAGTCTCGGAAGGTTGTGCTTTTCTAAGAATTTGTCCATTTCTTCCATGTTGTTCATTTTATTGGCATATAGTTGCTTGTAGTAATCTCTCATGATCCTTGGTATTACTGCAGTGTCAGTTGTTACTTCTCCTTTTTCATTTCTAATTCTATTGATTTGAGTCTTCTCCCTTTTTTCCTTGATGAGTCTGGCTAATGGTTTTTCAATTTTGTTTATCTTCTCAAAGAATCAGCTTTTTGTTTTATTGATCTTTGCTATCATTTACTTCACTTGTTTTTCATTTATGTCTGATATGATCTTTATGATTTCTTTCCTTCTGCTAACTTTAGGGTTATTTTGTTCTTCTTTCTCTAACTGCTTTACGTGTAAGGTTCAGTTGTTTGAGATGTTTCTTTTTTCTTGAGGTAGAATTGTACTGCTATATACTTCCCTCTTAGAACTGCTTTTGGTGCATCCTATAGGTTTTGGGTCATCATGTTTTCATTGTAACTTGTTTCTAGGTATTTTTTGAGTTCCTCTTTGATTTCTTCAGTGATCTCTGGAATATTAAGTAGTGTATTGTTTAGCCTCCATGTGTTTGTATTTTTTACAGATTTTTGCCAGTAATTGAGATCTAGTCTTATAGCATTGTGGTGAGAAAAGATACTTGATATGATTTCAATTTTTTTTAATTGACCAAGGCTTGATTTGTGACCCCAGATATGATCTATCCTGGAGAATGTGCCATAAGCAGTTGAGAAGACGGTGTATTCTGTTGTTTTTGGATGGAATGTCCTATAAATATCAATTAAGTCCATCTTGCTTAATGTGTCACATAAAGCTTGTGTTTCCTTATTTATTTTTGTTTTGGATGATCTGTCCATTGGTGAAAGTGGAGTGTTAATGTCCCCTACTATGACTGTGTTACTGTCGATTTCCCATTTTATGGCTGTTAGCATTTGCCTTACGTATTGAGGTGCTCCTTTGCTGGGTGCATAAATATTTACAATTGTTATATCTTCTTCTTAGATTGATCCCTTTATCATTATGTAGTGTTCTTCTTTGTCTCTTGTAATAGTCTTTATTTTAAAGTCTATTTTGTCTGATATGAGAATTGCTACTCCAGCTTTCTTTTGGTTTCCATTTGCATGAAATACCTTTTTCCATCCCCTCACTTTCAGTCTGTATGTGTCCCTTGGTCTGAAGTGGGTCTCTTGTAGACAGCATATATACAGGTCTTATTTTTGTATCCATTCAGCCAGTCTATGTCGTTTGGTGGGAGCATTTAATCTATTTACATTTAAGGTAATTATCTACATGTATGTTCCTATTACCATTTTCTTAATTGTTTGGGGTTTGTTATTGTAGGTCTTTTCCTTCTCTTTTGTTTCCTGCCTAGAGAAGTTCCTTTAGCATTTGCTGTAAAGCTGGTTTGGTGGTGCTGAATTATCTTAGCTTTTGCTTGTCTGTAAATCTTTTAATTTCTCCATCAAATCTGAATGAGATCCTTGCTGGGTAGAGTAATCTTGGTTGTAGGTTTTTCCTTTCATCACTTTAAATATGTCCTGCCACTCTCTTCTGGCTTGCAGAGTTTCTGCTGAAAGATCAGCTGTTAACCTTATGGGGATTCCCTTGTGTTATTTGTTGTTTTTCCCTTGCTGCTTTTAATATTTTTTCTTTGTATTTAATTTTTGATAGTTTGATTAATATGTGTCTTGGTGTGTTTCTCCTTGGTTTATCCTGTATGGGACTCTCTGCACTTCCTGGACTTGACTGACTATTTCCTTTCCCATATTAGGGAACTTTTCAACTATAATCTCTTCATATATTTTCTCAGTCCCTTTCTTTTTCTCTTCTCTTTCTGGGACCCCTATAATTCGAATACTGGTGTGTTTAATGTTGTCCCAGATGTCTCTAAAACTGTCCTCAATTCTTTTTTTTTTTTTCTTTATTCTGCTCTTCAGTAGTTATTTCCACTATGTTATCTTCCAGGTCCCTTATCTGTTCTTCTGCCTCAGTTATTCTGCTATTGATTCCTTCTAGAGAATTTTTAATTTCATTTATTGTGTTGTTCATCATTGTTTGTTTGCTCTTTAGTTCTTCTAGGTCCTTGTTAAACGTTTCTTGTATTTTCTCCATTCTATTTCCAAGATTTTGGATCATCTTTACTATAATTACTCTGAATTCTTTTTCAGGTAAACTGCCTTTTTCCCCTTCATTTGTTTGGTCTGGTGGTTTTTTGCCTTGCCCCTTTATCTGCTGTCTTTCTGTCTTCTCATTTTGCTTAACTTACTGTGTTTGGGGTCTCCTTTTTGCAGGCTGCAAGTTCGTAGTTCCCATTGTTTTTGGTGTCTGCCCCCAGTGGGTAAGGTGGGTTCAGTGGGTTGTGTAGGCTTCCTGGTGGAGGGGACTAGTGCCTGTGTTCTGGTGGATAAGCCTGGATGTTGTCTTTCTGGTGGGCAGAACTGCGTCCGGTGGTGTGTTTTGTGTTGTCAGTGATCTTATTATGATCTTAGGCAGCCCCTCTGCTAATGGGTGGGGTTGTGTTCCTGTCTTGCTAGTTGTTTGGCATTGGGTGTCCAGCACTGTAGCTTGCTGGTTGTTGAGTGGAGCTGGGTCTTAGCATTGAGATGGAGATCTCCAGGAGAGCTTTCGCCATTTGATATTATGTGGAGCCGGGAGTTCTCTGGTGGATCAATGTCCTGAACTCAGCTCTCCCACCTCAGAGGCACAGTCCTGACACCCGGCTGGAGCACCAAGACCCAGTCAGCCACATGGCTCAGAAGAAAAGGGAGAAAAAAAGAAAGAAGGAACAAATAAATAAATTAAAGTTATTAAAATAATAAAATTATTAAAAATAAAGAAAAATTAAAAAGTAATAAAAAAGAGGAAAAAAAAGAATGAAACAAGAGAGCAACTAAACCAAAAACCAAATCTGCCAATGATAACAAGTGCCAAAACTATACTAAAGAAAAAAAACGGACAGGCAGAACTCTAGGACAAATGTTAAAAGCAAAGCTATACAGACAAAATCACACAAAGAAACATAAACACTCAAAAGAAGAGGAAAAGAAAAAAATATGTATCTATGTATTAAAAAAATGGAGAAAGAGTGCAACCAAATCAATAAACAAATCTCCCAATGATAATAAACTCTAAATACTAAACTAAGTTAAACACAAAACCAGAAACAAATTAGATGCAGAAAGCAAACCCCAAGTCTACAGTTGCTCCCAATGTCCACTGCCTCAATTTTAGGATGATTCGTTGCCTATTCAGGTATTCCACAGATGCAGGGTACATCAGGTTGATTGTGGACATTTAATCCACTGCTCCTGAGGCTTCTGGGAGAAATTTCACTTTCTCTTCTTTGTTTGCACAGCTTCTCAGGTTCAGCTTTGAATTGGCCCCTCCTCTGTGTGTCAGGACGGGGTTAAAGTACCAGCTGATTAGGGGACTTGGCTCACTCAGGCCGTGAGGAAGGAGGGGCACGAGCCTGTGGCGTCAGAGGCCAGCGTGACATTGCAACAGCCTGAGGCACGCCGTGTGTTCTCCCAGGAAGTTGTCCCTGGATCATGGGACCCTGGCAGTGGCGGGCTGCACAGCCTCCTGGGAGGGGAGTTGTGGATAGTGAACTGTGCTTGCAGACAGGCTTCTTGGTGGCTGCAGCAGCCGACTTAGCATTTCATGCCCGCCTCTGGTGTTTGTGCTGACAGCCACGGCTCGCGTCTGTCGCTGGAGCTCATTGAGGCGGTGCTCTGAACCCCCTCTCCTTGCGCACCCCGAAACAATGGTCTCTTGCCTCTTAGGTAGTTCCAGACTTTTTCCGGACTCCCTCCCGGCTGGCTGTGGCACCACTAGCCCCCTTCAGGCTGTGTTCACACAGCCAACCCCAGTCCTCTCCCTGGGATCTGACCTCAGATGCCCAAGCCTCAGCTCCCAGCCCCCCCACCCCCCCACCCCAGAGGGTGAGCAGATAAGACTCTTGGGCTGGTGAGTGCTGGCTGGCACTGATCCTCTGTGTGGGAATCTCTCCGCATTGCCCCCTGCACCCCTGTTGCTGCACTCTCCTCCATGGCTCCAAAGCTTCCCCCCTGCCTAACCCCCATCTCTGCCAGTGAAGGGGCTTCCTAGTGTGTGGGAAGTTTTCCTCCTTCACAGCTCCCTCCCAGAGGTGCAGGTCCCATCCCTATTCTTTTGTCTGTTTCTTCTTTTTTCTTTGGCCCTACCCAGGTACATGGGGAGTTTCTTGCCTTTTGGGAAGTCTGAGGTCTTCTGCCAGTGTTCTGTAGGTGTTCTGTAGGAGTTGTTCCACATGTAGATGTATTTCTGATGTATTTATGGGGAGGAAGGTGATCTCCATGTCTTACTCCTCCACCATCTTGAAGGTCTCCCTGACATCTACTCCTGTAGATTTGTCTATCCTGTTTGCAGTGAATCTGCTACTACAAACATGTGAAGGCTTAGGAGCTGTCCAGTACAAAGACATGGGATTCTGAGTGGAATAGTCCCAGCCCAAGAGATGGTTTTTTGGCAAAGGAGGTGGACCTGTAGGTACATGGTCACAGGGACCACTTGTCTTCTCAGCTACTACATCACTGTAAATAACCAGACTAAGAGAATGATGGAATGTTCAATTTAAATAAAATAGCTTAAAGCACTTACTTGCTGCACTCCCCTGAAATTTGGGGTGCTGCCCTCTTAGATGTAATATTTGCATTGTACTGAAAACCTACATATGTTGCTGTGTCCAAATGTATTTTTACATGGGTCGAGCAAGCCAAGGGTACAAACATTACATCATGTCCACAATTCTTGCAGAACTTATGCATTCTGTCCTGATAATTTAGGCTATACCAAATTGAGAGTACTTGTCCCTGGAGGAGGGCCTCTTTCACTGATGTACACAGCAAGAGTTCCACTGAATCCAAAGCTATGACTATCAAATAGCCATTTGGCCATGCTAATGGAATAAAAAGCAAAGAAATGAGTTAAGATGTAGACGGAGTAACTGGTTCTAAGTAACCTAAAGAGCTAAGGTTGCTACAAAATAGAAAACTGTAAAGAGTAAATATAGAACTCATGGGATCAACCTCTTGATGTTCCTTGCCTAGCGATTACTACAAACAGACAGTGCAGCAACCACAGACTGGAAAGGGTAAAGCAACTCATGACTCCAATCTCCTGAGGATGAAATCTGGGCACTCCATCAGGCAACTAAACTAGATCTGTTGAAGTCCTGACTGATCATGAGGGAAATCTAGACTGTCTGGTGGTAAAGGGAAATAATGAAAACCAGTGACTGACTTGGACCTGGTTTATTAGAAGTTCTATCCCTCCTGTGTCAAGTTTTTGGTAGATTTGGTGGTTCACCCCACCTTGAAGGTTCTCTAATGGATTGGGCTTTATGTAAGACAGACGTATCTGAATGGTGCAACATATACACTACAGAATAAGATGCCTACTGTGTCCTATTTCATAATCTCTTCTCCACAGTGTTGTTACAATTCAACGTGCATGGGTACAACCTGAAAATGCATCACTTCAGTAATACTGCATCTCTCGTTCTGCTCAGTACTCATCTGATGCTGCCTGGTAGAAACCCCCTCATCCTATCTGACATAAGTGAAAACTTGAAAGTACATGTGTGGAGAGTCTACATGGAGCATTCTTTGAACAATTACAAATAGGAACCATTGGAAACTTCCATCCCTGGAGTGGACAGTTCTAAGGTTTCTTCCACACTGATTCTGAGAGCTGAATCAAGGACAAGCAATGACAAGCTTGAGAACATAACCATTGTCTTATCTTCTTCCCCACTTCATGCCACCCAGTTCCCTGCATCTGTTCCTTTGTATCACTTAAAAAAATAAATCGCTTGCATGTGAGACCTTGTCTCACTCAGACCCTGATAATTAGGGTAACCAAGCTGGCAAACACAATCCAACTGACCAAATGAGTTTGGAAATCTTCACAAGAAAATGCTAAGTTTAAGTAAAAGGATAATGCCTATGACCTGGGTATATCCCAGAATTACAGATTGGCTTAATATTTCAAATAAATAAATGATTAAATATTTAATCATTTATAAATTTATATTACTCCACCTCAACTAAAATAGAATTTCAAGAATTATTGGCATCTAGACTTCACAACATTGGTATTCTGGCTAATACTAATTTTAACAAGGTGATTTTAACAAGTCTAAACAATATGCCTGAGCTTTAACCATATTCTAGTGATATTCTACTACAATAAAGTTTAAAACGTAAGCCATGGGATCTGCTAATCCCAAAATCCCAATCCTTACCTCCCCCTTGGCAGCCACAAGTCTGTTCTCTATGTCTGTGAGTCTGTTTCTGTTTCTTAGATAAGTTCATTTGTATCATATTTTAGATTCCACATATAAGTGATATCATACGGTATTTGCCTTTCTCTTTTTAACTTAGCAGATGCAAACTATTATATATATATGATGGATAAACAACAAGGTCCTACTGTATAGCACAGGGAAATATATTCAACATCCTGTGATAAATCATAATGGAAAAGAATATGAAAAAGAATACATACACGTATAACTGAGTCACTTTGATGTACAGTAGAAATTAACACAACATTGTAAATCAACTACACTTCAATAAATTTTTTTAAAAAAGAACAAAGCCATGGCCACTACATTACGAATTACATTAGGTAAGCACCAATAAATTGGCATTCCTGATATCAAAGGGGATTGTGGAGTTCCAGAATAACCAAAGCTAGGGAGCGCCTCTGAATAAAATTTAAAAATCATGATTGCTTACCCAATTTCCAGAATTTTTTTAAAAAATAGGAAAATAACGAGTGTTGGTAAAAATGTAGGGCAGTTGGAACCCTTGTACATTGCTGGAGGGAATGTAAAATGGTGCATATCCTGTGCAAATAGTTTGACAGTTTCACAAAAAGTTAAACATAGAATTATCATATGACCCAGTAATTCCACTCCTAGGTATACATTCAAGAGAACTGAAAACACACAGAACTTGTACATAATTGTTTACAGCAGCATTATTCATAATAGTCAAAAGTTGGATGTTATTGGATAAACAAAGTATGGTATATAATATACAATCAAATGTTATTTAGCCACAGAAAAAATGAGGTACAGATATATCCTGCAACTTCCATAAACCTTGAAAACATTATGCTAAGTCAAAGAAACTAGACACAAAATGTTACATATTGTATGATTCCCTTTATATGAAATATACAGTATAGGCACATCCAAAGAGACAGAAAACAGGTTAGTGGTTGCCAGAGCATAGAGGAATGGAGGTTTTGGGAGGGAAAATTGGGGTGCTCCTGTGGGGTGGTGAAAAAGTTTTGAAACTAAGGAGAGTCAGTGGTTGCACGACATTGTGAATGCACTAAATGCCACTGAATTGCACATTTTAAAATGGTTAATTTTATTTTATATGAATTTCACCTAAATAAAAATGAATATACCCGCACACACTATCATAAAAAAAGGCAAACACCAAGGAATAAATCAAACAAATGATATGTGAGATGTATTTCCAGGAAACACATCACACACACACACATTATTGAAAAAAATTAATTTAGGGATGATATACCAAATTCATAGGTTGGAAGGTTGGTATTGTAAAAATGTCTATTTTCCCACAATTAATCTATGAATTGAATATGGTCACAAGCAAAATCTGAGTAAGTTATTGTGTTTGCAATTGAAAGACAATTATCAAATTTATATGCAAATACAAATGTCCAAGCATAGTCAAGGTAAACTTGAATAAGGAAATAAAACCTGTGGATTTATTGACATCAAAACCTATTTTGAAACAATAGTTAGATTGTTAACATAAGAATCATCGAGTAATGAAAAGAATGGATTCTAAAAATGGACATATACAAGAAAGACTAATTGATTTATAAAACAAGTGATAAGATTATGCAACAGATATCTTTTTTCAATAAAGTTTTAAATCAATTACGTTGTCATATGGAAAAAAATAATTAATTCCAGATGGATTATTGTGGTGTAAGACTTAAAATTAAAACCCAACATTACGTGCTGCCTTGACAGTTTGTGAAACCAGGAGGGTGTCAAATAGCCTAACCACTTGGCTCCCTTGGAAAAGGTTGCCCAGCCAAAAAACCTTCCTTATCAAGGGGACCAGGCACAGTCCCTGCTTATCCTTGAGTAGCGGGTTTCACTTCCCTCCCTGCCAGTCCACAACATTTTTCAAACAAGCTAATGACGTCTCCCATGGAAGCTAGAGCCGCAGTCATCCTCTTGGTACTACTAAGCCTGCTTCCCACAGGCCCTGGCTGCTCACTCTGTACTTGAGTAAAATTCCCATGCAAAACCGCGTGGCACATCCTCCTTCCTCATACTGTGAGTGTATGTGACTAATAAATTTCTGTCAATCTCATGAGTCCATTGTTGAATATCATATATTCAGCCATCTCCATAACTCTCAGCAATAATCCCTCTCTCAGCAATGGGATGAATAGAGGGTGATTAAAACAATAGCAGATCTAAATGAGAATGACAAGATTTAATACCTAACCATTTGTAATAACCCAAATCTCCATCAATATCAGAAAGGATAAATAATATTTGGTATATGCATCCAATAAAATAATATGAATTAAAGGAATAAATGGATTACATTATATACAAGATCATGTATGAAATTCACAAACAAAATACTGAGGCAACAATATCTGACCCAGAAGTTTGCAGATAGTAATAAGATTCCATCTATGTAAATGTCAAGAACAGCCAAATTAATCTGCATCACTGTATGGTTATTCTAGTGTGTAGAGTGGAGGGTGTCTTTTGGAGAATGACTTCGGATGCTCTAACTGCTGATCGCATGGGTATTTTGATTATGGGAAAATTCACCTAGCTGTATCCTTTTACTGCATTTTTCTATATACATGATATATCAATTAAGACTTTACTTTTTCTTGAGATTATCTGAATATTGAAACTTTTAGCAAAATGTTTCAGAGTTAGTATATTAGGTGCTGACTTAACGTAAACAGCCAATATTAAGTTGAATACTGGATATTTTTAAAGGCTACACTGAAACCTTATTTAACATTAAGTAAAAATACATCTAAAGATATTTATTAATTCTCTATAAAATTTAAGCCCTTTCAGAGAGAGGGAGAGAGTGACTTTCTTATTTTATAAATGATAAAATTAAGGCATAGAGAATTGTCCCATAATAAATGTTTGAAGACACAATTTTATCCCAGGCCCATTTCACTCTTTCACTGTATAATATGGTTTCTATTTACAAGTTCACTTAAATCATTTTTTCATGAGAGGGAAAAAAACGTGAGTTTAACTGTCCACACTTTGAATACATTCATTCTTTCATATTTCACTCAGCGTTATATTTCAGTTTTTGCTCCATGTTCTCATTAAATACAAAAATACTTGCCGGAGAATTTGTCTTCTTTTAGAACAATTTTCTGCAAAAAATATGTATACAGATTTATATAAATACAGAAACATTTCATGGTTTAAATGATAAGATTCAAGAAGAAATTATATGCCTGTTGGAAATTAGCAATTTATTTTTAAGGATTTCTGGGTATACTTATTTCCAAGTTTTTATGAATAAAATAATGTATATTTAGTTACAGGTATTTAGACCATAATTGGCAGGGCTCATTAATTTAAATAGCTATTTTGTGTGTATTGGTTTATTCCTCTTTAAAACATATAGAGCCTAGAATTAAACAGGCATGAAAAAGATTATTTTCTTCCCCTAGTGCTTTCTTTTCTGTTACCAACAGCAATCACTTTCACAAAATGAGAACTGAATTGAGGGACTGTGAAGGCAAACAGTCCATAAGTGCATTTAACTACAAGGATTAAGCAATCATGACATATTTAACACTTGTAATTATTTCCCTCTTCAGCAGTGGTTTGTGATTGCTGAGCAAGTCTGTACTGATGTTTCACTATCACCAAAATTATCTGCCATTACCTTACCAATAGGAAAAATAATCAGAAAAATTATTAAAAACAGTGACTACTATCTTTCCTCCAACTACCAGACTATCAACTACTAAATATTTTCTTCCCTGTCCATAACAGCACACATCAAACAATTCATTCACCCATCTTGAACTAACAATCCATTGATCCCACTAATTTTTACTGTCTTTCATAGCTTTAGGTCTCTCTCTTCTATTACTCAGTTCAGATTTCATCACTTTCTTATGTATGCTCTCCCTTGACCCTTCTGCTCTTCACAATACATGAAATACACCAATGCTGTCTACAATGACTACACTGTCAACTCTGTATCTGTACCATATAGCTGAATTTGGATTAGAAAAAAAAACAAAAAAAAACATGCAACTCTGATGAACATGCTGACTTTAATTCATAATCACTAACTTCAAAGTTCTGCCTGACATTCTGCTTTCAATTCCTTCATCCTCTCATGCTCCCACATTTTTAGATAACTCTTTCACATCTTCTCACTCAAATCTTAAGCATCCTCACTTTATGTTGTTTCCTATTTTAACTGAGAAAGAGAAGAAATCAGAAAAGAACATCCAAATGCACTCAGCATTACATATCCCCACCTACCTGCATCTGTCCCTGTATGGTTCACATTTCCTCTGAGAGCCCATAGCTATACCTAGAATCACTTTCCTGAACTTCCCTGATTTACAGGATGAGGTGTGCATGCACAAAAATAAGCCATACTTACTACTTGTATATTAAGTAGTAACTCTTTTTGTCTACTGTGTGACACTGTTCCCACAACTGTCCCCTCTCTCCTGCATCATCAATATTTTTCTTTCTGCTAGATCATTCACAACAGCTTCATATGCTATAATATCCTTCATGATAAAAATGTTCTCTTTAGTTACATTTAATTTCAGATACTGCTCCCATTTTTCAGATAACATTTTGAGCAAAATGTTTCCCTAAAAGTATCTAAACTTCATATCTTCAATCCTTCTCCCAATCTCCCTAGAAACCACATCAACAGTGTTTTCCTGACCACTCCAGGGACAAAGCGTTTTTAATGTCTCTGATGATCTCCACATTGCTAAAGCCAGTGGTAAATTGTTAAATTCCATCATATTTAAATTCTCAGCAGCACTTAGTATACTTGATCATTTCCTCCATTTTAACAAATTAATTTCTTTAACTTCTGAGACACCTTCCATTCTACATTAGTGGTAATTCCTTTCCAGTCTTCACTTCGGTTTTCTCCTTATCTTTCTGACTTTTAAATAATAACATGCCACAGGCTTAATCCTTAGAATCTCTACTCTTATCTGCTTGCACTCACTCATTTTGTGATTTCATGCAATCTTGTGTATTTAAATACTCAATCCTGACAGAGTGCAAATTTTAATCTCCAGCCAAGTTCTCTACCCAAAGCTCTATGCTCTTATATCCTGTTGTTATATGACATTTACTTGAATTTCTAACAGATTTAGCTGCAACTGAACTTGTCTAATCAAACTTCTGATTCTCCCTCCTATTTATTCCAATCTTTAGTAAATAAAGATACTGTCTTTCCAGTTGCCCAAATCTATTAATTACATATGCTCTAGGATATGCTGCAGTGACAAACAGCCTCCAGAATTTTGGTGAATCAAAACAACAAACTGTTTTCTCTTTCATGCTACTTCAACTTTAGGGTAGGCTTGGAGACCTGCCCCATGTTGTCCTCATTCCAGAATCTAGGCTGACGAAGTAACCAATATCTACAACATTGCCAGTTTTGGCAGGAAGAAAAAGAGTATTTGGTGAATCATACATTGGCAGTTAGAGATGCCAGTAAAGGGTGTCAACTGTCATATTTCAGTAGCCAAAGAAAATCATGTGATCATATCCAAATGCAAAGGGGCATGGAGTACATTCTCCTCATATACCAAGAAGAGGAAAGATATTCTATTGGTTCTAGGACAACCAGGAATATTTGGTGAACTATGTTAACGACTACATTATCAAGCCTAAAATATTAGTGCTTGCACGGACTCCTTTTGAGACAGGCTGGGACCTGGGACCCTTCGCTGCAGTGCTGCAATGTTTGCACCTGGACATACCTCCCCTCGAACAACAAAAGACAAAAAACTATATGGAACTAAAAATAACTGCATGCATGCCCAGTTAGGGCAAACTCTGGACAAAAGATACAAGGAGACCAAAAAACCCAGCTGCTGCTTCTGAAGAGCCTGTAGCAAAAACAGGGTGTTGGGAGCAAAAGCAGGGTACTGAGCATGGCCCCTGCACTCAACACCACCAGAGGGTGGGCAAAACACCTAAGCCACCCCTCCAGCCTGACCCCTGGACGCACCCTTACCCTCACCCCATATAAGGAACAAGCTTGCCCCCCACAGAGAGCAAGCAAGCAAGGGAATCTGTTGTTTGTTCTCACAGCCCCCTGCTGCAGCAGGGACCCCAATGAAGCCTTGCCTGAATTTCTTGTCTGGCCTTTAATCAATTTCTATTGTTTGGGGAAGGCCAAGAACCGTGGTCAGTATCACTTTCTTTCTTTTTCACATCACAACCGCAATTTGTTTCCAGTCCTCTGGCAGCTTCCTTGGCTCTACTTCCAAAATATGTCTAGAATATAAACCATATTATTTCCTCTACTGCCTCACCTTGAAAATTTTATATAAACAAGACATTCCTGTCTTGCCATTCTCTATCTCCCTTACCCTTATCCATCACATTACCATGTGATGTATACTGATTTGTTTTAGAACCAATAATTGAGCAGAAAAATAGATATGTGTTTATTAATACATCAAAGTATTTAAACTTTGTATTCTATATATTGTGCTATGCATATGTATGCACTAAAATATGATACAAATTTTCATCTCAGCTTGCTAGCTTGTGGAAACTGAAAGTACAGTGAACAATTACAAAAACTCTGATAGTTTTGAAACCTATAGCTGTGAAAGAACAGAAGGTGTGTCTAATTCTTGACAATAACAAGTAAGCAGAGGTTTTTCAAGCCCCTTCAAGGAGTCTATGCTTCCTCCACTTTCCTAGCTGGATACAGATAATGCAAAGGGATCATCCTAATGATTGAATGAAACCTGGGTCCATGTAACACAAACTATATTTAAAGTTTACTCATTGGAATCCAAGCCTACATTATAACTCCACTGAATACAGTGACATTGTCTTTATTCATTGCAGGACCCCAAGTTCACCGTTCTTGAGATGCATTTGGATACATAAAACAAATGTTAAATAAATCAAAAGAGGTATTTCATTCTTTTTAACTCTATCCACATTAACCAGTGTTTACTACCATTTAGGATAAAGGCATTTTTGCACAATTGTACTCTCTAGTTTACTCAATTTTAATATTAACTTAGGCCCCCATCCTAAGTGTTTCTTACTCCTACATACCTGTAGAGTGTGTGTTGTGTGTATGGATGTTAATATTCTTTGTAATGAATCTTTGCCAAAACTGTTCTCGGTCCTGCTCTCTTTTATTTTTTTACCCCTCATTTTAATTGGCATTTGACAGGAGTATCTTGTAGTTATTTTAACTTCTTTACTTACTTCTTTAACTTTAAGATACTTGTAGCTGCAAGTATTTTGTAGCCATTTTAACTTTGCAAAGAAATTTATTTCTATATGAGTCAAAGTTCTTTCTTCTTTAAGGATACAGACTATTAGTGTCTCTATTTGTAAAACAATGCAACAACACACAGGGGGGGAAGGGGGTGAGGGATAAATTGGGAGATTGGGATTAACATATACACACTACTGTATACAAAATAGATAACTAATAAAGACCTACTGTATAGCATAGGGAACTCTACTCAATACCCTGTAATGACCTATATGCGGAAAGAATCTAAAAAAGAGTGGATATAGGTATATGTATACCTGATCCACTCTGCTGTACAGCAGAAAGCAACACAACATTGTAACTATATGCCAATAAAAATTTAAAAGTAGAAATAAAAAAAACAGAAAACTATTAATACAGTACTTATATTAAACAAAGCTAAACTGAGTTATTCACAATTACACAACTCAAAAGTAAAATGTTCCTTTTAAGATTTTGACATTGTGTGGAGAGAACAATCATGTAATTGTTTTTATCCATTAGTCACCTGTTACTGAAATTAGAAAATATTCCACACATACTGTCCACAGCCCCCACCCTCAGCCTGTCTCTGTCTCTCTCTCTCTCTCACTGAATTCAGTCAACTCACAATTTAATGGCTGAAAAACTAGTTATAATGGGAGCCAATATATTACATGTCTCAGTTTGTTGTCTATTTCCTTTAAAAATAATATGTACACCCTCCAGATTAATTAATGAGAATTAACAGTTATACTGTGGCGTTTTCAGTTTTGCTTTGAAGAACCATTATCAAGAAGAATGTTATTTCTTGAACTATATTTCTATATTTTTTGAAGAAATAACCAGTTATTTCTTGAACTATAACTCTAACATCAAACCCTATACTTTCGCAATTTTTGTTACTGCTCTAAGCTACCAAGATTTAGTGGTTGAAGAAACTATATTAGACAGGGTAGCTAATTACCCTTCCAAATCAGCCACCCATCTGAGCAGTGTTATGTGTCAAAGATGAAGGGCATCTGGAATCTGTAGTAGATTTACAGATAATGAATATCAAGTATAACTTAATACCAGCTGCAGCCAAGTGGTCTGCACAGGTTGGTACGTCTGCAATAATAAAATATCATAAACTGGGTAGCTAAAACAACAGAAATTGATTTTCTCATAGTACTGGAAGCTGCAAGTCCAAGATGAAGGTGTCAGCAGAGTTGGTTTCTCTTGGTAACTCCCCTTTCCTTGGCATGAAGAGAGCCACCTTCTCATTATGTTGTAACATGCTCTTTTCTCCATGCGTGCACGTCCCTAGTGCTCATTTGCTTCTTATAAGGGCATCAAGTATATTGGATTAGGGCCCCACCTTAATTTAATCACATCTTTAAAGTCCTTATCTCTTAATATGGTTACAGTCTGAGGTACTGGGGGGTTGGGATTTCAGCATATGAATTTTGGTGGAACACATTTCCACCAAAGAGGCAGCTCTGACAAAGTATATAACATGCCCAGCTGATTTTGTCTTTTTGTAAGTTCCCCACAAAAAGGCCCCAGCCAGAATTCTGCAGGAGTTGTTCCTAAAATTTATTATGCAAAGAAGCGAATCCAAATGGCACAAGCAATGAATTATAGTGAATACCACGGTATGCCTCCAGAGAGAGTTTTCCTCAGTTTACAAACGTTGCCTCACCTAAGATCACTTCTTCCCCCATCAGCAGTCCTACCCAATGTCTGGTTAACATAGGGGTATAAAGGCCCCCTCCCTTGCCTCCAGGTGGGACAAATATGAAAGGACATGCCAACTGCTGAACTCCCAGTGGAATCAGCTGATGTTTTTCTTTTGACTGTAATATTCTTCTATTCTTCGCTCTGCCCAGTCATATATTCTTCAATCCACTCAGGTGTATTTTCTGAAAGCAATTCCTAAGGAAATTTCTGCACGCTATTCCCTCCCTCAGTGTCTGTTTCCTGGGAACACAACGTAAAATATCTGTAATGTAGGGGCTTTTATAAAGTTATTCACTATCTATTATTATTTATGTGGAAGCCTGAACGATGAAAGTGGAAAGATACAGTGGAAAAATGTTGATTTAGGTAATAGGCTGCCTGGTCTATAATTTCATACTTCTTTGAACAGTAACACAGCATTTAACATCTTCAAATTCCAGTTCCCTCATCTAAGATAAAACAATTCTTAGATGAAAAAGTTGTAAACATGGAAAGAGAAAAAATAGGTAAAGCAAAACATTCAGCACAAGGGTCCTATCATTAGTAGGTGTTTAATAAATCCAGTAGATTTTTCAAAGGAAACATCAAGACAAAAGGGAGCAATGTGGACTTGATTGTGCCTATATGTCCCTTAGGGGGTTCAACATTATTAATGAAATGAGTAACAATATATGCCATAATAATTATTCTCCTTTTATATGAAAATGACTCTGACTCTGGCTCTGACTCAGGCCAGCTTTTCCAGAAAAGGAAAATATAATGAACAACAAGGAGGGTGAGCACTGGTCTCAAAGGAGGAGATGAACAGACAAGAAAGAAAAGAAAGAAAAGAAAAGAAAAGGAAAGGAAAGGAAAGGAAAGGAAGGAAGGAAGGAAGGAAGGAAGGAAGGAAGAAAGAAAGAAAGAAAGAAAGAGTGAGAGAGAGAAAGAAAGAAAGAAAGGAAGAAAGAAAGAAAGAAAGAAAGGAAGGAAGAAAGGAAGGAAGGAAGGAAGAAAGAAAGAAAAAGAAAGGTACAGGAGTCATCGGCAGCATAATCTACATTTAGATTACGCACGTTATATAACAACATCAGTGACTCTCAGAGTCTATCTCCACTCAGTCTTCATTCCAAATTCTAAGATGAGAGCATCTAATTGGCCCGTATCCACAGAGATAACTTCAAGTTAATGTCATGGTTGCTAGGTACCCATCCTCATATTTTGGAATTCATTGTCAGAGATGGTGAGTATGTTAAAACATCAGAAATAAAATAACTTTCTAATGCATTTCATTATGGTCTCAAGAGAGACACCAAATTTTTCCAAAACACTTGATTAACTTCCTAAACATTTCTAATTAAGCTGAATAAAATCATTTTTGTGTGCTAGGTGTGTAGGAAGTTCTCATATCAACATCATTGAGATAAACAAACTGAGGAGCACAGGTTAAACTACCTACCACAAGTAATTCAATCAATTAATAATAAGGTTACCATTGAATTACAGGGTAAGAGTTAACTTGTCTTTATAGCTTGCATAATGTATCTTTTGCAAAGAAGATGGCCTTGTTCAAAAATACATGGAAACCAGTTCTGACCTTAAATCAACAATAAAGCTGAGAGGAAAGGTTGTACCCATGTTAGCATCATATAATGTTGCCACTGCACCACTGCCCCTGATCACAGCTTGGAAAGGGCTGATGTTTCCATTATACATTATTGTATATATTAGAAATTTTACTTCCCAATGGTTCTGGTTTCTCCTCTGAACTCTGCCCTGAAATCTTCCTAGAACCTCTGGGCATTGCCCTAGGGTGCAGTGAGCCAGGGTACCAGCATACATGTGACTACTCTTTCCTCTGTGAGTTTTTCCCTTTGTTTGTTGAGTGTGTTCCTTGGTAACAGTCTCACTGTCTTGCATGGTAGATACTTTAATATTAATGTCAGGGATCTAAGAAAACCTCTAAATTCTAGTTGATAGTATTCTAAAGGAGCAAAGGACAGGAATTAATAATTCACAAATATAAAGAAAATATAAAACTAGAAAGATGCAAATCCAAATAAAACTTCGTCCATCCAGATTTTTTTAAAGACTCTCAAAAATATGATAATTACCCGAAGTTTCTTTGCCATCATGAAACTGGGTATATGTTAACAGGGGACAGAGAACAAGATGGTCAACAATTTTGGGAAGGCAATTAGACAAAGTTTAGCAAACACTATAAATAGGCTGTTTCTTTTTTATATAGTAATTCCATTTGAAGGAACATGTCAAGTGGAAATTGCATGAAAAGTATAATTTTCATAGAGAGCCAATTCTTCTGTTCTTTTAGACAAAATTATTGAAAACAAGCTAAAATTTTAGCAAAAGGGTATAAGAAAACTATGGTGATTTCACTTAATAAAACAGTATTCATATATGAGAAATGTTATTCATGCAATTATATCGTTATTGGGTATTACTTGAAAGATAATGATATATCAAAATGTAATAGGATATTAACTAGTAGAAACAGTCCAGAAGGAACTGTCCCATTCTGATTTTTGACTGATGAGATTATAGGTGAGTTTGAAAAAAAAATTTTCTTCAATCTATTTTATATGTTAAATTTTATTTAATAGTCATATATTCATATTTGTTTATTTTGAAAAGCATCTTTAAAAGCAAAACAGGTAAGTCCATTTATCCAACTTAAATGCATTCATATTGCAGAGAGGTGAAATTTATTTATTTTTTGGGTTTAAAAAATAGATTTTATTGGTTTACGGCTCAAGTTAGGTTACAGTGACAACTGTCATCTGTTAAAAACAAGGGCCTTATAGTAATAACAATAACAACAATAATTATAATACCTAACTTATTACATGAATGCTGGGTGCCAGTTACCATGTTAAGTGCTGTATAGCACTGTCTCATTTTTATTTATTTATTTTTAATTTACTATTTTTTAAAATTTTTATTGAGTATAACTGATTTACAATGTTGTATTGGTTTCAAGTGTACAGCAAAATGAATCAGTTATACATATACAGAGAGGTGAAATTTTACTTTTGTCCTTTTAGAATTTTTTGGCTGGGACTGAGAAACTAACATAAGACAGTGTAACAGGAGAAAAGCATACAAATGTGTATGTTTTACCTGACACAGGAGCCCTTATAAGGAATGAAGACCCAAAGAAATAATTAAACATGCATATTTTTATAGTATTGATAGGTTGAACAAAGAGAGGATATTATGGAAAAGAAAGAAAACTGTGACAGGAAGCTAAAAGAAGATAAGTACTATTTTAACAAGGTCTGCTGGTATAGAATTCCCTTGGTCTCAACTTCTGCTCTTTGATGACGTTACTTTCCTTCTGCGAAGGGAGGACACCTTTTATCCAGGAATTCTATCTCCTGCTTTCAGGAATATAAAGGAAGGTCAAGATGCCCTTCTTGCCTCTGCTGTTTCTCAAGTGCCCTTAACTAAAAATAATCGATATGACAAAGTGGCATATTTTGGGGTGACATGATATGAATTCCTTCCGTATATTTGGGTCTAGAAAACAATTGTGTGTTGGACTGAAGAAATGACTAAAGTGGTTAGCATGAGGACAAGGAATCAGGACCTGCTTCTCCTCAAAGACGGAGATGCTGGAATGTTTTACTGACTTATGCCTAGATTCTCTGTCAGCAAGGTATGTGGTAGGAAGACCTTGTTTTTGGTGCTCATCCATCTTCCTTTTAGGTGATACCATGATGTTTCATCAGTCACTGAGCTTTCTCTCCTCCCTCAGAAGCTTGCTTTAGGTGATTAGCTGCTAATCTCTATTGAGAGATTAGGTGCTATCTCCCTAAGGAGATAATGTCATTTTTCCTTGAATAAAAGACTCCTTGAAGTATTTATCTTCAGAAAATAACTATGTAGTTGGGTAGTTTCGGTGTCAAGGAAGCCTATTAAAGTAGATTTATGTCATGCCTCTCCTAGAACACCTGAAAATTTATTCAGAATACCTCTTTTTCTAAGGGTGAAATTATATGCCTCCTTGCTTAGGGCTGAAGTAGATGTGAAAGGCCTTACATTTTGAACACCCCCTCCCCCAAAAGAAAAGCAAGCAGAAATGTTAAGCAAAATATCCTGTCAGGTATAAAGATCCTTAAAGTCCCATTAAAACTACTTTCTTGGAAATAAATGTTTAAAACCTCATCATAAATATGAAAAGAAATAAAAATCAGGATAGAAAAGTAATCACCTCCATGCTTAATGGCATCCTCCCTCAAGTGTTGCTCCAGATTTCTGTGCTGGGCAAGTAGAAGAAACACTAAGCTTTCAGATCTAAGTCACTCCTTAATAGGTCACCAAAGCTTGGAACAATTACATTTCTTTCAGGTTGAAATAAATCTATGCTTTCAGATACTTACATTCTAAAATTCTGGAAACTGTTTATTAAGGGGTTGAAGAAAAGACTTAAAATATGATGGAGAAGAAAATGCCTTCTTGTAGGGAAAATGCCAGAGAATAGTCAAACTGGGGGCATTGTTGAATCATACACCTTTTTTTTTTTAACTATGCCATCTATGACTGCCTCACAAAGAAATTAGTTTGAAGAAATTAGCTTTGCAAGAAAAATCTAAATATACCCTACAAAATGGAAGGATCTCATAAACTCATTGGTGTTGACAGGGCATGATTCATGGCGGAATTAACACATCTTACACAGGTTGGAAAAATCTTCCGATATCATCATATGGCACCTATCTTATTATTATGCTTGAATAATATTGAATCAAAGATGTATTTTATAATCTCCCTTATTTAAAAAAATATGTTATCAGAGGGAGTATGGATTATACACCTAACATTTACTATGAATAATTAATTTCCTGGGTTAGAAGTCTAGTTCTTCTAAAACTGGGGAGAAGGAATCCTTAAAAGCTCACTACCTAAGAATTATATTAAATATTTATGGTACTACTATTGATATTTTAGGCACAAAGTAGAAATTGTCAAACTTGAAATCCCTAGTGTCAAAATGAATAAAGATTTTTACACATCAGCATGGTTGGGATGTCCCATACTGAGGAGGTTATTTGTTCCTCCACTGTCCCTACCTGGGAAGATTCATGGCACATCAAAAGGTTACATATTGGTTACCTAATAACAGAGGATAAGTAAGGAAGCAGACAGGCATCTTAATCAAGATTTCCTTCGTTACTAATCAAAAAGGAAGTTGTATTATACTGAGAAGGTTGCCCCCTGGACTATAAAGACAGAGTACAGCAGGACCTTGCTGGGAACTCAAACTAGGAGCTGGTTGCTGGTAGCAATCATAGTCTACCTGTCTGTCTCTGTCTCTGTCTCTCTCTGTCTAACTATATTCTCTGTCTCATCTCTCACCTCTACTTCTGTCTGAGTGTCTGATCCATCCTTCAATTTCTGCATGTGAATACCCATTCTTGTTGTTTCTGTTGACTTGCATCTCCAAACTTGAAGACACTTATATTACCATCATGCTAGTCATTCATAAAAAATGAGATGGGTAAATTTCCAATTCAAGTTTCTAGAAAGTGGCATCTTATTGGCTCAGTTTGAGTTCAGTCAACTATTTCCAAAAGGCTTTCTTGGTCCATTTCAGAGAAAAGAAAACATCTCTGATAAAAGGGATCATCCTGTTCATGGCAGGTATTCCAAATAGGGCCTGCTTCTGATGAAAAGATACCAGAGATGACAAAAATATAAATCCTGTGGAGGGCTGCCAGTAACTCGCTGTAGGATATAAGGATAGTCATGCCACCACTTCGCTCATCCCATTGAGAACCAGTACTAATTAGACTAACCCGACAGCTAAGTGGACGTTTCTTCTTTATCTTCCTTGTGTGTTTATTTGGACTTTGGGCATATCCTTCTCAAATTTGTGGACATTACTGAAGAAGGCAGCCTTCAAATAGAAGAAAATGACTTTTTTAAAATTGAAGTATGGTTGATTTACAATGTTGTGTTTATTTTTGCTGTACAGCAAAGTGATTCAGTTATACGAGAGTGATTCAGTTTATCCATGAGAATGACTCTTTATTCAAGGACATAAACAACATAGCTCTTCCAAAGCAGCTATCAAGCTTCACTATCTATTTGGGGATCTCAGGCAAGTAATTTTATAATTCTAAAAAATTAAGCAGTCTATGAATCCCCTTCCCTAGCTGGACCTGAGGGATAACTCATTAATCTGATTTAATGACTAGAGTGTTGAAAAGTATTGCCTTTTACTTAATGTCATACAAATACTGAAATCTGTTAAACAACATGGATCAGTCAATTCAAAACGTAAATATTTTGAGAAAAAAATGTCCCCCAAAGTATTCAAAACAGTTGTTAATATAGGATACATGAAGAATTAAATTGGTGAAATAGGGAAGAAGGATAAGAAACGCCAGTATTGGATAAACATAATGTGTGTGTATATCTTTTTGTAAAAAAGCACCTGTGTTTGAGAGTGACTTTAAAATTCCAGAAGCTGCTAGAATCCTTGAGGGACAGTTATATTTATTTAAAGTACCCAAAATGGAAAATAAATAAAACTCGGATAAACTTGATCTATTTTTCATTAAACCAACCAATAATATCTGTGGCACATGATGGATGGGGGAGGGTAAAGCAGGGTAAAATATAAAAGACTAATATTAACAAAAGTTTGGTTAGGACTTCTAGATTTACTTGTAACATGTAAAGTGGTTAGAA
Organism: Stenella coeruleoalba; assembly: GCF_951394435.1. Taxonomy (NCBI): domain Eukaryota; kingdom Metazoa; phylum Chordata; class Mammalia; order Artiodactyla; family Delphinidae; genus Stenella; species Stenella coeruleoalba. The sequence goes on from NC_137151.1 coordinate 10,538,101, forward strand.
TTCGTCACTCTTGTGCTTACAACAAGAAAAAGCTGGGGGAACTGGAAATCAATGATTTTTCTTGGGCCCATAAGTGAACTGATGTTGCAAGGAAAACCATCAACCCAAAAAGAAAACTATCACCCAAATCTGAACAGACAGGCACACCCAGAGGGACACAGCGACTGAGATCTGTTTACCTGGCATAGAAGCCACTGGAGGCATAATTTAGTAGGAACATTTAAATGAGAGTAAGAAACTCCTTGCGGGTTACAAGTGAGATCACTAAACTTTCATGGGCTTTACTTCTAGGAACATGATTTTCATGAGAAAGATTTGAAGAGGACCTTCTTGTGGCTCTATTAGGGGAAGAGGAAAAATAATCATTGTGAAATATAGGCAGAGCCTTCTCCATAACAAAAGCCTATACTGTAAGGGAAAAGACTTTGCAAGCTTTTTATCTCAGCTAAGAGGAGAATATTCTTTCTTCTCCATCCTTCTCTAGCTTTCCTGTTTCACTTAAGGAGGGAGGAACCTCCTCCATAGAGTCAGGGACTGATACTTAATCAAGTATTGTAGAATGATAATCTTCCATACCACCACACCTACAGGAACCCAGTATAATAAATAAGAATAGGGTGCAGCTAGAAAAAAAAGCTTTAAGATTCATATTCTTTCTGAGAAGTACTTAGGGAAGCTCAAACTCAAGAGGGGAGACATAAACAAGGACATGAGAGAAATTTGAAGCCTCTCACACTTATAACTACAGAAACCACTAAACGCAGCCCAGCTCTACCCAGTTAACATAAATCTTCACAATAAAACCTTACCTATGTCAATTCTTAGAACCTTGTAAAGGATGTTCACTTTCTACAACAAAAAATTATAAGGCTGCAAAAAGGCAATAAATATAGTCTGTAGAGAAAAAGCATCAGAACCAGACTAAAATATGACCAGGTGATGGAATTATCAGTGAGGGAATTTAAAATAACTATAGTTAATATGCTAAGGGCTTTAATGGAAAACAATGTATAAAAACAGATGGACATGGGGACTTCCCTGGCAATCCAGTGGTAAGACTTCGCCTTCCAATTCAGGGGGTGCAGTTTGGATCCCTGGTCCGTGAGCTAAGATCCCACATGCCTCACAGCCAAAAACCCAAAATATAAAACAGAAGCAATATTGTATCAAATTCAATAAATTTGAAATTTATTTAAAATTTAAAAATGGTCCACATCAAAAAAACAACGAAAACAAAAAAAACAGCTGGACAATGTAATGTAAACAGAGATATAGAAACTCCATGAAAGAATTTAAAAAGGCTAGAAATTTAAAAAAAAGAAAACATCATAACAGAAATTTTTTGAAATGCTTGTGATGGGCCCAATAGTAAATTTGACGCAGCTTAGGAAGGAATCAGTGAGTGTAAAGATAATCAATAGAGATTTCTCTAAAATATAAAGAGAAAAAAAATGAAAACAAAATAAACTGAGTATCAAATTTCAAAAGTTATAACATATGGGTATATGAAATATCAGAAGGAAAACAGACCAATTAGAAGGAATGCTTGAAGTAAAAATGGTCAAGAATTTTCCAAAATCAGTGACAGCTACCAACAACAGATCCAGAAAGCTCAGAGAACAAGAAGCAACAAAAGTACAGAGAAAACCCAACACACATTTAGGCTAATCTTGTTCAAATGACTGAAAAACAATAGAAAAGAGAAAGTTCTGAAAGGTAAAAAGGATTTTTAAACCTTACCAGTAAAGAAACAGGGATAAGAATTATAGGATACTTCCAACAGAAATCGTGCATGCAAGAGAAGAGTGCAGTGAAATATTTCAAGTATTAAAAAAATGGGGAGTAGACAAGATGACAGTGTAGGAAGACCATGACCTCACCTCCTCACAAAATTTCAGCTATTTAGAGAGCAACTATCAATGAAAAAGACCTGAAGACTAGTGGAAAAGATTTTCTACAACTAACGATATAAAGAAGGCACCAAAGAGGAAAGTAGGAGGAGCTGAGATGTCAAAACCCACACTACCAGGTAGGGGACCAATGAACATGATATTCACAACTGCAGGGATGATATTCACAACTGCAGGGTTTTCCCCAAGGAGTGAGGAGTCCAAGCCCCACATTGAGCTCCCCAGCCCCGGCTCCTACAATGGGAAGGCAAGCCACAGAAGACCAGGCTTTGAAGACCAGCAGGGCTTTCTTACAGGAGAGCCAGAGGGCTGTGGTTTAAAGCTCCACTCTTAATGGGTACACACAAAATCTCACATGCTCCGGGACCCAGGGTAGAGACAGTAATTTGAAAGAAGCCTGGGTCGGACTCATTTGCTGATTTTAGAGAAGCCTCCCAGAAAGGCAGGGAGCCACTGGGATTCCCCCCTTGGGGACATAGATGCTGGTGGACTCATTCTGGGGAGCTTGTTCTACCATGAGGACTCTGGTGGGGCAAGTGCCATTTAAGCATCCTCCCTTTAGACTCTTGGGGCTGGGACCTGGCCCTGCCCATCAGCTGATATGATTGGTTTGAAACAACCCAATCCACTGTTACCAGTAGTAACAATGCTCTTCCGTAATATTTTTACACAATACTTAAAACTTAAAACTCTACAGTCTTATACTTAACCAAGTCACCCTCCAGTCCATTTCGGAGCAACTTGTACAGAGAAAAATTACCCCTAAATAGACATTTCTCCAAAGAAGACATACAGATGGCCAACAAACACATGAAAACATCACTAATTATTAGAGAAATGCAAATAAAAACTATAATGAGGTATCACCTCACACCAGTCAGGATGGCCATCATCAAAATATCTACAAACAATAAATGCTGGAGAGGATGTGGAGAAAAGGGAACCCTCCTACACTGTTGGTGGGAATGTAAATTGGTGCAGCCACTATGGAAAATAGTAAGGAGGTTCTTCAAAAAACTAAAATTAGAACTACCATATGACCCAGCAATCCCACTCTTGGGCATATACCCAGAGAAAACCATAATTCAAAAAGATACATGCACCCCAACATTCACTGCAGCACTATTTACAATAGCCAGGACATGGAAGCAACCTAAATGTCCATCAGTGGAGGAATGGATAAAGAAGATGTGGTACATATATACAATGGAATATTACTCAGCCATAAAAAGGAATGAAATAGTGCCATTTGTAGAGACGTAGATAGACCTAGAGACTGTCATACAGAGTGAACTAAGTCAGAAAGAGAAAAATATCGTATATCACTTATATGTGGAATCTAGAAAAATGGTACAGTTGAACTCATTTGCAAAGCAGAAATAGAGACACAGATGTAGAGAAGAAAGAAAAATTACCTACTTTAGCTATTCCATTTTTCAAACCTGTCTACTTTTTTATTATTCATACCTTTGCATCCCAGTAGTCAGCATATTGATCATATAGTACGTGCTCAATCTAGAATGCACGTTGAATTACTGAATGTACAAATAAATGGCCATGTTTTGGTCTTAAATTTGTCTCTTCAGGTAATCTAGAAAAAGCTTAACTTTTCTCTTCAACAGTCTTTCCAATCATTATTTGAAGATAGGTGTTGTTTTTCATATATTTTTTTCTAAGTGTTAAATGTCCCTACTGCCTTCCATTGTATTCCACAAAATGATTCACTTTGTACACTTTCTACCTACGTGAGTTTCGATTTTTCACTTTCTTCTTAATACATTTCAATATCAATTGTCAATCCAAGTCTTTAATATCTCACTCCCATATTACAATCTCAGGTTTATTCTGTGCATAAACTTTCTCATTTGAATATTAATAGCTCTATCTCAGAGTTGTATGTTACTGTTCTGGTTATTCAACCATTCATCTCTGGGAATTTTCTACACTGTTAAGTTTTCCCATGTCATTTATGACTAAGACATGATAACTGGAGAATTGGAGATCTGTCCAAAACTGGGCTGTCTAATACAGTAGCTAGAAAGTACAGGTGACCATGAAGCACCTGAAATGTGGCTAGTCTGAATCAAAATGTACTGATAAGTAAAACACACACTGAATTTCAAAGAATTAATTTAAAAATGTAAAATACCTCACTAATAATTTTATGATGATTACATGTTAAAATGAAAATATCTTAGATATACTGAGTTAAATAAAATATATTATTAAAATTAATTTCACCTATTACTATTTCCTTTTAAAATATGTTGATGAGAAAATTTAAAATTACATATATGGCTTGGCTTTGTGGCTCACATTTTATTTCTGTTTGACAACACTGGCCCAAAACCATGTCGCTGCCCAGTGAGTAAAGGGAAACTAGAACTCAAATTCTCTGACTTGAGGTCCATGTTGACTGACTAGCTCTGGATATCATGACTTGAGAAGAAAGCCAATTCAATGCAATCAAATGACTATGAAGTCTATCTTTATTGCAGAGGTTTTATAATGAAGTCACTATTTTCTGCCTTGAATAATTTGACAAATTGACTTCCTTATGATGAAGGACAGCAGCACGCAATATGGAAATGTTTTATTCCTGGGGATTCTGCAGATAGAATCTGCATATATGTAGCTTGCATTGATTCTCATTTAGAACCTGTGCTAAGAAATCCCCTTCAGATAGACTGCATAAAAAATCAAGTCCTCAGAGGCACTCTCACTTTTTAAGCCTCAGTACAATGCCATGTGATACATTAAAGTTAATTTGTCACTCCATGGAAAGTCACCCTGCAGCAAGATTTTGATTATAATAGTCTTTCTTTAGATCATTTCCCAGGCACATTTTGCAACACACAAATGAAATAAAGGTATGATTTTTTCCTCCTTGCTGCTGGATTCAGTCTAGCAGCTGACAGAAGTTTATTTTTATCTTAGCATTGGACATAGCCCCTAGGGTTGCTGAATAATTAAGGACCATGTTTCCTGTAGTTCCTCAATAACAAAATATCATTAGTTAATAACAAAAACAGAGTTAAGCTTGTTGCTTAGAAAAGTAGTAATTTTTTACTGCACAAAATTGGCAATTCTCTTTGTACCTTTCCCCCGCTAAGTCTGCAAATTCCTTGATACCCCAGCATCAATGTGGAAACCCACAGGATTCTTGGTACATAGGTGATGTTGATCTAACAGTTCAGGGAACCTCTAAGTGAAAATCACAGTTTTATGTCTTTCTTTGGTAAATAATTTGTCAATATATATTCATCTAAGTATCGACACTGTGTAGGGATCTTAGTTAGAAATTTTATACAATGTATGAAGAATTTAGGATAAAACTTCCTTTAGGCTAATTGTTTCTATCGCACCCCACTTTTAATTGTGGTGCATCTGAACTTTTTAGCCTGGTCTGGAATGTAGGGTATCAGTCATGGTAGGACTGAAAATCAGCCACTTACCTGCAATCCTCTCAAAGAGTGACAGCTGAAAAAAGCTCTTTGGTACACATGTAATGCAACTACACAAAGCTGGTTAGATTAGTGTACTACCTCTAAGTTATCACTAAGGGTAAGACAAAGGACACAATGATTCAGGGTCAATGATATGGGTTGACTAAATATTATTAAAGGGGCATACTTGTCAATACACATACAATAACATTTCTTGTCTTTACTAACTAGCTTTCTTTTCTTCATATTTCTCATTTTGTCGTCACACCAGAAAACATTTTAACTAACTCACTCCACTGTAAGGCTAATTAAATGATCATGCCTACCTCCAACTAACCCCCATTATCTTATTATAGAGTCATATCTGTGATTTTCATGGCAACTATGATTTTTTGAAATCATAAATGTGTTTAATTAGTTACCTAATTTCTATCTCCCATTAGACTCTAAGTTTCAAGAGGTAAGAGTTCTAGTTTCTTTTCTCTGTTTTATCTCCAACAACTAGCTCAAGGTCTATAACATAAATGGTACAGCATAACTTTCTGACAAATATTATTGAATCTACAAGAGAAACCCTGTTTCAGCTAGAAATGTGAGTGATGCCCCAGATGTTGATCACGAGAGATCAAGAATTTCAAGGGAAAAGCCAAGAAATGGATAAACTGAGGAGTTCTTATAGCTGGGTCACCAAAGAGCACTGCCAATATATTATAATACATAAATCTATAACACCTCAACCTATAATAGATGCATTTATAATTTATATTAATCATTTATCTCATTAAACATGCTTTATCTTCTGGACCAGTCCAGGTTATTCTTTTCTTATTGTCCATATTTTGCACATGTGTCCTTAAGTTTACAGTACCATTCTATTAGGACTGTTTGCTTCGTTTTGTTAAGGCACTTAGTATTTCCTTCTGACTTTCAAAAGAACATGAATCTTCAAATGATTCAAACACAATGTAAGTACTATGTCTTTATCATAACATTAATTTAAACATCCATTTATCCGATGGATCTCTTTTGATATGTACATTTTCCTACACTGATAACTCCATTCCTTATCAGGTTTGAGAAGGAAGTACAATGGAGAGGAAATTTCCAGTGTCTTTTAATAGAAATACTCTCTTACAAAACACAAACAGACTTACAGACTAGAAAACAAACTTATGGTTACCAAAGGGGAAAGGGGACGGGAGGGGTAAATTAGGAGTTCGGGATTAACATACACACTACCATATATAAAATAGATAACCAACAAGAACCTACTGTATAGCACAGGGAACTACACTCAATATTTTGTAATAATCTATAAGGGAAAATAATCTGAAAAAGAGTAGATATATGTATATGTATTACTGAGTCACTTTGCTGTACATCTGAAACTAACATAACCTTGTAAATCAACTCTAGTCCAATATAAAATAAAAATTAAAAACAAAGAAGAAACACAAATCATGAATGAAGTCAAAGCTGAAGAGCAGCAGAGGGCATCATCTATCCCCGTTGTCCTTCCCCAACGAACCCCAATAAAAACATGCACCAATACACACAAATGTAAACAGCATTGCTCTTAATTATTTGTAGCTTTTAGGATGCAAAACAGTTAGGACAAAGTCCATGAACCAAGTTTTTCTGGGCTTCAAATTCCAGGGACACGCAATCTGAACTAAAACGGAATTCTCTCTAAAAGTGTTGGATAAAAATATAACTTTTATATATGGCCAAGCAAGTAAAAAAGAAAATGAAACTTCTAAATGCTAGTAAAAAAGAGAAGTAAGTATGGGGACTCTATATGATTATTTATTTCTGTGATATGATATTTATTAATTTCTGTGAATGTCTGTATTGAGGGGGGACATAGTTAAATGTTTAATTATGCAGCAACATCCTCAGGCTTAGATGTCAGTGTCCACACAGTGATTCGAAGGGAAATGTTTAATAGCATGGTTAGAAGAGAATAAAATCGTGGTGCTTTAAAGCATTATACACCCCTAGTGAAAGTAACTCTCCAAAAAAACAACAAGGAAGCTGCCCTGGACAACTTCCACTGCCCCCAAAGATCCATCTCTCATCCTTCTTTACCCTACCTACTCCAGAACCCTGACCTGTGAGAACCCTATCAGCTGGCTCGCTTGCCTTCTGGACTTTGGTTGGGGTTCACCAATGGGGAGTACAAGCAAGAAAATGAAGGAATGGAGGGGAGATGTGGATATCTATTTCCCTAGCTTCTTATTTTCAGCTTTGCCACATTCAAGTGCTTCCCTCACCTAAGATCAGGAGGCCATCCAATAGGTTTTTTTTTTTTCTTTAGTTTAATTTGTATTTATTTTATTATGAGTGAGTTTGAGCATCTTTTCATATGTTTGAAGCCATTTGAATTCTATCAGCCTGAAGTTTCTAATGAATGGCTCTGGCTTCTCACTTCTTCAAACTTAGCATCAATTACTGAGCCTTCCTTTTACCATCCCTGAGGTATTATATTCTTTTGATTTTTCTACAGCTTGTCTACATCTTCTAACAATACTCCATTAACATTTTTTAAATATTCCAATATTAATGCACCATATATTCTCTGCCAGGACCCTGGCTGATATGAAAACTAAAAGAAATGTACCATTCACTTTGGGTTTACATGAGGAAGAATACTTTTTTTTTTCATGATTAAGGAAACTATACAGAAAGCTTCAAGTTCAAATTTACCTTACCTATATATTACAGGAATTATAAAATTTAAGTAGTAACATAAAAATTTTTCCAGGCCAAGTATAGCAATGGCTCATCTGACAAATGAAAAATTTTTTAAATGCTGTGAAAGACATGTCCATAACACAGACATGATTTTCCCAGAAGTGTCAGGGATTTGATTCTCACTGAATATAAGCTCACATTTAAAACTGATAAAAAAATATGAAGAAAACATAAAGAAATGATTCACCATGAATGAGTCAAGAGCCATATCACACGGCATAATTAGTATGTCAGAAACAGACACAATAAAATAACCTGAAATAAGTGACTGAACTAATGCATTACAGAGAATATATACAAAGAAAATACCATAAAAAATAGTATTTAACAACTCATACAATTAGAAAGAGGATTAGTAACCTTTAAGGTAAATATGAGGAAATTAGCCCCAAATGCAATTCTAAGAATTAAAGAGATGCAAATGATCAGAAATAAATTAAAAGATACAGAAGACAGCATGTGATTTTCAACTTTAGTCTAAAATAAATCCTAGAAGAAAATAAAAGGGAATATTTACTATTATTTCGTATTAAAAGCAATATTTGATAAAATAATAGCAGAATTTTTCAGGATTAATTAAAGACATACATATGAAAAAAATACATTGTTTAAAGAAAAGTCAAAAAAAAAAGTCTTAAAAAAGAGAAGAAGGATATATTTCCCTACAAGCACAATAAGTATGTTACTATTTCAACAGCTCCAATGTACTCCATAGACAACGGGAAAACATCTCTAAGCTGCTGAGGCAAATATACCCAGCTAAACTATCATTCAAGAATGGAAATGATTCTTTGGAAAACAAAGCCTGAGAGCTTGTTGCTCAAACCTATGCTGAAAGGGTTACTAAAAGATTCCATAAGAACTGGAAAAAATTAAATCCAAAATCATGATAAATGCAAGAAATACTCTGAGAAAGAAACTGTTAAATGAGTTACTTTAAGTGAACATTTTTTTTTCTTTCTCTGATGGCATATCTTTTCATCTACTCTGAAACATCCAGTTTATAAACATTCGACAGAGTGATTTTATACAATGGCATTTGCTTCTCTTCTATAGTGAAAAAATGAATATGTTTTGTTTTGATGGTGAGGATAGACCCCATTGGAAAGAAAAGTAAAGTCATGAATGCTGTGCTATTTGATATGTATGTCATGTCATAGTGCAGGAGTATTAATAACTTAACGATTTTGCAATATTTACTACATCTTAATGCAAAACAAAAGTGTGAAGAGAGGATAAGTCCACACACTCCTCATATATTAATATGCATACAAATCACCTTGTTAAAATTCAGACTTGATTACTTCTAGGTGGAGCTTAAAAGCCCGTATATCCTTCTAGCTCTAGGTAATATTATTATTTGTTGCCCCAGGCTTGCTCAGAGCGGCAAGCATTTCCATACCTTCTGGAGGGAATAACATTTATTTATAAGCTTTACAAATGACACAAAAGTATTACTATAAATCAATTATTCATTAAATTGTAAACTATTTTATATTTCTGTGTTAGATTATTACTTCCTTTTCAAAGTTTATATTTATTTACCTTCAATACTTTCTTCCTAAAAGGTTAGAGGGCCAGACATCTCCCTTGATATTTCAGATAAGCCATACATCATTAACCCATGTTTTAAAATTCCAGGAATGTTTTTATCCACTATCTGAACTAGAATTAAATTTTTGGTTCTCTCTCATGTAAGTAAACTAGTTGCTTGACATTAAATGATCATACTAAACAATCTCATATAAATTGGGGATATTTCACTAAACATCCTGTCTTCCCCGCCTTTTTCTCTTTTCACCTTGCTGTTAACTAACCACTGTGGTTTTCCATTCTCTAAGTAATTAAACACATGTTTTGGAATCATAATATGTAGAGTGCTTTCATTACAGGTAAAAGAATAAGAATGAGGTTAATTGTATTTTTCTGCAGTGGAGGAAAACAGAGCCAGATGGGAATGAGCTATTTGTTCCAAACCTGAGACTGTTCATGGTAACAGATTTGTGATGAATATCAAAACTATCAGAGCTGACTGTCCTTATTGTATTATTTAATATTTGAGTGACTGCTTTATTGGTATCACAGGATGGAAATAGTGAAGCCTTTACAGAGAAGTGTTCTGGATATTCTGATTTGAGATTGCTTTGAAATGGCTAATAAAACTGTACGCCTATAATTTTAACTTACAGTTCTATACCACTGGGAGGGGGATGGGAAAAAAGACAAACTATTTAAGAGAAGGGCTAGACTTGGATTTAATTCTGATCTCGGCTGGCCTTGGCCTGCAGCAGCTTGAAGCAGGATTTCAGTTCCCAGCCAGAGACTGAAGTCAGACCAAGGCAGTGAGAGTGCTGAATCCTAGCCACTAGACCAATGGCTAGTGACAAGGTCCCTGGCCCTTCGGCTCTATAGAAATGAATTTCCACAAAGAGAAAGTAGTGAAACAAGTAAAGTGCTTATTAGGAGGAAAAAGAGTACTTGTGGATAGACACGTGGGCGGAACCAGAGAGAGAGTGTCTCGCCCTGGTGGCAGGTTAAATCACTTATATGGGGCATTTCTTCCGGGTTTCCCCTGGCCAATCTTGCTTTGCCTGGTTCAGAGTCCATATTTAGTATATCTCATGGTCCTATCCAATGTGTGCACACATCTCTTAGCCAAGAAGGATTCTAGCGAAGAGGCCTATGGGTAGGTTGACATCACCTACTATGGGATGATGCCCCCTTCCTTTTTGACCCCGGAGGAGCCCCTCTGCGTATGCGTAGTCCGGAAGGTCTCCTTGATCTCGAGAATGAGGAATATGTGGTCTTTATCTCTTATCTGGGCAGGGTTCAGCCTCTCCTATTATCCTGCTATTATCTTCATCTTGGAGTATCTGTCCACAGGGGACAAACTCCCGCTGCTCATCCTGGGGGCCTATCTATCTCCTGCCTCTATTCCAAGGGAAATAAGATGGAAACATGCCTATCCCTTCCAGGGTCTTCAGGTTGTACCTTGCTGCCTCTTTTTATTCTCTCACTCTTTACCTACCCCATTCTGATAGTTGAAATTCTTATGAGGATGGGGATTACACACTTTTCCTTATAAATTGTGGGAAACATTTGGGGTCATAATTCTACAGGGAAGAGAAGCTCAAATAAGTAAGGTGATTTATTCATCTTAAGGAATAAATGAGTGACATTTTTTCTAAGATTATTTTTGGTGGATGAAAAATGTGCTAAGTATATTTAAACAGATGGAAGATGGGAGAACTGTAGTGTAAGTTCTAACAGTTTTGTGGGGGTTTTTCTTTTGTAATGCAAATGTATGACTTACGCTTTGATTGCCTAGGTATCTATTTCAAAGAGGCATCTACTTTAACCAGGGCTGTCTCTATTAAGACACTGCCAGCCATACAACTAGATAAAGAGCCAGGAACCCTCCACCTCCACGCCCCTCCAGGCTCCTTTGTTTTAGATCTTGGTTGATTTCAATAACTGATCATTTGGGATGCCTTTTTTTTTTTTTTTTTCCTTTTCCCAAGCTTTAAATTCCTGGTCTTGTGTTTTAAATTCACCAATAGTGAGCGAGCCCATGAAGCCCTAGGCCTCTACCCTCAACTCCAATAAAAACAGAATCCCAGGGGCTTCCCTGGTGGCACAGTGGTTGAGAGTCTGCCTGCCGATGCAGGAGACACAGGTTCGTGCCCTGGTCTGGGAAGATCCCACATGCTGCGGAGCGGCTGGGCCCGTGAGCCATGGCCGCTGAGCCTGCGCGTGTGCTCCGCAACAGGAGAGGCCACAACAGTGAGAGGTCCACATACCGCTAAAAATAAAAAAACAGAATCCCAGGATTTGCACACTTTTTCTCTCTCCCAGTGACCTTGCTGTGGCCTGACAACTAAAGACTGTCCCTGGCTCTAAGAGGATTGAGTCATTAGCCAATGTAGCCACTGACCTTTAACTCACCCTGAAAGGATTTCAGAGTACACATCAGGAATGAGGTACTCTGTGCTCTGGGAAAACTGGCAGAACAGGCCTTCTGATAGATATTTCCAGGAGAATTTTTTATGAACCTGGAGTCTTGCATCTTCCCATACTTAGAAAAGCACTAAAACCATTAACTAAGATAGCTGTTTCTTGTGACTAGCAGCAACCTTCTACCAAGACGTGCGCTGAGTTGTATGTAACCCCTTCACCAAAGTCACTCATATACTGACCTCTTCTTCCCTGTCTCTTCATAACAGTTTCTCAGAGCTATCTGAGAGGCTATCTCCAGGGCTAGAGTCCTCAGTAAGACACTGAATAAACTCAACCCACAGCTAAACTGTGCCATTTTTCTAAGTCTACAGGCCCCAGGTGTGCTGTGAAATCTCCAGGTCTTGTAAGTAATAAACCTATATATTTTTTTCAGTGTTTCCTGGTGGTTATTCCTGAAGGGCATCTTATAATCATAAGAACCACAACACTGGTTATTGATAGGCTGAGACCAGCACAAAACAAGGAGTGAAAACTGGTTTAGGCAACAAGGTCAAACTCACCATTTGATTAGAAATGGTAAATACCCTAAACTGCTAATAAATTTTGCTAATTTGTAAAGCAAATCCAAATTCCTAATGAAACAAGAGGGAAGGGGGCAGGGCACAACCTCTAAAAGAGTGATGTAGCCATATTAGATACAACATCAACTGGTTAGAACTGGTTAGGTCCAAGATAGCAGAAGATCTACTTCCAGTGGACCTTAAGCCTCATTATATGCTCACTGTAACACATTAGCTACATGACACACCCATAGGCGCCATGACAGCCTTTTCCAAAATAGTTGGAATAATCCTCTCACTCATTCGTCTATGAAATTACCCAGCCCATTAAAAACTAACCACCCCAGGGACTTCCCTGGTGGTGCAGTGGTTAAGAATCCACCTGCCAGTGCAGGGGAGATGAGTTTGATTTGCAGAGAGGTGACTGGGCATTTCCAAAGAAAACATGAAGAAATGGGGGGAGGGGCAAGAAAGACTCGTAGAATCAGGGAAAGGAAAAATTACAGAGGGTTAGTCCATGTCAGTGTGGCTAGGCCAGCTGTGTCTGCTCACTGGCAGTTATGGAAGGTAAGACTCCTCTGCCCACACTGACTGGGGCCCTTTCTCCTCTGATGGTTACTTTTCAAAGGAATGACTTTTAAGTCCTTGAGAAAGATACTCCTGAACTGTAAGAGATGCATATTCACAACTGTAAGCCCTTTTTAGTGATGGCTCTCAAAAGGAGAGGTCAGGTGCCTCTCATCCAGCTTCGACTAGAACAAAGAGTAAATGCTCCAGCTAGTGATGACCTTTCTCAAGCAGACATTTAAGTGGGGGGTGGGGAAAAGGTCCTCCTGGGGACACAATCTTAGGCTTCCAGAAGGCAGGCTAGAATTTGGTCATTTCTAAGTGCAGAGGTTTGGATACAGACCTTATGGGTCCAGATTTCCACAGAGTCAAAATGAATGTAAAATTATTAACATAATACCTGACACGGCGTAGGCAGTTAACTCAGTCTTTCAAAACCTATTATGAAGAAGCACCTTAAACATCAAAGAGCAAATGCAGTCTTAAATTAATCAATATATTATGCAAAAACACAGTTCTTTAAAGTTGGAATGAATGGAAATGTATTAATAGCCTCAGGATTAAGTAAAATATATAGTCTCAGGATGAAAATTGGATAAGAATAGTAACAACTTAAAACTTGCTTGCTTATGAATTGCTGTCAGAATGTAAATACAGGGCATACCTGGTGGCGCAGTGGTTGAGAATCCACCTGCCAATGCAGGGGACACGGGTTCGATCCCTGGTCCGGGAAGATCCCACATGCTGCGGAGCAACTAAGCCCGTGCGCCACAACTACGGAGTCCACTCGCCTGGAGCCTGTGCTCCGCAACAAGAGAAGCCACCGCAATGAGGAGCCCGCGCACCACAACGAAGAGTAGCCCCCGCTCGCTGCAACTAGAAATAGCCTGTGCGCAGCAACAAAGACCCAATTCAGCCAAAAAAATAAATAAGTAAATAAATATTAAAAAAAAAAGAATGTAAATATAAACCAGCTCTAAAAGGTACAGTTACCCAACAATAACCGAATCATAGTTTGTCAGTCATGTGAAAGAGGCCTCTATGAAAGTGTTAAACCAGGCAGCTACCAGCTAGATATGAGCAGAAAAAGGGGGGCACGGGCCACATGGCAGGAAACCACACATCTTGCAAAACAGCAGGGGGTCCTTGGGCAGACATAGAAAAGCAGGAGCCTCTGGACTAACAGGAAACCACACATGTTGGGGTGATCAGTGTCCTGAAGGCAGACAGAGAAAGATGGGAAAAGGGGGAAATCTCTGGCATCCGAATGTAACTTTTTACTCATTATGCTCTCATTACAATAAAATTAGCCTTGCAGATAAGAATTTCCCATCATGTACCGGAGCCATAACACTTCCAATCAAGGCCACATAAGGAGAAAAACCCTCCTCCCCTGGGGAAGGTGGAGCTGGGATGAAAATCAGAGAATACGACCCCCAAACCCTTCCCTCCACAACGAAGAGTCCACCCCTTCATTTCTAGGCCTCACATAACCAACTTGACAAAGAAACTCAGGGCAGCTACTCATCTGAGCCTGCCTGCTCTCCTCTGGAGAGGGTACTATCACTTAATAAATGCTCACTTTACTTTCTTGACCTCACTGTCACATCTCTGAATTCTTTCTGCCAAGAGACAGAAACCTACCCTCGGGTACCATCTTTAGCGGAGCCAGCCAGGAGGATTGGGGAAGCCTTAGCATCTCGCCCCCCTTGCACTTGAGAGGCGCTACTTGATTTCCCGCCATTTCTCTCTCTCACTCTCACTCTCACTCTCTCTCTCTCTCACTCTCACTCTCTCTCTCTCTCACTCTTTCCACTCTTACTTTTGTGCTTTACTTGTCTGGTAGTGGGAAAAAGAGAGAAATCTGCTAGGCATCTTCCAACCTCCCCGCTAGGTCTGGCACTTCTCACTGTTACAGGCCGCAGGGCCTGCCAGGAGAGTTTCCAGCCTTCTTCGCAGGCGGCCAGGCACCCGACCCGCAGGAGCTTTGCCCTCTGGGTTTGCCTGGACCACCACTTAGTGAACCGTCATCAGATTCTATTGTGTGGAAATATAAAACGCAGCCTTACTTTGAGGTGTCAGGCGGTCTGGACCCGGGTGTTCGGACAGAGGCCTCCGGAACCTGGGCCCTGTGGCTGGGACCCCATCCGGGTTGCACATCGCCTGGCGTTTGGCCGGGCCCCTCCAAGGTCCACCGTGCGGCCAGGGTCCATCCCTGCCTCCCCTCCACCTCGCCCTGCCCTGGCGGGGAGAGGAACGCGGAGGCAGGAAGCCGGCTCCCGGCGGCTCACGCACACGGCCACGCCCCCCGTATACGTGCCTGGGCGGGGCCTGCGTCTGCAGCTCCCGGATGTACTTCCTTCCGGCCTCCGGACGGACGCTCTATCCCCCTAAACCTCCCACTGTGCCAGGCCCTACGGAGCATCATAGAGTGGAGGGGTGAGGGCAGCCCTGCCCACAAAAGGGAAGGGAAAAGAGAGGCTTTTTTTTTACAAACCACGTCCCTTAGTGGCCAGTGCCTGTTTTCAGAAATTTACCACCCTTTTAGAGAAAAAGCTGAAACCTAAATAGGCCCTGGGACTATAAGGATGTCTGTTCAAGGAAACATACCCCAGAACACAGGCGCTAATCATTGGCCACAGAATCTATAGAGAAGCTCTCAGGATACCAGGATAGGACATGGGCTCCAGGATGTTCGGGCCATCAGGAGTGCCACGTGGGGCAGTAGCTGGCCCCCACTGTGAGTAGGGTCAACGGGACCAGGTGGATGGGAATGCCTGGAACCAGTCCTGTCTTAGGGACCCCCCATGAGACCTCCTAACCCCAGTGGTCTTCTCTGTTACAGGAACATCCTCTCCCTGAGGGAACGATGGGGAACACCTCCTACATCCCCAAAGACTCACCCCCTTGGGTGCATTCTGAGTCACTGGGACAAGTTTTATTTAGATTCTTAAAAATGAAAAAAATCTCATTTTCTTTTGTGAAGAAGCCTGGCCCGAGTATAAACTTGAGGACCATGAGGCCTGGCCAGAAAATGGGAGCCTCAACTCTAATACCATCCTACTGTTAGACATCTTTTGCAAAAGGCAGGGAAAATGGACCTAAGTTCCTTATGTTCAGGCTCTAATGACCCCGAGAGAGAACCTGGAGCTATGTAAGTCCTATGTTAGGGAACCTTGCAGGCTGGGGCCCATTCAGGCTACACAAGAGCCCTCTCTAGTGGCTAGTGAAGAACGGGAGCCCCAGACAGAAGACTCAAGCCCCAACAGTCTTCCACCATCTTCAGCCTCTCCCTCCACCCTACAAGTCTCTTTTCCCTTCCAAACCAGAAGTGCAGCCAGAGCTTCTTTGCCCCATTCATCAAGTAGTAAGCGGGCCTCGGGGTACACACCTGTTTTTCTTTGACTGACCTTAACTAATGCCGTACCTGCTTGGGTCAATTCTCCAAGGACCCTAGGCTCATCAAAGAATTCCAGGCACTGACTCTTTCCTTTGACCTTACCTGGAAGGACCTATATATTGTCCTTTCCCACGGCTGCACCACTGAGGAAAAGACCATATTTGGGCACAGGCTCGAACATATACTGATGGATTACACATTGCCCAACCACATCGATACCCTGTGGGCCTGACATCAGTGCCTATAATGGTTCCCAGTTGGGACTATCAACCAGGTCAGCCTGGTATCACTAGTAGGGATCACATGATCCTTTGCCTCACTGAAGGGATAAAACAATGCATTATTAAACCTGTTAACTATGATAAGGTTAAAGAGATCACCCAAGGCCAAGATGGAAATCCAGCCCTATTTCAGTCTCGATTGGTAGATGCCCTCAAAAAGTATACGAATGTAGACCCAAACACTTTCGAGGGACACGTTGTATTTGCAACCCACTTCATTAGCAATCAGTTCCTGACATTTGTGGGAAGCTTCAAAAGTTTGCCATAGGGCCCCAAACCCCTCTCAACCTTCTTATTGACAAGTCTTCAGTTTCTTTAACAATAGAGACCAGGCTGAGGAGGAAAAGAAGGAACAGCATGACTTTTAAGAAAAAAATGACAGCAAGCCAGGCCTTTGGCAGCCATCAAGACAAGATCTAACCCTCCTCCTGGGCACCCCAAAAGTACTCCCAGAAGACCTTGGCCAGGGAAGGGAGCCTGTTTTAGCTGTGGGAGCCCTAAACACTGGAGCAAGGAATGCTCAGGAAACAGGACACCATGCCAGCTCGGCATGAAGATGGGCCACTGAAGGAGGGAATGCCCCCCACCCCCGGCTCTGAAGGGAGGGAGGGAATTCCCCCAAACCAGTCACGGCAGTGGCTGATTTGCGGGACCTGGGACCTCCCAAGTCTCCCAAGAAGACAGTCATCATCACACGGGAGGAAATGCAGGTGACCATTGATGTGGGAGGTAAGCTTGTCCAGTTTCTAGTGGACACAGGAGCCACTTACTCTGTCCTAACTTCTCATGCTGGGCTCCTTGCCCTGAAGACCTGCTCTATTTTTGGGGTAGAAGGAAGGCCAAAGCTAAAACATTTCACCAGCTGTCTAACTTGCACCTGGGGAAAGACTCCTATAACTCACTAGTTTCTTGTCATGCCTGAATGCCCCAGCCCATTATTGGGAAGGGATTTTCTCTCAGCCTTGGGGGTGACTCTTACTCTTTCTGAAAACCAAAACCAAGGAATGTTTTTGACTGGACTATGTATTATACAAGACATGAACAGTCCAGCCCCAAGTATGCCCCCAGAAATTGAAAAACTTATAGATCCACAGGTCTGGCACCCAGGGATCCCAGGGAAAGCAAAGTTTGTCACTCCTGTAAAAATCACCTTAAAGGAGGCTAATAATTTCCCTTCCAGGCATCCATACCCTCCTCTGTCTCTCTGCTCTTTTGTCATGTCTCCTTTAACCACAACCACCTAACGGTCCTCCTTGCTGTTCATACCAGCATAGCTCCAACTTACAAACATCCACCATCCGATACCATGAATGCCATCGTTAAAGTTACTAACACATCTGACTGTTGAATCTGGCCCCGCAGCTGCACCTCCGCAGGGGACCTACGTCTTTTAGGACTCCCCAACTCCTTGGGGGACCAGATGGTGCTAACGCCAAAATATGCTGGGTCCTCATTTATCACCCAGTGCGGTAAGGAAGGCAGCACTGTTGCAGGAACCACTGGAGGCCAAACTCTCTGGAACAGACACTCCCCTCCAAATGAGAGGAAAGGGTAGACTAAGCTTTTAGCCTCTGTTTTACTGGTATTAGCATCCAGCGACTAAAATTAGGATGGCTTACTGAAACATACTACAATCACACTCTAATTTTTAGTAGTCACAGTTGAGTGACAGACACCAACCAGATTGCCAGCATATAATATGTGGGGAATGTCACTATCTGGTGACTGGAATAACTAAAACTAAAACTCACAATAAAAACATAATTATAGTTAACAGTACATAAGAGAAAGTCAACACAGGGAGTAGACAATATTCCACACTAATGTTTAATATAACTAATAACTATACTCAGATATACTCCAATTTCTCCCTGTTACAGTTGCTGTATCAAAACCTGATGTGCCAAGGAAAAAACCCGATGGCTTCAAAAAACTCCAGCTTCAAATGATGACGTGTCAGGGATTTCAGCCCATCCCACCTGCGGATGGGGGCCATCAGCACCCACTGAACAAGCTGCCTCCTTCTACTTCCCACTCTCCACCTCCGCCACTGTAAACAACCCTGAGACCCCTCTCTCTGACAGATAGCAAGGAGATCTGGACCCACAGGAAGGCACAACGCCCATGCTCAGCTTAAAGCAGTTACAGAAGACAGATCATCAACTCTTGCCCCTTAAAAGATAATAAGGGTCCAGACTCCTTGAGGCAGGCATGTTAAAGCAGGCAGGTAGCTAGATATGAGCAGAGAAATGGGGGCACAGGCCACTTGGCAGGAAACCATATATCTTGTAAACAGCAGCCAGGGGTCCTTGGGCAAAGAAGAGAAGGAATCTCCAGATTGACAGGAAACTATACATTTTGGTTTGGGGCGTAATAAGTGTCCTGGAGGCACACAAAGAGAGGCGGGAAAAGGCGGGAATCTCTGGCATCTGAATGTAACCTTTTGCTCATTATGCTCTAATTACCATAAAATGAGCCTTGCAGATAAAAATTCCCATCATGCCATGACACTTCTGATCAAGACTAAATAAGGGCAAAAATCCTTTCTCCCCTCGGGAAGGCGGAGCTGGGATGAAAATCAGGAAATATGGCCCCAAACCCCTCCCTCCACAATGAATAGTCCACCCCTTCATTTCTACACCCCACATAACCTGCCTGCGAAGAAAACTCGGGGCAGCTACTCACCTGAGTCTGCCTGCTCTCCCCTTGAGAGTGTACTGTCGTTTAAATAAATTCTCGGTTTGCTTTCTTGACCTCCCTGTTTCCTCTCTGGATTCTTTCTGCAAAGAGACGAGAACCTACCCTCCAAAAGAAGTCAAGGCATCTGGTGTGCCAAGTGATGCCAAGTGTGAACTCACACCTCAAGTGACAGCAAAGCATCCCTGAAGTCAGGAAAATCTGGATAAAGGAGACTATAAACTTCCCAAAGGCAAGTTTGTGTGCTCGACTCATAGTGAGGCCAAACAAACTTAAACGTCCGGGGCTTAGAGCAAAGAAAGGCTTATTGCAAGGCCAGACAAGATGAACAGGTAGCTTTTGCTCAAAAACCCCAAACTCCCAAAGGTTTGGGGGGAGGAGTTTTTAATAGGTGAAATTTGGGTGAGGGTTGCAGGGTGTGTGACTTTTCCCCTGATTGGTTGGTGGTGAGGTAACAGAGTGGGCTCCAGGAATCTTGGGCTCAGCCTGAAGTTACCCTCCTCCACCTGGGGGCGGGGTGGGGGGGGCGGTCCTTAGTTCCTGCAGAACTCAGAGATATATTGTTATGTATATTCCTTGAGGAGGAACTAGCACCCTGCTTTAATTGCTGCACTGTATTTTGATTATTCTTCCTTTCTTTCTGTGTTCCCTTACTTCCCTGATTAGCAACTGTTTGAACCTACCTTTTGGAACTCAGGGAAAGTCTGGGAAGCTGAAGCCTTTATCCTGCACATAAGAAATAGGGAAACAGAAAGGCTTTTGTGCCCAGGAGGGCCCCATGGGTCCTGCTTGGTTTCCCTAGGATCAGCTCAATTTCTCTGGTCAAAGCTGATATGTCCTTTCTGATTTTCATTTATGGCCAAGTGCAGTCCCAGTTTTAACAATTACACTGTAAGTGGACATCAGTACTGAATTTTCCTCCTTTAAGAAATATAAAAATGGGGTCCCTTTAAACATAGGGATTGTAATCTTCCTGGGCTCTGGCCTAGATTACAGATACCTCCAAAGTAGCTGCCATGATTAATCACCATATAAATGTATCGTCATCACAATCATTACCACTAAACTACTGAGACACAGTGCAAAGATCTCTGTAGGAATTATTTCATTTAAATTTAGTTGTGACAGTATATGGAGAAGGTGATGGGAAAACAAGCTTAGAGAACACTCACTAAATGCAAGAGACTGGATTTAAACTAAGGCCTGTATAAAACCCTGGTCTGGATTTTGGGGGTTTCTGCTTCATTGTATCTGTATACCTTGCAGTGTACACCAAAGGCTAAATCTAGAACTGAAAAAAAAATCACAGAACTGACCCAGTTAGCATATTTTAGAAAATAATGCTAGTAAATTGGTTGTTTTCTTTTCTCTTCCACTGCCTTAATGCTTTTATTGTGTTTAGGTAAAAAATGCTTTCTAACACGTAGTTAAAATTTGATAAAACCTACTATGAAAACACTAGACTTAGTGACTGTCATAAACCCTTTTATTGACAACATGCATTAACTGGAATCATCATCTTCTGGGGAATAATTGGAAAGTCTCTGGTTGCATCTGTCCAGCTGTATATTCTTTGAATGCCACTTGAATTTCCTTTTTCTTTTTTTAATGAAAAAAAAAATGACGTTTTGTGGCCCAGAAATAGTTGAAGAGCTGCAAATAGAGACAGCTTGGATGTATAAACATAACACTTCATTTAAAGGAAGCATTCAATAAAAATATTTAGTTGGACTTATGTAGCTTATCAAAGCAGTGCCAAGACATTTCCAAGAGAATGTCTTTTTGAGTTGTGAGATTACAATCAGCATCTGGAAATAATAAACTTCTGTGACCTGCTCCCTTTTTTCTTGTGTTTTAAAACTTGGGAGGAAATTTCCACCCCTGAGTGTTTAAAAGTGCCTCATCTTTCACTCTCTCTCTCTTACAATAGCAAAAGTTGTATATATCAAGTATCTAAGCTATGGAGAGATTTCCCTAAAAAAAAAAAGAAGGAATTTTCATATGCCAAACCCAAGTTTTTTAGACAAATAGAACTGAAATGGAATCTACCACTCTGTTTGCTAATCACTTGTTATGTCACCTTGGACAAATGATCTCCCTGCAAACTAATTATGATAGTACATAGGTAGATGTTATGCTTAATATGTGTAAGGTATGTTATATACAGACCTACATGTATTATGTATGTATGTGTGTATATATACACATATATCACATTACATATAAATTTGAGTTGTGCATATATAAGTAAGAGACCTTGTTACAAACTTCCATTTTCTACATTAAAACCATCTATTTCAAATGAACTTCCCTATTTTGAATAAATGAATTCATGTCAAGAAAAAGAAATAATTGCTATCAGTTTAAGTCCTATTCCCTCCAGGAATACTGGCATTTAAAAAAAAATGACAAAAATTAAAACACTGATACTTAGGAATGCCACTGGGAAAGATTTTGGGCAAATCCTGGTAAGCAAATGTACATTTTGCTCATGCCAAAATGAAATCTATTTCCCAAGTCCGGTTGCAGAAGGCAATAAAGAGGCCAGAGGTAACTGCAATAGCTATTCCCTTAGACTGCTTAACAGTTGGGGGATGGTGGGTTTGGATGACAGGAGATTGAGTGGAGATGAATAAAAATGAAATATGCAGATATTTACCAAATACACAATCATGACATGTCCTAAATGATTATGCCCCAAGGCTAGAAATATAATATTTGAGTTGATTTAGTTCTCTTCTCTACCTGCACTATTTCATAATAAGGTTGCTCCACAATTCTCTATAACTTACAATATAAAACAGTATCACACGCAATCTTTGACTTTTTTAATGCTTACAGCAGTCCTGTGAAGATAATTATTGCATCTTCATTTAAATCATAATGGAGAAAATAATAAGAGAATGAAAGGAAAAACAAAGGAAGGGGATGGGAAAAGAAAATCGTATCTGTTAAGAGCCTACTCACAGAGTACCCTAGATGTGTTAAGATCATAGCTCGTTTACTGCACACAATAACTCCATGGGGTAGGATTACTTCCCCTCTTTTTTTTTTTTCATAAATGAAAAAAGTGAAGCTCAGATGGTTTAGACAGCCTGTCCAATGTCACATGCAGAAAGATGGTCTATGTTCATACTGGAATTTAAATCAGCCCTTAATTGCCTTCAAAATTAACTTATATCTAATGCCTTAAACAGAGGTACATGGCCGACTTCGAGTTAGTGCTCTTTCCAGGACATCAAACGTGTTTACTGTATGATACCTCCACATGAGCAGTCACCAAGCAAATGACCCTTGCTTAAATGAACCTCCTCATAAACCTTAAAATCCTTTGCTTCAGAATTCTGCTCTCCTCACTTCCAGCTCCTAGTGTTACAGGCAGGGGAACCCCTTCCAGGGCACGAGAGCAGGCTCTTGTCTAACACTCAGAGATGTCCAAGGAGACACACGTGCTGACAAAGCAAGAGACTTTATTGGGAAGGGGTGCCCAGGTGGAGAGCAGCAGGGTAAGAGACCCCAGGAGACCTGTTCTGCCACCTGGCTCACAGTCTTGGGTTTTATGATAATGAGGTTAGTTCCTGGGTTGTCTCCGGTTGTCTCAGGGTCCTTCCTGGTGGCAAGCGCATCATTCAGCCAAGACAGATTCCAGCCAGGAGGATTCTGGGAGCACACATGGACTTGCATCTCCTGTCTCCTTTTGACCTTTCCCAACTTCTTCCAGTTGGTGGTGGCTTGTTAGTTCTGTGTCCTTACCAGGACATCCTGTTGTTAAGAGAACTCACACAAGTGGTTACTGTCAGGCCTGGCCAGGGTAGGCAGTTTCAGTCAGTGGTTCCCCTAACACCAGGGCAATGTGACATTATAAAGCAAAGAAGAATTTTCTGGGATCTCTTTAAGTTTTGCATTATTATTATTACTTTATTATTATTACTTTTTTATTTTACAATTTAGATGTCATTTTATCCTTGCATTTCTAAGAGGAACAAAATACTTGATTTGATTTAAACTCTAGTCTCATCAATAAAGTCCCTGGATGATGAATTTTGTGAATTTTGAGTCTAAAGGGACATTTTGCCTTCTGGACACAGTGAAATTAATGCCTACCCTTTGGAAATAGAGGATATAACATATTTAACATAATTATTCAATACTTTTATTTCAATAATGTGAATGTTCACATGGTAAAAATCTCTTTTTTGAAGCTAAGAGAAGCATACAAAAAGAAAAAACGTGTTTAGTCCACTTCAGTTCAGACAGCTTGGGAATTGATTTTTAATGAAATATATAAGACAAAAAGGAATACACATTCTATTTGGATTTGTTCTCTACTTCTGTCCTCCAAAGACACCTTTCAATGCTTGTTCACAAACAGCTGCCAGCATCTGTCTTCAGAGATGATAAAGGAAAAATAATGACAATAAAATGTATCTATTGCGTCTCTGGGGACGCACAATTTTAATTTCTTTTAACTTGCTTAATTTGACAGTTGGAACTTTTGTCGCATTTGGTCCCCAGAACTCAGTGGTATACATCGCTCAGTGAGCTTAATTTTAGTACAGATATTACCTAAATGCTTTTTAATCATCCAAGATCATGATGAGCACCAGAGAGGCAATGTTATTTAACAGAGACTCTTAACAGTGAATTAAATGAAGATAGCACTGATTAATAAAGTGGTTTGAGGTTCCTGCTGGAGTCTCATTCTGTTTACATGTTCTTTTTGAGATGAGATGGCCATGGCTCGAATCTTGAGACTCAAGCCTTCTTTGATTATGCAGTAAGTGGCATCTTTGGTAACTTATTACCACAATATGTGTGATAATTTTCATAGTGCCTGAGATTGAGTTCAATTTGGTATTCATGTCACATGAAAGGAAATGGTGATAAACAATGCTAGGATGGAAATTTCTTTTTCACATTACAGAGAATCTCTAATTTCAGGCTAGGAAGTAGGCTTACTTTGGAAACGAGAGGTCATATTGAAAGGACTTTGATCAAATCATCAGTCTTTTCAAATTTTCACATGGAAATCTGTCAACAAAGCCGCCTTGGATGTACTAGTTTCTTAGTTGCCAATGGAAGATATTCATGCTTGAAAAATATTTGTCTACATTCCAATACTCACTACTACCAATTAAAGTATGACTGGAATACATAGGTAAATATGTTAGAAAATGATTTGAAAGTGAAAAAAAATGCAATCCTTGTAGGCAAAACTAAGTCCAAACATAAGGAAAGCATAAGACATTTTTGTTGGGCTGTTATATATAACTTACTATCTTAGTAAGTATACAATTTAAACAAACTGAGAGTAAAGGAAAGATTTTTTTTATTTGTTTGTATTAGTTTTGGTTAAAATCATGCTTACCAAAAACATTGTATATGACAAAAATGCATTTATTCATGTTTTCCTCTGTCAAAAAAAGGAAAGTCCCATCTCATGATTTCCTAATTTTGTCTTTTGGGTAAGCTCTAAATACTAAAACTTGAATTGAAAGAGGAAAAAGAGGAGGCAAGCAGAGCTTGTGAGTAAATAACTTGTGAATATGGGACTTTGAATAAGACGTGCATTCTGCAGCCATCAATTCAGTGAATAACAAATAAACATAGCAATTTTTTCATACTGTTTGGATTCTTTCTGGCCTTCTTGTTAGTCAATATCAACCTTGAAATGGTTGAGGAAAAAAATCAATATACAATATAAGGACAAGGACAGCCTCATTCCTTGGACATCCATAAAAATAAAGAGTTTCACCAAAATAACAACTATCAAAGTGATTCTACTATTTTTTTCAGGGATACAACACTCATATTATGCTAGAAGCTCTTTTATTTGAATAATCAGGCTGTTTTCATAACCTCAAATGCAAACCTTAATTAGTACCTATCACTCTATATTAAGATTTTCTATATTCTTCACTATTTCCTCTCCTAGGATGTAAACTACATGAAAGTAGGAACTGGGTCTATCATTCAAATAATTTCAAGTCAGAGAAAAGCTAGGGATGAACCTTGGTTGTTGTTATAAATTTTATTGTTATGGTGGTTTTTGTCAGTGTTTTTCTTCTAACTACGAACTAGCATACGACCAGTGCCAGATAATTTCGGGGAAAGAGTTCAAGAAAAAAAATCAGGTAATTTCACTAACCAGAAATAATCTTTTCTAGTATTTGGGGTATTCTTTCTAGATATATATTTGTCCCTATTTCTCCCTTTTCAACTGTGATTGCACAGGGCTAATTTCATAAATACTTTTATCAACACCCATCTAAATTATTAACTACAATTTTTCTCCTGTGTATTACTAAATCTTTATTTCTCAGCTCTGTCCTTTCCAACACATTTAAATATATAAATTAACTCCAATCTTTAAAATGCAGCCTATTTCAACATTATCATCCTTTACCGTTTCTCTGGGATCCATTAACCATTTAAAACTAGCAGGAAAAAAAAAAAAAAAAAACTAGCAGGGACCACACATTACTAAAATAATTACAATATTACCAACAACAAACTATGATGCTAATCAAATGGCTATATGCTTTAGTCCTCATCTGGTTTGTCTCATGTGGAAACACTCTTCTTTGGTATCACAATGTCCTGTTTTTCCTCTTAAAACTCTTGATAGCCCAGCACCTCTGCTGGTTCATCTTCTACTTGCCACTAAATGTTGACACTTGTCAGGCTTGATGCTGGTTTCTATATTAATATTTCTGCCCAAGGCAATCTTATCCATTCCATTAGTTTTAATTACCATCCATGTCCAAGGGGCACACAAACATCAATAATCCAGATTTCTTCATAAAGTTCCAAATCCATAATCTTACTCCCTACATCTTTACTTAAATGTTGGAAAAGCCCCTGAAAACTCTGATTTCAATTCCAACATATAAAGAACTAGAAAGTCTTCACTCCTATCTTTATAACATGGTAAAGTTGAACAAACTGAAAATCACTAACAATTATTGGAACCATGAGAAAACTGAAGTTTCAGGGCAAACTCCCACCCCCAAAATCTGGAAAGCTAGGCAAATCCAGAGAGTCATAATGGAGCCCTGTTTATCTGGAGAGAAGCTGCTGGAACCATAAACTAATATGAATACTTTAAAAGCATTTTTGGCAAATTATTGGAGATTGCACTTGGACCACCTGAAGAGTAATAAGCTCCTGGGTGAAACCAATACTTTCATCGATTTCCCTTTCAGAAATCCCATCAGGTTATGATATTCTGGAAAAGGCAAAAATACAGAGATGATAAAATATCACTGGTTTCTATGGCTTTGGGTGGAAGAGAGAGGATTGAATAAATGAAATACAGGGGATTTTGTAGGGTCATGAAAATATTCTATATACTATTGTAGTGGTAGATCCATGACACTATGCATTTTTTCAAAACTCATAGAACTTTACAGCATGAACAGTGAACCTTAAAGTAAGCAGCGGGAACATGTGGTATAGTACAGGGAGTTCAGCTCGGTGCTCTGTGATGACCTAGATGGGTGGGATGGGGGATTGGAATGGAGGTCCAAGAAGGAGGGGATATATGTATACATATAGCTGTTCACTTTGCTGTACAGCAGAAACTAACACAACATTGTAAAGCAACTGTACCCCAATTAACACACACACACAAATAAATAAATAAATAAAAATTTAAAAAATATATCTCTAGGAGGTCAGAGGACTCCAAGACAGAATGCAGATTTTGACAAAACATTCTAAAAATGAATGAATTGCTTAAAACAATCTCACTGAAAGGGTGGTGGAAAAGGTGCTCAACTAAGTAATTAGAGATGAATGGAGTCTGTAGGCCTAAAAGCAAATAAAACTATATGTAACTACTTAACTGGGTTGGTGAAGGCATTTGTCTTGAAGGTAGAGGCCAATAACCCTCGTACCACTCTACCTGTATACTGGAATTGAGCAGTTAGATAAATAGGTTGATGGAGGGAGATAGGCTTCTCACTGTTGGGACTGAAGCTTAAAGATAAGCAAGGGGAAGAGGATAGAATGATACACATGGTAATGGATTAGCATTAGAAATATCATATGAACTCATTTTTTTCAGCACAACACCTACATTTCAATTTTTTAAATATTTAAGAACAACGTCCATTTTTGCTGAGGGTAAGTTGTCTTTTTTTTCATCAATTTATTTTTTTTAAATTGATATTTAATTGATTTACAATGTTGTGTTGGTTTCAGGTGTACACCAAAGTGATTCAGGTATATATATGTGTGTGTGTGTATATATATATATATACATATATATTCTTTTTCAGATTCCTTTTCCTTATACGTTATTACAAAATATTGAGTATAGTTCCCTGTGGTATATATTAGGCTCTTGTTGGTTATCTAATTTATATACAGTAGTGTGTGTATGTTCATCCCAAACTCCTAATTTATCCCTCCTCACCTCTTTCCCTTTCGGTAACCATAGGTTTGTTTTGTATTTTTTCATCTTTAATTTTTAATTCATTTAAATTTATTTTTAATTTTTCACAATGTAAATATATATAGCATATATATATATATATATATATATATATATAAATAGACATGATCACATAGATGAGGTAGAACACACAAACACATATATCTTTGTTCTGTTAGCTGTGAGGACCTAGAAGCAATGATACCTCAGTTGCAATAAGCACTCCTAGCACCCAGATCTTGGTTTCTCACACCCTTCTCTAATGATAAGAACCAAGGCTCCTTGGGGAAATGCCTGATTCTACAACTGAGGCAGGAAATGTGTAAGATGACCATGGAGCATCTCAAAGTAAAAAAGGCTGTGTTGATGGGAGTATGTCAAAGTCCATAGGAGTTAACCAAGGCCAAAGCTGGAACTACTTGAACAATATAATACATAATATTTTATTGTGTTATAACCCAAAGTATACAATAAATACATGAGTACATACTGATATAAATGATTAAATGAATAAATGGAGGAGAAGAGACATAACCCTCAGTCTCTGAGTATGTGCTGTACATAGTGATTTCCTCCCAAAGTACAGTTAAAAGGGAGGAAACCAGTGCTTTACAGGACCTGCCAAATACTCCCTCAGTCAAGTGATAAAGGTCAGCAACAACAGACATAAATCATGTAGATGATACCTTTGACATGATGTGATGAAAATGGCACTTTACCCTGTAAGCTTCCTCCCCCAAACCCATAATCCCAGCCTAATCATGAGAAAAACATCAAACAAATCCCAATTCAGGCTCATCCTACAAAACACCTGACAAGCATGCCTTAAAACTGTCAAGCTCGTAAAAAACAAGGAAAGTTTAAGAAACTGTTACAGCCAAGATGAGCTTAAGGAGACATGGCAACTAAATGTTAAGATGGTATCCAGGATGGGACAAAAAAGGACTTTAGATAAAAATTAACAAAATCTGAATAAACTCTGGACTTAAGTCAATAGTAGTGTATCAATACTGATTCATTAATTGTAACTAACATCTTACCCTTTTAAGTTGTTAATAAATAGGAGAAACTGGGTGTGGTGTATATTTGAATGCTCTATAACATCTTCGCAATTTTCTTATAAATCTAAAACTGTTCTAAGACAGGAAGTGTATATTGAAAAGCCTCTGACATTTTTATGACAATATTATGTTTTCCTTTGTCAAACCTAGGATTGACTTTTGCTACAGCCCCTTCCCCAAACCTCATTAACTCTATTATCTTAATAGGCCATACTGTATATAACATAAGTGGCCTTTTTTTTTCTAAGTCATGTTAGCAATATATTGAAAACATTTCAACATGCCAATAAATATTCCTTTGCACACAAGTTTAACAATCTAATAATATGCATGTACCATAATTTATATAACCAATTCTCTGCTATTCAAAATGAAGGGATTTTATTCAAATTGTCACTATCTTAAGAAAGTGTATTTGTGATTTTATTTTATTTATTTATTTATTTATTTTGGCTGCTTTGGGTCTTTGTTGCTGTTGGCGAGCTTTCTCTAGTTGTGGCAAGTGGGGGATACTCTTCGTTGTGGTGTGCAAACTTCTCATAGCAGTGGCTTCTCTTGTTGCAGAGCATGGGCTCTAGGCATGTGGGCTTCAGTAGTTGTGGCACACAGGCTCAGTAGCTGTGGCTCATAGGCTCTAGAGTGCAGGCTCAGTGGTTGTGGCGCATTGACTTTGTTGCTCCGCGCCATGTGGGATCTTCCTGGACCAGGGCTAGAATCCATGTCCCCTGCATTGTCAGGCAGATTCTTAAACACTGCCCCATCAGGGAAGTCCCTATTTATGACTTTAAATGTCTTTTTGCACACCAATCATTTTTCCTTTTAATAAATATAAAAATATAATTACTATGTCAGAGTACACAGTTCAGATTTTTGACTCATTTTTCTAAATGAAGTCAGTCAAATACAACATTTAGAATTCTGATATTATCCTTGCATTATGAGAGTGTTTCACTTTATTTTCATTTATATAATTATCAATTAGTTTGAAAATGATTCAAATATGTTTATTGAACACACACTACTCTTTTATGAATGAATTGCTTACATTTTCTGTAAAGGTTTTCAGAGGTCTTCCTTTTCCTACTACTTCTTAAGAGTTGTTTATGTTACAAAGTTCTTATTTTGGTTATAAAAATACTTTTTAGAAATCTGCTCTAGTGACACTAGTTTTACCCCAGGCTAGACTGAAATGAGAAAAACAGGCTTTTACGTAATTAAAATTAATATTCTAGGACTAATTTTGTATTTGACGGGGTGGTCGAAATAACAGGCATAGTTTATGGCTCTTGTTATTTTGTTACCTTTCAGAGCAGATTTCAACTGTCTCATGTCAACTGGTCTGATGGGTAGCCCTCAGCCATAACAATCAGAGAAAATGTCATTTATGCTGAGCTGTCAGGATAAATTAAGAAACACTAAGCAAATACTATAATAAGGGTTGTTAACTGTCCAGATATGATGAGCATAACAATTTTTGTTTATTTTCATTTTCAGAATAATTTTTATTAGAAAATATTCAACAGGAGAGACCTTCAAGATGGTGGAGGAGTAAGACATGGAGATCACATTCCTCCCCACAAATATATCAGAAAATATATATACATATGGAACAACTCCTACAGAACACCTACTGAATACTGGCAGAAGACCTCAGACTTCCCAAAAGGCAAGAAACTCCCCACAAACCTGGCCATGTGGCTGACAGTGTCTTGGTGCTCCAGCCGGGTGTCAGGCCTGAGTCTCTGAGTTGGGACAGCCGAGATCAGGTTATTGGATCACCAGAGAACTCCCGGCTCCATGTAATATTACATGTGGAAAGATCTAGAGATCTCCATCTCAATGCTAAGACCCAGCTCCACTCAACAACCAGCAAGCTACAGTCCTGGACACCCTATGCCAAACAACTAGCAAGACAGGAACACAACCCCACCCATTAGCAGAGAGGCTGCCTAAAATCATAATAAGGTAACAGACACCCCAAAAAACACAAATGGACATGGCCCTGCCTGCCAGAAAGACAAGATTCAGCCTCATACACCAGAACACAGGCACCAGTACCCTCCACCAGGAAGCCTACACAACCCACTGAAAAAACCTTAGCCACTGGGGTCAGACACCAAAAACAACAGGAAATACGAACCTGCAGCCTGCAGAAAGGAGACCCCAAACACAGTAAGTTAAGCAAAATGAGAAGACAGAGAAACACACAGAAGATGAAGAAGCAAGGCAAAAACCCACCAGACCAAACAAATGAAGAGGAAATAGGCAGTCTACCTGAAAAAGAATTCAGAATAATTGAGAGTAAGGATGATCCAAAATCTTGGAAATAGAATGGAGAAAATACAAGAAACATTTAACAAGGACCTAGAAGAAGTAAAGAGTACACAAACAGTGATGAACAACACAATAAAATAAATTAAAAATTCACTAGAAGGAATCAATAGCAGAATAACTGAGGCAGAAGAATGGATAAGTGACCTGGAAGATACAATAGTGGAAATAACTACTGCAGAGCAAAATAAAGAAAAAAAGAATGAAAAGAATTGAAGACAGTCTCAGAGATTTCTGGGACAACATTACACACACCAACATTTGAATTATAGGGGTCCCAGAAAAGAGGAGATAAGAAGGTGACTGAGAAAATATTTGAAGAGATTATAGTTGAAAACGTCCCTAATAAGGGAAAGGAAATAGTCAATCAACTTCAGGAAGCAGAGAGAGCCCCATACAGGATAAATCCAAGAGGAAACATGCCAAGACACATATTAATCAAACTACCAAAATTAAACACAAAGAAAAATATTAAAATCAGCAAGGAAAAAAAAACAAATAACATACAAGGGAATCCCAATAAGATTAGCAACTGATCTTTCAGCAGAAACCCTGCAAGCCAAAAGGGAGTGGAAGGACATATTTAAAGTCATGAAAGAGAAAAATCTACAACAAAGATTACTCTACCCAGCAAGGATCTCATTCAGATTCAACAGAGAAATTAAAACCTTTACAGAGAAGCAAAAGATAAGAGAATTCAGCACCACAAAAGCAGCTTTACAACAAGTGCTAAAGGAATGTCTCTAGACAGGGGACACAAGAGAAGGAAAAGGCCTACAACAACAAACCCAAAACAAATAAGAAAATGGTAATAGGAACATATATATATATATAGATAATTGCCTTAAATGTAAATGGATTAAATGCTCCAACACAATCATAGTAACACAATCATAGTAGGGGACTTTAACACTCCACTTTCACCAATAGACAGATCATCCAAAATGAAAATAAATAAGGAAACACAGCTTTAAATGATACATTTAGCAAGATGGACTTAATTACCATTCATAGGACATTCCATCTAAAAACAACAAAATACACTTTCTTCTCAAGTGCTCATGGAACATTCTCCAGGATAGATCATATCTTGGGTCACAAATTAAGCCTTGGTAAATTTAAGAAAATTGAAATTATATCAAGTATCTTTTCTGACCACAGCGCTATAAGACTAGATATCAATAACAGGAGAAATCTGTAAAAATTCCAACACGTGGAGGGTAAACAATACACTACTAAATAACCAAGAGATCACTGAAGAAAACAAAGTGGAAATCAAAACTACCTAGAAACAAATGACAATGACAACATGATGACCCAAAACCTATGGGATGCAGCAAAAGCAGTTCTAAGAGGGAAATTAATAGTAATAAAATCATATCTCAAGAAACAAGATGCATCTCAAATGAACTACCTAATCTTACACCTAAAGCAACTAGAGAAAGAAAAAAAAAAAACCTCTAAGTTAGCAGAAGGAAAGAAATCATAAAGATCAAATCAGAAATAAATGAAAAAGAAATGAAGGAAACAATAGCAAATATCAATAAAACTAAAAGCTGGTTATTTGAGAAGATAAACAAAATTAACCATTAGCCAGACTCATCAGGAAAAAAAGAAGGAAGACTCAAATCAATAGAATTAGAAATGAAAAAAAGTAACAACTGACACTGCGGAAATGCAAATATCATGAGAGATTACTACAATCAACTATATGCCAATAAAATAGACAACCCAGAAGAAATGGACAAATTCTTAGGAAAGCACAACCTTCCAAGACTGAACCAGGAAAAAATAGGAAAAACAGACAGACCAATCACAAGCACTGAAATTGAGACTGTGATTAAAAACCTTCCAACAAAAAAAAGCCCAGGACCAGATGGATTCACAGGCGAATTCTTTCAACTATTTAGAGAGGGCTAACGCCTATCCTTCTCAAATTCTTCCAAAATATAGCAGAGGGAGGAACACTCCCAAACTCATTCTACGAGGCCACCATCACCCTGATACCAAAACCTGACAAAGATGTCACAAAGAAAGAAAACTACAGGCCAATAATAGTGATGAACATAGATGCAAAAATCCTCAACAAAATACTAGCAAACAGAATCCAGGTGCATCAAGTGGAGTTTATCCCAGGAATGCAAGGATTCTTCAATACATGCAAATCAATCAATGTGATACACCATATTAACAAATTGAAGGAGAAAAAAACACATGATCATTGCAATAAACCCAGAAAAACCTTTCAACAAAATTCAACACCCATTTAAGAAAAATACCCTCCACAAAGTAGGCATAGAGGGAACTTACCTCAACATAGTAAACACCATATATGACAAAAGCAGAGCCAACGTCATTCTCAATGGTGAAAAACTGAAACCATTTCCACTAAGATCAGGAATAAGACAAGGTTGCCCACTCTCCAATATTGTTCAACATAGTTGTGAAGTTTTAGCCACAGCAATCAGACGAAAAAAAAGAGATAAAAGAATCCAAAATGGAAAGGAAGAAGTAAAGCTGCCACTGTTTGCAGATTACATGATATGATACATAGAGAATCCTAAAGACTCTACCAGAAAACTACTAGAGCTAATCAATGAATTTAGTAAAGTAGCAGAATACACAATTAATGCACAGAAATCTCTTGCATTCCTATACACTAATGATGAAAAATATGAAAGAGAAATTAAGGAAACACTCCCATTTACCATTGCAACAAAAAGAATAAAATACCTAGTAATATACCTACCTAAGGAGACAAAAGAACTGTATGCAGAAAACTATACGAAACTGATCAAAGAAATTAAAGATGATACAAACTGACGGAGAGATATACCATGTTCTTGGATTGGAATAATCAACATTGTGAAAATGACTCTACTTCCCAAAGCAATCTACAGATTCAGTGCAATACCTATCAAACTCCCACTGGCATTTTTCACAGAACTAGAACAAAAAATTTCACAATTTGTATGGAAACAGAAAAGACCCTGAATAGCCAAGGCAATCTTGAGAAAGGAAAATGGAGCTGGAGGAATCAGGTTCCCTGACTTCAGACTATACTACAAAGCTACAGCAATCAAAACAGTATGGTACTGGCACAAAAACAGAAATATAGATCAATGGAACAGGATAGAAAGCCCAGAGATAAACCCACATACGTATGGTCACCTTCTTTTTTTTTTTTTTGTGGTACGCGGGCCTCTCACTGTTGTGGCCTCTCCCGTTGCGGAGCACAGGCTCTGGATGTGCAGACTCAGTGGCCATGGCTCACAGGCCCAGCCGCTCCATGGCATGTGGGATCTTCCCAGACCGGGGCATGAACCCATGTCCCCAGCATTGGCAGGCGGACTCTCATCCACTGTGCCATCAGGGAAGCCCGG
The DNA here is from genome assembly GCF_951394435.1 of Stenella coeruleoalba. NCBI lineage: Eukaryota > Metazoa > Chordata > Mammalia > Artiodactyla > Delphinidae > Stenella > Stenella coeruleoalba. The sequence goes on from NC_137151.1 coordinate 10,572,885, forward strand.
TCACCTTATTTTTGATAAAGGAGGCAAGAATATACAATGGAGAAAAGACAGTCTCTTCAATAAGCTGTGTTGGGAAAACTGGACAGCTACATGTAAAAGGCTGAATTTAGAACACTCCTCTAACATCATGCACAAAAATAAACTGAAAATGGATTAAAGACCTCAACGTAAGGCCAGACAGTATAAAATTCTTAGAGGAAAACCTAGGCAGAACACTCTATGACATAAATCACAACAAGATCCTTTTTGACCCACCTCCTAGAGAAATGGAAATAAAAACAAACATAAACAAATGGGACCTAATGAAACTTAAAAGCTTTTGCATAGCAAAGGAAACCATAAACAAGACAAAAAGACAACACTCACAATGGGAGAAAATATTTGCAAATGAAGCAACTGACAAAGGATTAATCTCCAAATTTACAAGCAGCTCATGCAGCTCAATATTAAAAAAACAAACAGCCCAATCCAGAAATGGGCAGAAGACCTAAATAGACATTTCTCCAAAGAAGATACACATATAGCCAACAAACACATGAAAGGATGCTCAACATCACTAATCATTAGGGAAATGCAAATCAAAGCTACAATGAGGTATCACCTCACACTGGGCAGAATGGCCATCATCAAAAATCTACAAACAATAAATGCTGGAGAGGGTGTTGAGAAAAGGGAACCCTCTTGCACTGTGGGTGGGAATGTAAATTGATACGGCCACTATGGAGAACAGTATGGAGGTTCCTTAAAAAACTAAAAATAGAACTGCCGTATGACCCAGAAATACCACTACTGGGCATATGCCCTGAGAAAACCATAGTGAAAAAAGAGTCATGTACCACAATGTTCATTGTAGCTCTATTTACAATAGCCAGAACATGGAACTAACCTAAGTGTCCATTGACAGATGAACGGATAAAGAAGATGTGGCTCATATACACAATGGAATATTACTCAGCCATAAATAGAAACAAAGTTAAGTTATTTGTAGTGAGGTAGATGGACCTAGAGACTGTCATACAGCGTGAAGTAAGTCAGAAAGAGAAAAACAAATACTTTATGCTAACACATATGTATGGAATCTAAAAAAAAAAAAAGATTCTGATGAACCTAGGGGCAGGACAGGAATAAAGACACAGACATAGAGAATGGACTTGAGGACACAGGGAAGGGTAAGGGTAAGCTGGGACGAAGGTAGAGAGTGGCATGGACATATATACACTAACAAATGTAAAATCGATAGCTAGTGGGAAGCAGCCACATAGCACAGAGAGATTAGCTTTGTGAACACCTAGAGGGGTGGGATAGGGAAAGTGGGAGGGAGACGCAAGGGGGAGGAGATATGGGGATATATGTATATGTATTGCTGATTCACTTTGTTATAAAGCAGAAACTGGCACACCATTGTAGAGCAATTATACTCCAATAAAGATGTTAAAAACAACAACACAAAAAAATTCCACAGCTGACCAGGGCACCAGGGATAGCAAGGGAGTTTCCATTTTACAGCACTTTTAATTTCATGTAAGCAAAGAAGTTATCTTCATTTCATCTTGGAAAGTCAAGAGAAATAAGTCTCTTCTCTTACTACCTTGAGTAAGGAGAATTGGAAGGATTAAAAAAAATAAAAATTTTTAAAGAATGGTGTAAGATTTAGGAATATTATTAAACCTTTTTCCAAAACTTCATTTTAAAATAGCTGAATAAAAGATATAGTTTAGAATGGGAAAATAGTTCTACTGATTCTTGTCATTGGCAATAGACAATGGGCTATTTATTTTTTTATTTGTAAAAGGAGGATAATAACTTTCATTCCCCAAAAAATTAGCTCAAGATTTCTGTGTCTATCATAAGAGAATGTAGTGATTAAAAACACTTTGAAAATCAAAAAGTGATCTATTCATTTGGAATATATATCTAATAGGTGAAAAAATTTTACATTTGCACAATTTCTGTAGCATTGCATATATTTTCATAGTTTTATAAATGGCAAGTTGGGAGAAAAAGATACTTGGCCTGATAAATTGTAAATCCAAACATTAAATATATTTAATATTTTTGAGAAGCTATTGTCTGGCAATAGAGTGAAATATTGTAGGACAGCTCATCTATCCACACAAGATCCTAACCATTGCATTAACACAATAATATTCAAACCACTGTTTTATTTTTATTTATTTTATGTTTTATTTTTTTGGCCGTGCCATGCAGTATGCTGGATCATAGTTCTCCGACCGGGGATCGAACCTGTGCCCCCTGCAGTGGAAGCACAGAGTCCTAACCACCGGACTGCCAGGAAAGTCCCAAACCACTATTTTAAATTATCAATAAAAGATTGCACAGAAAACTATGCAAGTGACCTATTGGTATTTCATTTCTCCCAATCATAAATAGCTGGTTTTACTTGGCTCCAAGTTGCACAGGATCTTCAGCCAGGCTAATCTGCTTGAAGTGGGTCTGATCAAGCCCAAGAAAGGACACTGTATTTGATAACCACCATTTAGACAAATCTTAATGTCTGCCACTGAAACCAGTGATGTCCTACCACCTGTAAGTTGTTAACAGCCAACTTTTCTTACCCTGGTCTCTTTCCAACCTACATTGCTTTCTTTGGAACAGTTGTGTAATTTTGTTTGTTTTTCTTTCACTAGGGCTGATGTAATAACCTTCATTCCCAATAGGAAATTCTTTACTTTCCTTGAAAAGGAATGAGGTAGAACTATCTGAGATCTCTCTGGTATACTTTGACTTGGAATTGAGTCAGGCGAAGCATAATCAAATCCATTGGCCTTGTCTTCCTCATCTTCAAAAAATTATCTCAATGGATCATACCTGACCCCTGCATCCTAGAGACTAGAAACATAAAAGAAGAGGGAGGAAAAGTTATACACTAGTAGATATACCCCAGTGTAGGTTTTAACCACTATTGCAATAAATATGCAAAGAGAAATAGAATGGGTAAGGCAAAGATTATTTAAAATTGAGACCAAGCCTTGTGGAAGATTTCTGGTTTGAACTAAAACTTGAATTCCAGTTCAAACAAAACTTAGAACAGGAGAAATGTTAGGGAAAATATCTACTTTCAATTTTAACAATGAGAATTTTTAAAAGCATGACATGGTGTTGTCTAATTGGAGCCCTCTGCTCGCTACTTACAAAACCAGATTCAGAAATATTGAGAGAAAGGAAAGTTGTCTTTAATCAGAGTGCTGGCAGCTTGGGGAGATGGTGGACTCAGTGTCCCCCCAAAACCACCTCTGAAGATTCTGCTCAGCCATGAAAGTTTTAAAGAAAAGGAGGGACGTAATTTTAGTTCACCACTGAGATAGGGGGTCAGAGTCATTGCCATCCCCCACTGTGTTCAGGCTTGAGTGCAGGCGTATCCACTCCTTGTGATGTTTTTTTAGATGCTGTCTTGTTCACACGGTTTGTTCCAGAGATTACTGAAGGGGCAGCTAGGGAAGAGATCTGGTCATCTATTCATTACTTATTCTTCATTTCTACTTTGATCTACGGAAAGAACTGACAAGTTAGGCAGGGTATTGTGTAATAAAAAGGCTTGAAAGGTGTGCTTGGGCCAGAGATGAGTAGAACATGGGGGTGCCTTGTTAAAAGTTAGTTACAGTATATCTTTGCTAAAGTGACAAGGAAAGGGGCTTCCTCCTGAGGAAGGTTTCCTGCAAAGAGCTGCTTACAATGAAACTGTGGATTAGGAAAAACTTCCTCCACATTAGCTAATTAAATGTCAATCAAAAAGGAACTGTTTTCTAGGTAAGCATTTTGAGGATTTTTCTTTTTTCTTTTTTTAAGCAGTGGAAACACTAGGGGCCTCTAGGCATGAAACTGTCAACTTGAAGACAAGGTTTGAGGAAGATGACTCTAACTTTATATTTTATGACCAGAAACTCTAAGAGACTGGACACAGGGATGTATGCTAAACTAAAAGGCAGTGGAGATGGAATAAAAATGTCCTCTGTGCCTTTTAAAGCTCAAAAAGAGGAATCATATGTATGTCATGCCTCATTCTCCTGAATCAAATTATTATGATATATACAAATAATAATCTTATAAGAAAACATGCAATGAACCTCCAGTTAAACTCTAATCTTAACCACCCAAATTTCTATTTAGAAAGTTAGAGTATAAAGAAAAAAGCCTTCACTTGCTGATCTTATCAGCAAAAAGCTTATTATTTATTCTAAGAGTATGTATCTTTTCAACTAGATAGAAACAGACGAAATTTAAGAGGCATAAGATTAGATTCAGAGAATAAGAGTTAATGGTATAGATTTAAATATTCAAAATATGAATAGAAAAAAGTTGTGGAGTTACAATAAATGGTAAAGAATTGAAATATTAGAAAAGTTGCCCAAATTTAGTAATGAGGAATCTGAAACCCTAGAATATATTTTAGGCCTTTACACACCTGAATTAATTAACACACACATGCATAAACACAGTATGTGGATTTGGATTTGGTCTTTGAGATTGTTATTTCTTTCCTATGGGAGTTTCGTGCCATGTCTTTTTTAATCTGATATTTTAAAAATAATGTCTTTATTTTTATGGGGTGTTTGTGTGCCTGTGTTACCAATGAAAAACTTTTCCTTGTTTTGTCAGCGTTCAGTTTGGTACTGAAAGAAGGCATATAGATTTCTTGAAATATTCATGCTATATGTAGCCATTAATATGTTAAAAGAATTCTTCCTATTCCAAATGGGAAATGGATATTGGCTCTAAATTTAATGTTAATATGGCGACCAACATATACATATGACAACAATGTATACAAATGAACACACACCTATGCAACGATGTAAATCTTGGCTAAAATACCTCATGAAATTACAATTCAGTCACACACACACACACACACACACACATACATAGTTATAATGAATGATTCTATGGTACTAATATTCCAAGAGTAATCTTCAAATCTTCACAAACTTTCTACCCTATAACATAAATATGAGCATTCAAGAAGACATTTCCTGTTCCTGCCGCTAGCTTTATCCTCTGGGTAGCTAGGATACGTGTTTTCTAAGCCCTGGATTTCCGTAAAATTGAATATGATATCCAACATCAATTGATTTTTGATGGAAATTTTTTGCATAATTATGTTTAAGCAGGACCTGCCTTTGGAATTCACCCTCAGTTGTCTCAGTGGTGTTAAATAAAATAGGTTCAGGTGCAAATACGATAATTAATTTCTTCAATTGCTTAATACCATCATCCAAAGAAACACAGCCTGTCTAGACCTGACTAGACGTCTGATGGCACGCCATCCAGGAGAGAACCAGGGTACCTTATTCCAGGCTCTTCATGTGGTCTCCATATGTTTTCTCATCTCTAACTTTCACAGTCTTCTTACATTTTTCTTCACATAATGTTCAGGATTTTAAGTTGTACTTAATGGGAAGAATAAGGCAAGGTGTGTCTACTTACCCTTCATGTACTATTTATTTTTAAAATAATAATTTGATGTAAGCATAATTTATTTTCAGATTGAAAGACTAAGGTTATCTTTTTTTTGGAATTTCAGGAATAAATGATTGTGAGGGACAGTAGAGAAAACACAAGTTTGGGGACAGTCAAATGCTGCTGTAATTTTTGTTTTGTCACGTTCAATCTGTGTAAACTTGACAGTTTAATTAACTTTCCTTGAGTTTTAGTTTCCTTATGTATAATACGAAATAAAAATACATACCTTTTAACATAGCTTTTATTATTGTAATAATCCTAGGGAAAAGACTTGGCATATAGTATTATCAAATAATAATTTTAATAATATCAAAATTTGTCATCAAAATTAATAAAGACAACGTGCTACTCCCCCAAAATATAATGTGCTTCTCTTTATTTTTTTTACATTTTGAATATTCACTTTTTCCATGTAACATTGGTGATTATGTGATTTTTGTTGATTCCTTTCTGTCATCACAATATCTAAATTGATTTTATCCTCTCCTTTTAAAGTAGCATGATTCAATCAATCCTTTTAGTGATTCAAAGAAGAATTTAAAAATATAATTATTATTTTATCTATATTTTAATTTTATTAAGTAGTATATGCCCAAATTGAATTTCTTTGAGCAGCTGTAAACTTTTTATAATTTACTTTGAGGTGGAATATTGACTTTCTGTAGAATGTGTTCAACAAACAGAAATTCATAACACTGACAAAATCCTAACTTGGAAAAGCAGATTTCCAATATCCATGTTAATGTTTTAAACTCTTTCATTAAATTCTTTTAGAAACCCTATTAAATCACCAACTGCTTGAATTCATTATTTAAAATAACATTTTTGTAAAGCTGAAACTATGTCAGAAAGACATATACTTTATAAGGTGATTAAAGATGTATCATTCAGTTTTGGGTGCATATTTTATACAGTAATATGTGAAGAAAAAATGAATAAACTAACATTTATTTAATCTTCTACACAAGTATGTTATTATGTGCTTTCCATATATTTTTTCATGTTTGCATCTCATAGAAGAAACAATAACCATTTTAATCAGAGGATTTGGAAGCCTACAAATTACAAGTAGGTCAAATATTAGAATTACTTTAAAAATTGCAGTTTGAAATCAGGAAGAGTAATGCCTCCAGCTTTGCTCTTCTTTCTCAAGATTGCTTTGGTTATTCAGGGTATTTTGTGGTTACAAACAGATTTAAGAGTAATTGTTCTATTTCTGTGAAAAATGCCATTAAAATTTTGATTGGGATTGCACCGCATTTGTACATTGCTTAGGGTAGTATGGACATTTTAACAACATTAATTCTTCAAATATATGAACACAGAATATCTTTCCATTTACTTGTGTCTCCTTCAGTTTTGTTCATCAATGTCTTATGGTTTTCAGTGGTAGGTCTTTCCCCTAGGTTAAACCTATTCGTAGGTCTTTTATTCTTTCTGATGCAATTATAAATGGGATTATTTTCTTAATTTCTCTTTCTGATAGTTTGTTGTTAGGTGATAGAAATACAACAGATTTTTGTATATTGACTTTGTATCCTGAAACTTTACTCAATTCATTGATTTGTTCTAACAGTTTTTTGGTGGAGTCTTTCATGTTTTCTATATATAGTGTTGTGGCATCTGCAAATAAAGATAGTATTACTTCTTTCTTTCTGATTGGGATGTCTTTTATTTATTTTTTTTGCCTAATTTCTCTGGCTAAGGCTTCCATACTGTGTTGAATACAATTGGTGAGAGTGAGCACCCTTGTCTTGTTCCTAATCTTAGAGGAAATACTTTCAGGTTTTCGCTGTTGAGTATAATGTTAGCTATGGGTTTGTCACATATGACCTTTATTAGTTGCAGAACGTTTCTTCTGTACCTAATTTGTTGAGCGTGTTTATCATGAAAAGGATGTCAAATGCTTTTTCTGTATCTATTGAGATGATCATATTATTTTTATCCTTCTTTTGGTTATAGCTGTATCACATTGCTTGATTTGTGGATGTTGAAACTTCCTTGCATTCCCTAGAATAAATCTCACTTGATCAAGATGTATCATCTGTTAACTGTATTATTGAATTTAGTTTGCAAATATGTTTTGAGGATTGTTACATCTTTGTACATCAGGGATATTCACCTGTAATTTTCTTTTCTTATGATGTCTTGTCTGGTTTTGGTATCATGGTAATGCTGGCCTTGTAAAATGAGTTTGGAAGAATTTCTTCTCTTTGTTGGAAGAGTATGAGAAGAATTGGTATTGATACTAGTTCCTCTTTAAATGTTTGGTGGAATTCACCAGTGATGCCTTCTGGTCCTGGACTTCCTTTGGGAGGAAAATTGGGAGGCTTTTGATTACTGATTCAATTTCCTTAGTAGTAATTAATCTTTAAAGATTTTTTTATTCTTCATGATTTGGTCCTGGTAGGTTGTATGTTTCTAAGAATTTATCTATTTCCTCTAGGTTGTCTAATTTTTAGTGTACAATCTATATCTATATCTATCTAGCGAGCTATGTATCTATCTATCTACACCATGTCTTCTTTACCCATTCATCTATTGATGGACACGTAGGTTGATGATATCTCTTCCATATCCTGTTTTTATCTCCTTCAGATAAAAATATAATTATAATAAATTGTAAGTGGGATTGCTGTATTATATGGTAGTTCTATTTTTAAATTATTGAGAAGCCTCCATACTCTTTTATATAGTGGTTGCACCAATTTATATCCCCAACAACAGTGCACAGGGTTTTTGTATCTCCACACCCTCTTCAATACTTGTTATTCCTTGTTTTTCGATGACAGCGGTTCTAACGTGTGACAACATACCTCATTGTTGTTTTGATTTGCATTTCCCTGATGATTAGTGATGTTGGGCACCTCTTCATGTACCTGTTGGCCATTTTCTTTAAATAGACATTTTCTATCTTCTCTAGAATAATGTCTATTTAAATATTTGGCCCATTTTTAATTGTATTGTTTGTTTATTTATTTTTTGCTATTGACTTGTGTGAGTTATTTATGTATTTTGAATACTAATCCCTTATTAGATAAATAATTTCAAATATTTTCTCCCATCCCATAAAATGCATTTTCAATTTGCTGATGAAGCATCTTTTTAGTTTAATATAGTCATGCTTATTATTTTTGCTTTTGTTGCCTTTGCTTTTGGTGCAAAATCCAAAATATCATTGCCAAGAACAATGTCAAGAAACTTAATCCCTACTTCTTCTTGTATAAATTTTATGGTTTCAGGTATAAACTTTAAGTCTTTAATTGATTTTGAGTTGATTTTTATGTATGGTATAAATATGGGTGCAGTCTCATTCTTTCACATGTGGCTTTGCAGTTTTCTCAACACCATATATTGAATAGACTATCATTTCTCCAATGTACATTCTTGGCTCCTTTGTCATAAATTAATTGACCATATATGCCAAATAAATAAAATTATAAATGGAGAAGGAGACATAACAACTGATACCACGTAAATACAAAGAATCATAAGTGACTAATCACACAACTGTTACTATACAGCAAAGCAAATTAAATAAATTATTGCTACAAAAAACCATGAATGAACCTCACAAACATGGTGTTGAGCAAAAGAACCCAGAAATAAAACATTGCATACTGTATGCTTCTATTTATATAAAACTCAAAAAAGACAAAATTTATTTCTGGGGGTAGAAATCAAGATAGTAGTTAACTTTTGCAGGAGTAATGATGGGGAGGATCCACTCATGACACTGCTATTCTACTTCTAGATTCATCAGCCCTTTGCCTCACACATTTCTTTCAGTTTCTTGAAAACATTTATCTACTGTTTCCTTGCTTTCTGTGATGCTCTTGCAAAATCTTATACTACATTTCTTTCACTCGTATGTAACTTGTTCTTTTTGTGTGGGCTTCTACAGATATAAAAATATACACTTACAGCTATTTGTTCTACTAAGATGTGTTTTATGGTTGGCCAGTCTTGGTCCAGTTTTTCAGGTAAATTGTGGACAGTTTTAATATGTAGATCATCATCCTCCCTCTATTTCCAGAGTTTATTTTTATGTTATAATTTGTAATGATAGTTCTACATACATGTTGGTTGCTATTCTTCTCCAGGTATTTTATTTCTGTGTGTGTGTGTACCTATTTTCTCTTTTACTTTCTTTTCAATCTTTATTATTCCCTTTATATTTTTGCTTTAAAGTTTTTAGATGTTTTCTTTTATCCTCTCTACCTCAACTTTTATTTTCAGTTAAACTTATTCTTTCTTTAATACCTTGTAACAAAGCCTTCACATCTCAGAAGACTCAGTTCTGTTCTTTAATTTTTCTTAGTTCCATCAACTTTATTTTACCTTTTCCTCCTATTCATTTCTATTCTGATTTTTTGAATTTCCTATTTTAGATATTCTGAAATATCTTCAATTAGCTGTTCAATAGCATTTAATTCCTGTTTTATTATGTTTGGGGTCATTTTGTGGTTGATAATTGAGGAGAGTATTTTCATGAGTGAAAACTTTTGTCCTTATTTTGCTTGTCTTTTTCTGTTTGTTTTCATAAGTGTTTAGGATTTTTTTTTTTGGACTAACAACATCCAATGTATTTATTTATGAGAATTGGCAAACATATGAGTTGACTTACTATTTTCTTAGCCAAAATCTGTCCTCTGTGTTGGAACTGTGAAGTACAGTTTACTTATTGAATTACTTTATTTATTTATTTATCTATTTATTTATTTATTTATTTGAAGGAATGAGGGACTTTGTGTGTGTGTGTGTGTGTGTGTGTGTGTGTGTGTGTGTGTATGTGTGTGTTTTAATCGATGTGGGCTTTGAAATTTTTATTTTTGTTTTGTTTCTTTGGTAGATCCATTAATTTGTACCTCTTGCTTTCTTCTTTCCATTTCCTGCCAAGCCTGTAGACACAGCTTTCTCATTTAGTTTGCACCCTTTTCCCCAGAAGCTCTACTTGCCAGAGGTCCTCATCCATCCCTCACATTCTCTTATCCTCAGTAGATCATGCTCTGACTCATCAGGTCTCAGAGCTGTTTTCAATTATCTTCCCGCTCGGAGGACCTTGTATGAGGTTATCAAGATCAGGGCCACCTCCCAGACCCCACAGTGTGTTCCTTTTTAAATGTAGTGTCATCTTAACTTTCCTCTGGAAGTGTTCCAGCCCTGGCTCTAGTAATTTTATATTTTTATTCATCCATTTGTAAGTGAATTAAGGTCTGAGCATTCTGTGTCTTCTAGTTCTATTTAGGCATGGGTTATGCACAGTTTTATTTTCTGTCCTTTATGTTTGCTTTGTATGCAATGTATTTGGAGATTTGGATGTAGGTAGCTGACCTGGAGTGAGGTCTATTAACCACTCATTTCCACAGAGTGGTCTGAAATGTGCTTCCCATGCTGACCACTCCAGCTGGGGTAAATAATGGAGAATGCGCCCAGGTCTCAAAGAAACCCTTTGATATTGGCTTGTGATACATGTAACGATTGGTCATCAACTATCTCCACCTGCTCCCTCTTACAGCACAGTTCATATAGCTGGCAAAATCTTATACATAAATAATCTGTAGTCTTGTTTTCCTCATTACTATTTGTGTTATTGATATTTCATTTCTGCTGGGAATTAGCTATTTAATAGCACCATTCTCCTCAAATTGGGGTATCTGAGGTTTTTTTAAATTGATTAGTCAGAAATAATTGCTTAGTAAAATTTTCTTATATTTGTTGCACATATTTGTGTAACTCGGTATACTTTATTGAACTGTGGTCTAAAATTTTTTTGTGTGTGTGTGGTATGCGTGCCTCTCACTGTTGTGGCCTCTCCCAGGCTCCGGACACGCAGGCTCAGCGGCCACGGCTCACGGGCCCAGCCGCTCCGCGGCATGTGGGATCTTCCCGGACCAGGGCACGAACCTGTGTCCCCTGCATCGGCAGGCAGACTCAACCACTGCACCACCAGGGAAGCCCTGTGGTCTAAAATTTTGATAAATCAAGCATTAAAAGTGAGGCCGTGATATATATGTATATATATATATAATTGACATTTTTAGACATTAGACAAATATTTAAATAAAATAATATCATGTAATCTTTAAAAATGCTGTAGAGTATTTTAGTGCAAAATTGCTATGTTATTATATTATTCTTTTGAGGACACAAAAGCTGAATATTTAATAAGTACTTGATCATGATAATTATGTTAAAGATGAATGCTATTCATTCTTTCCTTATAATAGTTCTACACCTGTTAGATATTGTGCAAGCAAGATGTTAATATTCATGAAAAGCTAATTAAGAACACATTATTATTTATGCTTTATACTTGGAAACTCAATGAGATTAAGGAGTTTATCAGAACCACACAGCTAGTAAACAGCAATATTAGCATTTAATCACAAGTCTCCTAGAATCAATATCCTTTGGTCTAAACAGGTACATTATATTCTACTGATTAATGAAAAAAGAAGCTTCAGAATTTAAAAATGCTTTTAATGTGAAATGGGGCTTACCTTAATTTACTGGAAGCAGAATGTATTTGTTTTTCTTTTATTGCTATATTCTGTGAACCCATCCTTTGCACTTTTAAATGGACCTCTTGTTACTGTTCTTCCAAAGCCAAAAATAAATTGAAACTCCCTTCAGATCTTAATTGCCTCAAACGTTTAATCTACACAATAAGGCCAATAACCTTGACACACTTCACATGGCTGCAGAAAGAGAATGCAAGTAAAAACACACACACAAACATAGTTGTAAAGCTCTTGTAAATAAAATATAGCTATATAAATGCAAAGTAACAGTAATAATTGCTCTTGAACACCAGACTTGCAGGATGCAGGTATTGGTAAATATCTCTCTTTGTGAATTCACATTTATAGTAGAATAGATAATTGTATTTTCCCTAGTCGGATGTCAACCACCAGTTGTGTAAGTGGGGAACTAGCTATTTATTATGGTATACATGCTGTTTGAAGGAAACCAAGAGAAATGAGTCTCTAAACCCTCAGACCTTACTTAGACAACTTCGTATTTCTACTATTGTTTCTATCCTGTCTTTTCTGCTCTAACTCTAAGATCTAAAGCCATTCTTTTGAATAAACAAAGTTCACCAAGACCTGGGGTGCCTTTTCTTCTCCTCCCAACTCCACACATTCACTTGGGCTCCACACTAGGTGTTCTTCACTGTTCCTAGGCTCCCTGTTGCCCTTTCCATCCTCTGAGCTTTTGTTTGCCCTTCTGCCTCCTAGAATCCTTTTCACATCATTTCTCTCTCAGGATGTTTCTTAGATGCTGCCATGCAGTCTTTGGTGATACATTTCTCTATTAGGAAAATATGTTCTTTGCCCATGTAAAGCACTCTGTCTCTATTAGAACCCTCACCAAAGTGGATCTTCTTTATGCATCTTCCTCTTGAGGGGGAGAATGATGCCCTATTGCTGTATCTCTCATAGCATTTCTTGGTTCAGTGGTGTGAACACAAAGATGTCACTATGTGATTAATAACTGAGAGTAACCCAAGATTCTGTCTTAGGAAGACGGGGGAAGGAATTTTCCTTCTCTTTAAATGTGAGTGACTTGAGATAAAATTTTCCCCAGGCCTTTCAACAGTGACCAAAAGAAAAATCAAGATTCTCATTCTTGATTAAAAAAAAAACAACTAAGGCGCACGCGCACACACACACATACATTCAGACTTGCATGCAGTGTCAAGTCAGTCTACAACGTAAGTACTTAGTATATGGGTAAATGGCTTATCATACTTTACTGGAATTAAAGTGAATAACCTCTAGTGCCTTGTACATTCCCACTGTTAGAATGTTAGCAAAATATACGTAGTTCTAAAAACACATAAAAATTCTAAAAAAAATACTTAAATACTTTAAACATTTAATTCATATCTGAGTTTAAAGACTGAAAAGAGATTTCTAGGTATCAGACAAAAGGAAACTTGAAGACAGTATAGTCAGCTTCCATACTAAGGTAAAGGAAGGCTGGGAATGAATTGGAAATGGGTGTTTTCCTAATAAATTAATGCCCTTACAAAGAGAGGAAATTTGGACTTATGTACCTACAAAATAGGGATTTGAAACTGAAATCCCAGTAAAAAGCTGAGACCAGAAAGAGTTGCCCTCGGATGGATGGGGCCTGAAAAGAAGTTCACTGCTCTAGGGTATCAGCAGCGAGCTTTTTACTGCCTCAGGTAACTGGTAGCAAAACAAATCTCCCTTAAGAAATATAAACTCCAAACGTATAAAATCCAACTTTGCATTATTCACATGCTTTGGAATACCCCAACTTGAGATATTATTTTAAAAACTGGACGCAGACCAGTGATTCCTCAGAGCACCCAGCAGAGGCATTGTACATTCGTGCTGTAGAAAGGCTTTCTCAGCCAAAGGGAAGGGACCCTGAAGAAGAAACCACAGGTAAATATACCCATGTTCAGAAATTACAGACTAGATGACTAGTGAGAATCATAACATCAATCTTGAGGATGAACACCACAAAAAAATTTTTTTTAATGTAAACCACTGTAAAATAAACATATTTGATATAAGGAAATAGAGAATTAAAGGTATATAAAACATAAAGAAAGGGTGGACTATCATGGAAAAATAGGTGGACTTGTAAAAGTTGGAAAAAACAGTTATTGAATTTTTAAAAATCAATGAGCTGGAGAAATCTGGGTGAAGGGCATACTATTATCTCTGTCCTATTTTTTGCAGCATCCTGCAAGTCTTAAATTTGAAGTGAAAAGTTATAGAAAAATCAGCGAGGGTTCTGGCTCCCAATGGAGTTGAAGGGAGATCCTGAACTAACATCTTCCCGCAGACACACTGCATCCACAGCTACAGATGGAGCAGTCTCCTCTGGAAAACACCTAAACACTGTGGAGGCACTTTGTCACATCAGGAAGTGAGAGGGAAAACACATCAAAGCAGGTAAGCAATCTTGCCAGAAATCCCACCCCCAGGGCGGCAACCCACCATGGGAAGGAAACTCAAAACCTGGAGTTTCTCCCTGAGGGTAAAGAGTTCCTACCTCACACCGGGCACTCCAACTTTGAAGACCAGAACCTGAGAGGTGAGCTCCTAAAACACCTGACTTTAAAGACCGATGAGGCTCACACTCCTGAGGTCCAGGGGGCTGGGCAAACTGAGGAATGTCTCTTAAACAGCCCAGGTAGGGACTCACCTGCCCCATGGCCCAGTGCAGAAGCAGCCCTTAGAAAAGCACCCAGACTGTATGTGAAAGAGTTTTCTTTCCTAATTGTAAAGCATTGATCTAAGGGCAGGGGGACCTGCTGGACGTGAGGCTGGCGGGCACCTCTCCTTCATCCTTGCTAAAACCGCAGGGGCCAACCATCTCCCGCTGCCCCCTGCACTGCTCCAAAGGTGCCATATTTATGCTCCAGCTGGTGGACACTACCTTTTCTTTTTTTTTTAAATTTTCCTTTTTTTGTATTTTTGAAAAATTTTTATTTTCTTTTTTCTATGTATTGTTTTAAAATGTTTCTTTTCTTTTTTTTTCTTATTTCTTCTTTACCTTCTTTTTTATTCTTTTTCTTTTCTTTTTACTATTTATTTATTTATTACCATCTTTGCACTCCCCTTCTTCCTTTCTCCAGCCAGTGGGGGCCACCTTCATTCTTGTTGAAGCTGCAGGTACTACCTTTTTTTTTTTTTTACATTGTCTTTTCTTTTTTTTTCTACTTATATTTTTATTTTCCTTTTTTCTCTTTTTCTTTCTTTTTTCCTTTTTATTTATTTATATATTTTTTGCCATCTTTGTACTCCCCTTATGCCTTGCTCCAGCCTGTGGTTGCCATCTTTGGCCCAGTATCACCTGGGGGGAGATTTCATACACGTCTGGTGTCCTAGTTTTTGTATCTGGTGATCTTACTTTTTGTGGCTGCCATGCAGGGGACACCCCTTAATCACCTGGCTCTGGAGGCCAGAGGGGCTTGCTTTCCTGAGTCCCCTGGGATTGTAACCATCAGAGAGATAGTAGAAGACTTAGAAGGCTCCCACCCCCAGGGGCCTATGAAGGGGCTGGGAAGGCATGGGGGCTAGTGAATGCAATCTTTGTGCACTCCTTCTGCCTCACTCCAGCTCACCAGTATCTTGCAGAAAGAAGCTTATACCCTTCTCTGGTGCCCTGATTTGGGTGTTGATACCAGGGCACAGACAACTCTATGCTGCCTGACTCTGATGGACAGTGAGACCACTGCTCACAGGCTCCACAGGACTCTATCCAATAGAGAAAGTGTTCTTGAAAGGCTACCGCCCTGTAGCAGGACACCAGGCAACAGATAGAGGAGCTCCATCCATCTGGAAGGAAGCCTTATTAGATTATTATCATAGCTGCAGCCTGAGGGGCAGGCTTCTAATTAAATACACATCTGTAAACCTATCCCGAGACCTCAGAAGGTAGGCATTATCTTTGCACTTTCCCTCTGCTGTGCTCCAGAGCACCAACTCTCAGAAGGGAGATCATACAACTTAATAGTAAAATTTTAAAAACCCAAATAATCCATTTTAAAAATGGGCAGAGGATCCGAATATACTTTTTTTTTTTTTTTTGAGAAGACATACAGATGGCTGCCAGGTACATAAAAATATGCTCAAAATCACTAATCACCAGGAAAATGCAAATCAAAACCACAAGATATCACCCCACACTTTTTAGATTAGCTATTATCAAAAAGACAAGAAATATTAAAAAAACAAAAGACAAGAAATAATATTTAAAACGGATAACCAACAAGGACCTCCTGTATAGCACCAGGAACTCTCCTTGATATTATATAACAACCTAAATGAGAAAAGAATTTGAAAAATACATACATGTGTATAACTGAATCGCTTTTCTGTACACCTGAAATGAATGCAACATTGTTAATCAACTGTACTCCAGTATAAAATAAAAAGTTAAAAAAAAGACAAGAAATATAACTTTTGGCAAGGATTCAGTGTCAAGGGAAACCTTGTACACTGTTGGTTGAATATACATTGGTTCAGCCAGTATTGAAAGCTGGATGGAGGTTCTTCAAAAAATTAAAAATGGAACTGTCATATGATCAGCAGTATAAGTGAGATCGGACAGTATTTGTCTTTCCCTGTTTGACTTATTGCACCCAGAATATTTCATAAAACCCAGTCAATACATGTAATAAGTAAAAAAGTACAAAATTTAAAAGAATACATCCATGCGGATGAGGACTACTAAAATTTCAGATGCAGGATTATGGGCTCATCCTTGATGTAGCAAAGATATTTAGTTTAAGCGAGAGAGTTTTGGGAAACAATGGAGAATGACCCTTTTGGAACTGGTTAAAGTTAATTGCACTGGGACTTGTTTGTGGTTCAACCAAAGGAGATGAAGGAACTTGGAGGGCCAGAGTAGAATTCTTCCCCAAATATGGCTGCAGACCTTCCTTTATTGAATTATTGAGCAGAAATGCATTAGATAATTCAGTCTAACCTGGCCTTTTGTTGAGATAGAACCAGGAATTTGCATGATGTGGCATTCTCCAATGGGCTATGTTCCACTTAGACTCCCAATCGCTCCTGTAACACTCAGCTTGCAAATTATTCTTAAAGGCAAAAATAAATCCATCTGAGACCACGGTTTCAGTTGTTATAAAGAAGACTTGATGGTGGTGCTTCCAGAAATATTTCTGTTCTAGATAAGTCAAGATTGTCATCAACATAGAAAAACTCACTACTGCTTTATGAAATATTTCCATTTTGAGTCTCTCAAAGGGGGCAGAATTAGATGTGTTAGATCACCAAATATCTTGAAAGACCTCTTTCAAGGAGTAAATATTCAACAAAAGACCACAGTAAGGTCTATGCTAATTATTAGGGAACAACAATGTGTATCGATTAAGATTAATACTAGGGGGTTACTAACAGATTCATGAAGGAAACTAACAACAATTAGCTGTATACTTAGTGTCAGGAACTGTGTTTTTTTGCATCCATTATTTCACTGAATCATCTCAATACGTCTACTCTTGTTTAGACTTAACAGCATCCCTGCAAGTTTCTGTGGGTTTATTCCCATTTTACAGATGAGAAAACTGAGCCTGGACTATTTAAAGAGTTGCCAAAGTTGCAATGAGCATATGTGACAGCACAGTCGTGTAAAATAAAGCCTGTCTCTTTCAAAATCTCATTCACTTTTTAAAACATTCTCTCATACAGCATTTTCTTCATGGAATTGTCTCCAATAACATGTGCTTTCTGTCCCACACATGTACACATGTTTGCTGGTAGGTTACCTTCCTGACTGTTCCTATTGTTAGGAGAATGTAAAAGCTGACATTTCTTGCGCATTCACCAGCTGGCAGCGAGCTTGCTGGGTGGTCGATGGAAACCATTTCAGGTTTAAGAATTCTCCAAGCATGGCAATGGCAGTCTATGAATGATGAGGTTGCTCTTTCTTTCTTTATACCGTCCTCGTTTTGGCTCTAACTTTTTGTAGTGTGGGTCAAAAATTATTTATTTGAACTATGTGAGCCCCCACTGATTAGCAATGCTCTTATAAATGTTTGTCACCAGTTAATCACAGCCGTGGACACTGGCCCTTGGCTACTTAACTTTTACTTGCTTTGCACAAGGGCAAAGCAAAAAAGAAAATAAAAAATTAACATTCAGTGAGCATCTCCAATCCTTTCATTAATATTAACTCTGGGAGGTAATAGGGCAAATGAAATTCATGCACCTGCTAATTGGTCCAGGCAGAGAATCCACATTTCTGACTTGCACACCCTTGGTTATGCAGAAAAAGTTCATATTTCAATGAGACTATAATCAATATATCACCAATATTAGTCTCATGTCAACACACAAGGGTTCATTATTAAGCAGATTCTGAAGGGTTCACTGAATACTGCACTTTGAAATGCGTGTCTGGTGCTTGGGAGCAATTTCCAAGCTGTCTTCTGGGAACTAGGACACACTTAAAAGGATTTAGGAGTAGAAATCTTTCACTTAAGTAAATTCATTTCAGCAATTCACACATTAAGGAAATGGGAACTGTTTCTTTACCAATTTCACTGGCATTTGATGGGGCAATCCTCCAGTAAAACACAGGCAATTTGACTCTAGTCGTTATAGCAATAAATGTGTAAGTGGGTGCTTTGTCCTCCTCCACCCTCTTGCAAATATGGAGCTGCACAATCCATCATGGCCATGTTTATTCATTCACATTCCCAGAACAAGTTTTTTTAATCGAATTACAGTAGCCAGTGACTATTGTGCACTTAGTGTCAGACATTTGCCAAGAACTTTAAAATGCTCTATGTTATTTAGTCTTTACAACAAAGTATGTAGTTGCTATTACTATGTGTAATATAGTCATGGGAATTTGGAGAGATTAAGGGATGGGTCCAAATTCATATAATTAATATCATACAAAGTCAGATTTTTAATCCAATATTTCTCACTCTAAATTCCATATCCTTAACTCTAAATTATATTACCAAGAGAATGATACTAATAGCTGACATTTTGTGTTCCAAACACAAATATGAGTGTTTTACATATATTAACTTAGAATTTTAAAAAATACATAGAAACATGATCTTCGACAACAACCAGAAAAAAATGCACAGGTCAAACATTTATTCAAATCAACAGTGAAGGAACCAGTAAAAATGATAGACCTAGTTCCAAGAGCATTTGAGGAGGAACTGGGGATTTACAGCATTAAAAAAAGAAAAAAAAAAAGAATGTTAGAATAAAAGTAGGTAGTCCAATATAAGGCCATAAAACTATAATCTTGGAGCTTATCTTTACTACTGAAAATAAATTTGTGAGTAAACATGCAGCTTCACAATACTGAGCTCTAATCAAAGAGTAAATTATAAAATCAAACCCAAGTACATTCTCCTAAAGAAATAATGTTTTATTGCGCCTACTATATGGTACTACTATCTGATATTTAAAGAGTTTTCTTCTGTCCATCACTACCTTATTTCCAAATTTGGGGTAATTTTTCTTAAGAATTTTCAAAAATATTAGTGATGGGATTGTATTTCTGTTATATATGCAATACAAGCTTTTCCAAAAAGTATATTCTTCTGTAAAACTGAAAGATTGCAGAACTTGGATGGAACCTGGGTTAAACCATTAAGTAAATCAAATTGTATCTGATCATGTCACTTATTTTCCTCATATCAACTCACTAATATGGTGATTAAAATTGCACAATAGATTTTTTTTTCAATTTTAGCATTTAAGCTTGTAGGAAACTTCTTTAATGGACAAATATTTATTACAGTAGTAGAATAATCGTCAATTCTTTTAAATTGTGAATAATAGTGATTTAGTTGTTGTAATATACAAATTATAATATCTTAAATGAAATTTGAAAACCAGTGAGAGTCATAACTTCATCTATGTGTTACTGTTCAATATACTTGTCCCTCTATCAATCATGTGAAATAATGAATACAGATATAATTGCTCCTGAAATGGGAAAGAAAATATGTATATAGTCTTTGAGGTAAGTCTGCCACCAAGATAATTCACCACAAAATTCATGTGGTTCATTTATCAGCAATAGTCTAGTCTTCACGAACAAGCAGAAAGACTTGGTTGTGTTAATACAGCAAGATAAAATCAGTTTCACAATGGGAGGCTCATAGGGGCCAAGATTTAAGCTCAGACTGCCAGTTTTGTAACTTTACATGAGAAATGTAGCTGTTTTGGATTTAATAGTCTACCCTTGGGCTCATACTTTCTCTCTCCATGTAGAAGGAATGTTGAGAAATCACGTTATATCTCAAAGGTGCAGGGTAACAGAGGCTTTAGAACAAAAGCTAATGGACATATGTTTAAAATATTTGCCTGCTTCAGGTTCTGAAGGCCTGATGCCTCCACTCACAATAAAGCTCTCACCTCTCCTGGTCAGTCCTTGGAGAAGAGCTTAGCACGTTGGCTATTAAAGATTTGCTTTCCCTTTGCTTGTCCCCCTCCCCGCCTTTTTTAAGGGTTTTGCTTTTAGCTAAATAGCTGTTATCATTAGGTTAGGTTAAAGCCCATTCTTACTCTGAGCAGGCACTTTCTCTTGTGTGTATATGTAGCCTTTAGAGCTTAACTCTTAAGGGCAAATATGAGGGGCTTGGCATGGTGTTCTAACTTCCACTGCATTCATGAAGAAAATGATGGCAAGAAGAGAAGAATGACTCATCCAAAGTGATTCAGTCCGGAGTAGAATCCAATCCAGTTTTTATAGAACCACTTTTTAAAACCACTGTCTCACACTGTCCCACGGCAAACTCTCGGTAACATATAGTTCCAATTTTCAACTACTAAGGGCATAAAATAAATAAATTTTGAGGTCAATTTACAACCTGTCCACTAGCTTATAGCAATAATGAATATCATTACTGATAATAATTGATAGGAAAGTAGAAGGATCCAAGCTAATAGCATTGGTAGGAACCTATACCTCAGAGGCCAATCTGGGCATTATTTCCATTATCATAGTGGAAATTTACCAGTGATTCTAATGGAAGTAGATGCTTTTGCTTTTCCATTCTTCCTGACCAAGGCCGGCAGTGTGTAGGAGAGGTTTGTCATTGATAAAGTACAAACTAGCTTGTATGATTTAGAAGACTCATTACTCTGCCCTCTGTGATTTCCAGCCTCCTTTTCCCTCATACTCTACCTCACACCCCAAACCACATTCATCTCTCCAAAGTCATAATGCTGTTTATAGTCTCATGCCTGTGTACACTGCCAGGTCCAATTGGCAAGCCTTTCTCCACCTTGTCCACCTGGAAAATGTTTTCTAATCTTTCAAGATTTAGAGCTTAAGTGTCCCCTTCCCTATGAACTCTCTCCTAACACTTGCCCAGGAATATTTATACATATTCTACTCTAGCCCTACATACTTCTATGACTTTACAGTTCATTGCATCTCTCTCTCCAACATAAATAAAATTAGTAAGGACACAGATTAAGATCTGATTTCCAAACAAACACAAGATAGATTCACAATAAATTGTTGATAAAACAATAGAAATCTGAAAAACAGAATTCTGTACATTGCCTCAACTTTTCTTCTCTGCGCTTCCTGAATTATCTTCCAGGGAGTTATGGATTTTTTTTTGTCCTTTGTCCTTATATTTCTGTACATAAGAGAGCTCTTTGCTCTCGGTGTACACACAGTCAAATCTTATGACAGATACAATAAAAACAGTTGCACACTGCATTTCTTTCTCTGTTTGTCTCAATAATACATGCTATAGAATATCTTTTGTGATCATGCTGTTTCAGATAACAGCCCCGAGGGAAATAGAACACTGATCATTAGTGGTTTTGATTATGCCAAACTGTGCATTGATTTCTTAGGTTAGGTCAGCTTTGTTCATGCATTTTATCCTTATTATGAACAGTGTTGGAAACAACACATTTCAAAATGTTAAGAAAAATAACTTAGAAATTGGACTAAAGTTGATCAACCGAAAGCACAAGTACACCTCAGAATTACCATTTACTGAAATATACTTTGATCAAATCACTATTTTTTAAAAGTAGAGATGTCAGACTTAGTGAAATTGCATGTTTGTTTGTCAACTGTTTTTCTAATAGAAATGCACATGCCAGGCACAGAAGATAACCCTAAAGGATGTGGTTTATTGCCCTGTAGGACATGTAGCAAAGAGATCTTATCTTAGTCTAACATTCTTTACTAAATTGCCTATAAGTACTCAGCTCCTTAACTGTTCTTTGAAGCACCATTCCCTTTTTTACTACTTATGTCATTAATTAATGAATTGAATAACATCTTTGACAAGTGTTTATTTTGTATTTGTAGGAAATTTTTCAAAACTTTTTTGAAATTATATTTAAATCCCCTCCTTTTAGCTGGGGTCTATTGGTCAGAAGGTCAAAAAGTTTCAGAATGTGGTCCTCATTCTGGTATCTACATCTAGTATATTGCAACTTATTTCAGCTTTTGTGTGGTTAAATGAATTTACAAAGGAAGTAATCTAACTTCAACTAAAATAAGTCTCACAAAATAGGTAATTTCAAAAAACACCTTCAAGGAAACTGTAAATTAAAAATCATATTAATGATCTAAACCAACAAGGTAAACCAAAAATAAAAATTGGCAGAGCTGACATTTTAAATTCTAAAATGAATTCTTCACTTGAAACATAGAGGTTAAAAAATGAGGATGTAATCAGATATAACAATAAAGTCAGCACAAGTACATGAAGTCATAAAATCTACTTGAACTATGGATATAAATCCATAACCACTGCTATTAACAAGAACTTTACCTAAGTGAATATTGTACAAATTGTTCCTTGGTGAGGATTTTTTTTTTCAATCTATGACAATCATTAAAAGCAATATCATTATAAATTAAACTAGAACCAGCTCTTTGAAATGCTATATAAAAAACGTGAAACCAATGTTTTAAAAAATAATTAGGCATAAACGATCATATATGCGGATATATGTGTTACATATATATGAAGTAATCATATCTGTGTGAAAACAATGCTTATACACATACATCCATTCAAGCTAAAAGAATTTTTGAACTAAAACACATTAATCATTTCAAAACATTTAGTTTCAGCTTTGTCTTATAATTTAAAATTTTCTCTTGTGCATGTTTATTGCATATGAGTGCAACAGGACATGCATATATAATACAAACAAATATAACTCTATCAGCGTCCCCTAAAGTTGTATTTCTTGGTTTGCTTTACTGACAGGGTGTGCTATCCAAAAGTTTGGAGACCATTTCTCTAAGCCTTAAGTGAGAGATATAAAAGACAGAAGATAACACATGGTCCTCACAGGGGAGGTTAGTGACAGCATTGGAGGCAAAAACACCTTTCAACTGTTTCTGGGCCCCTTTACACTTGTCTTATTTGCATCTATTACACATCTCACCTCATGGTCCACATAACTACCAGAGCAGGTTATACTTACTTTCTTCCCCAAACCCTGAATTCATATGCTGTGTCTATTGCAGGATAAAAAGAAGAAGAAAAAAAAAAACTCATAAGGATGCTATACACGTTTTGTTTTGTTTTGTTTTTATTTTAGTTTTGTTCTCCTTGTCTTCCTGATTTTTTTTTTCTTTCCATGCCCCTGATTTTTTTTTTTTAACACTAACAGTCAAACTTGTTCTCCACCCCAAAATATTATTTCATGATTCAGGGCCCGACCCCTTTTCCATATGCTGTTTCTCAGTTAAGTATATTATACTTAAGTATATGTGTATCTTAAGTATAAGTATATGTGTATCCTCGTTCCATTTGCCAACTTCTTATTTATCTTTCAAAACTTGGATTCAACGTTTCTCCATCAAATGAGTGTGTGCATGTGTGTTTCAAAAACATTTTCCGAAGTTAAATCTGAAATCATTGGCAAGGCTTATGTTGAAGACAAGCTTTTGGGAATCATAGGGATAGTCATTTAAATGAGAATGTGTAGATTGAGAAGGGTTAAAACCAAAGTGTATTATTCACGTTTAGGAAGAAACAAAACAAAAAAACATTAGAAGAAAATGAAAGAAATTTCTCAGTGACATAGGAGAAAATCCTGGAGAAGTTCTCAGCACAGAAGCGAAAGGAAGTGACTCTTTCAAGAAAGAAGGATAATCCAGCACTATCAAAGCACCAGAGAGGTCCAGAAAATGCAGAGATGTCTCAAAATATTTTGAAAATGAAACTTATTGGTGACCCTAGTTAAAACAACATCTGTTCTACAGTGGACTAATAAGTAAAGGGAAGGGGAACATGTACAAACTGAGTAGACAGGCTAATTTAAACTTCTTGAGTAAGGACGGAATTAAATAGAACAAAGAATAGAGTCAAGGATGGAAACAAGAAAGGGTTTCACTATAGTTGTTTCAAAGGTATGAGAAAAGCCAGAATTTTCTGGATGAAGAAAAATAATAGCATATGTGAACAAAGAGGGTAGATATAGAGGGACTTCATGCATATAAAAAGAAGAGGCACATTCGCTAGAATGTGGGAAGAACATAAAAAGATGCTTATTCCAACAGGATAGAAAGAAAACAGAAGAATGAGAAGGATAAGTAGAGGAATGGGAAGGTCTTCTATCACAAAGACTTTGATTTTCTCAAAAAGCTTCCCCTGATGTCCACACCCACCCATAAGTATTCCTATAAAGTTATTCACTTTCTTCTTTCTGTCATCTCTTCTTCTTTTTTTTTTTTTTTTGCGGTACGCGGGCCTCCCACCGCTGTGGCCTCTCCCGCCGCGGAGCAACAGGCTCCGGACGTGCAGGCTCAGCGGCCATGGCTCACGGACCCAGCCGCTCCGCGGCACGTGGGATCCTCCCAGACCGGGGCACGAACCCACGTCCCTTGCATCGGCAGGCGGACCCTCAACCACTGTGTCACCAGGGAAGCCCTGTCATCTCTTCTTGCTTATACATTTTTTCTAGCACACTCTAAATGCTAATTGTTGATTAAAGCATCTTCACACACAGTCCCCTCCCTCAATTAGCTATGAATTACCTGAGTATTCGACTGTGTCATATTTGTTCCTACATGTTAAGCCTTGTGCAAAGTGCCTGCCATATTTTAGGCTGTTAATTTGAGTTTAGTTTTGGAATAATAAGTTGAAGAGGGGAAAATATATATTTCAATGCATAACACTTTACCAGTGCTGTCGAAATTCTGAAAAATCAGATATTTGCAGCTAATCCTCTTATCAACTGAGAAAGTGGTTTAATGTTATCTGTCATTTATCCTTCTATTAACTCATATTCATTCATTCATTTATAGATGAAAGAATCCAGACACCTAAGTCACTGGGCCCCTGCAAGGTACTTACAGGGCAGCTCAATCTGACTTATGGGTAAAGTCTATTTTCCCTTCAGGTATGAAACCTCAAAACTTGACTTTATTAGTACACACTCTAATCAAGTAAGCTAACTCAACTAGAATGGTCCTTACATAATCAAGAGTCAATGCCCTTAAAAAGAAAACTTTTCTAAATTAAAAGGTAATGCAATAAGAAAGGGTGAAGAATAAAATATTTGGTTAAAATTGGAGTTCTCTGGTCTGTGAGAATGAATATCATTATCTGGAAATCAAAATCATTAAAATACAGTTAAGGACATTGGAAAAAAAATAAAGGAATACAGTAATTTAAAAGTAACTTCCTAAATAAAACCATTATCCCTCAAAGCACAGCTATTCAAAAAAAAAAAAAAAAAAAGAAAGAAAACTGTGAAAAAGAGCTTGATTCAAAGATCTCCTTATACACTGTACACTATAAACCAAGAATACAAAATAATGTACATAAAAGCCAATGTTTTCATAAAAGAAGTCATAAAGGATTTCATGTTTTTCTTTCTGTAAAATTAAGAAAAGCAGCCCACAATGCAATGTTAATTATACCTCAACTGTCTCATTTTAACCATTATTACTGTTGGAATGTAATTATAGATTAGAAACCTATTCCAGATAAAGGAGACCTATAGTAACCAAAAAAAAAAAAAAAAAAAAAATTGATAGTTTTTTTCTAATAAAGAGGATGGCAAATGTATATTTTCTTTTAATAAGGCAACTATTGGAGTGAAATGTAAAAAGAACTCATTATTATAAATCTGCATAAAATTTAGATTCAAATTTACTGCTGGTTATCTATTGTAATTTACAGGAAGCTGGATACTGGTTCTACTAGTCACTGCAGAACTAGTTGTGGGAAACATAAACCAGACCAGTCAGAATTACCCATTCACTAGCTTTTTAAAAGCTCTAAAACATCTGTGCAATGCTTTTCTTTTAAATATAGAATTGTGAAATATAGAATCAGGAACTCTGATTGAATTCTTTTTATTAGGTATCCAATTAATACAGTAACATGCACAAATCCTAAATGTCCAGTGTTGTGAATTTTTACAGATATATGCAGTACAGGGATGGATAAAGGGAACATTTCTGGCAGCCCTCATAAGCCCTACCATTTAATGTTTCCAAAGCCTCCAAATACTTTCTAACTTCTAACACCAAAGGTAAAATTTATCTATTCTTAAACTTTATGGAAATAAAATCATGCATATGCCCTCATTGGTGTTTAACTTGTTTGTATAGTGTCATCTGTGTGAGACCCATCTTTTTTTTTTTTTTTTTTCCTACTGTTAATGGACGTTTGGGTTGTTTTCAGTTCTTACTTATGAATATTATTTCCATACACATTTTATACACATGTTTTTAGGGTATATATACTCATTTTTGTAGATATGTACACCTATCTATTTTGGGAAGACATGCTGGATCATAAAATAACTTATGCTTAGCTTTACAAGGTAATGTGTATAATGTCCACCAGGGCCCTGATTGATATAATCCCTTAGTCTATTTTTGTCATAAAACACAAAATCTGTGCATTCAAAATGTATCTAGGCATTCAACATGTATCTACTGAAAGGAGACTTTAAAATTTTCAATCACACAGAAACACCAGAGAACCAGATCATATTTTGGAGGGCGCTTCATCAATAACCCATATAAAATAGAGCTGACATAATTTCACTTGAAGTCATCATTTTCGACCTTTTCAAAGAATGATTTGGCTTTTAATCAGAAATCTGTGTTTCATTTTGAACAAGGAACTCATCATCCCAATTCAACTATTTCCATACAAATGAACTACTTTCCATGTTATAAGCTTAATAATGAACAGACTTGCACTCCTACAAACCTGTGCAAGAGTTCCGGCAGAAGACCACTCTGATCTAGCTGAATATGAAGTGTGTCCAGTGTGTTTAAAAGTTATCCTCTCTCACTGCTCTGAAGGGGTAAGGGGGTAAACACTTGTTGGCTATGATCAACCTCCACTGAGTCAACCACTCTTGAATTTATCAGGGATACTTTGAAGTAAACTCTTTAGGTCCCTCTCCTCCCTATTGTAAATAGAAACAACAGATAGCAGTTTAGGACAAGCTCAATGTAAATGGAAAGGGGGGGTGGTAAAAGATATATCTTTGCTTAGTTTGTATATATATGAAATTGTAGGTTAGATATAGTTCTCCCATTGATTAGTTGTGTACATTCAGACAAATAAGAATTTCTTTAAGCCTCAGTTTTCTTATCTGAAAATGACATCCATATAATTTCTTTGCAAGAATGTATCAAATGTGATAAACTCGGTATCCTATAAATGGAACATATTTTGTCATAATATACTTTGTCATGTTATTACTATGATGAGAATTTATTTTATTCTTTTCAAAGCATTTCCCCATTATTTTATTTTACCATTAATGATACTTTGAGGATGAATAGAACATGCATTATTATTACCATGTGCAGAGAGGAAGCTCTGTCCTGGCTTATGATTGCATGAGAGAAAGAGGACAAAGGTCAATCACTCCTTCCTCCTAGTTTGGTTCTTTTTCTCCTGCATCTTTCTTTCTTCTAATAAATTGATTCATAAGTGCATCATACTTCTATCTCTTTCTGTGTAATTCTGTGTGTTCTTCAAAGATTTTCATGTCTCCCATGTCATTAAACATAACTCCCTTATAAAAGGAGCTCTCTTCAGTGTTTATTTCTAGGTCATTGCTGCTCAGCCACTGTCTAACTTTTTTTTTTCTTTTTACTACTTCATATATTAGCATCATCTTCCTTTCTAACCCTTTGCTTATAAAACATATTTTGGACTGAATGAGCTGATGTAGAATACTCACATACCTTAATCTACAACTTTCCCATCACTAAAAGGATGAACAGAAAGAAGGCAGGGAAGCAGGAAGGAAGGGAGGGAGGAAAGAAGGAAGAAAGGAAAGGAGAATGGAAAGAAAAAAATTAGCTAATTTTTCTATTGGCTCTATTTACCAAAGCCATGTTTCAGAGACTCAACATTTAATGCAGCTCTTTTCTCAATCTGGAGGTCCAGTGGTTCCTACTGTAGTTAATTCATAAACCAGCAAGTATGGTCCCATATTTTCACCCTGCCTATTCAAGTTGATGGCATGGCTTTCAGGCATATGTTCCTATGGTTGTATGATGGTTGCTACTCTTCCAGATACCACAGTCTCATGAAACCAAGTCCAGGGACAAGATAAGGAAAAAAAAATGTCACCCTCGACTAGCTTTTAAGATGGATAGAAGTGTTTCTTGGGGACTTTACTTTTTGTCTTATTGGCCCAAACTTCACCCCAAGATCATCCCAAATTCTACTGTGGAAGGTAGAATGACCTAGATTATCTTAGATGAATCCAAATTTACCTCCTGGGCTGGACATGAATACATGAAAATAATTAAGATTCTCTTTCAAAGGAAGACAAAAAATACCGGCTGCCCTGCGAGCCGACAGTGTCTGCCATGGCCCTCTCAGGGCTGGAGTGGAATATGTCACAGAAGTGATAATTTCACCCCAAATTTCCCATTGACCTAATTTCTCTTGTTGTTCTTTCTCTATTATGGATTGCTGAGTGCAATCATTATGGAGTGCTTTACCTTGGGCTTGCTAGGAAGAGGGTTTTCTCCTGTTATTTCTATATCTACATAGCAGAGGGATTTGGACAATTTATTTGCCCTGTATGGTCTGTGTCAGCCCCAAAGCATTGCAGTTATGAACTCTTGTTATTTGTAGCGACATTTCCCTTCTCTCTCGCCCCTTTCTCTCCCAATACTTAATCTTGCATATTTCCCATTTCAATGAGTGCCTTCTGGGGTACTAGTTCCAATTAGCAGCTTTTCACAAGCTATTGCTTCAAGTACTTATTTTTTTCCTGGTCTTATTATTAAATTATAAGTCTATTACTATTGGTGTTTTTGAAATCTATCTGCCAGATAATCTATTATAATACTTTGCAAGTTTATGTTGTGTCCCAGCAGAGATGCCAAAGAGAAATGAGTTTTGATTGTCACAGAAATTCAGTTTCAAGTGCAGGAAAAACTGACTGGGAAGGGTATTAGCCTCTGAATTAGCTGCTGAGAAAGCTTTGAAGTCATCTTCCCTAGAGATCTTTCACAAAAGGCTAAGTGTGCCTGTGATGATTTAGAAATTTTTAACTGTCTGGAGAAGAGAAGGAGGATGATTCTTAAGTTGTATACAATTATATCCTGACTGTTTCAAGCCTCTAAATCTTCTGTAAAGCACACTGATTGGACAGTTTGTGAGAATGGCCATAAATCTGGAGGCCTGTAGGGCCCTGAGGATAATGTCAGGATACCCTCCCCAACTGCTGAAAGGTACTTAAGCATGTAAGGCTATATAAAGTGGCCTGGGCTGCCCTGTAGTCCTCTAGGAAAGACACTCATCCAGGAAGCATCTCCTGCATCCCTGATAGAGTGTAAGAACCATGTGCCATAAAATCCCTAATGATATGCAAGTAATTAGAGGAAGTTTTATCTTTTCAATCATGGAAGTATTGTTTGCAATGAAGTATGTCAAGGGTTAGTAAATTTTGAATTCAAATGATGATACTTTGAGAAAATCCCTTTAATTCTGAGGCTCAATGTGGTTTACAAATAATGTGGGTAACACAGTCTTGAGACAACACAAACCATTGCTTGATTCCATGGTACATCCTCCAGACAGGCCCTGTGAAGCCACTGGGACTAGAAACAGTCCTTTAAAGAAAAAAAAAGGGTTGAGGATGTATCTGCTGGGTCCTGCACACCTCCTAATGTTTCATCTGACAAGGTTTACTCCCAAGTGATTGATTCCCCTCCGTTTTAGGTTAGGTCACCCAGTCCCTCCATATAGCTTCCAGAAAGTGAATTCCAAGGCCAAAGTTTCATTTGAGCCACCTGCCTTATCGGATTTCAGAAGTAGAGAGGAGCCAGACCTTCTGTATTCCTGCAATTGCTGAGGTCCTTGCCTCATTGGGGTCAGTGGAAGTCATACTAGAGTGGCTTTGGGAAATTTCCTTGCAAAAATTGGTTAGGTATGCTCGTGAGAGCCTGTGGAATTTCTACAGTTTGCTTCTGTTTGGAAATAGGAATGAGGTCATCAGCTCAGGATGACAATGTGTGTGTTTGTGTTAGATGTTTGCAGAAGAAGGGAATGGTGTGAAATCATTGTCTAGAAGAAAAGGAGAGTGAATTGCCTCTGATGATGGAATAGGAATACAGTCTCAGGAGAGCAGGCAACAGCAGCAGTGACCAAGACTTTTCACTGAACATGGAGCTGAGACTTACGGAAACAAGGGAATCGGGGGCAGTGCAGGGACTAGGTTCCTGTGCAGAATTTTTTGTTTTGTTTTGTATCACCTGCATCAGCTTTCCAAGTCATGGCAGTAAATATTGATTGATCGCAGTAAATACATTGATCTAATGTGTATCCATAGATAGTTGGAGAGGTACAATGCAAGGAAGTTATAATATGAGAAAAACACGAATGACTAATTTTCTACTCAAATACCTAAAAATCTAGATTTGGGGATAAAAATAAAAAGATAAAAAGTTCAGGGCTTCCCTGGTGGCACAGTTGTTGAGAGTCAGCCTGCCGCTGCAGGGGACACGGGTTTGTGCCCCGGTCCGGGAAGATCCCACATGCCGCGGAGCGGCTGGGCCCGCGAGCCATGGCCGCCGAGCCTGCGCATCCGGAGCCTGTGCTCTGCAACGGGAGAGACCACAACAGTGAGAGGCCCGCATACCGCAAAAAAAAAAAAAAAAAAGATAAAAAGTTCAAAGCATAATGTTAGCAGAAATTTACAGATCCAGATAACAAGCACTATAAGACCTCAGCAGGAGAGAACACTATGATCTAGAGAGAGCAGGAAAAGTTTGGATTTGATCCAGCCCAGAGAAAATAGGTAAGACTTAATAAGCAGTGATGCAGGACACAGGGACACAGAAGCCAGGACAATGGTAGAGGCTATGAGGAAGGACACTAGGCATTTCTGGTCTCCTATAAATACATATGGCTGATGAGATGTCACTGAGCAGGACCCTATGGGGCCTTCCTGGAACAGATACCCTCCTACCATGTCCTCCGCCTACCTCTTGTTTGTAGAAAAACTTTAGCCTCCTAGTTCTTCCCCTATATCCAAAGAATAAATTTAATGAGAGAAGTGCAAAAGTGCAGAAACAAAGGAAAATAGTCAACAAGACAAAATAATAATAGTTCAGATATTAAGCAAAGTTAAGGATCTTTAGTTCCTCCTCAAGGGCTACAGATAATATTCTGAGCCATATCCTTTGAGCTGTTCTGCAGATACTGAGACTCCCACCAGGTGGAAGAAGTTAACTACTTGATGACCAGACTACAGCCCTGACATAAGCTGCTCCATCTTACACAGTTCTGAGAACTGGCCTCAAGGAAATGGGAACAAAGTGACCCGGGAACTGAAGATTAACTGTACTTATAAAACAATCAAGATGATGCTGATCAAACCAAATCCAAACAGGTGAGTGGGTCATGCTTCCTTCAAGCTGAGTAATTGAAGAAATTTTAATGAAGAGACTATTTACAAAGATGAGAGCACGGGAAACACAAGGCATGGGGCAGTAAGAGTAGAGAGCCATTGCCTCTCCTAAGCAGCAAGGGGAGGGAAAGACTACCAGAAGGCAGAGAGAAAATTCTATAGAGAAGGATTTATGACAGTAACTCTAACCTTTGTTAGAGAACTGTAGCCAAAACCAGGTGATGCAAGAAGAAGGAGTACTCTGACCTCACCTTCCTCATCTCTGTAATCTCCTGCCAATGCCAAAATGAGAGACCAAAGAACAAGGGATCCCACTGGTATAATTCATATGGGTTAACATCCTGAGAAAAGAGCAGGTAGAAAAATCCAGGAATGGATCAAGAGGGACAAACGCAAGAGGTCCAGCACAGAGACAACGAGCTGATAAATTTCCCTTTTGCATGTACTAGTTCAAATTGGGGTTCTAACATTTGCAAACTAGAACAGTCACTACTAATGCACTTGAAATTCCCCTTTCCAGTTTTAATCAAGTGCCTGCCTTGTCCATTTCAGTGATCTCTAACACAGGACTTATGCAAAAAGGGTGATGATGAAAGAGGTGGGATTAGCAGCTGATATATTAAACAGTCAGTTAACCCAGGAGGCTCCCTCTATTTTTTCCCCCAAAACAGGCAGTAAAGACAGCATGACTGAAAACATTCTCTAAGCCAATGAGACACCTGCTCACTTCTGTTCTTTCACTTAATCTTGACAACCGTTAAATCTCTCCAGATTAGTTTTCACCCTCAACAGGTCTGCCTACCTAAATCACAAATGTTTTATTTGACTATATCCCAGCAAATCAACCCACTGTTCCACCATATCAATTTCTGGTGGAAATCAATCATGCAGCTTCCCTATTCTGAGCTTGAATATATACCTGTATATGCTTGTCAAAGAGTTTTGCCCTCAGCTCACCACACTCCCCATCTGTCTTGTAACCAGGCATAGTGAGAAGGTGAAGTTTTCCAATATAAAGGTTTTAGGAAGCTAAATGAACACTTTGTGCCAAGAACTTCTAGGTCTTGAACTCTGAAATTCAACCAAGGCAAAAGAGTGAAAACAGGATCTGTTCCTGCTGTTTATGCCCCAGAGCCCCCTCCCCACCCTTTGTTGATGTTGTTATTGGGAAGACTGGAAAGGAGAAGGTAGGTGGAGGAAGTTAGATCTCTTGGAAACAGTTGAGTGCTGGCCGTCCTTCAGAGCAACTCAGCTGGGCCACCAAGCATAGCCATTTTCTGAACTCTGCCTCACTTCTTAAATAAACTAGGTCAATATGAATACCTGCTATAAGATATGGTAACCAATGAGTAATAGAAAAATGGACCAACATTCAGAAGCCATGCCAGCCTCATGGAAAAATATGGGAAGAAAAAGAGGAAATTGGTTTTCTATACTTTTCTTTTTTCATGTGTAGTTCTTATGTATAAAGCACTGTTATGTGCTTCAAATAACATGCTTTCATTAGATCTTGAGAACACACAAATAAGGCATATATTCTTTCCTTTTGGTGAAGGTTACTTGCACCTAGTCCAGAGTAAGTCACAACGGGGCAAAGCAAAGGCTATGATGATTGTAGATTTCCAAAATGCATCTGTGGGTCATTCTGAAATATTTGCAGAAATACCACAAAATGAGGTGTCCTTAGAAAGTAATGAGCATTCACTAAGTGTCAGACACTCTTCTAAATGCTCTATAGTTAATTCCTATAACACACTGTGATGTAGCTGCTACTTACTGTCCTTACCCAGTTAGCAGAGAGGGAAACTGAGACACAGAGATTGTTAATGACTTGCTCAGCATCACAGGGCTAGTAGTAAACAGAACCATAATTCTAACTTGGCCAGTCTGGGTCCAGAATACCTGCAAACTGTTTTTTAGAAAATGTAGTCACTGACACTGTTCATGAAGGAGAAGTTAACTCAGATACTAAGATATTTTAACAATCATGTTCTATTAAAGGTGGCTTTTTTTTTTTTTTTTTTTTTTTTGCGGTACGCGGGCCTCTCACTGCTGTGACCTCTCCCGTTGCGGAGTACAGGCTCCGGACGCGCAGGCTCAGCGGCCATGGCTCACGGGCCCAGCTGCTCCGCGGCATGTGGGATCTTCCCGGACCGGGGCACGAACCCGCGTCGCCTGCATCGGCAGGCGGACCCTCAACCACTGCGCCACCAGGGAAGCCCTAAAGGTGCTTTTTAATGGTCAGGAAAATAACCAATTATGGCCATTTTGTATTTTAAAGGTGTATCAAAAGCTGATATTACACTATTTCATAAAAGCAAAGTTATAGAAAGAGATTTGCTTCCTAGATAGTTATTCCACAGTATAACCTAAATATAATACTAATATAGTTTTCTAATTATATGTATTTTAGAGTTTCACGGGACATCACAGTTATGTCTATGAATCAAACACAGTCTGAAGCGTAAGTAGCACTTTGTAGTGTATATAGATGTCAAATTATAATGTTGTACATCTGAAACTTAAAACGTTCATACCAATTTCATCTCAATAAAAAAGAGTAAAGGGACATGTCAGAGATTAATACACAAGTTTATCTTTTCTGTGAAGTCTTGGCTTGACTGCAACTCAAAGCTGAGAACGCCCTCCAGCCTTGTTCAATTGATAAAGCATTATTTTCATTTTTATAAATAAAAAGCAGGGACTCATCGTGCTGTATGTCCAAGATTACAAAGTCAACATCAGAATCGTAATTCATACCCAAGTCTGTCAGACTTTAAATTCTACACTCTAAAGACAATATCAGAAAATGGGGCTGGCAAGCTTGAAAGTCCACTAATCCAGAAATTTCAAAATCAATTATTCCTTTCAAAGCTAGGGAAGGTTTTGTAAAATCTGTTGAGCAAAATCCAGTGTGGCTAGTTCATTCACAGGACACTACGTATGTATGGACCTCATGAATGTGAAGGTTTCTTCAACACACTAGCAGTCACTCACACAAGTTGGGGCCAAATCTAGCTCTCACCTTGTCCCTGGCATATGGTAAAAAAGAAAAAAAAAAAGCAAAACTCATCATGCTCCCACTGTTTGAAATGTCTGAGGATTGGTTTAGCACAGCAAGATGGAAGGATGGATTTTACCGGATGCAGTAATCTGGTGATGAAGTTCTGCTAAAAACAGTTTAACATGAAATTTTGTAAGAGGAGGGTGCGCACAATGCTGTGAGCACACAGAGGTGAGCCATCTACATCGAACCTGGGAAATTAGAGAAGATTTCGTTGTATGGTGAAGCTCCAGCAGTGTTTGAAGTAATTCTGGCTCATCAAGGAGTCCAGGATTCAAACGACATGCATAAAAACCAATCTCACATGGTGTCTGTTTTATCATTGATATTCTCAGGCGGTTATAAAATGTGCCCGTCTCAGAATTAGTACTTGATAAACATTTCTGAGTGTAAGGTACAAAGTATATACATTCCTTAATAGATCTTCCTTGGATGTGAAATATATTTATGTATTTACTTATATTTCTTCCATGACTCTTTGTATCACCTTAAAAAATGCTATAGCTAGCTGGGTGTACTTCTAAAAAAAAAGTTATATTTAAGGGTAAGCACCTGGTACCTGCAGAGGACAACATAGGGACACCTAGCACTATGAAGGGGTCAGGGAAAGTAACCAAATTCGTTCATTCACCTGTTCATTCTACAAGCCTTTTGTGAAAGTCTATTGTATGGCAGGAGTTAGAGAATATCAGGATACATCAGTTTTGATGTTTTAGCCTCAGAGAGGTCTGATAGATGCTGGTCCTTCTGTGTGGACTGGTTTTCCCCAAATCCTCAGGGGTTTTCAAAGGGCACACCATCAACATACTGGATGGGGCAGTTTTCTGTTGTACGGCACACTCCAATGCGTTTAACAGCCCTGCCTGTGCTCACCAAATGCCAGGAGAATTTCCCACTCATTGGGCCAACCAAAAATATACCCTTGCGTTTTCAGTTGCTTGCTTGAGAAAGCTGAATGACTTCTGGTTGAGAATCATATTTGGCAAAAATAAAACCTACATCTTAGCTTAATCTAAAGATTAGAGCATGGGCTTCCCTGGTGGTGTAGTGGTTGAGAGTCCGCCTGCCGATGCAGGGGATGCGGGTTCGTGCCCCGGTCCGGGAGCATCCCGCATGCCGCGGAGCGGCTGGGCCCGTGAGCCATGGCCGCTGAGCCTGCACATCCGGAGCCTGTGCTCTGCAATGGGAGAGGCCACAATAGTGAGAGGCCCGCGTACTGCAAAAAAATTTTTTAAAATTTAAAAAAAAATAAATAAAGATTAGAGCAGCAGTGATCTAAGAGAAGCAGAGAGAGTGCAGAGATGATTATGAATAAAACTACTGCTTCTGCTCCGCTTCCTGTTCCTACTAAAAGCCATTCTGTGCCCAAACCAGAATGCATAGAAAGCTTCTCACTTTCAAAGCCTGTATGCTGTTCAGTTCATCAGAAGCCTAGGTTTGGAGGGCAGCAGGGGCCTGGAGAATGATAACAGGTGAGAAGGTGAAATTGGCATCAGAATTTGACAGTAGCAGATGGGGCTACTCAGGGCCAACGCTCCTGCTGTCTCTCCCTCTCTTTCCACTAATCTAGATCAATATATCTATATGTCTATATCTACATCTACCTATCTATACATACATATATATGAATATATGTTCATATGTATTACTTTGCATGAATGTGACAAGGACCATTTATACACTTAGATGTTATATGTGTGGTGAAGGACAGAACAATAGAAGACACGTTTCCCTCTAAAGTTCACAACTTTTCTGTAAATGCAAAGTTCACAGGGCCATGTGGTAACCTTCCTTTATTTCCAGAACCTGCATGGTTTAGGCATATAGTAGGTATTAATAACAGTGAATTGAGTTGAATATTTTATGGAAGCAACCTAAGTGTCCATCGACAGATGAATGGTTAAAGAAGATGTGGCACATATATACAGTGGAATATTGCTCAGCCATAAAAAGAAATGAACTTGAGTTATTTGTAGTGAGGTGGATGGACCTAGAGTCTGTCATACAGAGTGAAGTAAGTCAGAAAGAGAAAAAGAAATACCGTATGCTAACACATATATACGGAATCTAAAATAAGGAAAAAGGGTGGCTCTGAAGAACCTAGGGGCAGGATAGGAATAAAGATGCAGACGTAGAGGATGGACCTGAGGACACAGAGAGGGGGAAGGGTAAGCTGGGATGAAGTGAGAAAGTGGCATGGACTTATATACACTGTCAAATGTAAAATAGATAGCTAGTGGGAAGCAGCTGCATAGCACAGGGAAATCAGCTCGGTGCTTTGTGACCACCTAGAGGGGTGGGATAGGGAGGGTGGGAGGGAGACGCAACAGGGAGGGGATATGGGGATATATATGTATAGCTGATTCACTTTGTTATGCAGCAGAAACGAACACAACACTGTAAAGCAATTGTACTCTAATAAAGATGTTAAAAACATTTTTATTGCAGTATCCTTGATTAACAATGTTGTTAGTTTCAGGTGTATGGCAGAGTGATTCAGTTATACACACACATATATATTTTTTTCAGATTCTTTTCCCTTATAGGTTATTACAAAATATTGATTATATTTCCCTGTGCTATACAGCAGGTTCTTATTAGTTATTTATTTTATATATAGTAGTTCACATATGTCAATCCAAATCTCCCAATTTATCCCCCCTGCCTTAACCCTGTTAACCATGTTTGTGTTCTACAACCGTGACTCTACTTCTGTTTTGTAAATAAGTTCATTTGTACCCTTTTTTTTTTAGA
This sequence comes from Stenella coeruleoalba, assembly GCF_951394435.1. NCBI lineage: Eukaryota > Metazoa > Chordata > Mammalia > Artiodactyla > Delphinidae > Stenella > Stenella coeruleoalba. The sequence goes on from NC_137151.1 coordinate 10,610,574, forward strand.
TTCTACATATAAGTGATATTATATGATATTTGTCTTTCTGTGTCTGACTTACTTCATTTAGTATGACAATCTCTAGGTCCATCCATGTTATTGCAAATGGCATTATTTCATTTTTTTTAATGGCTGAGTAATATTCTATTGTATATAAGTACCACATCTTCTTTATCCATTCCTCTGTTGATTGACACTTAGGTTGCTTCCATGTCTTGGCTATTGTAAATAGTGCTGCAATGAACACAGGAGTGCATGTATCTTTTTGAATAATGTTTTTTTCCTGGTATATGTCCAGGAGTGGGATTGCTGGGTCATATGGTAGTTCTATTTTTAGTTTTAGTGTGTATTATTAGGGGTAGTTAGAGCTTCTAAATCCAGAATGCTTTATTTGCAATTAAGCCCCACCTGGTGGTGTAACCGAGGCTGTATCAAGAATGGTGTTTTCACACGTTACCACCCACTGTTTCCATGGTCCAGGGGCCAGGAGCTCATTTACTAAATCAATACCTGTTATTTATTAGGTAAATACAGGGTAAGCATCAAATTTAGGCACAGTTGAAAAGACAGCATCTATATGCCTTAACTTTTAAAAACTTATTAGCTTTGAAATAGGAAATAAACTTTTCTCTGTTCAGTAATAATTATTTAAAAAATTTGGTCTATAGTTTAACAAGTGTGAAAAATGCAGGTGTTTAGATTAGTATCATGGCTCATGGAGAGGCCGGTTGAGAAGACTGTTAGCCTTTCACTGAAATGGGAAATGCAACAGAAATTCAGTGGCACTAGTTCTATAAAACTCAATTTTCTTTATTTTTCATGAATGGTCAAATTGGCAGATGGAGGAATGTTCCTTTATTTATATTCATTCAGGGTATCTTTTGTAGAAAAATGAGCAGAAAGCTATGGAATGATATTTACTCTTTTACATTTCACAGACATAATCTAATGTGTTTGTGTATATGTAGCAGTGTGTGAATTTCTAGTGAATATGAGAGAATAATATGGAATTAATAAACGTAATTTTATGGTAACATTTATCTTCTTATAAATTTACATTCTTAAGGATTTTTATTGCTATGTTTTAAAATCTTTGCACTTTTTTTCTGTGGAAAATTTTAAGATTTATCAGCCATTAAAAAAGATATATTTGTCATGTCTGGCATTCATCATGGTTCCTGTATAGTTCAGTTTCCTTTGTTGTGTAATTCACCCTGGGGAACAGATTCTATAACTAATCAATCATTCATCTATCTATGTATTCATTGAGTGGATGTCATCTAAGCACCTAAGAAATCAGATAGGGTGGTATGTCTGGAAAACAAAAGAGAAAAATTCTTCATTTCTCTTTGTAGATCTAGCAATTCTTAAAGTGTGAGACCACCCAAAATATTGAAATAGGCCATTTCTAGACTCAAAGAGTATTCTAGGAGGCCTAGAATGTTCATTATTAAGTCTAAGAGAATTACCTTATTATGGAAAAATAAATATAGAAGAAAAACATGCAATCAACAACTGTGTTCCCGAGAGATTATGACAGTAATATTTTCTGTTATTAGTCAATTATACTTCAATAATAAATGCTCTGCTTGACCAGAAATGCACTATATCCAGTCAACCAATCCCCATATACCAAGACAACTCTGGACTTTATGCAGACATTCCTGACCTATGATGGTTCAACTTATGATTCCCTACTTTATAATGTTGTGAAAGCAATACGCATTCAGTAGAAACCATATTTCGCATCTTGAGCTATGATCTTTTCCTGGGCCAGTGATATGTGGTAAAACACTGTCTCAGGACACTGGGGAGTGATAGTGAACCATGCTCTCAGTCAGCCGTATGATTGCAAGGGTACTCAATCCATACACTTAAAACCATTCTGCATCCATACAAGCATTCTGTTTTTCTTTTTCAGTGCAGTATCCAATAAATTATGTGAGATATTCAACACTTTATCATAAAATAATCTTTGTGTTAGATAATTTTACCCCACTGTAGCCTAATCTAAGTGTTCTGAGCATGTTTAAGGTAAGCTGGGCTAAGCTATGATGTTTGATAGGTTAAGTGAATTAAATGCATACTTGACTTAGGATATTTTTAGCTTACAGTGGGTTTATTGGCACATAACTCCATGGTGAGTCTAGGAAGATCTGTACTTATTTCCTTGTTCCTTTTTCGTTTTCTATTTTTCTCTTTTGTGTTCCTTGTTCTTTCCTCTATAAAATCTTCCCACATTCTTCCTTACCTTGCAGTTCTCCATGTGGACAATGTCCCCTTCAAGGAGTGTTCAATAAAGTTTGTTTGTATCACCCAAATTGTATTTTTTGATCATTTTCACAGAAGCAAAACCCCACAAATTATAGGGAAATATGGATATTGTTCTGTGGGATTCTGGGGCCCTGACTATATCTATGACAATGTCTTCTCCACACTCCAGCCCCCCTTTCCCCACACATACCATCTCCATCTTTGAGATGCATCTTTTTTTCTTGATGTAGACAGCTATTTTCTAAATCTTATGCAAAATTCTAAGTAAAAATGCTTTCAACTCCTAGTCCCAAAGCCCTACTGCACAACTACATTTTCCCCTCCACCCAAACCTATACCCATGCAGAAATTCTGTGTCCACCACTGCCCACTCCTGTGTCAGCATCATAAATCTTTTGCTAAAATCTGCTACAGTTGCATTTTTCTGAACTTTTTGAGGCCAAGAACAATTTAGCATGGGAGACTTTTCCTGGCTTTTGAATCATTGCTTCTGATCTACAAGAGCTTGCTCATTTTGAGGGGAGAGGAGCATGAAAATCTTTACTGGGTAGCGTTAGCTTTTATGTTTCTTCCCTAGGACTTTTCTTCTGTTTTCTATTCAGTTATCTTCCAATTTCATCTTTTCCCATTTGCTTTCTCAAAAAAATCTCTACCTTTCTGTCTTCTAAACACCAACCTTCTCTACAGAGCAAACCAGGACAAGAGGTAAGCAAGCAGGGAGATAAATGTGTGAACCTAGTGTGTACATTCCTCTGTGTTGAGTGTTTGTGCATGACCCCTTATGCAAGCGATTTGGAGGCAGTCAGTAAAATGAGATAATGAAAAATGATGGCTGTCACCAAACCACTGGAAAACTTGAATACTTCCAAGATACATTCATTAGCAAAATAAGCAAAATAAGTATAAGTGATGATGACATTCATATGATAATTCATACTTTCAAAGAGTTTTTTTTTTATTACAGTACATATTGGACTCTCAACCCATGCTGTGAAATGGCTAAAGAAGCTATATAATTCATTCATGACACATAAGGAGACTGAGTAGGAAAAAAAATTAAATAAATTGCCGGGGAACCCTTAGTGAGTGTGGAGCCAGAACTAAACTTGCTCCCAAACGGCTACCTTCTTAATACACCCTTGCTCTTTTTTTTCTTCTTACTTTTTTCCCTCATGGTTTTGTTTCTGATTTTTCCCCAGATCTTTACAAGATAATATACTGTATCTTTCAGAATAGGAAGATAAATCTTGGTAACATGCTTATAGCGGCCAAATTGGCTTTAAATAAATTAGGTTAAAAACAAATCTCTGGCCCATGAGCATATGACAATTTTCAGACAAGAAATGATTTTGAAGTAAGCCCTAGAAAGTGGAGATTTATAAGGGTACTTGTGACTGCCTCTTCATTAGGGAAGGGCTGAAGGGGATTGCAAAACCATGTTTTGGGGTTAGCCTGAAAGTTGGCTCGGGTTTTTCCATAAGATCTTATGCCCTCCAGGCATTTTCCACCTCCAAGGTGTCTTCATGGCTGCAGAGCAATTAATTTGCTGTGTTAAATAATAATTAAGTATTTTCAATATGTGCTGTTCAACCCACATGCAAACACATCTGTGAAGAAGCCTTTGTATGGCCGCCTTCTGTTTTGTTTATTCTTGGAAAGTCTGCTGTGCCAAAGAAAATGACTCATTGTGCTGCCTGTTGGACCCAAGTTGAGTAATTTGTCTGCTATGGCTAATATGCCCAGACAATGGGAACCATTACTAGTTTGTCACATTTAGCCAGTAGGGACAAACGTTGTAGGTGTGATATGACACTATAAACGAAGGAACACACATATGTGAGTGATATTCTGCTCTTTAACGTTTCTTCCTGTTCTGGATTAAATCAAAAGCAGCTGGAATTTATCACAAGATGGGACTCAGTGCTGGTATTTATAAAATGACTCAAATAAAATCCTCTGGATAATTTCTACTCTGCATGGAAGTTTAATATAACCTTGGTAGTAGCTAATGATATAGGAAATTAACAACTAATTTGTCGAGTGTGTATATTCACATATCTAAAGTCTATCATACTCTAGACGTATGAAATTTGGGGTTGTTATTTTTTAACTAATTAAATCCTGGTTTTGTTACTCTGAAAGGACAAAAAAGAATGGCTTTTGCTATTATGTTGATAAAACAAGCTTGAGACATTACAATTTTTGATTTAGAGTGTTGCTAATACTTTACACATTACGGCTTGCATCCTGCTTCTGCTTTCTGGGTTTAATTTACCCCTGATTGAAATATATCCTTTAATAATTGTTTCCAAAAGGGTCTATGTGTGGTAAACCTGCAGAGTTTTGTCAGAATATACCTTTATTTAGATTTTCTCTACTTTAATAAAATGTAGAATTTTGGAGAGAGCTGACATAAGTGGCAGAGTAGCAAGACTCTGTGTTACTACAGACACACCCAAGTTATAACTAGCTACAGAACAACTATCTATGTGAAGAACCGGAAGACGAGCAGAAAGTATTTCTCACAACTAAAGACTTAAGGAAGGAACCACAGTGAGCCTTGTAAAAGGGGTGGAGACGCTGTATAGTCAGAACCCACAGTCCTAGGTAGGCGACCCACAAATAGGAGGAATATTACAATCTCAGAGTCCTCCCCAAGGAATGAGTTGTCCAAGCTCCACATCAGATTCCCCACCCTGGGGGTCCTGCACCAAGAAGATGAGCCCCCAGAACATCTGGCTTAAAGACCAGCAGGGCTTGTGTATGGAAGAACAGGAGGTCGATAGGAAACAGAGACTTCATTCTTAAAGGGCACACACAAAATCTCCCACACTCTGAGTCCCAGGGCACCAGCAGTCATTTGAAAAGAGACTTGGTCAGACCCACCTGCTGGTCTTGGAGAGCCTCCTGAAGGGACAGGAGGAAACTGGATTCCCCCTGAGAATAGAGATTCTGATCGCAGTCATTTGGGGGAGATTGGTCTACTGAGAATGCTGGTCTGAGTCTTTCTGGAATCCCCCTTCTAGCCTATTAGAACTTGGGCTTACCTGCCCACTAGAGGGCTGTCACCAGGCCTGGGCCACCTCAGGTCACACAGACATCTATGTGGGGATCCATACTTACTCTGCAGTGGGCTGGCACACAACCCACACTGATGATTTTATATAATTCAGTATTCTCCCCTTTCCTACCACATAGAGTATTCTGCTTTTAAAAAATGTATTTAGTGGTTGGCTTAGATTTTACAGTGCACATTTACAACTAATCTAAAATCAGTTTCAAATAAGACTACGCCACTCTGCAGATAGAGCATGTACCATATAACGTGGTATTCCCAATTCCTTCCCTCATCCTTTACAACACTGCTGTCAGTCACTTCACTTATCCACAAGCTATAATCACCAAATGCATTGTTGCTATTATTATTTGAACAAACCCTACCTTTAGATTAATAAAGATTAGGAAAAATACCACAACATTGTAAATCGACTATAATATAAAATACAAATTAAACTAAAAAAAAGAAGAGAAAAATTAAAGATTTTATTTTACCTTTATTTCTTCTCTAATGTTCTTCCTTTATATATATATATACACACACACAAAAAAAAATTTCTGACATATATCATTTTACTTCTCTGAGAAGAACTTCTCTTAACATTTCCTGCAAGAGAGGTTTATTGGTAAAAACTTTCCTCCTTTTGTATTTGGCTGAGAATGTCTTTATTTTTGTTTCACATTGGAGGATAACTTGCTAGATACAAAAATTCTAGGTTGGTGTTCTATTTTTCTCTCAACATGTTAAATATTTTCTGCACTTTCCTTTTGCTTGCATGGATTTTAAAGAACAGTCTGATGTAATTTTCATCTTTGTTCCTCAGTAAGGTGTTCTATGTAAAATGTTTTTTTCTTCTCTGGCTTCTTTCTAGATTTTCTCTTTGTCTTTGGTTTTCTGCAGTTTGAACATGACATGCCTAACATAGATTTTTAAAACGTATTTATCCTCTTGGTATTCTCTGAACTTTTTGGATATTATTTGGTGTCTGTCATTAATTTAGAAAATCCTCAGCCATTTTTCTTTCAAATATTTCCTCTGTTCCCTTTGCTCTATCTTATTTTTTATTTTATTGTTTTTGCAGTACGCGGGCCTCTCACTGTTGTGGCCTCTCCCATTGCAGAGCACAGGCTCCGGACACGCAGGCTCAGTGGCCATGGCTCACGGGCCCAGCCTGCATCGGCAGGCAGACTCTCAACCACTGCGCCACCAGGGAAGCCCTGTTCTATCTTATTCTTGTATTCCCACTATGTGTCTGTTACAACCTCTGTAGTTGTCTCACTGTTCCTGGGTATTCTGTTTCTATTTATTTTATTCTTCTTTACATTTGTTTTTCAGTTTGAGAAATTTCTACTGACATATTTGCAAGCTCCCTAATTCTTTCCTTCTTCTCATTCAATATACTGAGAAGCCCATTCAAGACATTCTTTTGGTTACTTTTTTTTTTAATCTCTAGCATTTCCTTTCTATTCTTAGAGTTTTCATTATCCATCTGCTTATGTTACCCACCTATTCTTGTATGTTGCCCTCTTTCCCTATTAGAGCCCGTAGCTTGTGTTTCAGGAATGCAAGGACAGGTTAGTATTAGGAATCTACTAATATAGTTTATCATTATAATATCTCAAAGGAGAAAAAGCATGCATTTTCATAGTTGCTGAAAGCCATTAGTTAACATAGGATATTTATTTTTGATTTAAAAAACTCATTAGGAACAGATGCGTTCTTCCTTAATATAATAAAGGTACATGTAACTTTACTGAAAAAAAGAAACAGAACTATTTTAAATATCCAGTATGATAACCAAAATTCCTGCCATATCTGATTCTGATACTTGTTCTGTTTCTTCAAACTTTTATTATTTTTTGCAAATGGCAGACTATATTTTGCCTTTTTATGCCTTGTAAGTTTTTGTTGCAAGCCAGAAATAAAATATCAAGTAAATAAACTGAGATAAATTGATCTTACTATGAGATTTTATGTTTATCTGGCTAGAAGTCTGGCAGCATTAACTGTTTACCGTAGCTGTTGTGTCAGAGGCTAAAACTTTCACTTGTGCCTTTTTTTTGTCTCCTCTGTTGTCTTTGGGCATGTCTACAGATTCTCTAAAATAAGGTCTGAGCCTTGTAATTCATCCCTAGTTATTATTATACAGGAATCCTGTTGATGTGGTGGTAAGTTGTGGAAGGATAAGTGTTTTCTACTCCTGTAATTTGGTATAAATCTTTTAGTGAGCCTGGGTCCCTGGGCTGTGACTTTCACAAATGCTTCTGAGATTCCCTTCCCTTCATCCTAAGGTGAGACAGGAAAGGTGGAAGGGACTGGAGTTGGGTATATCCATTCTTCCAAGTCAGTTAGGCTTTGGGAAAATAGTTTCCTTTGAAGTCAGGCGTTTGGTAAGAATAGAGTGTGCTGTATGTACTTCAATTTTTTTTATCCCTCCTTCACCTGGAAGCAGGAAGGAATTTTTCTCTGATCTTCACCCTGAGAACCTGGTAGGGCTGCTAAAGGTAAAATTCATGACAGTGTGGCGATCCTCTTAAGGCTGGCCCCCCAGGAGCTTTTATCCTTCCAACTCCATGCTTAATCTCCAGAAATTAGTCAGTTACCATTTAGGTGTTCTTACTATGTTCCAGCAGCAGGTTCTGACCCCAGAAAGCTGTGATTCTCTGTTCTGTCTTTCCAGGTTTGGGAGTAGTGGTTTACACTGTTACCTCAATTATCTGAAAAATTTAAGAAGAGATGTTGATTTTAAATTTTTCAGATTTTTTTCTTATTTGAGTATGGGATTTATGCCTACAAAGTCTTTACATGTCAGACTAGAATGTGGAATCTGACAATTTTGTTTCAATATTTTGTCTTTGTCTATGGTGTTCTGCAATTTTAGTGAGATGTGTTTGGGTGTTCATTAAATTTATTTTGCCTGGGATATGGTGTACATCTTTAATCTGGATATTTAGCTCTTTCTTAAATTCTGAATTATCCCTAGGCTTGAACTCTTTAATATTGCATTTGTTTCATTTCATTGTCCTTAACCACTCCTCTGGAGCTCTGATTCCATCCTTCATGTCTCTTAACACCTTTTCTAATAATTTCCATTTCTTTGGCTACTTACAATAATTTCTTTGAATCAGTCAGTTCTTGAATTCTTTCTTCAGCTGAGTGTAATCAGTGGTTATCCCATTTAATGTGTTTTATATATTCAAATGCTGAATTTTCATTTTGTAATTGTTCTAGTTGATTCATTTCCAATTAAACTTTTCTTTCTCATATCACATCCTATTCCTTCATTATGCACGCTATTTTTTTTCTTTTGCCTATTTAATCATTTAAGCCATGATTTTGTAGCTTCTCCAAATGATTTCATTATTTCTCATTCTTTTGGTGCATTAATTCTGTTTATTTAACCCACTAACCCTTCCAAATAAAATTTCATTTTCATTTATGATTTTATTTTGTTGTGAACTTACTTCACTGGAATTTGATCATTCTGTGGAGTGTTACAAAGCCTAGAAAATGAACAGTTTATTATGAAGCAGTTTTAAGTTTATTCCAAGTCAAACCTCCAGACATTGTAATAATCCAGGATCATGTAATGTGGAGGCTTGGGATTCATGCATAATAAAATCATTCTCTATTTGGATTACAAACCTTAATGAAGAAATGCTTGGGTTTTCAATTTCTCATTGATAACATTTTATTTTTCTACACAAAGCTGTGGAAAAGTGTCAAGATTTCTCAGTATTTCTCTAACTTTGAGTTGAGAATTTTCTATTCTATGAGAAATGAATATCTTTTTGAGGCTTCAGATTCTGAGAGGTACCTAGGTGTAGCTTCCTTGTGTTGGGTGGTCCACCAGAGTCTCCTGTTCCAGCCCTCGGACCCCAGTCTTGGGCTAAATATGTAGTATGACAACGTCTTGGGCATGGACAGCATTGGGTGACACTTATATAGCTATTAATTATTTTTTTATTCTCTAGCTCAGGAAGATTCTCCCTGCCTATCTTTCAAGCTCAGCGATGTAATAATTTTTGTCATTTTAATTTATTCAGCATCTCAATGTGGTGGATTTGGAAAGACATGTGTGTGTACTCAGTCAGTCATCTGGGTCAAAGCTATGACTTAATTTTATATATTATTTTGACATGGCTACTTTTCCAGAGTCAGTTTTTAAATTCTACAAGGTCTTTATACTTAGGACAGCATCATGGTAAAGTGAAAAGAGCTAGATCTCTGGAACAAAGCCCTCTGGTTTGGATCCTCACCTATAATTTTCTGACCATAGAGAAACTATTTAAACTTTTAGATTTGTTTTAAAAATAGCAAAGTAGAATGCCATGTTACTTTTTTTAAATCTCTGAATCAAATAAAAGAAACAAGAAAGGGGAAAAACCTATTTCTAGCACTGATAACACAAAAGACAGGAAGACCCATGAGACATAATACAGAAGACTGGTTGTATAATTTGTGGGGTCCAGTGCAAAATGAGAATGTGAGATGCCTTTTTGAAAATTATTGTGAATTTCAAGATAGTAGCAGCATAGCATTGAAGCAAAAACCAGGCATTTTATAGCTTGGAGCCCCGTGCTCTGGATGGGCACAATGCTGATAAAACCAGCCCTGATGGAGTGTGTGGAAGAGCTTTTATTCTTCCTTTTTTTTTAAAACTTTTTACTTTATATTGGAGTATAATTGATTTACAATGTTGTGTTTGTTTCAGGCATACAGCAAAGAGATTCAGTTATACATATACATGTATCTATTTTTTTTCAAGCTCTTTTCCCACTTAGGTTGTTATATAATATTGAGCAGGGTTCCCTGTGCTATGGACCTAGAGATTGTCATACTGAGTGAAGTAAGTCAGACAGAGAAAGGGAAATATCCTATGATATCACCTATATGCAGAATCTAAAAAGAAATGATACAAATGAACAAATTTACAAAACAGAAAGAGACTCACAGACTTAGAGAATGAACTTATGGTTACCAGGGGGAAGCGTGGTGGGAAGGGATAGTTAGGGAGTTTGGGAGTTCATGTACACACTGCTATATTTTAAATGGATAACCAATATGGAAGAGTTTCTAAAGGTAATAGTGTTCAAATGGGACACAGGAAGGTCATGCAAGAGGACACTGCAGCTACAGATCACAAGTCTATATAACAGATTTCCAAAATAAGTGGCACATCTGAATGGGAGAAATCAGGAGTGAGTTCACAGGGGAATTCCTCCAGTGAGTATCTTGTGGTAAAGACTTTGGACTTAGATTCTGGGCTTGCATTCCAGCACAACCACTTCTGGTTGTATGAACTTGGACACATTACATAACCACCTTGTGCCTTTTTTTCCTCATCTTGAATGTTTGGTAGAATTTACCAGTGAAATTGTCTAGTTCTGTGCTTTTGTTTGTTGGGAAGTTTTGATTACTATTTCGATCTCCTTACTAATAATCAATGTATTCAGATTTTCTATTTGTTCATGATATGGTTTTAGAAGATTTTTTGTTTCTAAGAATTTATCTATGTGCCCTAGGTTGTCCAATTTGTTGACATATAATTGTCCATAGTAGTCTCTTATGATTCTTTGTATTTCTGTGTTATCAGTTGTAACTTCTCTTTCATTTATGATTTTATTTATTTGAGTCTTCTGACTTTTCTTGGTGAATCTAGCTAAAGTTTTGTTAATTTTCTTAAATCTTTTCAAAGAACCAACTCTTAGTTTAGTTAATCTTGTCTATTGTCATTTTAGTCTTCATTTCATTTATTTTTGTTGTGATCTTTACTATTTCCTTCCTTCTTCTAATTTTAGGTGCTTTTGTCCTTTTCTAGTTCCTTTAATATTTGAGATGTTTCTTGTTTCTTGATGTAGGCCTTGAATATACCTCTTAGAACCACTTTTGCTGCAACCCATAGATTTTAGTATGTAGTATTTCTGTTTGCATTTGTCTCTAGGTATATTTTATGTTTTCTTTGATTTTTTTATGACCCCATATTTGTTCAGTAACATGTTGTTTAATCTCTACATATTTCTAGTTTTCTTCTTGTAATGGATTTTTAGTGTCATACTATTTAGTTGAAAGGGATGCTTGATATGATTTCAATCAGCTTGAGTTCATTGAGACTTATTTTGTGGTATAACATGTGATCTATCCTGAAGAATGTTCATACGAACTTAAAAAGAATATGTATTGTGTTACTTTTAGATGGAATGTCCTTAAGTTCATTTGATCTAATGTGTCATTTAAGGTCAAAGTTTTCTTATTGATTTTCTGTATGGCTGATCTATCTACTGATGTAAGTGTGGTTACTGTATTGCTGTCAAATTTTTCCTTAATCTGTTAATATTTATATATTTTGGTGTCCTTTTTTTGGGTGCATATACATTCATAAATGTTTTATTTCTTGCTGAATTGACCCCTTTATCATTATGTAGTGCCCCTCTTTCTCTTTTATTACAGTCTTTGTTTTTAAAGACTATTTCATCTTATAAGAGTATAGCTACACCAGCTTTCTTTCCATTTCCATTTATATGGAATATCTTTTTCCATTTTTCACTTTCACCCTGTGTGTGTCCTTACTTCTGAAATGAGTCACTGATAGGCTATACATAGATGTATCTTTGTGTTTTATCCTTTCAGTAAATTTAGTCCATTTATATTTAAAATAATTATGAATAGGTTTGTACTTATTGCCATTTTGTTAATTTTTTTCTGGCTGTTTTTGTAGTTTCTCTTTTCCTTTCTTTTTATCTCTTTCTCTTCCCTTCTTGTTTGATGAATTTCTTTAGTGTTGTGTTTAGACTTTTTTTTTCTCATTTTTTATGTGTTTACTATAAGTTTTTGCTTTTTGGTTATGGTGAGATTCCCATATATCATTCCATGTATATAACAGGCTATTTTAAGTTGAAAGTAACTTAAATTTTAACACATCCCCAAATTCTACACTTTTACTCTTCCCCGTGTTTTATGTTTTCAATGTCAGATTTTACATCTTTTTCTTTTATGCATCTCTATGACATTACTGTAGTTTTAGTTAATTTTACTGTTTTTGTCTTTTAATCTTCATAGTAACTTTATATGATCAATCCACTACTTTACTGTATATTTACATTTTCACTTCCATATATTTTACTGTAATTAATTAGTGCCATTTCTTTTCAGTTTAAAGAAGTCCCTTTATCAATTTTGTAAGGCTGGTTTATAGTATTGAACTCCTTTAGTGTTTGCTCGTCTGGAAAATTATTGTTCCTTTAATTCTGAATGATAACCTTGCCAGACAGTGTATTTTGGTTGGAAATTTGTTTGTTTTTGTCATTTCAGCACTTTGAACAGGTCATGCCACTCCCTCTGGCCTGCAAAATTTCTGCTGAGAAATGTGCTGATAGACTTATTGGGGTTTGTCTTGTATGTAAAACTTTGTTTTTCTCTTTCTACTTTTCAGATTCTCTCTTTAACTTTTGACATTTTAATTATAATGTGCCTTGGTGTTGATCTCTTTGGGGTCATTTTATTTGGTCTGTACAACTTTTTTTCTTTTTTGCCACACTGCACAGCATGCGGAATCTTAGTTCCCCAACCAGGGATCGAACCTGTGGCCTCTGCAGTGGAAGCTCAGATTCTTGACCACCGGACCACCAGGGAAGTCCCTACTTGGAACCCTCTGTGCTTTCTGAACCTGGATGTCTATTTCTTTCCCTCAATTAAGAAAGCTTTCAGCCATTATTTCTTCAAATAAGTTGTCTTCCCCTGTATTTCTCTCTTCTCCTTTTGGGACACTTATGCTAATGTCACTCCACTTGAAGCTGTCCCATAAGTTATCCTCATTTTAAAAAATTTTTTTTTCTTTTTGCTGCTCTGTCTAGGTGAGTTCTATTGTTTTGTCTTCCAACTTGCTGATCTGTTCTGCTTCATCCAGTCCAATTTTGGACCCCTCTATTTTTCAGTTCAGTTATTGTATTCATCAGCTCTGTGACTTCTGTTTTATACTTTCTTATATTTTGTATTTCTTTGTTGAAATTGTCTCTGTGTTCATCTAGCCTTCTCCCAAGTTGAGTATCCCTGTGAACATTGTTTTGAATTTTATCAAGTGTATTACCTATCTCTGTATCAAGGTCTTTTTTTTTTTTTTTTTGCGGTATGCAGGGCTCTCACTGTTGTGGCCTCTTCCGTTGCGGAGCACAGGCTCCGGACACGCAGGCTCAACGGCCATAGGCTCACGGGCACAGCCGCTCTGCAGCACGTGGGATCCTCCCAGACCGGGGCACGAACCCGCATCCCCTGCATCGGCAGGTGGACTCTCAACCACTGCGTCACCAGGGAAGCCCTCAAGGTCTTTTTTTGAGATTTTTAAAATTCATTCTTTTGGAACATTATTATGTTTCCTTATTTTGCTTGGCTCTCTCTTTTTTTCTTCTTCTATGTATTAGGCAAAACAGCTACCTCTCTTAGTCTTGAAGGAGTGGTCTTATGTAGGAGATGAACCTTCTTGTTCAAACTTGCCATAGCTCTTGATTGCTTTTGAAACCTTTGTGATTGTTTAAATTTCTTGATTATTTTTGATATGTCCCTCTTGTTGACGGTGGGCTAAGACGTGTCAGTTCTCCAAGAGGAGGAATCTCATCTAGCATTTAGTTTCAGGCTGATTAGAAGCCATATCCTCAGGCATCAGCTTGCAAAGTATGAAGTACATACAATCTTGTGGAGTTTCAGTTGCAATCCCTACTGGCCTTCAGCCCAGGAGATCTGGAAATGTCCCCTGGATGGTAGTTGCAAAAGTTTTGACTCCAAACAAATAGATGAGTGCCTTTCTGAGAGGTCTTGTTGAGCTCTAGTGAGGGCATAGTGGTGCACAAGGATGGTATCTTGCTGCTTACATTCTCTGGAGTGCCTCCTTAGCCTCTATATGGATGGGAAAACTGAAGCTTTCTCCTCAGGCTGAAGCTCCAGGCTAAGCAAACAGGCCTTTTTCATAGGAAGACTGACATTGTGTTTCAGTCTGCTGTCTGTGCAGTACCCTGGGGGTTGTAGCCTGCCAAGAATTGACTTTCTAATTGTTACATTCTGAGGAGCTCAGGAATGTCAGCTTTCTTGGCCACCAGACCCAGGCAGTCTAATGTCCTCTGTATGGATTGCATGTGTCCACTGGTTTTAGCAAGGCAGCTGGAGGGTGTAGGGGGTGGGGCATGCTCCCCAGCTTCAGAAAGACAGCAGGAAAATGTCTTGACTGTTGTGCACCTGTGGGTTTCAGTAATGCAGCAGTGGGTGAGTGCTTTGCCTGTGCACATGCAGATTTTAGGCTGGATGTGGATTTTAGGAGAATGCCATGACCGTGCATGCTGGCCAGCTCCAGCCAGGGAGTGGGGAAGTGATGCAACTGTGGGTGCTCTCCAGCTTCAGTAAGGCAGCAGGATTGTGTCCCAATCACTCACCCCTCCCTGTCTTAGCAAGGCTGTGAAAGGGTGTTGCCTCTGAGCTCATCCACCTATGCTATTAAGACAGGTGGAGAGTGAAATAATGACACCTGCCAGCAGCTCTGTCTCCAAGGAGAGTTTCAACTGTCCCCTGCCCTTCCAGAGATGCTTTTAATTCAGCAAATGAGTCTCCTTCACATATAGCCTAGGCACTTTTCAAACTATTTTTTTTGCTGAGTCTCATGGTGAGTGAGACTGCATATGAGCCCTTTAAAAGCACTCTTGGTCTCTTGAACATCAACTCTGTTGGTTTTCTAAATCAGATGTCTTGAGAGCTCATCTTCCCAGTACAGATCCCAGGAGATGGGTTGCCTGATATGGGGCATCAATGCCTCATTCCTCTAGGGGAAGCACCAGACTGGTGAGATCCCTCCCTATGGTGTGGGGATTTTAGTGAGACTGTGTCTCTACATTTCCTGCTCGTCTGGATGTGGTTCTTTATCCCTTTCTCGTGGAGAAGCAGTTCATCTATTTTTCAGAGAGGAATAATTCACATGTACCTGTAGGTTTGGTGTGTCCATGGGAAGAGGTGAGTTCAGGGTCTTCCTATGCTGACCCCCTTCACCTAATTTTATAAGGTTTTGTTCTTTTAATATTTCCTTTTTCTGTATTGAGCTTTTTCTTCTATTCCTAGTTTCTTAGTTGGGAGCTTAGATCATTGATTTAATACCCTTTTTCTTTTCTAAGTTAAGTATTTAATGTTATAAATTTCCCTTTAATCACTGCTTCTGTTATATTCCACATTTTTGATATATAGAGTTTTCATTTTCATTTGGTTTAAATTATTTTATAATTTCCCTTGTGACTTCCTTTCTAACCCTTCAGTGATTTAGAAATGATTTTTTTTTTTTTTTTTTTTTGCAGTACGTGGGCCTCTCACTGTTGTGGCCTCTCCTGTTGCGGAGCACAGGCTCCGGACACGCAGGCTCAGCGGCCATGGCCCATAGGCCCAGCTGCTCCACGGCATGTGGGATCTTCCCGGACCGGGGCACGAACCCGTGTCCCCTGCATCGGAAGGCGGACTTTCAACCACTGCGCCACCAGGGAAGCCCTAGAAATGAATTATTTAATCCCCAAATATTTTAGGCTTTAGCAGATGTTAGATTTGTATTAGTATTATTACAGATTATAGTCTAAGAAAACACTTCATATAGTTTCTAGTCTTTTAAATTCATTAGTATTTTTCATGTCCCAGAATATTATTTATCTTGGTGAATGTCCCAAGTGTACATGAAAAGAATTTTTATTTTGATGTCATTGTCACGTTGTATAAATGTCAATTTAGTTCAGTTGGTTGATAGTGTTATTCAAACTTCCATACCTTTACTAATTTTCTCTCTACTCACTCTATTGATTGTGAAAAGAGATGTTGAAGTTTCCAACTATAATTGTGGAATTGTTTATTTCTTATTTTAGTTCTATCAGATTTCTGTCATTTATTTTGAAACTCTGTTATTAGATGTTATTTGGGAATCATGACATTTATTGGAGAATTGATTTGTCATCATTGTTTATGTCTCTTGTTATCCTTGGTAATATTCATTGTTTTGAAGCCTACTATTTCTCATATTAATATAGTCATTCCAGCTTTCTTTTGATTATTATTTGCATGGTATGGATTTTTACATTTTCTTTGAATTTTGGCATATATATGTCTTTATATTATAACTGAGTTTATTTTATACAACATATAGTTTAGCCTTTTTTATTCTTTACACAATCAGATAAGATCTGTCTTTAGATTGCTATTTAGATCATTTACTTTTTTATAACATCTTTATTGACTTATAATTGCTTTACAGTGGTGTGTTATTTTCTGCTTTATAACAAAGTGAATCATCTATACATATACATATATCCCCAAATCTCCTCTCTCTTGCGTCTCCCTCACTCCTTCCCTAACCCACCCCTCTAGGTGGTCACAAAGCACCGAGCTGATCTCCCTGTGCTATGCAGCTGCTTCCCTCTAGCTATCTATTTTACAGTTGGTAGTATATATAAGTCTATGCCACTTTCTCACTTCATCCCAGCTTACACTTCCCCCACCCCGTGTCCTCAAGTCCATTCTCTATGTCTGCGTCTTTATTCCTGTGCTGCCCCTAGGTTCCTCAGAAGCATTTTTTAAATAAATTTTTAGATTCCATATATATGTGTTAGCATATGTTATTTGTTTATCTCTTTCTGACTTACTTCATTCTGTATGACAGATTCTATGTCCATCCACCTCACTACAACTAACTTAATTTCGTTTCGTTTTATGGATGAGTAATATTCCATTATATATAGGTGCCACATCTTCTTTATCTTTTCATCTGTTGATGGACACTTAGGTTGCTTCCATGTCCTGGCTATTGTAAATAGTGCTGCAATGAACATTGTGGTGCATGAGTCTTTTTGAATTATGGTTTTCTCAGGGTATATGCCCAGTAGTGGGATTGCTGGGTTGTATGGTAGTTCTATATTTAGTTTTTTAAGGAACCTCCATACTGTTCTCCATAGTGGCTGTGTCAATTTACATTCCCAGCAACAGTGCAAGAGGGTTCCCTTTTCTCCACACCCTCTCCAGCATTTATTGTTTGTAGATTTTTTGATGATGGCCATTCTGACTGGTGTGAAGTGATACCTCATTGTAGTTTTGATTTGTATTTCTCTAATGATTAGTGATGTTGAGCATTCTTTCATGTGTTTGTTAGCAATCTGTATATCTTCTTTGGAGAAATGTCTATTTAAGTCTTCTACCCATTTTTGGATTGTGTTGTTTGTTTATTTGATATTGAGTAGCATGAGCTGCTTGGAAATTTTGGAGGTTAATCCTTTGTCGGTTGCTTCACTTGCAAATATTTTCTCCCATTCTGATGGTTGTCTTTTCATCTTGTTTATGGTTTTCTTTGCTCTGCAAAAGGTTTTAAGTTCATTAGGTCCCATTTGTTTATTTTTGTTTTTATTTCCATTTCTCTAGGAAGTGGGTCGAAAAGGATCTTGCTGTGATTTATGTCATAGGGTGTTCTGTCTATGTTTTCCTCTAAGAGTTTTATAGTGTCTTGCCTTACATTTAGGTCTTTAGCCAAAGCAATGAGAGAAGAAAAAGAAATAAAAGGAATCCAAATCAGAAAAGAAGAAGTAAAGCTGTCACTGCTTGCAGATAACATGATACTATACATAAAGAATCCTAAAGATGCTACCAGAAAACTTCTAGAGCTAATCAATGAATGTGGTAAAGTAACAGGATACAAAATTAATGGACCGACATCTCTTGCATTCCTATACACTAATGATGAAAAATCTGAAAGAGAAATCAAGGAAACACTCCCATTTACCATTGCAAAAAAAAAAAAAGAATAAAATACCCAGGAATAAACCTACCTAAAGAGACAAAAGACTTTTATGCAGAAAACTATAAGACACTGATGAAAGAAATTAAAGATGATATAGATGGATAGATATACCATGTTCTTGGATTGGAAGAATCAACATTATGAAAATGACTGTGCTACCCAAAGCAATCTACGGATTCAATGCAATCCCTATCAAACTACCAATGGCATTTTTCCCAGAACTAGAACAAAAAAATTCACAATTTGCATAGAAACACAAAATACCCTGAATAGCCAAAGCAATATTGAGAAAGAAAAACGTAGCTGTGGGCATCAGGTTCCCTGACTTCAGACTATAGTACAAAGCTACAGTAATCAAGGCAGTATGGTACTGGCACAAAAACAAAAATATAGATCAATGGAACAGGATAGAAAGACCAGAGATAACCCCACACACATATGGTCACCTTATGTTTGATAAAGAGGCAAGGATATACAGTGGAGAAAAGTCAGCCTCTTCAATAAGTGGTGCTGGGAAAACTGGACAGCTACATGTAAAAGATTGAAATTAGAACACTCCCTAACACCATACACAAAAATAAACTAAAAATGGATTAAAGACCTAAATGTAAGGCCAGACACTATGAACCTCTTAGAGGAAAACATAGGAAGGACACTCTTTGACATAAATCACAGCAAGATATTAAAGATCATTTAAAGATCATTTACTTTTAATGCAGTGATTTATATCAAAATCTTTAGATCATTTTATTACTCATTTCTTTTTTTGCTTTCTGTTTTTTGTCCCTCTGTTCCCTCTTTATTATTTTTGATTATATAAATAAATTTTAGCATTTCATTTTAATTTATATACTGCTTTTTGGTGATATACTTTTTTTTATTGTTTCAGTGGTTGCTTTAGGGATTACAACATACATGTGCCTAGCCTTTTACAGCCTATTTAGTTTAATATTTTAGTACTTCACATTAAACTTACGTCTTAAAAACATCTAAGACTGTTTACCATTACCACTCTCCTTTATTTTATAGTTGTCAAATATATTACATCTATATAGAATAAAAATCTACTGAAAATGTGGTAATTTTTATTTTTAATATTTATTTGTATATTTAAGGAACTTAAGAAAAAATAGTCATATATTTAGCCAAATATTTACCACCCAAGTCATGGAGCTCCCTAATTGAGTTTCACCAGTGGAAATGGCACAAAAAGAAAGGTAAAAATCAAATATGGGTACCCGCTGCCCTCTTCGGAACAGGCAGTCTCATTTTCTTTATTCCTATGGCTAGAAAGATGGGATTTGAATTGGAGATTTAGCTGACAGCATGCCTACTGCTCCATAGCCTCATGACTGGAGAGTTCCCTCAAAGCAAAGCTGTAAAAGAAACAAAAATAATGAGAACCTCACCCACATACCAGGTGGTTCTCTATTTTTTGACTTTTATCTACAATTTACTTGTAAGTGTCCTCAGAGAGTTGATTTTTTGCATCAACTTGTCCAGTTGCTTAGCAGGAAGGACAGGCTAAAGAGGGCATACTTGGCTGAAAGGAACATAATTCCATGTAGTTTTTCCTGTGATGATAAGAAGAGTTACGACAAAATGAAAAATTGTAAATTAGAGTTCTATGTGACGTATTTGATTTCATAAAATCTTTGGATTCATGCAATAAACTAATTATACAAACTTTATGGAAATTTAATAAAAAATATAAGATTTAAATTGAAATGTACTGTGTGAGGAAAATTAGCCTCTTTTTTGAATTACTAGGAACCAGATAAACCGGAATTACGTAACTCTATAGAAAAAGCTTCTTCTTGAACTTAACTTTCTTTCTTTTTAAAATATTTATTTGTTTATTTATTTATGTATTATTTTTGGCTGTGTCAGGTCTTAGTTGCAGCACACGGGATCTTCATTGTGGCAGGTGGGATCTTTCATTGTGGTGTGGGCTCTTCACTGTGGCATGGCTTCTCTCTTGTTGTGGCATGTGGATTTTCTCTCTCTAGTTGTGACACGTGACTCCAGAGCACATGGGCTCTGTAATTTGCAGCACACAGGCTCTCTAGTTGAGGCATGTGGGCCCAGTAGTTGAGGTATGTGGGCTCAGCAGTTGTGGCGCATGGGCTTATTTGTCCTGCAGCATGTGGGATCTTAGTTCCCTGACCAGGGATTGAACCCACATCCCCTACATTGGAAGGTAGGTTTTTTTTACCACTGGACCGCCAGGGAAGTCCCGAACTTAACTTTCAGATAAACTGGATATTATGTGAATCTATAGAACAAGTTTCCCTAGAACTTTCTGAGTAAATTTTACTGCTATGATATTTATCACATAGTTATTTTAAAAATTATCTTTACTAAAAAATACAGATGAGAAATAAAATGACACATGTAAATGGAGTTTTCATGATTTGACAGAAACTGATTCTGGCCCTTCAATATTTTATTTATTTGTTTTTTAAATGATGTAGGAAGTACAGTGAAATTCCAGAAGGATCAGGGTTTAGGATTAAACTTTTGAAGGGAAGAGGTACAACAAACATAAATGCTCGTCATTTATAAAAGAGTGATTGACCTCCGTAAACCTTGTTTACATCATCTCTAAAAATAGGATAATAACTTTCCTCTTTGTTAGATTTGTTTGGCAGGTTATATAAGATAGCATTTACAAAGCACCTCACCACGTTGCTAGTGCATGATGCTCAGTAAATGGCAATTGATGTCATTATTATATTCCAGTATTATATCACATGCTAGGGAAATGAACCATAATGAAAACACAATATCAAGTCTCAAGAAACCGAGTAGGGAAACATGCTAGTGAAAAAACATTACGTAACCACACTGTAACCAGATTATTGAATTATAACACAATAATTGTAGAAACTTTAATATAACACATGTCACTGAATGTGAAGGTAGAAAAGAAAGGCCATTGCCTTGTGTATATTACCTCATACTATCCACATAAAGTTTTTCTTAAATATGAAAAAAAAAAAGGAAAATGTTAACCAAAAATGAGAGCTCCTCGATGCTGGGGTAAGAAAAATTTCCAAGATACATTGTTATGAAGCTATAGAGATATAAATGATTGTATATTGATTATGCTGTCTTTTGAGTAAAATGAAATATACTCATGCAAACATGTATGATTATTATTGGAAAGATAATGTAAAAAAAAACATAAACAGTTTTTATCCTTGAGGAAAGATACTGCGTTACTGGGTTATAGGAACAAAAGGGAGATTTGCTTTTCAATGTAAATCTTTAAAAATATTTTCCATTTTTTAGATTATGTCTATTTAGAATTTTAATAACATAGTGAAAACATAATATTGGAAAATTTTGTTGACAAAGTATTTTGATGTAAAATGTATATAGAGTAGTCATTCAATAAAGGTTAACTAATTTTTTAAAGCAACCTAATTAATGGTTAGTGTCATTTAATTAAAGAGTTCCTTCTAAAGATCCATCAGTCAGTCAAACTTCTTATTTATTACTATCACCATTCCAAAATTCTTGGTGAATTTCTGGAACTCCCTTAGGGTGTCAGAAATATTCATTGATCTACATACAAACCAAACATATTTATCAAGTGTCTTCCAATTTTCCAATATTTCTACAATTCCTTCCATTTTTCCTATAGTTTGCTAAGCTCAGAATGACATTCTCTGCTTCCTTTATGACTATCCTACACTTGCGTGAAGTGGGGGGTTTCTGAGGCTCATAAACCCAAGGGCTCTACATCAGTTAACCTTGCACAGTTAACCATGCATCTCTCCATCTAGGTCACCTGGACTCTGAGACTGAGATCATCCCTGTCATTCTTGCTGCTCAAACACATACACTGGATCTCTTAGACTTTTCCAACATTTTAGCTTGGTTTATTTCACATTACAACATGGCATAAACCTGTTTTATATATGTGTATTTTCTCAAAAAAATGTATATATATATATATTTTTTAATTTCAAACTGAAGTTCTTTGGGGCCTCCTATAGCACTTGCTATTTTTAAGTAAGTTGTTAAACAATAGGAGTTTGTAGCAGACACAGCAGGTTGCCTATTAAATACCCATTTTCTCTTTGTGCTTACTAAGAGAACCCCAGTTCTAATTAGGGTGGCATTATACTTTGCTAAAAATATGCATTCTTCCAGCCTATCTGGCTGCTAGGTAAGGCAATATTGCACAGTTCCGGACTGGGCCACACCTCAGTCATTCAGGGATCCAGGCAAATATTTTTGTGGGCCTCTCTCTATAAATCGTTTGATGAAAAATATATTACAGACTTCCAGTGTGATACATTAGACATATTTTTCCTATTTCTCCTGGTGAATGCAACTGAAAATCCTGGTTATTATATAAAACAAACATAGAAAGATGCTAAATGGTGAAGAAAAGTAGACAGCCTGGCTAGGAATATTGGTATTGGAGGGATGGCGAGGTAGTAGTTTCCTGGGTTTTCTTTTTTTCTCATATATCCCAGACTGTGAAGCCAGCAACCTGGAAATATCAGTGGGCACAGATTTAAGAAAAATAAATTAAAAATAAACAACAAGAAAAGCCTGCTTTCTTTGCTAAAGGACCAAGAAAAAGGCAGCCTAGCAGGACAGAAACTTTTGGAAATAACCACTGTACTCCAGCCAAACACCACAGGAAAAGAAAACAAAAAAGCAAAACAAAACAAAGCAAAAAACAGGAATTCCACTCTCAACTCCACCAGCAAAACTGAGTGGAAATCCAAAATTGTACAAGGAGTCCCAAACTCATAGTCAGGGTGATGTCAGAGAAGACATAGTAGAGAGCCAGCACTCTCATCACCAAGGAGTCTTAATAAGCTTACCCCTCTGTTCAGACTAAGTGGATACCATGATACCATATGGGAACTGTACACATTACCCATAGGTAACAAGAAGCCTCTTCCCTGCCTGCTTGGAGGGATGTTGGAGGATGTCTTATGGAGAGTCAAATGTTTACTAACACTTAGTGAGAACAGTGCTACCTTCTCCATGGTATCAGTGGAGGCCACATGCAGAACAGTAAAAAGGCTTCTCTGCCCTTTCCTAGCCAGATTGATATAAGTGGCTGCTTAGATGGGAATTTGGTCTACATAAGAATCCCTCAGGAATCCATTAAAAAAAAAAGAAATCTCAGGTATTAATAATGAGTCCAGCAAGACCTCAAGACATAAGATCAACACATAAAAGTTAATTGCATTTTTATATACTAGCAATAAACTTGTGGAATCCGAAAATAAAAAGGCAATACCATTTACAACGATTCAAAAAAAAAAATCACAGAGGTTTAAATCTAACAAACCTTGTAAACTAAAAACTATAAAATGCTAATGAAGGAAACAAAACAGGATCTAAATGATGAGATACATTTTGTCTCAAAATTGACCTAAATAAATGATGAGACATACCATGGATTGAAGGACTCAACATAGTAAAGATGTCAACTCTTTGCAAATTATCAAGTTTAATATAACTCCTATCAAAATCTGAGCAAGTTTCTTTTGTTTGTTTATTTTTTGGTTATAGGACAGTTTATTCTAAAATTTCTATGGAAATTCAAAGGAACTAGAATAGCCATTATTCTGAAAAAGTGGAATAACAGGGTTATTTAAGATTTATTACATAGCTTCAGGAGTCAAGACTGTGTAGTATTCACAATGGGATAGACAGACACATATATTGAGCAGAGTAGAGAATTCAGAAACAGATCCATACACATACAACCAATGGATTTTTGACAAAGGTGAAAAGACTTTTCAACTATTTCTGCTGGAGCAGTGGATATTCACAGTAAAAAATTATATCTCAAGCTTGAACCTCAAAACTTACACAAAAAAATTAACTCAAAATGGATGATAGATTTAAATGTACAATTGTAAAAACATAAAACTTTTAAGACATAACATAGGAAAAAATATTCTAGACTTAGGGCATTAACCACAATCCATTAATGAAACAATAGATATCTGAGTTTATCAAAATTAAAAACCTAATCCAATTAGGAAATGGGAAAAGAAATGAAGAGACATTTCATTGAAGAGGATTCATAGATGGTAAACAAGAACAGGAAAAGATGTTCAACATCATTAGCCATTAGAGAATGGCAAATTTATACCACAATGAGATACCACCACAGACCTTGTAGAACAACTAAAATTATCAAGAATGACTATATACAAAATGCTGGCAAGGATACAGAGAAACTGGCTTTCTCATACATTGCTGGTGGGAATGTGAAATAGCAGTACCATTCTGGAAAATACTTTGGCAGTTTCTTAAAAACAATATTAAACTTACACTTAACATGTGACCAACAATTATACTACTGGGCAGTTATCCCAACAAAATGAAATCTATGTCCACATAAAAACTTATACATGATTGTTCATAGCAGTTCTATTTGGAGTAGCCAAAGCTAGAAACAACCCATAAGTGAATGGTTAAACATCTGTGATACCCTGGAATTCTTTTGTTTTTTAATGCCTTTTTATATTTATTTATTTTTTGGCTGCATTGGGTCTTAGTTGTGGCATGCGGACTCTTCGTTGTAGCGCACAGGCTTCTCTCTAGTCGTGGCACACAGGCTTTGTTGCCTCCTGACATGTTGGATCTTAGTTCCTTGACCAGGGATTAAACAGTGTCCCTTACATTGCAAGATGGATTCTTAAGCACTGGACCACCAGGGAAGTCCCTGTGATACCCTGGAATTCTACTTAGAAATAAAGTGGACTGAACTGTTGATGCATCCACCAACTTGAAAGTATCTCAAGGGCATTGTGTTGAATGAAAAAAGCCAGTCTCAAAATGGTCAAAATGTGTCATTCTATTTATATAACATTCTCGAAACAACAAAATTATAGAGATGGCAACAGATTAGTGTTTGCCAAGTTATGAGATGTTGGGGGAAGAGTGTGTGTTTGACAATAAAGAGATATTATGAGGGAAACTTTTCTGGTGATGGAATAGTTCGGTGTCTTGACATAGTGTGGGTGGTTACATGAACATACGCATGTAATGAAAAGAAAATTGGACCTACAATCCATTGAAGTCAAATTCCTGGATTTGATATTGAACTATAATTATGCAAAATGTAACACTTGGGGGAAATTGGATGAAGGGTAGAGGAGACCCCTCTGTACAGTTTTATAACTTTCTACAAAACTGCTATTATTTCAAAATAAAAAAGTATATGGGTATACATTATATACATAAATATTATATGTATGTGCATTATATATATATGTTATAAATAATATGTATATAATATAAACACATTTTATATATATAATAGATTTAATGGGCCCATGTAAAGTATATTGACTTACCAATCAACATATATGACAATGTGAAGAGAGAGGCTCTTATCTATTTTTTATTGTCCAACCAGTGCATGTGAAGATTCTTCATGAATCCACACCCACCTGGAGGTATGGTAATACGTGGACTCTACTTTCCTTACACATGCTCTTACTACAGGACCCCTGTTCATTCCTGAGCTTTCTCCTCTGCTCCTTTGTTTTAAAAATAGGAGTTTTGCATGGGAACCTAATACATAGTTTGTGTCTCTAAAATGCTCTGCTTTCAGTGTTGACTTCACCTGATTTCATCTTTGACATGTGCTGCTTCCCTTTATGAGGTTAAGTTGCTGTTGTTTTTCCGTTTGTTCACTGCCATATCCCCTGGTTGTAGAACATATTAAGAAAACACAATAAAATTTTCAATGACTGGATGCATAAATATGTATCAACTAATTAAGGAATTAGACAAAATTTTTGATAGATTCTAACAAAATGTAAGATGCTTTTTATTGGGTCTCTGGAGGATACACAGGTGTCAAAGAAAAACAGAGGTGAATGGCTTCACCACCACTTGTTTTCTTTTTCTTTTAACGTGACTATGTTTTAAAAAAATTTTTTTATTGAAGTATCTTTGACTTACAATGTTGTACACTTTTTTTTTTTTTTGGCAGTATGCGGGCCTCTCACTGCTGTGGCCTCTCCCGTTGCGGAGCACAGGCTCCGGACGCACAGGCTCAGCGGCCATGGCTCACGGGCCTAGCCGCTCTGCGGCATGTGGGATCTTCCCAGACCGGGGCACGAACCCGTGTCCCCTGCATAGGCAGGTGGACTCTCAACCACTGCGCCACCAGGGAAGCCCTGCTGTACACTTTTTAAATTAAGTAATCCATTGATTGATTGAGTCATGGTACATTTGCTTGATTTCTATAATAAACATTTACAGGACAGCTAATATTGTTTAATTAAACAAGAATGTATTTTGAGCATTACAAGTTACAAAGAACTACAGTGAGATAAACTTCTAACTCTGGAGTTTGGGAAGAAAAAGTGAGGCTGAAACAAAAGGAATATATATTTTTTAAAAATAAGAATGTGGAGAAATGGGAGGAAGGAAGCAGGAAAAAGAAAAACTGAAATACATGAGGTGTAACGGTAGACACCTGGTCCAATGCCCACCCTCATCTTGGTCATCCATAATAACCCTTACATAATGAACAGCTTGTATGTAACAACATAAGAGATGCATTCTGCAGGACGTGATTCAGTACAACGAAAATAAAATAAAGGCACTTAGTTCAATGATGTTCAAGGAGAAACTGACGGTTCTGCATTGTGCCATGTTGTGATATGCTTGTAGCAGGGACAATAAAAAACAGGGAGAAAAGATGAGTAAGAAATGAAATTAGGGGCTTCCCTGGTGGCGCAGTGGTTGAGAGTCTGCCTGCCGATGCAGGGCACATGGGTTCGTGCCCCGGTCCGGGAGGATCCCACATGCCGCGGAGCGGCTGGGCCCATGAGCCGTGGCCGCTGGGCCTGCGCGTCCGGAGCACAGCAACAGGAGAGGCCACAAGAGTGAGAGGCCCGCATACCGCCAAAAAAAAAAAAAAAAAAAGAAATGAAGTTAATTAAAAATACATGTCATATCCAGATGAATTGATTTAAATCATCCAAGTTGTACAATAACAATTTTAAACATGCAACTATTTATAGAATATTATATTTATTAACCCATCCTAAGAAAACTAACAAAGATGACTTTTCCAATCAAAGGCCAAGGGAAACTTTAACTGTTTTATATTGGTAAAAGGTTGTCATAGAAAATTAAACATGAAACTATAAAATTAAATTTTTCTAAATACCAGAATACCAGAAAACTAAACAGTAAAGAAAAAAAGTAATACTTGAAGGATCAACCAGAAATTAATAAAAATCATTACATTGAGGGGATAGGTGGGAACAGGGTAAAAGAGAGAGAACTAGACATACGATTTACATATTACTTTTTATAGTTTTGCGTTTTGAAGCATATAAATTATTTACAATTTCAAAAATAAAAATTAAATTATGAAGATGAAATTGGAAAATAAGAGACCTACGTGTGTAAAACAGATAATAAAACTACAGAAAAGAAAAATTAACCTAACAAAATTTTTGCTGATTTTTTAAGTATTTAATTTTGAAATCATTTTAGATTTACAGAGAAGTTACAAAATAGTATTTCTTTTCCCCCACTTCCCCTAGTGTTTTCTCATATAATAATCATATATTTACAAAAACTGTGAAAATAATATTGTCAGAATACTATCAACAATTTTATTCAAATTTCACAGGTTTTTCTATTTATGCCCTTTTTCATAGAATCCAATCCATGATACCCATTGCAGTTTGCCTTCATGACTCTGTATTCAAGGTTAATGTGTGACGTTTTTTTGGTCTTCCCCTGTTTTTCATGACCTTGTCAGTTTTTAAAGGTACTGGTCAGCTATTTTTTACAATATCCTTCAATTTGGGTTTGTTTAAGGTTTTGTCATGATTCAACTGAGACTATGGATTTTGGGGAAGAACTCACAAACGTCAAGTGCCCTCCTTGCTGTATCAAACAGGGGGTATATGATCTCAGTATGAGTTAATTATGGTGATATTGATATTGAACACTTGGTTAATGTGGTACCTGCCAAGTTTCTCTACTGAAAAAAAAATATTTTTCTCTTGCCAGAAGCTATTTGTTACAAATAAGATACAGTACACACCCAAGAGGAGTGAATTAAACTTCATTTTTAGAGGGATGGTTACCAAACAATTAGTGGACATACATTAAAATCAACACATCAATTAATAGATAATTTTAAGGGATATTTGGATTCTATTCAAATAGCCTTTTTCTTCATCATAAAGTTTCCCACACTTTTTATAACATTCATCGGTGCATTTTGCCTGCGGCAGTAATTACAGTGATTTTCTGTATCCCTCACTCATTCTCCATTTATAATTGGGACTTTTTCTCCAGGCAATGCATCCCTTCTCCCCATTCATTTATTTACTTATGCTACTATTTATTTATATCAGCATCAACTCCCTGATACTTGTTTTGTTATTTTGATTATAATTCAATTATTATTTATATTGCTACTCAGACTGTTCCAATTTCAACCACTATGAGCTGTCTCACATGTCTCTTTTTTTTTCTTTCCTACATTCTAGAACTAGATGTGCCAGACTCATATTTTCCTTGTTCATTTGCTAATTAGCCATTTCTCTAAATAGTTCAGTTCCTTTTATTGGTGAATAGTGTTTAGAAACCAAATCTGTGCCCCAAGTTTTGCTCACTACTATTTTGTTATATCTGTTTCTAGACCACCTCTACAGAGAGATCATGGGTCATTTTACATACATACAACATGCATGTAATTTTAACATGTTATATGTATGTGAAATAGAACATGTATATAAAAAACCATGTAGACAGATCTTTATTTATATCTCTATATGTATGTAGAACAAAATAAACTGGCGTGCATGCTGATTTCTGATTCTAATCCAGTACCACAGTATTTGTTCTAGCCTCCTCCTCCCTTGTTTATTTATAACTTTTATGTAATAGGATACCTGGCTCCCTTTTTCCATAATTTATTTGCTGATTTGATCATTTCTGGTATACATGCAAAGCATTTTCAAAACTTCTAACCCATATCCCTGTGAGAAACAAAGTTACCTATTAAGCAGAGAGTTTATGTACAGTTGTTTTTATTGTCTGTCTTATAGAACACAGTCAAAACACTCTTTTCCAAAGTTACCAAACCAGCTCCTTTTTACTTACCTCCCCATGGCACATGTGGATGTGCCATGCACGTACAAAGAGCAGATTCACTTGTCACAGTTCACTTTTTTTTTTTTGGTGGTACGCGGGCCTCTCACTGTTGTGGCCTCTCCTGTTGCGGAGCACAGGCTCCGGACACGCAGGCTCAGCGGCCATGGCTCACGGGCCCAGCCGCTCCGCGGCATGTGGGATCTTCCCGGACCGGGGCACAAACCCATGTCCCCTGCATCGGCAGGCAGACTCCCAACCACTGCGCCACCAGGGAAGCCCACAGTTCACATTTCATCCTGGGATTCCACAACACCCTGGTTAATTTCTTAAAATTTGCATAAAGTTCACCCTTTTCTTGGTTTTAAAAATGTATAGAGTCATTTGCCTACCACCTTGGTAACATAAAAATGGTTCATTCAATCACACAAAAATCTCCTTCTGTGATCTCTGTTGAAATCTCTTTCCATTTCCCTGACCCTTGGTGACAACTGATCTTTGTTTCTGTTGGTTATGGTTGTACCTTTCCAGAATACCAGATAAAGGGGATCACACAATACCTATCACAGCACTGCTCAATTTATATTTCTCTAAATGATTCACATACTCCACAGCACGAACAGCAAGGCTTTGGAGCTTGCTCTTTCACTCATCAAATGCATTTACCAATATAACTGTGTAGATTAATAAAAATGTATTTGTCTATTATTTTTTATTGCTGACTGGTGTTTTGTTGTATGGATGTACCACAGTTTGTATATACGTTCACTTGCTGAAAATCATCTAGGTTGTTTCCAGTTTTTGGTCATTACGAATAAAGCTGTTATAAATGCTTTCAGATAGGTCTTGGTATGCATACGTTTTAGTTCACTTGGAAAGAAATTCAGGGGTGGGTGACTTCCCTGGTGGCACAGTGGTTAAGAGTCCACCTGCCAATGCAGGGAATATGGGTTAGAGCCCTGGTCCGGGAAGATCCCACATGCTGCAGAGCAACTAAGCCCGTGTGCCACAACTACTGAGCCTGCACTCTAGAGCCCGTGAGCCACAACAAATGAGCCCATGTGCCACAACTACTGAAGCCCAAGCACCTAGAACCCATGCTCTGCAACAAGAGGAGCCACCTCAATGAGAAGCCCACACACCACAACGAAGAGTAACCCCTGCTCGCCACAGCTAGAGAAAGCACGGGGTGCAACACTGAAGACCCAACTCAGCCAAAAGTAAATAAGTAAATTAATTAATTAATTAAAAAATAAAAATAAGAAACAATTTAGAGGTGGTATTGCTGGGTCCTATGGTAAGTGTAAATGTAACTTTATAAGTAATTGTCAAACTATTTTCTAAAATGACAGTGACATTTTCCACTGGAACCAGAACTGAGTAAGAGTTTATGTTGCTCTGCAACCTCACCAGCATTTGATGTTGTGAATGTTTTATGTTGTTGTATCTTTTGTTTTCTTTTGCTTTTGCTGCTTTAGTTGGTGTCTATGACATTTACTTGGAATTTAAATTTACATTTCCCTAATGATAAATGGTGCTGAGAATCAATTAACATAGTTATCTTCCACACAAATTTAATTGTTGGTGAAGTGTTTGTCCAATTTTTAGTGAGTTGTTTACTTTTTTATTGTTGGGATTTAGGTTTTTAAGACAATATTCTAGATATGTCTTTTTTAAGATATAACTTTCAAATGTTTTCTCCCAGTCTTGGCTTTTCTTTTCAACTGTAACAATTTCTTTTAAAGAGTAAAATCTCCTAAATTTGATACATCCAGCTTGTCATTTTTTTTCTCTTATGGATAATGCTTTTGTTTTAATAACTTATTGTCAAATTCAAGGTCATCAGATTTGCTCTCATAATTTCTTTAGGGTTTCTATAGCTGAATGCTTTGCATTTACGTCTATGATCAATTATGAGTGAAGTTTTGTATAATATGTGAAATATAAGCCAAAGATGTTTGCTTTATTTATATTTACTCACTTATTGCATATAGATGTCCAATTATTCTAGTAACAGTTGCTGAAAATAGTACATTTCCTCTGTTAGACTGTCTTGGCACCTTTATCATAAATCTGTTCACTATTTTTGTGGGTCAAATTCTGGGCTCCTTATTCTGTTCTACTTAATCTATGGATCTATCCTTTCACCAAAGCCATAATCTTTATTATGGTAGCTTCATATTAATACCTATGGAAGGATAGTGTGGGTCCCGAATACTTGTTTTCCTTTTAGAATTATCTGACTATTTTAGTTTCTTTGCCTTCCCATGTATACTTTAAAATTGGTTGTTAAAGTGCACACAAAAAATTGTAGGAATTTGAATAGTAGTCTACTACTCCTCTAGATCAAATTGGAGATAATTGACATTTTAACAATATTGTATCTTCTATCTCATAATTATGGTACATTTCTCAATTTTAAAAAATCTTTGCATTCTTTTCAAATATTTTATGGATTGTTAATATTTTTTCTTACAAGTATAGTGAAATTGATAGGTGGAAGCATGTATTTGAGCATGGTTTAAACTACAAATTCAAATTTTAAAAATAATTATAGATAATTCAGGTTACCTATTTCTTCTTGAGTTTCTAACTTGTGTATTTTAAGGATTTCTTCCATTTCATTGAATTTATTGAACTTATGGACATAGAATTGTGTGTGGTATTTAATTCTTACCCTTTGAATATCTGTATGGTTAGTATTGATATCTTTTCTTTTCTTCTTGATATTTGAAATTTGTGTCTTTATCTTTTTTCCTGGTCAACCTTGGTAGAAGTTCATACATTGTATTGATTCTTTCAAACATTTTATCTATTGTTTTGTTTTGAATTTCATGTATTTTTGCTCTTGTTTTTATTGTCTACTTGCTCTGAATTTAATTTGCTTTTCTTTCTCCTATTTCTTAAGGTAAATGCCTAGGTTATTTACTTTAAATTGTGTTTTTTTTCTACTATAGTAATTTAGTGCATGCAGTTTTCCTCTAAGCACTGCTTTACCTGAAGTTCAAATAGTTTGACATGATATATTTTCATTTCATTAAGTTCAAACTAAATTTTATTTCCCTTGAGAGATTCTCTTTGACTTATGAGTTATTTTAAAGTGTGTCACTTAATTTCCAACTGTTTGGGGATTTTCCAGATATGTTTCTGCTATGATTTCTATTTTAATTCTGTTATGAACTAAAAATTAATTCATATCATTTAATTCCTTTCAGATTTGCTACGGTTTGTTTCATGGCTCACAGTATCAACTATATGGATCCATGTTTTTTGTACATTTAAGAAGATTGTTACAGAGAGAAGAGTATAGCAACCTCCAACTATACTGTGCATATGTCTATATCACTTTTCAGATCTATTATAGGAATCATATATGAAGCTTTATTGTTAGGTATGTACAACAATTTAGTATTGTCATATATTCTTGAAGAATTGACCTACTTATCAATATGTTCATTTCATGTCATTCACTGTATGAATCCAAGTTTCTGATCTATATTATATTCCTTCTCCCTGTACAACTTCCTTAAGCCTTCTTTGTAGAGTAGCCTACTGTTAGTGGATTTCCTAAGATTTTTTTTTCTTTATTTGTCTTAGAAAATCTTTATTTTTCCTTAATTTTTTAAGACTACCTTCTTTGGATATATGATTCTGGATTGACAGTGTTTTTTCCTTCAGTACTTAATTTTTTAAAAAATTTCTTCTTACATAAGTTATGACTATAAGTTACTTGTAATTCTTATTCCATCCCATTGTAAATAATGAATCCAACTCCATTATATTTCAAGAATTTTTCTTCATTTTCTAGTAGTCTGAATATGTCTATGCAAAAAATATTATGTTTATTTTTCTTAGCGTTCTATTAACTTTTTGAATTTCTGGTTTAGAATCTACATTAATTTTGGAAAAATTTGGGGTAGTTTCTTTAATATTTCTTCTGTTCCATTTTCTTTTCTTCTTTGGGGATTCCAACTACATGGATTTTAGGATGGTTTATATAGCTCTTGTGTACTGCTTTTCACCTATGTTATCTTTACTTTTTGCATTGAGTAATTTCTATTGACCTATCCCTTAATTTCAATAACTCTTTTCTTAGCTGTATTGAATCTATTGATGATTCTGTCAAAAGACTATCACATTACAGATTTTTAAAAAATTCTTTCTTATAATATCTATCCCTCTTACCAATTTATGTCTTAATTTTGTTCCAATGATGGTGTTATTTCTTCATACTCTGTTTCATCCTGTAGTTTTTCCCTCTAGGTTTAATTTTGTTTAATTATTAAAAGCTGGACATGTGGTAGAGAACATTAGATACCATTATGATTGAAGTTAAGCTAGCCTTTCTTTTTCCCAGGGCTTTAGTATGGAAATTTATATTAATATTCAGTATAATCAGTAGTTCAGCTGAGTGTAAAATTTGAGATTGATCACATTATCCTAAGTGCACTCCAGGCTTCATATGCTGCTTGTGATTTATTTGTGTTATCTGTGCTCATGATACCTTGTGTTAGTTTGTGGACTAATTTGTCAGAGAATTTGTATCAAAGTTTTCTTCCTTCTTATCTTTGAGCATCTTTGCTTTGCTTTGGATTTTTCTTTTATATTGCTTCTCAAATAGAATTGACCTGTTGCTTTTCCCAAAGCTGCATTCACAGTAACTTTTTCTTGTTATTTCCTTTATTTCTTGCCATTGTGGTGGTGTGGCACAGAGAAGCATTCTGTGGTATTTTTACCAAGTCTTAAATTAAGGCAGGCACTGTGAAACTTTGGGCTTGTGGCATTTGAGCACACTCTTACCCCTCCCTCAGTTGGGATGCTGGTCATAGCATATATTCCTGCATTGCCTTGTGGGTAGAGTTTTCTTATTTTTCTTTCCCTATTCACCATACCTTAATGGCAATGTGTTTCCTCTGGATCCCCAAGCTACTATTTTTATTTTAGCCTTCCTCTGCAGAGTAAGGTTTTTGGTTCACAGATAGAAACAAGATTGATCTGGGCTGAAATCCACTCCCAGCCATCATGGTGAGAGAATCTTTCTCAAAATTCTTACCAATTTTCCCTTTAAGAGAAAACCTATGAGAGGATCAAATTCCTCTTTATCCAAGGTCTCCATGTGAGCCAACAATTGGGCTTTAGCAATTTATTAAAAATTTCTAGGGGGATAGCTTCAAGATGGCGGAGGAGTAAGACATGGAGATCACCTTCCTCCCCACAAATGCATAAAAAATACATCTACATGTGGAATAGCTTCTAGAGAACACCTACTGAACACTGGAAGAAGATCTAAGAGTTCCCCAAAAGTGAGAAATTCCCCACGTACCTCAGTAGGGCAAAATAAAAAAGAAAAAAGAGAGACAAAGAATAGGGACGGGGCCTGCACCTCTGGGAGGGTGCTGTGAAGGAAGAAAAGATCCACACGCTAGGAAGTCCCTTCACTGGCAGAGATGGGGGGTGAGTGGGAGGGAAATTTTGGAGCCACAGAGGAGAATGCAGCAACAGGGGAACAGAGAGCAAAGTGGAGAGATTCCCACACAGAGGATTGGTGCCAACCAGTTCTCACCAGCCTGACAGTCTTGTCTGCTCATCCACCGGGATGGGTGGGGGTTGGGACCTGAGGCTCCGGCTTTGGAGGTCAGATCCCAGGGAGAAGACTGGGGGTGGCTGCGTGAACACAGCCTGAAGGGGTTAGTGCACCAGAGCTAGCCAGGAGGGAGTCCAGGAAAATGTCTGGAACTGCCTAAGAGGCAAGAGACCATTGTTTCAGGGTGCATGATGAGAGGGGATTCAGAGCACCACCTAAATGAGCTCCAGAGATGGACGCGAGCTGTGGCTATCAGTGCAGACACCAGAGATGGGCATGAGACATTAAGGTTGCTGCTGAAGCCACTAGGAAGCCTGTGTGCAAGGACAGGTCACTATCCACACAACCACTTCCACCCGGAAGTCTGCAACCCACCACTGCCAGGGTCCTGTGATCCAGGGACAGGTTCCCCGGGAGAACACACGGCACACCTTAGGCTATTACAACGTCATGCTGGCCTCTGCTGCTGCAGGTTTGCCCTGCATTCTGTACCCTTCCCTCCCCACTGCCTGAGTGAGCCAGAGCCCCATAATCAGCTGCTACTTTAATTCAGTCCTGACTGGGAGGGGAAAAGAGGCCTTCAGGTGACCTACACGCAGAGGTGGGGCCAAATACAAAGCTGGACCCCAGGAGTTGTGCGAACAAAGAAGGGAAAGGGAAATCTCTCCCAGCAGCCTCAGGAGCAGCAGATTAAATCCCCACAATCAACTTGATGTACCTGCATCTGTGGAATACCTGAGTAGACAATGCAACATCCCAAAATTGAGGTGGTGGACTTTGGGATCAACTGTAGACTGGGGTTTGCTTTCTGAGTCTAATTTATTTCTGTTTTATGTTTATCTTAGTTTAGTATTTAGAGCTTTTTATCATTGGTAGATGTGTTTATTGATTTGGTTGCTCTCTTCCTTTTTTTAAATATATATATATTATTTCATTTTTCTCCTTCTGTGAGTGTGTATGTGTATGCTTCTTTGTGTGATTTTGTCTGTATAGATTTGCTTTTACCATTTGTCCTAGGGTTCAATCTATCTGCTTTTTTTTTTGGTATAGTTTTCAGCGCTTGTTATTATTGGTGGATTTGTCTTTTGGTTTGGTTGCTCTCTTTCTTTTTTTTTTTTTTTACTACTTTTGTATTTTTTGATTTTTAATAATATTTTTATTTTTTTACTTTAATAATTTATTATATTTATCTTTCTTTCTTTCTTTTTTTTTTTCTCCCTTTTCTTCTGAGGTGGGTGGCCTACAGAGTCTCAGAGTCTTGGTACTCCAGGAGGGAGAGCCGAGTTCAGGACATTGATCCACCAGTGACTTCCTGGACGCATGTAATATGAACTGGCAAAAGCTCTCTCAGAGATCTCCATCTCAATGCTAAGACCCAACTCCACTTGACAACCAGCAAGCTACAGTGCTGGACATCTTATGCCAAACAGCTAGCAAGAGAGAAACACAACCCTGTCCATTAGCAGAGAGGCCACCTAAAATCATAATAAGTTCACAGACACCACAAAACACACCACTGGACGTGGTTCTGCCCACCAGAAAGCCAAGATCCAGCCTCATCCACCAGAACACAGGCATTAGTCCCCTCCACCAGGAAGCCTACACAACCCACTGAACACACCTTACCCACTGGGGGCAGACACCAAAAACAACAGGAATGGCAAACATGAAGCCTGTGAAAGGAGACCTCAAACACATTAAGTTAACCAAAATGAGAAGACAGAGAAATACAAAGCAGATGAAGGAGCAAGGTAAAAAAACCACCAGACCAAACAAATGAAGAAGAAATAAGAGTCTACCTGATAAAGAATTCAGAGCAATGATATTAAAGATGACCCAAAATCTTGGAAATAGAATGGTGAAAATACAAGAAATGTTTAACAAGGAACTAGAAGAACTAAAGAGCAAACAAACAATGATGAACAACAAAATAAATGAAATTAAAAATTCTCTAGAAGCAATCAATAGCTGAATAACAGAGGCAGAAGAACGGATAAGTGACCTGGATAAGAGTGGAAATAACTACTGCAGAGCAGAATAAAGAAAAAAGAATGAAAAGAATTAAAGACAGTCTCAGAGACTTCTCAGACAACATTAAACACACCAACATTGGAATTATAGGGGACCCAGAAGAGGAACAGAAAAAGAAAGGGACTGAGAAAATATTTGAAGAGATTATAGTTGAAAACTTCTCTAATATGGGA
Organism: Stenella coeruleoalba; assembly: GCF_951394435.1. Taxonomy (NCBI): domain Eukaryota; kingdom Metazoa; phylum Chordata; class Mammalia; order Artiodactyla; family Delphinidae; genus Stenella; species Stenella coeruleoalba. Next base: position 10,647,605 of record NC_137151.1, read on the forward strand.
AAAGAAATAATTAATCAAGTCCAGGAAGTGCAGAGAGTCCTATACAGGATAAATCCAAGGAGAAACATGCCAACACATATTAATTAAACTATCAAAAATTAAATACAAAGAAAAATATTAAAAGTAACAAGGAAAAAACAACAAAAAACATAAAAGGGAATCCCCATGATGTTAACAGCTGATCTTTCAGCAGAAACTCTGCAAGCCAGAAGGAAGTGACAGGACATATTTAAAGTGATGAAAGAGGAAAACATACAAGCAATGTTACTCTACCCAGCAAGGATCTCATTCAGATTCAACAGAAAAATTAAAAACTTTACAGACAAGCAAAAGCTAAGAGAGTACAGAACTACCAAACCAGCTTTACAACAAATGCTAAAGCAACTTTTCTAGGCAGGAGACACAAGAGAAGGAAAGGCCTACAATAACAAACTCAAAACAGTTAAGAAAATGAGAATAGGACCATATATATGGATAACTACATTAAATGTTAATGGATTAAATCCTCCAACCAAAAGACATAGACTGGCTGAATTGTTACAAAAACAAGACCTGTATATATGCTGTCAACAAGAGACCCACTTCAGACTTAGGGACACATACAGACTGAAAGTGAGGGGATGGAAAAAGATATACCATAAACATGGAAATCAAAAGAAAGCTGGAGTAGCAATTCTCATATCAGACAAAATAGACTTTAAAATAAAGACTATTACAAGACACAAAGAAGGACACTACATAATGATCAAGGGATCAATCCAAGAAGAAGATATAACAATTGTAAATATTTATGCACCTACCACAGGAGTACCACAATACATAAGGCAAAAGCTAACAGTCATAAGAGGGGAAATCGACAGTAACACAATTATAGTAGGCGACTTTAACATCCTACTTTCACCAATGGACAGATCATCCAAAATGAAAATAAATAAGGAAACACAAGCTTTAAGTGACACATGAAACAAGATGGACTTAATTGATATTTATAGGACATTCTGTCCAAAAACAACAGAATACACTTTCTTTTCAAGTGCTCATGGAAAATTCTCCAGGATAAACCATATCTCAGGTTACAAATCAAGCCTTGATTAAGAAAACTGAAATCATATCAAGTGTGTTTTCTGAATACAATGCTATGAGATTAGATATCAATTACAGGAAAAAATCTGTAAAAAATGCAAACACATGGAGGCTAAATAATACGCTACTAAATAACCAAGAGGTTACTGAAGAAATCAAAGAGGAAATCAAAAAATACCTAGAAACAAATGACAATGAAAACATGATGATCCAAAACCTATGGGATGCAGCAAAAGCAGTTCTAAGAGAGAACTTTATTGCAATACAATCCTAGCTCAAGAAACAGGAAACATCTCAAATAAACAACCTAACCTTACACCTAAAGCAATTAGAGAAAAAAGAACAAAAACAACACCCCCAATGTTAGCAAAAGGAAAGAAATCATAAAGATTACATGAGAAATAAATGAAAAAGAAATGAAGGAAACAACAGCAATGATCAAAAAAACTAAGAGGTGATTCTTTGAGAAGATAAACAAAATTGATAAACCATTAGCCAGATTTATCAAGAAAAAAGGGAGAAGACTCAAATGCACAGAACTAGAAATGAAAAAGCAGAAGTAACAACTGACATTGCAGAAATACAAAGGATCATGAGAGATTACTACAAGCAACTATATGCCAATAAAAACGACAACCTGGAAGAAATGAGAAAATTCTTAGAAAATAACAAACTGCCGAGACTGAACCAGGAAGAAATAGAAAATATAAACAGAACAAGCACAAGTATTGAAATTGAGACTGTGATTAAAAATCTTCCAACAAACAAAAGCCTAGGACAAGATGGCTTCACAGGTGAATTCTATCAAACATTTAGAGAAGAGCTAACACCTATCCTTCTCAAACTCTTCCAAAATATAGCAGAGGGAGGAACACTCCAAAACTCATTCTGTGAAGCCACCATCACCCTGATACAAAAACCAGACAACGATGTCACAAAAAAAGAAAACTACAGGTCAATATCCCTGATGAACATAGAGGCAAAAATCCTCAAAAAAATACTAGCAAACAGAATCCAACAGCACATTAAAAGGATCATACACCATGATCAAGTGGGGTTTATCCCAGGAATGCAAGTATTCGTCAACATATGCAAATCAATCAATGTGAGAAACTATGTTATAAAATTGAAGGAGAAAAACGATATGATCATCTCAGTAGCTGCAGAAAATGCTTTTGACAAAATTCAACACCAATTTATGATAAAAACCCTCCAGAAAGTAGACATAGAGGGAACTTACCTCAACATAATAAATTCCATATATGAGAAGCCCACAGCCAACATCGTTCTCAATGGTGAAAAACTGAAACTGTTTCCTCTAAGATCAGGAAAAGGCTAGGTTGCCCACTCTCACTGCTATTATTGAAGATAGACTTGGAAGTTTTAGCCACAGCAATCAGAGTAGAGAAAGAAATAAATGGAATCCAAAATGGAAAGGAAGAAGTAACACTGTCATTGTTTGCAGATGACAAGATATTATACATAGAGAATCCCATAGATGCTACCAGAAAACTACAAAAGCTAATCAATGAATTTGGTAAAGTAGCAGGACGCAAAATTAATGCACAGAAATCTCTTGCATTCTTACACACTAATGATGAAAAATCTGAAAGTGAAATTTAGGAAACACTTCCATTTACCCCTGCAACTAAAAGAATATAACACCTAGGAATAAACCTACCTAAGGAGATCAAAGACCTGTATGCAGAAAATTATAAGACAGTGATGAAAGAAATTAAAGATGATACAAACAAATGGAAAGATATACCATGTTCTGGCATTGGAAGAATCATCATTGTGAAAATGACTATACCACCCAAAGCAATCTACAGATTCCATGCAATGTCTATCAAACTACCAATGACATTTTTCACAGAACTAGAACAAAAAATTTCACAATTTTTATGGAAACAAAAAAGACCCTGGATAGCCAAAGCAATCTTTAGAAAGAAAAACGGAGCTGGAGATATTAGGCTCCCTGACTTCAGACTATACTACAAAGCTACAGTTATCAAGACGGTATGGTACTGGCACAAAAACAGAAATATAGATCAATGGAACAGCATAGAAAGCCCAGAGATAAATCCACACACATATGGTCACCTTATCTTTGATAAAGGAGGCAACAAAATACAATGGAGAAATGACAGCCTCTTTAATAAGTGGTGCTGGGAAAACGGGAAGCTACATGTAAAATAATGAAAGGAGGACATTCCCTAACACCATACATAAAAATAAACTCAAAATGGATTAAAGACCTCAATGTAAGACCAGACACTATAAAACTCTTAGAGGAAAACATAGGCAGAACATTCTGTGACATAAATCACTGCAAGATACTTTTTGATCCACCTCCTAGAGAAATAGAAATAAAAGCAAAAATAAAAAAGTGGGACCTAATGAAACTTAAAAGATTTGCACAGCAAACCACAAACAAGATGAAAAGACAACAATCAGAATGTGGGAAAATATGTGCAAAATAAATAACTGAGAAAAAATTAATCTCCAAAATAGAGGCACTTCATGCAGCTCTATATCACAAGAAACAAACAACCCAATCCCAAATGGTCAGAAGATCTAAACAGACATTTCTCCAGAGAAGATATACAGATTGCCAACAAACATATGAAAGAATACTCAACATCACTAATCATTAGAGAAATGCTAAAGCTACACTGAGGTATCACCTCACACCAGTCAGAATGGCCATCATCAAAAAATCTACAAACAATAAATGCTGGAGAGGGTGTGGAGAAAAAGGAACCCTCTTGCACTGTTGGTGGGAATGTAAATTGATACAGCCACTATGGAGAACAGTATGGAGGTTCTCCATAGTGGCTGTAAAAAAAAAAGGTTAAAAAACTATAAATAGAACTTCCAGATGACCCAGCAATCCCACTACTGGGCATAAACCATTAGAAAACCATAATTCAAAGAGTCATGTACACAATGTTCATTGCAGCTCTATTTACAATAGCCAGGACATGGGAGCAACCTAAGTGTCCATCGACAGATGAATGGATAAAGAAGATGTGGCACATATATAGAATGGAATATTACTCAGCCATAAAAAGGAATGAAATTGAGTTATTTGTAGGGAGGTGGATGGACCTAGAGACTGTCATATGGAGTGAAGTAAGTCAGAAAGAGAAAAACAAATACCGTATGCTAACATATATATGGAACCTAAAAAAAAATGTTTTTGAAGAACCTAGGGGCAGGACAGGAATAAAGATGCAGACGTAGAGAATGGACTTGAGGACACGGGGTAGGGGAAGTGTAAGCTGGGACGAAGTGAGTGAGTGACATACACATATATACACTACCAAATGTAAAATAGATAGCTAGTGGGAAGCAGCCTCATAGCACAGAGAGATCAACTCAGTGTTTTATGTCCACCTAGAGGGGTGGGATACAGAGGGTGTGAGGGAGACGCAAGTGGGAGGATATATGGGGATACATGTATATGTATAGGTGATTCGCTTTGTTATAAATCAGGGACTAACACACCATTGTAAAGCACTTATACTCTAATAAAGGTTTTTAAAAAACAAATTCTATGTTAATCTCCTTATTATCTTGCATATCTGGCAGCATCTGCCCAAGCAAGCAAATTCTCAGGTCCTGTATCTCCCTGCAGGTTCCTGTCTCTTCCCAGATTTCGTGTTAGTTGTTTACCCTTCAACCTTACTTTTCTGATGGATTCCAGAAGCGGAATTATTTGCACTTTGTCCAGCTTTTTTCTTATTTTAAAGGTGACAGCAATGCTTTTGCTTGCCTTCTCTACATCTCTGAGGTGAAAACTTCCTCTCAACTAATTTTTTAAAATGGCATAATGATTTCATATCCTTAGTGGGATGTACTCTAAGAAACATAACTATGAAGAAATCTTAAACTTCAATTAGTTGGTTTATTTGTAAAAGTGATACTGGTATTGTAATTCTGTAATTATTTTATGAACATTGTAATATGAAATAGGTTGGTAAATATATTAATATTCATAGGAACCAAGGTTTCCTCTGTAAGAAAAATTAAAAAGTGAAGAAATGTAAATCTGAATTAGAAATGCCAAAATGAACTCAAATATTTATAAGCATAAAAATACATATTTTTTTCTAATTCTACCCAACGAAACATTAGAATTTTCACATAACACAGATGTTTGTTCTAAGTATCATTTCCTTCTAAAAGTTACTGAGCCAGTACAAAAGTAGGTCATTTTGAGTATGGGGCAGGAAAAATATAGTACCAGCTTCAAGCTCCTTGTTTGGCCATAAAGCAAGCAGGTACACAAACACTAATGAGGTCATACCTAAAAGGAAAATATGCTGTAATAAGAAAACCATCATTTTGTAACCATTAAAGTAATACTTAGGCAAGAATCTTCATGCATGCAAAATCACTTGTTTAAAATAGGTAGAGAACAAGACAATTATGTTATCTAAAAAATATCATCCCATAAACTGCTTACAAATTGTGCTTATGAAGGGACAGTATACCTTTAAAATGGAGATATCTGGTGTTTACCAGCTTAATCAATTTATCAAATTTAACATCACCAATTTTGGGACAATCTGAAATCATGTCTCCTGACACAATGCAAAAAGTGTACTCTACATCAAAAAGAAAACTCTACATAATTTTCTTGCCAAAAAAATGTTTAATATGAAATTAACCTTGGGTAAATAATCTGACAAATTCAGAATATGACTGATTACACGGAATAACGGGCTTTGAAACTTCAAAAGAGTCACATAATGAGAAGCATAGGGAATGTTCTAGAATTAAAGAGATTAGAGACAATCATCAGATACAACATATAATCCTTTATTGAATACTGAATTTTTAAAAAAGACAATGAAATTCACTTTCAGAGTAAATGAGGAAATGCGAATGTGGAATTTATATTTGGTGAGAACAGAATTTAATTGAAATGTTAGTTGTGTGATGATGTTACTGTGGTTATGTAGGAAGTTATTCTTAAAAGGAACACATGGAAGTATAAAAGGTAAAATGCAATATCTGCAACTTAAAATATAACACTAAATACATGCATGCACATGTGTGCATGCAAATTATATATGAATAGAGGGGGAAGAAAATTAAATGTGTTGAAAGTTTGTAATTCATGAATCTAGGTTAAAGGTAAATGGGTTTTCATTGTCCTATTGTTCAGAATTTTTAAAAATAATTTTATTTTATAGTGGAGTATAGTTGATTAACAGTGATGTGCTAGTTACATGTGTACAGCAAAGTGATTCAGTTGTACCCATACAAGTATCCATTCTTTTGACATTAATAAATATTTCCAAAAATGTTTGCAAGATAAAAATCTTAAAAATTTACATCAATGAAAATAAAATGACAAGAAATATGATTAAATGGTAAATAGGTGGTAAAGAAAAATACCAATTTTTCCACAAAGGAAGTGATCATGGAACCTCCAAAGTAGATGAAAATTGGCATAAATATTTATATATGTTCAAAGTGTTGGGTGTATCTACTTTTGTATTTGTATAATCAAAACAATGCATGCACATGTTTACAAAACGAACATTTAAAATGTCTTCTAATGTTTTTCCATCTCTCCCCACCTTAGCCTCACTCTCTAGAAGCAATTTCTTTTATCGATTTCTGTTTTATTTTTTCACCTGCTGTTTCTATAGTGACCACTGCCCCCAGCATATGAATTCTTTTTTTCTGTTTAATGCTCTAGGTAAATGCACAAATCAGAGGCTGTTAAAAAAAATCCTAAATTTCTTATAAATTACAGCCACTGCATTAATCAGCAAGATTTAAAAAGTATGATCATTCTTATTTGCAGTAGTGTATAACCAGAGGACTCAATGTTAGAAGATGCAAGCAAGTTAACATGCAAGAAAAACAATACAAAAGCTGTCTGACTAGTAGAAAATTAGCCATACCCTGAAGTGGGTATAATACTAGTTGTTTCTCAGAACAGGTGCTCCAAAAATTATTTACTGGTTCACTGGTAAAAAGGTGCAGCACAAATTCAAGGTGTTAATAAAATTAATAGATAATATGAAAGTATTATTATCAATGACTACTTCACTCCTTAACCAATTTCCCTTCTTTGTTCTATTCAAGCTCCTTCAAATAATGTTCAAAGGTTCTCTACTCAATAACACACACTGACCTTGGTTTCTGAGCCTAGATCCAAAGAACAAGTTTTACTGGGATTATCATTTCTCTATGCATTTATTAGGAGTATAATTTTGACCTTACTAATTGTCAGGTATTGACAGACAGTCATTCTCAGTGTGTGGTCACTGAGATGACTGGGAAATTTTCAGAAATGTAAATTCCAGAGTCCCTTTGTCCCACACCTACTGAATGAGAAACTCTGGAGGTGGGGCCCAGCAACCTAAGCTTTATTAAGCCATTCATGTAACTGTTGGATAAAATCAAATTTTAGAAGCACGTTGATAGGGTAAAGAAGGTGACATATGTATATATATATATATGATAATATTTGTTCTTTGTGACTTACAGTAAAGTGTAGGAAAGTGTAAGGAAAACAAATGCAAAATAAAAATAAAATGTTTCCAGAGTGAGAGTCATGAGATATGTAATAGAATAAAGACATGCTGTTACAACATAGACTATTATATATTATAAAATCCACACATATGGATTCTAAGGTACATATCTTGTGTGTGTATGTGTGTGTGTGCTTCACAAACATAATTTTTTATTTGCTATGTGGAATAAAGACTGGGGAAGGGAGACACAAAAGTTGGAGACACCACTTACGAGGGTATTTTATTACAAAGGTACAAAATAATAGGAGAAGGCAGTTACAGAGGTAATTAGGAGAGAAAGCCAATTCAGGAAATTGTGTTTTTTTCTAACTGATAGAATTCCAAGAATTGTGTTTTCTTTTTTAAACATCTTTATTAGAGTATAATTGCTTTACAATGTTGTGTTAGTTTCTGCTGTAAAACAAAGTGAATCAGCTATATGTATACATGTAATCCCATATCCCCTTCCTCTTGCGTCTCCCACTTATCCTCCCTATCCCATCCCTCTAGGTGGTCACAATGCAGCAGTTGATCTCCCTGTGCTATGCAGCTCCTTCCCACTAGCTAGCTATTTTACATTTGGTAGTGTATATATGTCAATGTTACTCTCTCACTTGTCCAGGTTACCCTTCCCCCCACCTGTGTCTTCAAGCCCAGTCTCTACATCTGCATCTTTATTCCTATCCTCCCCTTAGGTTCATTAGAACCATTTTGTTTCTTTAGATTCCATATATATGTGTTACCATACAGCATTTTTTTTTCTCTATCTGACTTACTTCCCTCTGTATGACAGACACTAGGTCCATCCACTTCACTACAAGTAACTCAATTTCATTTCTTTTTATGGCTGAGTAATATTCCATTGTATCTATGTGCCACACCTTCTTTCTCCATTCATCTGTTGATGGACACTTAGGTTGATTCCCTGTCCTGGCTATTGTAAATAGCGCTGCAGTGAACATTGTGGTACATGTCTCTTTTTGAATGATGGTTCTCTCAGGGTATATGGCCAGTAGTGGGATTGCTGGGTCATATGGAAGTTCTATTTTTAGTTCTTTAAGGAACCTCCATACTGTTCTCCATAGTTGCTGTATCAATTTATATTCCCACCAAGAGTGAAAGAGGGTTCCCTTTTCTCCACACCCTCTCCAGAATTTATTGTTTGTAGATTTTTTGATGATGGACATTCTGACCGGGGTGAGGTGATACCTCACTGTAGCTTTGATTTGCATTTCTCTAATGATTAGTGATGTTGAGCATCCTTTCATGTGTTTGTTGGCAATCTGTATATCTTCTTTGGAGAAATGTCTGTTTAGGTCTTCTTCCCATTTTTGGATTGGGTTGTTTAGTTTTTTGATATTGAGCTGCATGAGCTGCTTGTAAATTTTGGAGATTAATCTTTTATCAGTTGCTTCATTTGCAAATATTTTCTCCCATTCTGAGGGTTGTCTTTTTGTCTTGTTTATGGTTTCCTTTGCTGTGCAAAAACTTTTAAGTTTCATTAGGTCCCATTTGTTTATTTTTGTTTTTATTTCCATTTCTCTAGGAGGTGGGTCAAAAAGGATCTTGCTGTGATTTATGTCATAGAGTGTTCTTCTTATGTTTTCCCCTAAGAGTTTTATAGTGTCTGGCCTTACATTGAGATCTTTAATCCATTTTGAGTTTCTTTTTGTGCATGGTGTTAGGGAGCACTGTAATTTCATTATTTTACATGTAGCTGTCCAGTTTTCCCAGCACCACTTATTGAAGAGGCTGTCTTTTCTCCATTGTATATCCTTGCCTCTTTATCAAATATAAGGTGACCATATGTGCATGCGTTTATCTCTGTCCTTTCTATCCTGTTTGATTGATCTGTAATTCTGTTTTTGTGCCAGTACCATACTGTCTTGATTACTGTAGCTTTGTAGTATAGTCTGAAGTACAGGAGCCTGATTCCTCCAGCTATGTTTTTCTTTCTCAAGATTGCTTTGGCTATTTGGGTTCTTTTCTGTTTCCATAAAAACTGTGAAATTTTTTGTTCTAGTTCTATGAAAGATGCCGCTGGTAGTTTGATAGGGATTGCATTGAATCTGTAGATTGCTTTGGGTAGTATAGTCATCTTCACAATGTTGATTCTTCCAATCCACGAACATGGTATATCTCTCCATCTGTTTGTATTATCTTTAATTTCTTTCATCAGTGTCTTATTTTTCTGCATACATGTCTTTTGTTTTCTTAGGTAGGTTTATTCCTAGGTTTTTGATTCTTTTTGTTGCAGTGGTAAAGAGGAATGTTTCCTTAATTTTTGTTTCATTTTATTCATCATTATTGTATAGGAATGCAAAAGATTTCTGTACATTAATTTTGCATCCTGCTACTTTACCAAATTCTTTGATTAGCTCTAGTAGTTTTCTGTAGCATCTTTATGGTTCTCCATGTAGAGTAGCATGTCATCTGCAAACAATGACAGTTTTACTCCTTTCTGATTTGGATTCCTTTTATTTCTTTTTCTTCTCTGATTGCTGTGGCTAAAACTTCCAAAACTATGTTGAATAATAGCAGTGAGAGTGGGCAAACTTGTCTTGTTCCTGATCTTAGATGTAATGGTTTAAGTTTTTCACCATTGAGAACAATGTTAGCTGTGGGTTGTCATATATGGCTTTTATTATGTTGAGGTAGGTTCCCTGTATGCCTACTTTCTTGAGGGTTTTTATCATAAATGGGTGTTGAATTTTGTCAAAAGCTTTTTCTACATCTATTGAGATGATCATATACTTTTTATCCTTCAATTTGTTAATATGGTGTGTCACATTGATTGATTTGCTTATATTGAAGAATCTTTGCATTCCTGGAATAAACCTCACTTGATCATGGTGTATCACCCTTTTAATGTGCTGTTGGATTCTCTTTGCTAGTATTTTGTTGAGCATTTTTGCATCTATATTCATCAGTGATATTGGCCTGTAGTTTTCTTTTTTTTGTTACCTCTTTGGTTTTGGCATCAAAATGATGGTGGTCATGTGGAATCAGTTTGGGAGTGTTCCTCCCTCTGTTATACCTTGGAAGAGTTTGAGAAGGATAAGTGTTAGCTCTTCTCTAAATGATAGAATACGCCTGTGAAGCCATCTTGTCCTGGGCTTTTGTTTGTTGGAAGATTTTTAATCACAGTCTCCATTTCAGTGCTGTGATTGTTCTGTTTATATTTTCTCTTTCTTCCTGGTTCAGTCTCAGCAGTTTGTGCTTTTGTAAGAATTTGTGTATTTCTTCCAGGTTGTCATTTTTATTGGCATATAGTTGCTTGTAGTAATCTCTCATGATCCTTTGTATTTCTGCAATGTCAGTTGTTACTTCTGCTTTTTCATTTCTAATTCTGTGGATTTGAGTCTTCTCCTTTTTTGTCTTGATAAATCTAGCTAATGGTTTATCAATTTTATGTATCTTCTCAAAGAACCAGCTGTTAGTTTTTTTCATCTTTGCTGTTGTTTCCTTCATTTCTTTTTCATTTATTTCTCATCTGATCTTTATGATTTCTTTCCTTCTGCTATATTTGGGTTTCATTGTTTTTGTTCTTTTTTCTCTAATTGCTTTAGGTGTAAGGTTAGGTTGTTTATTTGAGGTGTTTCTTGTTCCTTGAGCTAGTATTGTATTGCAATAAAGTTCCTGCTTAGAACTGCTTTTGTTGCATCCCATAGGTTTTGGATCATCGTGTTTTCATTGTCATTTGTTTCTAGGTATTTTTTGATTTCCTCTTTGATTTCTTCAGTTACCTCTTGGCTGTTTAGTAATGTATTGTTTAGCCTCCATGTATTTGCATTTTTTACAGATTTTTTCTTGTAATTGATATCTAGTCTCATAGCATTGTGATTGGAAAAGGTACTTGATATGATTTCAATTTCCTTAAATTTATCAAAGTTTGTTTTGTGACCCAAGATATGGTCTATCCTGGAGAATGTTCCATGAGCCCTTGAGAAGAAATTGTATTCTGTTGTTTTAGATGGAATGTCCTATAAATATCTATTAAGTCCATCTTGTTTTATGTGTCACTTAATGATTGTGTTTCCTTATTTATTTTCATTTTGGATGATCTGTCCATTAGTGAAAGTGAGATGTTAAAAGTCCCCTACTATGATTGTGTTGCTGTCAATTTCCCCTTTTATGGCTGTTAGCATTTGCCTTACGTATTGAGGTGCTCCTTTGCTGGGTGCATAAATATTTACAATTGTTATATCTTCTTCTTAGATTGATCCCTTTATCATTATGTAGTGTCCTTCTTTGTCTCTTGTAATAGTCTTTATTTTAATGTCTATTTTGTCTGATATGAGAATTGCTACTCCAGCTTTCTTTTGATTTCCATTTGCATGGAATATCTTTTTCCATGCCCTTAGTTTCAGTCTGTATGTGTTCCTACGTCTGAAGTGGGTTTGTTGTAGACAGCATATATGTGGGTCTTGTTTTTGTATCCATTCAGCCAGTCTATATCTTTTGGTTGGGGCATTTAATCCATTTAAATTTAAGGTATTTATTTATTTATTTGTGGTACGTGGGCCTCTCTCTGTTGTGGCCTCTCCCATTGTGGAGCACAGGCTCCGGACATGCAAGCTCAGTGGCCATGGCTTACGGGCCTAGCTGTTCCACGGCATGTGGGATCTTCCCAGACCGGGGCATGAACCCGTGTCCGCTGCATCGGCGGGCGGACTCTCAACCACTGTGCCACCAGGGAAGCCCTTAAGGTAATTATTGATATGTATGTTCCTGTTACCATTTTCTTAATTGCTTTAGGTTTGTTTTTGTACGTCTTTTTCTTCTCTTCTCTTTCCTGCCTAGAGAAGTTCCCTTAGCATTTGTTGTCAAGCTGCATCTTAAATAGAAATAAATGGTCAATTCTAGCCAGAAATAAAGAGAAGTTCTTCATGAAAAAGATAATAATTATGAATCAAAATCACGACCTGGAATTGGTCACATCTGGAGTCTAGTAAACTATGCAATTTTTTATTATTCTCCCAATTAGCTAAACATTGAATCCAGGCTTCAGGACTCACTTTTACCCCAAGCAGTGTAATTAAGTTGTGAAACCTTTCTGCTTTTCTTGGTTTCCTGTGGAATCAAAGCCTTATTCTGACCTCAGTTGGTGATGGGGAGTCCCTGCCCTCTTGTTTCTTCTGTGTCTACTTTATTTCTTCTGTGGATTCCCACCTGGATCCTACTATATGTGGAAAATGATGAGCAATGTTCACTGCCCAAGATGTTCTCACTATTCAGTTTCCCAATGCTGGGATCCTCCAACAACTTGAATTCCTTTAAATGTCCTACTTTGACATAGAATTGAAAAAGCTGACCCTATACACCCTGCCCAGCCTCCCCACAACATACCTGAGTTTTGATTACTAGTAAATGTTAAACTAAGAATGGAATCCAGAAATGTGACTTCCAGACTAATATTCCTTCTCTACTTTTCTTGTAACTTCTGATGACTTTTTAGTTATCACCTTTTAATTCCTCTTCCTTTCTCTATTTGTTCTGTCCTCTGTATATAATATATGATGTGGTTAAAATATTTATTACAGTATGCATAATATATTTTATATATCAATGTGAGTAAATAATTATCTGTATACACTTAAACACACCCATTTTATTTTTAAGTGAATCCACACATGTATTAGTCAGGGCTCTCCAGAGAAACAGAATCACTTATATTTAATTATTCATATTTTGTTTTAAAAAATTGGACCCTTTATGTTTGGATTGTCACCAAAATCGTTTTGGCTTGGAGACACACTGTGAAGTTTCAGAGGAAAAGTGGGTTAGTAGGAGACAGGAGAATGTCTATCAGCTGCACCAACCATTTCCTTATAGGGAAGAAAATCAGCCACACAAAGAATAAAATTGGTTTTGTTGTGCTGGATAAAAAAAAGAAAGGGATGGTTCTCACAGAACCTGGGGATCATTCTTACAGGTGGCATCATCATGATGGCAGCAGCGGTGGCCATTATCTCCATGCCTTCTTCATTGACATTCACGAAGGAACTGTGCAGGACCTTGGGCAGAAAAAGGTCTCTCTTGGATGACACTCCAGAAGAGTTGCCCTGGTCTGCTCCAAGGCATCCATCATTCCCATACTGCAAAGAGCATCCTGCCTGTCCTATTTCTCCACCAGCTTAAATCTCAGGAGGAAACCTTCCACCTCTTCTTCATTCATCATGTCTAGTTTTGTCCATTCTATGATTTTCTCATAAGTAAGTTATTTTTCCACCCTTTTTCAACTGGTCTTTTCATCTGGAAGCATGATGAACATATTCAGCTACTTGCCAATATGGGGAAGCACCAAAATTTTGGTGAATAGTTCTCCTATATAGGTCTTTTTAAAGGTATATTCCTTAAACATCATTTGCACAGGCTTGTCTTCATTCTTGCTGAGTTTCCATTGTCTTTCTTTGGTCTGCACTTTGTTAAGTTGATGAGTCCAGTTTTCTTTGAATTAGATGGCATTCACAGGAATCAGATTAGTCACTGAATTAACTGAATTTGGAGACAGCAACTCTATAATTTTACCTTTTAACTTTTGGCTACCCAGGTGTTTATGTGGTTTCTGGACTCCTCTGAAATGTTGCTCAGGTCGACTCTTCCATCTCTGCTTGGTAGAATTTGCAACAGGAAACTCTGAAAGATGAGAGGAAATCACAGGCCTTTTCTCCAAGGAGACTGTTGGCTGCTCTAAGCAAGTAGTGTGTGCCAGTTCTGTTAACCTTGATGAGGAGTAACTTGAAACCCTGGTGAGCATCTTCACCTCTGCCTCTGCTTTTACTTAAAGAAATGCCTGGGACACCTGGGCTGTGGTTTTTCCACTTGCTCCCATGAAAACTACGACCAGGGCAGAGAAGATGCTCATGGGGTAGAAAAACATGTTTCTCAATATCCGTACAAGTCAGAAGTATATTATAATATACTTGTGTATAACATAATTACATACATATATATTTACATATATGTGTGTGTGTGTGTGTGTGTGTGTGTGTGTGTGTGTGTGTGTATCCTTTGGAATAAGGAATTGACTCATATGATTATGGAAACTGAGAAGTCTCAAGATCTGCAGTCACCAAGTTAGAGAACTAGGAGAGCTGATGGTGTAGCTCCAGTCTGAAAGCCAACAGGCTGGAGACCCCACAAGAGAGGATCCAATGTTTCAGTTCCAGGGCAAAGCCAGGAAATGACTGATTTCCCAGTGAAGGCATTCAGGCAGGAGTTTTTCTTACTCACACTTTTTGTCCTATTCAGGTCTTGTTCTTAGTAAGAGGCTCACTCAAAAATGGAAAGGCCAATCTCCTTTACTTAGAGCACTGATTGAAATGCTAATCTCATCCGGAAACACCTTCAGAGACACATCCAGAGTAATGTGTGACCAATTGTCTGGGCACCCTGTGGCTCAGTCAAGTTGACATATAAATTTAGCCATCACAACACATAATTAAATACAATTAATCTTTGTATTCAAATATTTGCCAAGAATATCATTACCTTTATTTAAAAAAATCTTTATAAGCAGATATTATCATTTGAACTAGAAACTTGCATACATTGCAGAGAAGAAAATCCTCCACCTCCTGTTCATGTTCCAGGATAAGATGCTTATTTTACATGATTGAAAATTGAAAAAGAGATTCTGGAAGTGGGTCAGTAGAAAATCAGAAAGCCTCCTAAAGGTAAACTCATTTAAAAGTGGGCTAATCATGGTCTTATGGGTCCTCCACCTGCCATACCCCCTTCTTCTGAAACAAGGTTTACTACTGTAATGAGTTTGAGCTTTTTTCCAAATACATTTTTTTTATCAAGAAGAAAAATATTCTACCTTCAGGTGTTTCTCTGAGTGTCATTGTTTCATGTTCTATTTTAATTATCCACTAGATACACTAAAGTATATTAAAATAAAAGTGAAATGAAATCCCTTTTAAATCAACATGTGGAACAACTCCAGAAATGATTTATAATACATTCATTCATTCTGGGAAGACTTTGCCACAGATGGATCTGCCACATGGGATTTTTTATCCCTCAAGCTGTCAACTTTGTTACTAAACCACTGAGACTACGGTTTTTGTCTGAGGCCAAATCTCTCATTCTTTTTCTTTTCTGCAGACCTCTCACTGGCTTCAAAGAGGAGATACAAGGAGGAAGGGCTTTCTTTAGCTCTTGGGAACTGGGGCAGAGGTGCTTTTTCAGCATTTAACAATACAAAGAAGGAGAAGAAAAGATGATCATAGCTAACTTTACTGTAGCAACTTATTGCAGGGGGGAAATTGCTACATCAAACAGGAGCTAGATGCTTTCAGGCATTGCTTCCGTACTAATCCTCTCTCTTGAGCACAGATAAGGGAAAAGAGATGTATGGCTGTCATTTTATTTTCTGCTATTATTTAATAGAGACCTTCATCCAAGACAAATGGGATTTTATTAGGTAAAAACTAAGTACAAATGTGAATCATCTATTCTGGTCTTGTGGAAAGGCTCCTTTTATACTTATTCTAAGCCTTGCTTTCATACTTATTCATTAATTCTGTTGAACTAATGCAACAATCACTTTCTCTGAGTACTGTTAAAATATTATTAGAGTCACAAATTTATTCATGGTCTTATCTTCTGAGAGTTCCAAAGTAATGAAACCTAAGACTAGTGCAGAGATTACAAAGAGGGGGCGATTTTCTCTCTTCTTGCACATAGGAAATGTTCAATAAATGTTCGCTGTCATCATTGCTATTATGAATATTAATTGTTATTTGCCCTCTCATTCCCCCATTGAGACCTGTCGGCTATCCCAGTGCCACCACCATAACACACACACCTGCATACTGGCAGAACAACAACCCACCATTCACATTTACACTCAGAGAAATCCAACTGAAAGATTCCACAATGACCCATTCACAAAGGGGTTAATGTACATCCCTGTACCTGAAGACAAGAAGAATGACATCCTTGCTCACTCCCCAACCATAAGAATACAAGACTAAGAGGGAAAAAAAGGAAAACTTTCAATTTTGTTCCATACTGCCAAGAGGTCCCTGTATGATGCAAAGGAATAAGCCCAGATTTTTAGAGTCAGAGAGACCTGAGTTTGAATCTCAGCTTTCTGCTTTACTAAATCTGTGATCTGAGTTTAATATACTTGTCTATAAAATGGAGCTAGGGAGAACCTACATCATAAAATATTTCCTGTCCCAACTCATGTCTCAGGGACTTAAAATCAGTAATTATGAAACGGTCCAGTCTCTGCTAAAAATTTCCATCGATTTTCTTATAATTAAAAGCCAGGAGATTGGGCTAGAAAATCCTCTTCCAAGGTACCTTATGGCACTATGAAATTATGTTATATATAGATTCCTGAAGCTCCTAGTTACATGATAGTCCTTAGTTAGCCTTTGGGAATTACCACAATCTTGACATCAATCTTTTTTTCCCTAATCTTCCCAGTGATGAAATTTTTTTGCTTTAATTTAATATCTTTGTAGGTTGCCAAAGCTCTGTACTTAAGCTTTCGTATTTTAAGCTTGGGTCTTATGAATTTAAGTACCCTCACCTCATGGGTTACAGCCAAGATAAGCATTCTGCTAGATGCTGGCTATACTTATTCCAACTATCAATATATGCTTAAGAACTAGGGGATAAACATAGAATGGGTTTACAGACCTGTTCTGAGACTATCTCAGTTCAAACCTCCATCAATCCTGCCATTTGCAGTAATATGGATGGACCTAGAGAAGATCATACTGAGTGAAGTAAGTCAGACAGAGAAAGACAAATACCACATGATATCACTAATATGTGGAATCTAATAGATGACACAAATGAACTTATATACAAAACAGAAACAGACTCACAGACATAGAAAACAAAGTTATGGTTACCAGGGGGAAGGGGGATGGGAGGAGGGATAAATTAGGAGTTTGGTACTAACATATGCACACTACCATATATAAAATAGATAACCAACAAAGACCTACTATATAGCAGAGGGAACTATACTCAAGAATTTGTAATAACCTGTAAGGGAAAAGAATCTGAAAAATAATATATATATGTATAACTGAATCACTTTGCTGTACACCTGAAACTAACACAACATTGTAAATCAACTATACTTGAAAACAAACAAACAAATCAAAAAACTCCATCAATCTTGAGTGGTGAGCCATGCTGCCCTTATGGTTTCTGGGGGTTAATATTAGCTCTGAAAATAGAGGTGGGCAAATTTTGAAAAGTGAAACAAATATCAGTCTTTCTCTTTATAGTACTGAGCAAGTAGGTTTTATTATTTTAAACTAAACACCCTGGCAACACTTTTCTAAGGTTCTGAAATTAGGTGTTTTTATTTCCATTAAATTGTGTATGACTTTAAACAAACAAACAAACAAACAAAAAAGCAGCTGAAGATAAGAAGAAACGAACTGTGCATTTCAGCTCCCAGGAAGACAATAAACTGAAATCAATCTCAGTATTTAGTTAGTCAAAAACTTCACAATTTTCCAAAAGAGGGAGAAGGAAGACAATTCCTTCAAAAACACAACTAAGTGCTGTGCTCAGACCACTTGACTTCCTGTTTCATTATTGCTGCTCTTGCAGCAGTACCAGGCAGCACGGAACACAATGTATGTCTCATCTCCAGCCCCCACTTCCCACCCCCGGAAGGCCTTTCAAAGACCCTACCCAAGGTCCCTGCCACTGGATACTCAGAATAGTCCAATCTAGAACTTACCTTATTTTCAAAAATGTAGCCATTGGTTTGTGTATACTTCAAGTTGAATAATAGATATGATCTGTCTTCATGTTTGCTGATCTATCATCACATTAGATCCTTTAATATCGATCATATGTATTTTAAAGCTCCTATGATGGTTCAAAAATTTAGGTGACATCTGGGTCTGCCTTGTTTTCTCTTCATTTTTTTTTCTTGTTATTTTGATGGAATTCTGGATATTATGTTCAGATGAATAGTAAAGACCGAGGTAAATAATTTTCTCATCCATCTTCTATGTGGGTAGTTGAATCTCTTTTTTCAGTATTTTAGCTGGATTTGGGACTTGTTTTTCTACCTTCAGGGCACCACAGATTTCAAACATCTACAGGGTTGGGATGAAAGTATGTAATGCTTAGAGTGGGACCTGGGGCTCCATAATATAGTTTTTTGAGAATTGTATTACCATCCTCAGCTGTTGACTGCCCTTGCGTACCTGCTCCATGGGTGTTCCCTTTACTCTACTGCCCCTGTACTAGCACTAGCCTACTTCTGCTTATAACTTTGCATCAAGTTATACAGAGGGAGTGTTCTTGCTTGGTTCTACAGTTCCAATCTCAGTCTTAGGGAGGTCTTGTGATCTTGGACTACAGGAGTAAGAATTTTTCAGTGTTTCTTCCCCTTTATTGTAGCCAGAGTCTGCCTAGTGTTTGGGAAGGGTGGTGGTTTTGAAGGGAAAGAGTTTCCTGACCTTCACCCTGTAGTATTTATAATTGATAGTTGACTTATCTTTGTGTCATGCAGAATCATGTACTCCATAGATTTTCTCATTTCCACGTCCAGTGGCAGAGAGATTTTTTTTCCCTCTTTTAGTCGTCTGTGTTTGCTTGGGCCTTGGGAGCTGGAAGATTTCCTGCTCCTTCCCCACCAGCTTAAGTCTTTTGATTAATATAAGAGAAGGACATGGGGAAGAGTGGGATTTGGGTTCTGTAAGTCACTAGAGGGCTCTCAGCAGGTCTTCCATTCTGCCCTCAAACATTCTCTTGAATAGCCAGTGGAGGCCAATGTAACATAGTTCATGTGTGAATATAGATACCCCTTGGGTTCAGTGTTCTCAGTTATTCTAACCTGTCATGCCAGCCCATAATAAACTTACAAGAAATCATTAAAATTGTGGCTGTTTTATTTTTACCTATTTTTACAGCAGCCACCTCTTTCTTTTGTGCTCTGTCAACAGGGAAACAATTTGGTGTCCCATGTCTCCTTGTATAGGTCTAGCACTCTTTAGAACTTAATGCAGTTTGTTGCCCTGTAGACTCAACTCTCTAATGGATTTAAGGAAAACTGTAATATTTTTAATGGATAGGGTAGGAGCAATGTTCTCTTGTGGGCTCCTACATTGTAAGCAGAAGTGGAACTCTATATTGAAGTACTCTAATGTCAATTTCAGAAAATAAAATAGGTAAACTTTTAATTTCTAAAACATCTATGCTGTTTATTTATCTTTGGATTTATGTTTCAGATTAGTTGATGCCTTTTGCAATCAGAGACATTAGAGGCACAGACATGACTGACATTTTTCTAAGTTAAAGAAATTGAGAGCTTGAATTCCGCTCATCTCCTTGAACTTGTTTTCAAATACTCATCATGTCCATAACTTGTCATAGAAGTTCTTAAAGGGAATACTTTTCTGATGTGGATTCTTATTTTTAACTTTTTCTTATTGTGGTAAAAATACGTAGGATGAGGTTCACCCACTTAATAAAATATTAAATGTACAGCACATTATTGTTAACTATACATACAATATTGTACCGTGGACCTCTAGAACTTTTCATCTTGCATCACTGAAATGCATCTCCCCATTTCCTTCACCCCCCAGCCCTGGGAAGCCACCATTCTACTTTCTGCTTTTAACGATTCTGACTATCTTAGAGACCTCATATAACTGAATCATGCAGTATTTGTCCTTCTCCTACTTGCTAATTTCATTTAGCATAATGTCCTCAACATGGATGAGACTTGAAGACATTATTTCAAACTTTTGATCACAATCCATAGTCCTAACAGTACCACAATATTCATCTATCTTACGCGAGAGAAAATTGGCTGTTAAAACCAAGTATTACTTATGGTATTAAAAGTTGAATAAAACCACAAAATAAAATAAGAAAAATGCATTCTTGTTTCTTCAGTCAAGACTTTATTGTTGCTGCTGTTAAGTAAATCTTCCTATTTCATCTTGTATCAAGTAATCCCTACAATATAGTGAACAATGACACAATAGGGGAATTAACACAACTGAAAATAGTTCTTAAGCATCTTAGCAAGGATAAAGCCACATAGAAATTGCAGGCAATTGCAACAATAGTTAAATTGGTGGTCAAAAAGAAAAATGAGTCAGAGAACAGAATACCGAGAGAGGAAAATCCAAACTTCTAAACTCCTGAAATTGGTAGCATCAAAATGCGCCCCAACTGGAAGTAATTATAGTTAAAATTCATTGGCCTGACATAATCACCTGTTTCACATCATTATTTCTTCCAAATAAGCAAGTAGAGCAGATATTAGTTTGATGCAATGTAATATGAACAAGATTTGGAGTCATCAACCACGATTTAAATCTTGTACTCAGTTGTTCCATGACTTTGGATCACTTAGTTACTCACGTTGTTAATCTTGGTTTATTCATCTGTAAACTAGGTGCTAGTATCTAATTCCCAGGGTGTAAAGATTAAAGAAATGTATATAGAGGTACAATGTATATAGCACAGTTCCAATCACATAGAAAGTATCAATTTTCTTTGTCTAATCTTGTAACAGTTTTCACAGGACTTTGCAGTGCTTTATCCTTCTGCCTTCTTTTAAAACCCAGAGGCACCTGACATTGGTTCACCTTGGAATGGCTCAGCATCATCAGATAAATTCTCCCTGCTTTTAAGTCCTCTATCAATTACTGTCAGTGTAATTCAAGGGACAATTAATCACTTACTACTTATGAAACCTCTTCTCTTGCTGTCTTATGGCTAATCAGCAGCCTGATTTTCAAATTAACTGTTGGTGACTTTCTCTACCCCTTAATTCGTAAGCACCTTGAAAGCTGAGAGTGCCTTTAAGTTTTTCTCTTTCCAATAAAGTTTTAGCAAATACAGTAAATTGGAAAGTTGTCATGTTTTTGAAAATAAAGCATACTTGTACAAATCTATATTTAGTAAGACATTCAAGGGTCCCATTTATTTATATGGTTTGCCCCTGCACTGAATATTCTCATTCAACTATGCGTTTATAGCATTTAACATTTTCTGTCATTGTGTGTACGTTAATGTGTCTGTTTCAAGTAGTCTCTCTCCACTCAGCTTCAGGATTTCTAAATTGCTCCCTACTGTAACAAATCGAATTACATATCAGTGAATTTCCTTTATTACAACTTGAAGCTAACAAATTCTGTCTGGTGACCCAAAGAGTCTGCCAACCAAACAGGTAGATATGTTCTGTGGAAATAGTTTTTCTTAGTACCACATAGGACTTACATTATAGATTCATTTTCTGTATGAGATTTACATCATTGTTTGTCAAAACGTAGTACTTCATTGAATGATTCAGAAGGATCGTTAAAAGTATAGATTCCTCAGACATACTTAAATATTCTGATTAATGGAATAATATATAATAATAATAGTAATTATATAGTTGCAACTGCCAACTAAGAAACCACAGACAACTCAAAGTTTGATAATTTTTATGGACTTAGTGTTTATGGTGACAACCTACATTCCCTTCCCCACACCTCATATATTTCCTGCTTCTTCCTCTTGATTGCAAATTTCAGTGAGATCTTCCTTGCATGAATGATAACCTGTCAATTGTGAAGTTTTGATTAGAGAGATTAAAGGAAAGGTTAAAAAAAGAAGATGACACATAAATAACAGATAAGGTTCTTGCTACTTCCCTCTATGGGGCACTAATTCATTTATTTGTTTATTTTTTTTAAAAATTACTTATTGTATTTGTAGATTTACATTTATTTTTCACTCATAAAACATATTTATATATTTGTTGATTTCTTTGTCAGGCCCTATGTTGTGCTCTTCTCTATAGGTTTTCCTAACATTTTTCTGTCCTTAATATATTCTGGGTAAGCATATATATACATGTACCTGCAAACACACACACACACACAGCCCACAGCACTTGAAGTCCATGCTCTATACACATTTTAAGCCAAAGATTTTATTTTATACATCTCTATAACTCCATTCAAATCTCACAAAAATTCTCATTTCAGATGGGAATTCAGTGTGGAAACTGAGATAAGTAAAATAAGGTTACCCAATGTCACTCAGCTAGAATTTATCAGAACAAATCAGAACAAAAATTTAACACAGGATTATCTTTGCCCAAATCTATGCTATTAACTTTTAACTCCTCAGAAAAACCTAAGACTTCTAGAATTTCTCCTCTACATATTATGAGCAACTCCTAAATAATAATTTATATTACCCATGGCATCAATAAACAAAAAATAAATTGATGCATGTTGGTAAGAGACTGTAATGCTATCTGGTTTCTGACAGCTACATTCCTGTGTATTGGAAGGAGAAGGAATTAAATTGTTAAAAAACTAAGCCTATTGCTAGGGTAATTTTTATATATAAAAATAAAATGTAATAGTAAATAAATATTTATATTTAACATATACTCCAATCACTGATCTTGTACTTTCTTGCCACTTCTCACAAAAAGTATTTTATGAGTACTAATAATGGTGGTGATCTTTTTTGTAGAGAAACAATTCCCTTCGAAGCTGGTTTATAGGCAACAGAGATTAAGTAGATGGAGAAAGAAACTTAGAGGAAATCTTAGAGTCATATGCTTTGACAGTCAAGTGGAATATAGGACATTAACACAAGTTATGTCCTAACATGATTGAATTATGACAAATTCAAAAAATTCAAATCCATATAGGCACACACACATTGAGAGAGAGAGACACAGACAGAGACAGAAACAGAGAGAGTGGGATGCCTAGCTATATAAAAGAAAATTCAAGGATGATGTAACATTACAATTTTATATGTATGTCAGTGTCTTCATGCTCCCAAATCTGTTCTCTTTGTCTTTGCATGAAATAAACTCCCTTTAACATTTGCCTGATTAACTCCTGCCCATCCTTCAACAAACAGTTCAACAGCTCAGTGTTCACCTTTTTCAAGAGGATTTTCAAAATCCCTAAGTTTCTTTTCCTATGAGTTTGGAGCAGCGGATATGTTTGCAGCCATCATGTAATTACTAATTAGGACAGTTGCCTGATACAGACCATTTATACATCAGATATTGTCTACCATACCCTGACTAATATTAGAGTCAGAATTATCTTAGAATTATCTCTGTGCTTCTCATCTTCATGACTGTAAGTTCCCAGAGGATGGGGACTTTCTGATTTTACTAAGAATAGTGCACAAAATGGGTAATCCTAAAGATTTGTTTGAAATAGACTAACATAAGGAAACTAACATGTTTGTAGACTTGAATTTTAAAGTATTTCCTATATATATCCCATGTGCTCTGGTGGTTGATTACACACACATAACTACAAAACAAAACAAAACAAAACAACAACACATGTCCATTTCCCTGTACAGATTTAAACTATTTCCAAACTAGTTCCAATAAAAATAGAAATTGCCCTAATAAGCCTGGAGAGAAATTAGTCCTTCTACTTATTAGTGCTACTCCTTACTAAGTTTTGTTCTATTTTTTTTAAGATGGCAAAAATTTTCAAATTTTTGTCCAATAAAATCCCCCAAAGGTGGAGAGGTATTTCTGTGTGTATTTTGTGAAATTAAATAACATATCCAAAAGAGCAGTTAACCAATGGAAGGAACAGAAATATGGTCAGAGTTTTGCAGCATCTCATCACTTGGTAAAATACCTGACAATTCTATACATCGTTAGCCATACATGTTGTTTGTTTTCCTTTGGTTAAATGAAACACAGCCCAAAACAAAACTTCAAATATTTTTTCCCTTTTTCTTTGCTTTGTTTAGTTTGTGGTAAAAGTGTGCTTCTTTTGAAACATTATGATGCTAGATGATACTTTGTGGAAAATCAACCCTCCCTGGACGTGGAGAATCTAAACTTTGGATTATTGTCCTGTGGTGGAAGGTACCATCTCTATTTTTCTGTATGGGCTGTTTTTGTGCATTTATGTTATTATTTTTATTGTTAATTCTTGGACCTAAACTGTGAGGACCTTCATTAGATGTGGATGCTGTGTACTCACAAATTAGAGTTAAACTCTCCTGTAGTATGGCACTTATTCCTTACCCTTATGGAAAATTCTCAAATCTTCCTTCTAATTAAATATAGTACTTACACATTTAATACATGTCTATTGAAAATAAAGGACAGAAACATATTCTTACAAACAGGGTGCCTGTCATCTAACATTCCAGAAGAAAGCAGAGAATGCCATATCTGAAGACTTAATTTTTTTCCCACATTATCTTATTTGCTGCTGAGAAGTTCAGAGAATCCATGAATCATGATATTTTCTGGCCTAAATGGGTATATGAGATCATCTAAATCCAGTTTTTCCCTAATAATTTTGGCTCCAATATCCTTCTTACTGTACTTTATTCTATTTATAAATATCTTATGGATTTAACAATAAAATTATTATTGTGTGATACAGAAATAATTGGATGTTTTCTGAACTCTCCTTTATTTTTTCATCTTTAAAATGGAAATGAAATAGTACCTATCTCATGATATTGTTAGGTGGATTCATTTTATTAAATTTTAAAGCATTTTAAATAGTGCCTGTCACAAAAAGTTATAGAAATAAATAAATAACATTTAAGCTAAGTGTATTAATCATTTTTCTATAGAATTCACTTAAATAAAATTCTTAATATTCTTATTGCAAAGGAAAACTGTATAATTTTAAATTATAAGTACTACTTTGAGTTATTTATTTTTCCATGAGTGTGTATTGTCAGGAAATACATTTAAGCATTAATTGCTGTTTTGCTATGCAGATCCAAACTTATGTTAGGGCTTCCCTGGTGGCGCAGTGGTTGAGAGTCCGTCTGCTGATGCAGGGGACATGGGTTCGTGCCCCGGTCCGAGAAGATCCCACATGCTGCGGAGCAGCTGGGCCCGTGAGCCATGGCCGCTGAGCCTGCATGTCCAGAGCCTGTGCTCCACAACGGGGGAGGCCACAACAGTGAGAGGCCCGCATACCACAAAAAAACAAAAACAAACTTACGTTAAACTATAGGCTGAACTTTAATAAAACAGACAAAAAGTGCTCTTGACTTTTTGAGTTCTATTTTGACTTTTTGAGTTCTTTTTATAAATAATAAAAATAAATTTATTCATAAATAATAAACATTATTTTATATTTAAATTTAAAATTTTATATTTAATAAAAATTATTTGCTTAGAAATAACATAGGTTTGGGCTTCCCTGGTGGCGCAGTCGTTGAGAGTCCGCCTGCTGATGCAGAGGATGTGGGTTCGTGCCCTGGTCCAGGAAGATCCCACATGCCATGGAGCGGCTGGGCCCGTGAGCCATGGTCGCTGAGCCTGTGTGTCTGCAGCCTGTGCTCCGCAACGGGAGAGGCCACAACAGTGAGAGGCCCGTGTACCGCAGAAAAAAACAAAAACAAAACAACAACAACAAAAAAAACCACATAGGTTTGATAAATGTATTCTCACTAAAAAATAAATAGCCATAATTATCTTTATATCTTCACCACCTAGCACAGTTTTTTGTAGTACTAGAGATATCCTGAGTTAGCTAGTAAATTAGTTTGATCAAATAAATGAATCTAAGGTACCTTTAGAATATCTTGAGGCAAGTTTGTACAATTATCAACTTTATTCTCATCTTTAATTTTGTGCATTTGTATTACTAATATTTTCCATCTCTAACCACCGAACTCTAGTGGATTTTAAAGCAAAATGCTAACCTGAGGATAAAGACAATTTATAGAATTAAAAAACAAACAAAAATGACCCCAAGTGATAAACTGTATTACCAGCTCTATGATAATAAATAGACATATTTAGTAAATGGAATGAAATGAAAGCCCAAGGTGTTGAATAAACATGTGAATGAATAAATTTTCGATGCCCAAAGTTTAACTGCCTCCATCTGTGTATATGAAGTTCATGTTCTCTCATCAGAGGTATATTAATGCCAGGCTCCATTCTCATCAATACCCATCTTTGGAGCACCTACCACTGTGCATGGTAGTGATCTCTGGGAGGCACTCCAAAGCAAAAACAGCACTGTGTAGTGTTCCAGTCTTCCTATGGTCACCATCACATTCCATAGTGTTGTTGAAGAGATGGACTCTGCTTGTAATATAATTTGAAATGTTGGCACACAGTGATTTAAACTATAACTGCATGGCTGAGTTTAGCTATAGATTTTAAATAGGTTACCATGCTGTTTATAATTGGTGAACCCCCTCCTCCCAGCTCTTTTCTACCTGCTTACTCAGCACTAGCAATGCAACTAAGATAAAAGTTGAGAAAGGGAATTAAGACAGGCTTGAGAGATCCTTTAATTATTTGATTGATCGAAGGAAATGGATTTAAGTGATTTTCTGTCTGACTAGGAACTAGAGAAGGGAGGAAGTGAGCTATCCTCCTTGTGCAGCCAAGGACCCTGTTACAGGTTGAACTGTGTGCCCTCCAAATCCATATATTGAAGTCCTAACTCCAATGTGACTATATTTAAAGATAGGGCCTTGAGAGAGCTAATTAAGGTTAAATGGGGTCATATGGGTGGAGTCAGAATCTGATGGGATTTGTGTCCTTATAAGAAGAGGAAGAGACACCAGAGATAGATGTCTCTCCACTCATGCACAGAGGAAAGGCCATGTTAAGACATCCCAAAAGGTGGCCGTCTGCAATTCAGGAAGGTATTTGCAGAAACAACCCTGACGGCACCTTGATGTTGAACTTCCAGCTTCCAGAATTGTAAGAAATACATTTCTGTTGTTTAAGCCACCAACTCCGTGGTATTCTCAGCCTGAGTTGATGAATATAGTTCCCAAGAAGAGAGGTTAGAAGTGATCCCAGGCACAACTCTTTAGAATGGCCAAACGCTAGTCCAGGAGAGATTAGATGTGAGGCATGGATGGTGTGTGGGGGGTGCGGTTGTGAATCTTACCCCTGACAGAAGTTGTATCTTCTATATTACGTTGTGGATGGTTGCAGCAGGAGATTGTAAAACCTCTCCAGGATATTAACCAATCTAAAACAGACTTCCTAGTCCGCTAATCCCGTGGGTTCAGTTAGAGTATAATCTAGTGGTTTGTTTGCTGACTAAGTCTCAAAGATTGCCAAAGGCCATGTCAGGTTAGGATATTTGGGAGGTTAGATATTTACTAGGGCATCTATAAATTTATATTCTTCTCCTCCTTCCCCTTCTTCTTCTTTTTCTTCTTCTTCTTCTTCTTTTTCTAGTGAACCCATTTATATAACTGGAAAATAAATTCACTTGCTTGAAGAAAGAGAGCTATCTTGGTTCAGTTCTGTGTCCATCCATCTTTATATTTTAGAGGCCTCTGGAGTTGCTTTAAACTGAGGTTTAGACTGAATATGCCAAGTTTTCAAGAAATAATGAGGCCTTCATCAGTAAATGCAGATAAAATAAAATTGGAAAAAACTGGGCCAAGGTTTTTCTGGGGAAGTTTTGAACAGGACAGTTACACTGCATATTTCTAATATAAAGAAAGCATGGTATCATGGAGAAATCCAGGCAAGGAAAAGGGCAAGAAGTGTAGAAAGAAAATTAGTTATTGAAGAAGGTTACCTGAAGTACTAGAGTTAACCTGAAAGTTATTATTTTAATTTAGAGTAATATGGTTTATATAGAGAGATAACCAATCTAGTCATTACCTTGACCTCACTGTCTGATGTGTGACGAAAGCTCCTCGAGATACAAAAATGAATTTTAATAGGGCATATCAGAATGTATGTTTCAGACCCACTTGGTTTTAAATCTTTCTCCTGATCAATTAGGGACTTATGGGGACCTAAAGCCCTATCTGTCATTTGTATCTTGCAGTATGGAAAGAAGCATTTTCTCCAATTGTCATGAATCTGCAGACAATTGTTCTTTGAGAGGTTATGGTTGTTCCATCCCACAGTTTCAATAAATTGAGACAAGTTATAACTAGAATATGATAGAGAATTCTATTGAGAGCAGGCAAAGAAACTACAAAAAGAATGCATTGGGCTTCCCTGGTGGCGCACTGGTTGAGAGTCCCCCTGCCGATGCAGGGGACACGGGTTCGTGCCCCAGTCCAGGAGGATCCCACAGGCCACGGAGCGACTGGGCCCGTGAGCCATGGCTGCTGGGCCTGTGCGTCCGGAGCCTGTGCTCCACAACAGGAGAGACCACAACAGTGAGAGGCCCGCGTACCGCAAAAAAAAAATAAAATAAAAGCATTTATTTATCCTACTTTCAATGTGTTCAAAAGTAGCTGGAAGAGGGCAAGGTTTCTGTTGTTGTTCAGACAGTGGCAAGTGAAGGCAGCAAAGTAATCACAAGAATTAGTCGAGAGGCAGAGTTTGTGATGAGGACGTCCTCATCACAGAGTTTGTGATGAGGACGTCCTCATCACAATTTGTGATGAGGAAGTCCTCATCACAATCAAGTCCTGATTTCAATCCATAGGAGTAGGTATTTTGGAATCAGTAACTGTGGCTGCCTCAGGGAATGAGGTTGGAAGAAGCACAGTGGGTGTTCTGAAAACGCCATGACTTAGCCACAAGGAAACCAAATCCAAATAACTGGATGCTCGTCACCGGAGAATGTTTTCAGGTTCAGACGTCATGTAGACAGTAGTATCAATGGCTGGGCTACCAGAAAAAAGAATTAGAAACAACGACAGTAAGAAAAATCAGCTTTTCTTGCATCAAATTAGTAGTAATAACTAAAGAAGAGAAATCTTAGGAAGATAGTCCATCAAACTGATAAAGATGATAATGTCATGGGTGGACCTAGAGTATCATACTAAGCAAAGTAAGTCAGAAAGAGAAAGACACATACCTTATATGTGGAATCTAAACTATGACACAAATGAACCTATCTATGAAACAGAAACAGACTCATAGACATAGAGAACAGACTGGTGGTTGACAAGGTGTGGGGGAGGGTTGGGGAACGGTTGGAGTGGGAGGTTGAGGTCAGCAGATGCAAACTATTATATAGAGAATGGATAAACAACAAGGTTCTACTGTAAAGCACAGGGAACTATATTCAATATCCTGTGATAAACCATAATGGAAAAGAAAATGAAAAAAAGAACATATATGTATGTATAACTGAGTCACTTTTCTGTACAGCAGAAATTAACACAACATTGTAAATCAACTATACTTCAATAAAATTTAAAGAAAGTTGATAATGCCAAGCTGAAAAATCACAAACTCAAACTACAACACTATTGTGAAAGCACCTGTGTAACTGAAATAATTGGCGATTATATCCTAAGAACTGCAATCAAAATGAAAGCAAATACTGAGTTCCTTTCACATCTTTAATCTTGAAATATTAATGAATTAATCTGCACTCATTCTTATCCAAGAGACCCATTGTCTTTTGTGCCCTCTACACAGTTCACAAACTCAGTTGTGGTCAGACATGGACATCTATTTTTGTTTAAATGAACCATCCTCAACCTCCAAGTGTGAATAAAATGTGTACTGTACCCATTCCTTATTGTTTAAGTATGACATGTACTTTTTTCTCACAATCTAGATAAATAATTATAACTGATTTCTTCCTGAAGTTTCTAAGGGTATTAAAAGTATTACTTATAGATGTATTATAGGTATTTTATATATACTAAATAAATGGTTTCCAATAAGACAAATATTTAGGAGCTCAGCTAACCAGGACTTTAATGACCCTTCACATGTGTTGACTTCACAGGAATCTGTATATACCAATCTCATCTTCAAAGTTGTGCTCTAGTCCTGAACACTTCGTAAAGAATTTTGTTGCTATTAAGGCCTGCAAACAGCTGTTTATTTTTTTTCCAAAATCTCACTGCCCTTGGGATAATTTCTACAGTAAAAAATTTGCTTTCTCACTCCAGAATGGCCATGTGAGAAGTTCAGCAAACTCTCCTCCCAGTGAAACAAGCCTTTGATTGGTAAAAATTACTGTACAATTTAAAAGTATCTGAAAGTTTTCCTTGGAATACATAGAAAATGAAGAAATGTTTAATCAAGAAAATCTACCAAATATTTGTAAGAACAGTAAGAATGTGTGTGTGGGGTGTGTGTGTATGACTTAAGCCATGATTTGCTCTGGTACCGACTGCCATACCCAACTCAGTGTGAAGGAAGCTCTACTCTAGGTGACTATGGCCAAAGCCATGGGGACCCTCTTCTCCCAGCACCTAGTCTAAAGCCATGGTTTTTACTCCAGGAGGTGTATGCACCCAGAATCTCTCATCATCCTCAGCAATATACTGCAATACACCAAGTCCCCTACATGCAAAAAAGTTCCATTCTGAGAGCATGCTCGTAAGTCCAGCAAAGTTAGCCTGGGTACCCAACTAACACAATCAGCTAAATAGTACTGTATTGTAATAGGTTTAGAATACTTTTCACACAAATAATACGTGAACGACAAACAAACATAAAAAATAAAGAAAACATTTTTTAATCTTACAGTACCTTGAAACGTAAAGTAGTACCAGCTATATCACCACTGCTTTTACACATGCTTCAGGACATCCTGGGCTTGAAATAAAGATACTGTACTACTGTACACTATACAGTCCTGTACAGTAAAATACACAAAAGCACAACCACGTGTAAAGGATGCACATACGTGACAATGTATGCCAAACACATGGACTAACTTACGTGATTGGACATGCGCATGCACATTTGAATCTTTGAAAGTTCACAACTTGAAGGTTCGTATGTGAGGAACTTAACTGTAGTTCTAGTCCAGGTAGGTGAGACCAAAAGGATCTGAGTTTCCTCGCCCACCAAACACCCATTCATGAGGCAAAAGCTATAACCCAGGTACAGCAGGTTGAGACTATTGGGAATTCATTCACTTTGTCCCAGCTTGCTTGTACTTTGTAGTTCCATGATGACAGGACCAAACCAAGAAGACCAGGGGCTACCATCACCATGCAACACTCCACCCATAGAGCAGCATGCACATCTGGGAAAAACAAACCATTGTCCCCAGCTCCAGGCCCAGTGCAATGGCATAGATATTCTGCCCTGGGATGGGACATACTGGAAGGACAGAAATTTCTGCAGCCTTCCCTAAGGGGGCTGACTTTATTTGGAATAGAGCTTGCAAAGTTTATGCCTAAGGAACATCTTGGTGGTAAGCAAAGAAGAGAAGGTTAGTAGCTCCATGATAGTATTAGCAACAAGCAAGATATAAAAAACTGGCTCAAAGTTATGCAAAGAGATCTAGGAAAAGAGACAGTTAAGAAATCCCCTCCTGAGACTGAGAAAGTCTTAGAGATAGGCAACACCTTGCTGATGCAAAATGGCCACTTTAATTAGAATTAGATTGTGGAGCAATTTGCTCCCAGGGTGTTGTCACAAACAATAGAACTATCAGACAGTAAGGAGTGGAGAGGAATAGCTGGGTGTGATACCAAAAGAGGCAGACCAGCTAAAAGCTTAACTGGGAGTTCAGAGAGAGACCATGAGAGAGCTTGACTAAGACCACACTCATCCCTGATGGTCAGAGGACTGTGCACAAGCCAGCAGAAGCCACACACTGTGGGGGAAATAGACTTCACTGATCGGCTGCAGTCAAGTTCCTAAACAAAACAATAACAACAGGCCCTTGGGGATGGGGGTGAGGGCTGGGATGTGGTATCCAGAGTAGCTACAATCCATTATCTAAAATGTCCAGTTTTCAACAAAAATAAAGAGACATGCAAATAATAAGAAAGTGTGATACATATACAGGAAAAAAATACATGCACTAGGAACTTCCTTTGAGCGTGTCAAATGTAGGACTTTGCAAAGACATGAAAGCAACTTTTAGAACTATATTCAAAGAATTAAAGGAAGCTGTGTTTGAGGAATTAAATGAAGGTGATGACAATGTCTCATAAAAAGGATAATAGCAACAGAGATAGAAATCACAAAGGGAACCAAGTGGAAATTCTTCAGTTGAAAAGTATAATAACCAAAATTGAAAATTCACTAGGGGGGCTCAATAGCAGATTTGAGATGGAAGAAGACAGAGCCTGCAAATTTGAAGACAGATCAAGAATAGGCAATCTGAGAGAAAAGCAAATGAAAAATGAACAGAGCCTCAGAGAATGTGAAAACCACCAGTGCACCCACATATGCATAATGTGGGTACAGAAAGAGAAGAGAGAGGCAAAGAAGTCAAAAATATATTTGAAGATGTAATGGCTGAAAAGTTCTGATATTTTACAAAAATAACCAATCTGCACATCAAAGGAGCTCTGTGAATGTCAAAGAGATCTACACCTAGACACATTATAGTTAACACACTGAAGGACAAAGAGAAAGTCTTGAAAGTAGCAAGATTAAAATCACTCATCATGTATATAGAAACCCTGATAAGACTAACAGCTGACATCTCATCATAATTATATTCTTTTTCCTATATAAAATGGGGGTAATTCTAATAATAAATTATTTATTTGAAATTATAAGGCAATGGCACATAAAGGTATAATTCTAGGTGACAAAGTTGCTTGATAACAACTCCCTCAGTGCTTTTTTACCTTCACTAAATGACACACACCTATAATTTTAATACATAAACTACAGGTCTTAATTTATAAGTGCTTTTAGTCTTGAATTCATGTAGAAAACAGAATATGGTAGCAAAAATATTTATAACACAGGTTTGCATATGGTGAGTGCTGAGTATTGTATGAATTGGTATAGACTGTATTATTTTACTTACCTCACGGAAGACCCTGCACACAAAACTGAGTTTCATGGCTACCAAGTTGCTATTGAAATAATGGAATAATAATTTAAAATTTATAAATTTATGTATGTGAAATTTAATGAGAAAGTAGTCCCTTATTTGATGAGAGATTTCAACAAAGTTGTTTTTTTCTGTCCTTTCTTTTTTTATTGGAGTATAATTGCTTTACAATGTTGTGTTAGTTTCTGCTGTACAAGGAAGTGAATCAGCTACATATACACGTATCCCCTCCCTCTTAGACCTCTCCCACCCGCCCCATCCCACTCATCTAGGTCATCCCAGAGCACTGAGCTGAGCTTCCTGTGCTATACAGCAGGTTCCCACTTGCTATCTATTTTACACAGGGTAGTGTATATATGTCAGACCTAATCTCCCAATTCGTCCCACCCTCCCCTTCCCCCACTGTGTCCACATGTCCATTCTCTACATCTACATCTCTATTCATGCCTTGGAACTATGTTCAGCTGTACCATTTTTCCAGATTCCACATACATATATTAATACACAATATTTGTTTTTCTCTTTCTGGATAACTTCACTCTGTATGACAGTCTCTAGGTCTATCCACATCTCTACAAATGACCCAATTTTGTTCCTTTTTATGGCTGAGTAATATTCCATTGTATATATGTACCACATCTTCTTTATCCATTCATCTGTTGATGGACACTTAGGTTGTTTCCATATCCTGACTATTGTAAATAGTGCTGCAATGAACATTGGGCTACATGTGTTTTTTTGAATTATGGTTTTCTCAGGGTATATGCCCAGGAGTGGGATTGCTGGGTCATATGGTAGTTCTATTTTTAGTTTTGTAAGGAACCTAGATCTTGTTCTCCATAGTGGCTGTATCAATTTACATTCCCACCAACAGGGCAAGAGGGTTCCCTTTTCTGCACACCTTCTCCAGAATTTATTGTTTGTAGATTTTTTGATGATGGCCATTGTGACTGGTGTGAGGTGATATCTAATTGTACTTTTTAAAAAATTAATTAATTAATTAATTTTTGGCTGTTTTGGGTCTTTGTTGCTGTGTGCAGGCTTTCTCTAGATGTGGCGAGCAGGGGCTACTCTTTGTTGCGGTGCACAGGCTTCTCATTACAGTGGCTGCACTTGTTGCGGAGCACAGGCCCTAGGCATGCAGGCTTCAGTAGTTGTGGAACATAGGCTCAGTAGTTGTGGCTTGCAAGTTCTAGAGCACAGTCCCAGTAGTTGTGGTGCACAGGTTTAGTTGCTCTGGGATAGGTGGAATCTTCCCAGACCAGGGTTCCAACCTGTGTGCCCTGCATTGGAAGGTGCATTCTTAACCACTGTGCCACCAGGGAAGTCCAAACTCATTGTACTTTTGATTTGCATTTCTCTAATAATTAGTGATATTGAGCATCTTTTCATGTGAGTCTTGGCCATCTATCTGTATGTCTTCTTTGGAGAAATGTTTATTTAAGTTTTCTGCCCATTTTTTGATTGGGTTGTTTGTTTATTTTGATATTGAGCTGTATGAGTTTTTTGTATATTTTGTATATTTTTTGTATCCTTTGTCCATTGCTACATTTGTGAATATTTTCTCCCATTCTGAGGGTTGTCTATTCATCTTTTTTATAGTTTCCTTTGCTGTGCAAAAGCTTTTAAGTTTCATTAGGTCCCATTTGTTTATTTTTGGTTTTATTTCCATTACTCTAGGAGGTGGATCAAAAAAGATCTTGCTGTGATTTATGTCAAAGCGTGTTCTTCCTATGTTTTCCTCTAAGAGTTTTTATAGTGTCTGGTCTTACATTTAGGTCTTTAATCTATTTTGAGTTTATTTTTTTGTATGGTGTTAGGGAGTGTTCTAATTTCATTCTTTTACATGTAGCTGTCTAGTTTTCCCAGCACCAGTTATTGAAGGAACTGTCTTTTCTCCCTTGTATATTCTTGCCACCTTTATGAAAAATAAGGTGACCATATGTGTGTGGGTTTATCTCTGGGTTTTCCATCCTGTTCCATTGATCTATATTTCTGTTTTTGTGCCAATACCATACTGTTTTGATTACTGTAGCTTTGTACTATAGTCTGAAGTCAGGGACCCTGATTCCTCCAGCTCTGCTTTTCTTTCTCAAGATTGCTTTGGCTATTCAGACTCTTTTGTTTTTCCATACAAATTGTAAAATCTTTTGTTTTAATTCGGTGAAAAATGCCGTTGGTAATTTGATAAGGATTGCATTCAATCTATAGATTACTTTGGGTAGTATAGTCAGTTTCACAATATTGATTTTTCCCATCCAAGAACATGGTATATCTCTCCACCTCTTTGTGTTATCTTTGATTTCTTTCATCAGTGTTTTTTGTTTTTTTAACATATTTATTGGAGTATAATTGCTTTATAATGGTGTGAGAGTTTCTGCTTTATAACAATGTGAATCAGCTATATATATACATATATCCCCACATCTCCTGCCTCTTGTGTCTCCCTCTCACCCTCCCTATCCCACCACTCTAGGTGGTCACAAAGCACCGAGCTGATCTCCCTGTGCTATACAGCTGTTTCATCAGTGTTTTATAGTTTTCTGAGTACAGGTCTTTTTCTTCTGTAGGTAGGTTTATTCCTAGGTATTTTATTCTTTTTGTTGCAATGGTAAATGGGATTGTTTCCTTAGTTTCTCTTTCCAGTCTTTGGTTGTTAGTGTATAGGAATGCAAGAGATTTCTGAGCATTAAGTTTGTATCCTGCAACTTTGCCAGACTTATTGATTAGCTCTAGTAGTATTCTGGTGACATCTTTAGGATTTTCTATGTATAGTGCCAAGTCATCTGCAAAGAATGACAGTTTTACTTCTTTTCCAATTTGGATTCCTTTTATTTCTTTTTCTTCCCTGATTGCCATGACTAGGACTTCCAAACTATGTTGAATAATACTGGTGAGAGTGGACATCCTTTTCTTGTTCCTGATCTTAGAGGAAATGCTTTGTTTTTTGTCATTGAGAATGATGCATGCTGTGGGTTTGTCATATATGGCCTTTATTATGTTGAGGTAGGTTCCCTCTATGCCCATTTTCTGTAGAGTTTTTTTTTTTATCATAAATCGGTGTTGAAATTTGTCAAAAGCTTTTTCTGCATCTATTGAGATGATCATATGGTTTTTTTCTTTAATTTGTTAATAAGTCTATCACATTTATTGATTTGCATATATTGTAGAACACTTGCATCCCTGGGATAAATTCCACTTGACAATGGTGTATGATCCTTTCAATGTGTTGTTGGATTCTGTTTGCTAGTATTTTGTGGAGATTTCTGTGTCTGTGTTATCAGTGATATCAGTCTGTAATTTTCTTTTTTGTGTGTGTGATATCTTTGTCTGGTTTTGGCACCAGGGTGATGGTGGCCTCATAGAACAAGTTTGGGAGTGTTCCTGCCTCTGCAATTATTTGGAAGAGTTTGAGAAGGATAGCTGTTAGGTATTCTCTAAATGTTTGATAGAATTTGCCTGTGAAGCCATCTGTTTGTGGACTTTTATTTTTTGGAAGATTTTTAATCACGGTTTCAATTTCATTACTTGTGATTGGACTGTTCATATTTTCTATTTCTTCCTGGTTCAGTCTTGGAAATTTGTACATTTCCAAAGATTTGTCCATTTCTTCCAGGTTGTCCATTTTATTGGCATATTTGTTTGTAGTAATCGCTCATGATCCTTTGCATTTCTGCAGTGTCAATTGTTACTTCTCCTTTTTCATTTCTAATTTTATTGAGTCCTCTCCCTTTTTCTTCTTGATGAGTCTGGCTAAAGGTTTATTCATTTTGTTTATCCTTTCAAAGAACAAACTTTTAGTTTTATTGATCTTTGCTATTGTTTTCTTTGTTTCTGTTTCATTTATTTATGTTCTGATCTTTATGATTTCTTTCTACTAACTTTGTTTTGTTTGTTTGTTTTTATTCTTCTTTCTCTAGCTGCTTTATGTGTAAGGTTAAATTGTTTATTTGAGATTTTTCTTGTTTCTTGAGGTGAGATTGAATTGCTATAAAGTTCCCTCTTAGAAATGTTTTTGCTGTGTGCCATAGGTTTTGGGTTGTAGTGTTTTCATTGTCATTTGTTTTTATGTAATTTTTTATTTCCTCTTTGATTTCTTCAGTGATCTCTTAGTTATTCAGTAGTGCACTCTTTAGCCTCCATGTGTTTGTGTTTTCTACAGTTTTTTTCCTGTGATTGAATTCTAATCTTAAAGTGTTGTGCTCAGAAAAGATGTTTGATATGATTTCAATTTTCTTAAATTTTCCAAGACTTGATTTGTGGCCCATGATGTGACCTATCTTGGAGAATGTTCCCTGTTCAATTGAGAAGAAAGTGTATCCTTCCACTTTCAGGTGGAATGTCCTTTAAATATCATTTAAGTCTATCTAGTCTAATGTGTCATTTAAGGCTTGTGTTTCCTTATTAATTTCCTGTGTGGGTGATCTGTCCATTGGTGTAAGCGGGGTGTTAAGGTCCCCCACTATTACTGTGTTACTGTCAATTTCCCATTCACAGCTGTTAGAATTTGCCTTATGTATTGAGGTGCTCCTATGTTGGGTGCATAAATATTTATAATTGTTATATCTTCTTCTTGGATTGATCCCTTGATCATTATATAGTGTCCATCCTGATCCCTTGTAACTGTCTTTATTTTAAAGTCTATTTTTTCTGATATGAGTA
Source organism: Stenella coeruleoalba (assembly GCF_951394435.1). Classification (NCBI taxonomy): domain Eukaryota; kingdom Metazoa; phylum Chordata; class Mammalia; order Artiodactyla; family Delphinidae; genus Stenella; species Stenella coeruleoalba. The sequence continues at coordinate 10,685,586 of NC_137151.1, forward strand.
TTGCAACTCCAGCTTTATTTTGATTTTCATTTGCATGGAATATCTTTTTCCATCCCCTCACTTTCAGTCTGTATGTGTCCCTAGGTCTGAAGTGGGTCTCTTGTAGACAGCATATATCCAGACCTTGTTTTTGAATCCATTGAGCCAGTTTGTGTCTTTTGGTTGGAGCATTTAATCCATTTACATTCAAGAAATGTTCCTATTACCATTTTGTTAATTGTTTTAGGTTTGTTTTTGTGGGTCTTTTTCCTTCAATTTAATTTTTGTTAGTTTGATTAATATGTGCCTGGGTGTGTTTCTCCTTGGGTTTATCCTGTATGGGACTCTCTGGGCTTCCTGGACTTGGGTGGCTATTTCCTTTCCCATTATAATCAAAGTTTTCAACTATAATCTTTTCAAATATTTTCTCAGACCCTTTCTCTTTCTCTTCTTCTGGGACCCCTATAATTTGAATGTTGGTGTGTTTAATGTTGTCCCAGAGGTCTCTCAGACTGTCCTCAATTCTTTTCATTCTTTATTCTGTTCCTTGGCAGTTATTTCCACCATTCCATCCTCCAGCTCACTTATTTGTCCTTCTGCTTCAGTTATTCTGCTATTGATTCCTTTTACTGTATTTTTAATTTCAGTTATTGTGTTGTTCATCACTGTTTGTTTGTTCATTAGTTCTTCTAGGTCCTTGTTAAACATTTCTTGTATTTTCTCTATCTGTGCTTCCATTCTATTTCCGAGATCTTGGATCATCTTTACTATCATTACTCTGAATTATTTTTCAGGTAGGTGACTATTTCCTCTTCATTTATCTGGTCTTTTAGGTTTTTACCTTGCTCTTTGATCTGTCACATATTTTTTGTCATCTCATTGTTTTTTGATGGGGGGCTGTGTTCCTGTTTTACTGGTTGTTTGCTTGAGGCATCAAGCACTGGAGTTTACAGGGAGTAGTGTAGATCTGGGTCTTGGTGCCAAGATGAGGACCTCCAGGAGACCTCACTCTAATTAATATTCTCTGGGGTCTGAGGTTCTCTGTCAGTCCAGCAGTTTGGACTTGGTGCTCCCACCACAGGAGCTCAGACCTGACCCCTGGCCTGGGAATCAAGATTCCACAAGCCACACAGCATGGCAAAAAAAAAAAAAAAAAAAAAAAAAAAGGCCAGAAAAGGCTTTGGCTGTTGGGGGCAGGGCTAGGTGTGAGCAGGACTAAGGTGGGCAGGGCTTAGGCAGGGGATGAGGCCTATACTCAGTACCAGTGCAGCTGGAAGAGGTTCTGGGGTGGGTAGCAGGTGTGGGGCTTAGGCTCAGCATAGCCAGAGGTGGCCTCAGAGGGTGGAGGTTTAGGCCTTGGACCCCAGCAGATGGGGGAAGTGTTTTCCCCATTCTCCTCTGAACTCCCAGTACCCCGAAGGTTTCTCCCTATCCCTGCTGATTCCCTTGCTGTGCATGTGCCCCTCTGGGCTTGGGAAACCCTCCCCTCCCCCAGCTTCCCTTCAGGGGTACCAGTCCTGTCCCACCTCCATTCCACCTCCTCCCCCTCCCCTCCCTTCTCCCCACATCCTACCCGGTCATGAGGGGTTCCTCCTATCCCCTTAGGTGTCCATGGTCCCCCACCAGTGCCTGGAGGTTACTGCAGTTGTGAGGAGATGCAAACTCCTCATCTTCCTACTCTGTCATCTTGACACCACCACACCCCTCTGAGATTTCAACAAAGTGTTGAAGTAAAAGTCCCAACTTGATAATGGACTATATCTGAGGAGGTAACTGATCCATCCCACCTAAATTGAAATAGGTGCTGTGCGTTTTGGAATCCCAAATTAGATACAGCCTTTTTCTGGCAATTCCAGGATCCCTGCACACATAGCCACTAATACAAAACTATAAGCTCTATACGTTCTGTCATATCCACAATTCCTATATGTAGGACTCCTATTCCCTCATTCTAAAATCTAAGTAGACATATATAAAGGATACAAACTATTAGGTATAAAATGAGCTACATATTATACAACATGGGGAATATAACATATTTTATAATAACTATAAATGGAGTATAAACTTTAAAAATTGTGAATCACTATATCGTACACTTGTAACTTATATAATACTATACATCAACTCTAGTTCAATAAAATAAATTAAATATAATGTAAATGGGCATACAATGTTCGAAGTACATTTGAAGGAAATAATTAATGTGAAAAGGCTAAGATAAAAAGACACAAAACTTGTATCAGAGGGTATAGGTCAAATTGAGGGAGTATAAGAGTTTAAAATATATGACTCTGCAAGGGATTTTTAGGGAGGTGAAACTATTCTCTATGGTACCATTGTGGATATCTGACATTATGCACTTGTCAGTACCCATTGCACCAAATGGCACAGAATGAAATCTCTGTCAAAACTTTAGCTGAACATGGGACTAAAAAGCAAAAACTTTTGTGAACACACACAAGGAACAGTCTTTGTAAAAATAGTTAGAAAAAAAAAAGAAAGAAAATGGGCAGACTATGAGAGAAAACGAGAGACTGAAGAGTTGGGAATGACTCCAACATATGAATTTAAAGGGGAAGGAAATAGGAAATACACAGAGGAAATAATTAATATGTAGTTATAATAATTCCTAGTGGTTAAAATAACTCATATATAGATATAATAATATATATGTCACTATACATAATTCTTTCTCAACTGGGAAGTGATATGATCCTTTAGATTAAAAGGGCTGAATACCACTAAGGATAAGTTATTTCTTAATGATCCACAATTAGACATATTGCTATGAAATTTAACACAGTAAAATAATGTCCTAAAAATATTCTAGAATGGTAGAGAAATATGAACTACTTTTTATAAGATGTCTTATCAATAACAACGGAAGCTGAATTTTATAAGAAAATTTTATAAGAAGGGATTGCTAAAGTTTCTGAGTAAAAAATAAAGGCATAAAGATAATATTTAGAGTTAGTGAAAAGTTTCTGTCCCCACTGCCCGTGAACCACCAGCAGATTGGGTCTACAAAATTCTGAGGAAAAATAATTTTGATCATGAACTTCAGCTTAAGCATTCCTAAAACATGTATTCAAAATGTTGCCACTGCAAAGAAGGAATACATTTCTGTTTCACACACAATTTCTTAGGAGAATACTTGAAGATGTAGCTAACCAAGATAACTGTCACAAAAGTGAAACACCTGGATTATAATCACAGATTTTAGTGAGGAAATCTCAGGATAGCTACTGTCGATAATCCTGGCAAGTATTTTATTTGGTCTGAATTTGTATCCTAATTCAGACGCCTGAGTGAAGCATGTTTTTCAGGATAAAAATGGAATGGTTTCAGTAAAGTAGATAACCTCAGTAATGTAAGATATTCATGACATGATGAATAAAGAAAAACTAACAAAGAGAAAGAAAGTTAAAAAAACTCAGGGGCAAACTAACTAATAAGCAAAAGAAAGGCACAAGAAAGTTGTTTACTCAATAAAGTAAACCAAACTATATCATATTTTGAATATTTGATGGGGTGAAAGGACAGTCTAAAATACTTGCAATTGTCTCCCCTGATTGTCACAGGGGTTGTGCATTGGATTTATAAAAGAGGTAGTGCATTCCTAGGATTCTGACTTTATCATGAACATTCTTGCTATAAAACTAACAATAAATCATCACATAGTGATTTTCATGTTACAAACAAAATATAGAAAAAAGGGCAGAAAATGTAATTATGATTCCAGAGCTTAATATAAATAATTTCATTAAAAATGCAGATGATAAATTAAACAAGTAGAAGCAGAAAATGAAAAGGCTTTAAACAGGTCAGGATGTTAATATATCAATTCATAAAGGAAGAAGCTGAGACATTATAAAACTGGTAGAATAGGAAACATAAACTTTAGTATATATATGTGCAATCTGCGTGAGTGTGTTTGTGTGTGTTATATAATGAGGCCCAAAGAAGAAGAAAAGGTAGAGATATAGTGAAAAATTTGGAAACTGAGGAAAAGGAGATGAGGACATCTTAGCAAGTTATATTTTCAACTTTCATAAGAAAATACACAGGTAATTGCTAAAATTCATGAATAAACCAATAAAGACATAAAAATATTATTTCCGGTTAATTGAAAGTATCTGCCTCCATTGTCCATGAGCTCCCAGCAGCTGAATGCCAGGCTCTTGTAGGAGACCTTAATGAGCCTCATTTGAATACATCCTTTCTTCTAATGGCGGAGGACAACGACAAGCAAACTTATCTTCTAGAGCGACCCTGGGGGCGGTGGAAGAAATATCCTTGACACTAACAGGTAAGAGGAAATAGAAGAAATTGGTCCCTGCTGTGTTTGTGTTCTGTGACTAATACAAATGCTTCTCAAACATAGTCCTCTTCCTTTGCTAGTGCAGAAATGTCATGTTGCCCATGTTGAAGAGAAAATGGAGAATAAGAACTTAGAATCTTGCCCAGCAATTTGACAGAATGCTTGGATGTTTGTTGAATGTAATAATTGTTTGTAATTTTTATGTTTTTAATTTCATTTTTCTAGTTCTACATTGTATAACAGTATCGGTCTGAAATGAATTGAGGGGAAAAGATCTCATCATTTACCCTAGGCATCTAGAAAAGCACTGCTTTACAGCATTTAGCCACCATGTATCTTTGGTTTATTTCAGGTTCAATTCACTAGTGTCTAGCATGATGGCTGCCATCTGTGTAATTGTGACTCAAGTAATATTTCTGAGTGAATGAATGAAGGAAGAAATGCCTCAAACACAAAAAAATTAAGAAGTATTTATTGAGTGTTCAAAAATAAAAACTGGCTGCCTTTGGGGAACAGGTCTGGGAGGGCAGACAGATGAGTAAGGGGATGCCTTTCATTGTAGTCTTTTATGTGGCTTAATTGTTACCACTAAAATGTGAGCAGAAATAAGGCTTTTAAATGGAGAAGAGAACTCATGTGAAGGATTGGTAATTTCCATAGAGTTTAGACATCGTCATAAAAAATTAATTGAAAAAACCGGAAAATCCTAATTTGTATTTTAGACATGTTTTGTTCTCTTTCCATATAGAAAATAGTAGCACTCAGTAAAATACCAGGGTTGATGTGTGTGTGTGTGTGTGTGTGTGTGTGTGTGTGTGTGTGTAACTTTTTTCCTCAGTCCACTGACATAATAATATAATCCTGGGATAAGCAAGATACATCTGTCATATCTATGAGAATCTCCAGGGCAGGTGCCATACTTTTTTCCTTTCGTTATACTCTATGATGACTAACATTTCAAAAACCACTGGGATGAAGTGACAGAGTAGCATGGACATATATACACTACCAAATGTAAAATAGATAGCTAGTGGGAAGCTGCTGCATAGCACAGGGAAATCAGTTTGATGCTTTGTGACCACCTAGAGGGGTGGGATAGGGAGGGTGGGAGGGAGACGCAAGATGGAGGGGATATGAGGATATATGTGTACATAGAGCTGACTCACTTTGTTATACATCAGAAACTAACACAACATTGTAAAGCAATTATACTCCAATAAAAGTAAATATAAAAAAAAGAAAAAATTTCTTCAAAGCTCAGTTATGAACCAATCCAGAAGAGAAAAGAGCCACCTTCTTTCCTCTCTCTGTTAACATGAAGCCCTCCAACATCGGCTACAATGATTTTGTATTTTTAAAGACAGAAGGATTTCCCTTTCTCTAAAGAACATGAAAGCAGGCTATTTAAGAGTCACCTTGTTGGATCAGAATCCTTCACAAGAAGGATTGAATGAAGTAGTGAAGAGCATTCATTTGCTGTCTGCTGTTGTTTCTAGCCTTGTGGTTTGGGTAGAAATGTAGCAAATGCCTAGTATGTGTAGGACTCCGTGGAACTCACTCAAATGAAGAAAAAAAAAGCACCTGTTTTTGAACCTGGTTTCAACTATGACTAACAAGATGAGAATCATTAGAAGCAGCATCAACCACCTTAGGAGTAAAGGAAAAAGCCAATTATCTTGCAGTGAGAGATGAACACCATTATAAATAGACCTTAGAAAATGTAAACGACAAGATGTTGAACATGAGACTCTTCAGGCTCATTCCAATTGGTAAAATGGTAATTTTACCCTCGTCCCCTTCTTATGACAGTCAAGAAAAATTGCTTCCATATGAAGAATTATTGTATTATACATATATGCAACATGAAGAAATGTTAATTCTTCAGGGAAATTTTCCCTTAGGCTTTCAATCTGATTTTGAAATGGATGGAGTGAATGCCGGTATTTCATTATTGAAACCCCCCTAGGAAGGTATTTTGACTTGCCTAGTAAATTGTGAATGTCATGTTGATTTTCTTCTTATTACTCCACTAGAGGATGGTATTGACTCCTTGTGAAAATCAGCCATGTGGAGAAACAAGCTACAAAATGTCTGTCCTTAATCTTCTTTCATCTCAGTGTTAAGAAGCAAGGAAGAAGTAATATATTCACACTATGTTTGCAGCTATGGCTACTTACCCTAACTCATGACATTTTGAAATACTTACGTACCATACAGCTAGATAATAAGATAAAATTTTAGTAATGCCTGCTGAACTTTAAAAACTATCTACATGTCCTTTACTATGGTTGATCATTCCTATAATCCATAAGTTATACTGTACAAAGAGTTTTCATTTATCATTGGAAGACTGGAGAAATCAAGCAAATTGCCCCAAACCACTCAGTCAATAAGGAGTAGAAACATGGACTTTGGAACTTGCCTTCTGTCCCCAAACCATAGCTTCCTCACAAGAGAAATCAGGATACACCCCTGAAAGGTAAGTTTTCCTTGCAAATGTCATTCATAGGAAAGTTATGCATGCATATCGCAGAGTTGGTTGGCTGTGGTTGTTTTCTCTTGCTGCGGTGAGTTTTCAAGTTTATGTGCTGGCAGTGCTTCTGTCCTTTGTATTTTTAAAGGATCATGTGTTACTCTTGCCCCCAGTCTTAAGGAGTATAATATTTCAAGCCTCAGGGCTTGCTTCAAACACCTCTTCTTTCCCCAAGATCTCCAGCTGAACTTCAAGTCAACGCTTTTCTCCTCACTACTTACAGATTCAGTCCAATTCCGGTTCCTTATGTTGTACTTGGCAGGAGTTACCAACAATCTCAGCTCTACCTTCCAGATGGGAAAGACTTCACACTTACTTTACATTTTGGATACCATGTCAAAGTGAGAGACACCAGCACCTTGATATCTTAGCATCTGAAACATAATCAGCAATAGACATCTTTTTCTCTGTCATTGTCAGTAGTTCTCAGAGGGTCATACCCAGACTAGCAGCATTAACTGGAAAATTGTTAGAAATATAAATTTCTGGGTCTGTCCGTTCTGAAAAGTCAGATTCAAAATATACACATATATGGACTAATGCACAAACATACACAAATAATGAGATTTAGAGTCATTTTATTGATGATGGCCAGTTGATAGTTTTACTCTGAAAAATAATCATTTAAAAACTTTAAAAAAATTGTATCATGGAAAACAATCTGAGCATTTTGGCACTAAGAATGTTCAACAAAGGTGAATTAAATTCTATGATTTTCTCTGCTGCTATTCATGGACGTCTATTACCTTGACAGAACAGTGACTTGTAAAAATAACCTTGATCCTACTTAGCAAATACCTAACATATTTACTATTTAAGATGTGCCTGCTGCCTGTTTATTGGAATGAAACTACACAGGCAAAAATGGAGACAGGTGAACTAGAAAGGAATCTTAATATCTAGCCATATGATTGATTAGATATAATACATAGGATGGGATCCATTCATTCTGCAAATTAGAAAAAATAAAGACCACAGTTGAAATGGTAGTAAGCATTATTTGGGTCACATTTTTTTTTTGGCCATGCGGCATGTGGGATCTTACTTCCCCTGCCAGGGATTGAACACGGGACCTTGGCAGTGACAGCGTGGAGTCCTAACCACTGTACCGCCAGGGAATTCCCTATTTGATGAAGAACTGACATCATTTCTTCACCATTATGTTGGGACATGAGAGAACATGCCAGAGCAAATTAGATGTTATCCAGTTATGCCCCTCATTTTACAAATAAGGAAACTGAGACCGAGAAAGGGGAATAAATTTTACTCTAGATTACATAGCAGGAGAGCGGTAGAGTCTTCAGCTCCTTAAGGAGGACACTTTTGGATTGTAGGAGATACCTATGCATCGCAAAGGGAAAAAATAAAGGATTTGCCATTGCTCTTTTAGTAAATGCTCTAAGAATGAGAGGTCTGGGGGCTAGAACAAACAGTAAATTCTCTGGCAGCTTTGAGCTTTCTAGGGCAGGTGTTTTGTAAGGGACTGGGGTCATCCTAGGGACAGTGCCTTATGCTCTTAGAAGCCTTGCTGGAGTTTGGTCACCTCTTAGTGCAGATGTTTGGACAAAGTCATTACGTGTCAAGAGTTGGGCAGTTCTCAGCCCCAAATTAGAAACAACTTAAATATCCAGCAACAGGGGAATGGATACATAAACCCCTCAGCAATAAAGATGAATCAAGTTGTAATACACATGACAACATGATTAAACCTCAAAACCACAAGACTCTGCAAAATAGTAGTGAGGTGGATGGACCTAGAGTCTGTCATACAGAGTGAAGTAAGCCAGAAAGAGAAAAACAAATACCGTATGCTAACACATATATATGGAATCTAAAAAACAGGTTCTGAAGAACCTAGGGGTAGGATAGGAATAAAGACACGGACATAGAGAATGGACTCGAGGAAACGGGGAGGGAGAAGGGTACGGGATGAAGTGAGAGAGTGGCATGGACATATATACACTACCAAATGTAAAATAGATAGCTAGTGGGAAGCAGCTGCATAGCACAGGGAGATCAGCTCAGTGCTTTGTGACCACCTAGAGGGTGGGAGGGAGACACAAGAAGGAGGAGATATGGGGATATATGTATAGCTGATTCACTTTGTTCTAAAGCAGAAAATAACACACCATTGTAAAGCAATTATACTCCAATAAAGATTTAAAAAAAAATAAAGCTGTACACTGGAGTGCATCCTGTGTGCATCTATTCACATGAACGATGAAAAAAAATTGGTGATGAAAAAAAATCAGAAAAATAGTTTCTCTCTAGATGAAAAGGGGATTTTTTTGTGTTGTCTCTCCTGGTCTTCCATTTGTAACACTTCTCTCATCGATCTATGATTGTCATTAACTAACTTTCCCTGTGAGCTCCTTGTGTCTTACTTACCTTCCAAACACCAGGAATTTTCTCAAGTTCTGGTTCAATGGTTGTTGACAACTTAGTGTTTATGTGACTAAACTAAAACCTGGTCTCATTGAGTTTGATGGTAGCATTTCCAGGGAAGAAGTCCCAGTTTATCCTTCTCTCTCCCCTGAGCAAATAGCAAAGAGGGCTTGAGAAATCATTGTACTTGCAATATATTTTATTATCCACTCAAGTCTGTTATCCATTTGGAATTATCTCAGAGGGCATATCTATGTCACAATATAAACTTTCTAGCTAGAAGAAAAAGAAAATAACACAAAATACCCCGCATTTAATTACTGCAATAAACGGAAAAAGCATAAAATTCAAGACTGGAAAACGCTGAAACAATGAATGACCCCCTAGCAATTCTGCTGCCTAACCACATAGCCTTGGAAAGAAGATTTAAATTTTTTAAATAAAAGATATGTTTGTATAAAAGATTAGAAAAGATAAGAAGGGATGCCAGTCTATTTCAGTAATGCACTAATATAATAAAGCCTTTGATAGCCATAGAAAAATACCTCTTAAAAAATGACTCAGAAGTTTTCACAGGATGATATCTGTTAGGCGCTATCACAATGAGGAAATGAAAGAGGAAAAAAAAGATACTGCTTTACATTCTCAGTTACAATTTATTTAGAAAGAAATGCTGATTTGTCACCTTTTTTCAAGTGATGCAAAAAGATGAATGTTCATTACGTAAGGAGACACATAGAAAGGCCAGACATAGCTATTTAAAGAACCTAAGAGGAGAAAATATGACAGGACACTGTACATATGAATGGGAATATAAAACACACCATTTGTTTCATAGTTTTAACAATCTGGCCAAGGCAAAGGTTTCCAGGCCATTGGTTAGGCAAATGTTATCACTTTACTCCTTTCCTTTTTTACACCTGTCTGAAGATTCAGATCAAGAACACACAATTATTAAACATCAGGACACAGCAAAAATGATATGAAAAATAGTGTGACTAATGAAAAATCATAAATGTACACTTGTTTGTGAAGAGTGCAGCAAAGCCTATTCACTTTACTGTTACCATTTGGTGTTATTTATTTTTAAGTTTTCTTTTTCCTTTCTCTTTAGCTGCTATTTCTAAACAATGTAAGTGAACAAATACCAAAATGCACAGTATATCAATATAATTTGTGCCTTTCTTCTGAATTAACACTTTGAGCTCATCCTCTTTCCCAGTTGATCTCATATTAGTAAGTGTTGTCATATGAGCAAATGATTTTAAATTCTAAGTTCAAAATCATTAAGAATACCAGCTCTGGATTTTTCTTTTACCCAGTTCTCACTTGCTGGGTTGAATCCTGGCCTCTGATGATTGACAGGCAGATACAGAACATGGTCACAGGCACCCTCCTCTCGTTTTTGTGTAGCATTGGGCTGGATCATTTGAAATGGATGGGTAAGCTCTTGATCGTATGTATCTTTCAATGCTTTGCCTTGGTTGGAATTCAAAAAGCCTGCAGAACTTCTTAGAAAAGAATATAAGTGTTCCTGGAGTGCTTCAAAAACATCGATTCCAAAGGTCTAAATAAGCAACAACAATGACAACAACAAAAATGTGCCTCTTTCTATTGGAGAGAGAACCCAGCTAAAAATGCATATTCCCTCAGATGGTCCACTGACTTTTTACATAGGTAGGAGCCCCTTAAAAGCAGGAAATCAGAAGGAGACCCTAACAACCAGTAGACTGGAAGAAACAGACATAGGTAAGGATATCAGAGTCCAGTTGTGATCTAGGTAGTTTCATACCTGTGCTTCCTCTCTGACAGATAAATATAACAGATATTTAAAGTAATGTAATCTACCATAAAATATAATGTAATTTTGCAGTCAACAGTATTCTACTATTGTAGCTATTCTGTTATAAATTTTTATTGGTTAAAACCGTTGACAACTGTCCTTAATAAAAAGACCTAGTTGTACGGACCTGCATTTAATAGCAGACAAAAAGTCATGGCATAATATAGATTATATCTATCAAACATTGTGTATAGCTGATATCCCTTGGTCTGTGAATGGATGTGTATCCATGTGTAAGAACAAGAGCTTCTTAGAATAACTGAAAATGGTTTTAACAATGACCTGAAATCTAAACAGAGGGCTGGCAGTTCCTTAACTGCACCTTCCCTCACCTCCAGCATTCCGTGCTATACTCCTATCTAGTTCCTTTGCTCTTACCAACTGTCCATGCTTTACCTAGCATAGATGTGTGTGAATTCCAGTTGCCATAGTTTAGTTAAATAACATTAGTCCCCAGCTACACAATTCAAATTCCAGTTACCCTAGCACTTTAATAGTGAGTAATTACATGAAGCGTAAACTTTGCAGCTAACTCTTCAGTTCACAGATTATAGACGCACATGGCAATCAATGACAAATCACGTCACAATTTTTAGAAAGATTGAGAATCAATGTGCTTTATTTCTTTATAAACAGTACTTGCCTTCTTCTATTCACATAGCTTAGGATATGGAATGAGTCTTTTCTATGCAAATAATTACATACTTTCTATATTTGTTGAAGCTTCCAGCATTTTATCGTTTGTTCTTTAACTTCGTGAAATAAGTCTGCGAGTGCTTTCAGTGTGCAGGTTTTTGGCACCATCCCTTTTTTTTGAGACTTCATTCTTTTCATCACATTTATGTTGATAAATACACCTTCACTGAAGTCCTGTAGTTGAATCTGTCGAGTCTCACAAACTGCAGCAGTGTCAACATTTCTGTGGTCAGCTACTTCATCTATAATAAATTATACGTTTGATTTGAATTTCACTTCTAGTACTATCACATTTTGTTTCTTCTTTGGCTGCAATTTCATCTTCCTGGTCAACTTTCTCTTTCAATTATGTATTTTTGTATAATGCCACATGAGGTCATCACTGAGAGACAAGGAGGTTACACATGACACCCTTTCTGGTTCATGCATGAACTGAATAGTAGGTGTGCAGTGACCAATCACCACAGACTTTAAAAGACGTGACGTGGGGAACTTCCCTGGCCGTCCAGTGGTTAAGACCCCTTGCTTCCCCTGTAGGGGGCACGGGTTCAGTTTGTGTATTCATAATTAACACCAACTGCCCACAGGTGTTCCTGCATTGTTTTCTTTCTTAAGGCCCAAATTTGCATTAAATACATGACAAACTTGGCATTTAGAAATTAGTTTAGCACATTACTGTTTCTGAAGGACATTATATTAACTCTTGGTTTTGGCAGGGTGAAAGTCTTTGATAACTTTGGGGAAAACAACTTTGATAGAGTTGTGGGGATGAAAGCATGCTTGTACTGTATGAGAGAAAAGTAAGAAGGAAATTTCTTGGTTACATATTGTAGATAGAGCACATTTATCTACAATCATGGTCTCTCAAAATATCACTAATGGCAGTAAAGAGTTTAAAAAAGAATAACCACATGAAGACAAAAAGAAATGAAGAAGAAACAGCAGTTTTGAAACAACAATTTACTAAAAAACAAATGAATATATGGTAAAAGATGTAACAGATACACAAGAAGAGGTACAAATAGACAATAAGCACATGAAAAGATGTTTAAAGTCACTAATTATTAGGAAAATCCGTATCAAAAATCAATGAGATGCCATGTCGTACCCATTAGGGTGACTATTACAAAACAAAAAATAAAGAAATAAAAAACCAGAAATAAACGTTAGCAAGGATGAGGAGAAATCAGAACCCCTGTGCATTACTAGTAGGAATATCAAAATGGATGTCATTTTTCAAAAAATCAAATACTAAATTACTCTATAGCCAGCAACTCCACTTCTGGATATATACCCTGCAAAAACTAAAAGAACAGACTCAACAGATATTTGTATAGCCATATTTATAGCAGCATTATTTCTAAGCACTAAGCACTCATGAATAGATGAACGGATAAACAAAAATTTGACACATGCTACAGCACTGGTGAACCTTGAAGACAGCCTGCTAAGTGAAATAAACCAGTCAGAATAGAACAAATATTTCGTGATTTCACTTATAAGAGGTACCTAGAGTAGAGAAATTCATAGAGACAGAGAGTAGAATGGTTGTTTCCAGCCTCTGGGGAAAGAGGAAATGGGAATCAAGTGTGAGGTTCCAATACACATAAGTTTAATATGAAAAAACTAAAACAACAATAAAATTACCTCCAATGCATCTTTTCATGAAAGTTATTAGAGAATTACCGTACAAAAAATTTTTTTAAGAGTAAACCAATAAAATGGGAGACATGAGATGATGGAAGCGGGAAATCCATCACCAGAAGCAAGGAGAAAAATGTGTAGGAGGGCAGTGAAGGCAAATTTCAGCAAGACTGCTGTGGACAAGAAGCAAAGGGCACCCTGCATAGCTGAAAAAGACCAGAAGTTATGGGATGTACTTCTTCAGAAAGGTAATGTGAACAGACTATTGAAAGTCTTTTGAGGAGATTCTGATAATTTGGCAAGGAAATAACATTGAGTTTGTGAATGCAGAAAACTAAAGAACAAAACAACATTAAAATATACATGTGAAGTTAAGCAAGTGTAATTATAGTTTACTATCATGCTCAGTGATAAATAGAATAAAATAGACATGAAATGCTAAACTTGGAGTATTTACTTTACTACCAAAATAGCAATATAACACTTAGCGGGTATGGAGATGCAAACTTTATGCATAACAAGGTGGAAGAAAAAATATAGTTTTTCCTATTGGGAATGAAACATCAATACAACTTAACAAATTAACAACAGCAACATCAGCATGATGTCTTTAGAGACACAAAGATAAACACAATAATAATTGGCGAAAAGATAGGGAATGTTGGCCCAGTGCATTCTGGTGGATGGAAAGGATATTGGAAGCTTGTGGATTTTCTCATGTGAGGCTTTGTTTTCTCAGAGAAAGAGATTCTTCAGCTGAAAGGAGGGACTGAGGAAAAAGATGGTGATAAATTAAGCACAAAGGAGAGAGTTTGAAATAACCATCTGGGAAACAGAAAGGGATGGATGACCTTGTGTAACAATAATAAAACATTTGTATACCCACTTTTGTTTTTCACAACCGTCTTTTTATAGTATATCTCTGATAGGGAAGAACAAATCTGACTCCATATTAGGTCTGTTCCTTTCCTTGTGCTTAGTCATGTTGGCTCTGTACCTTTTGTAAAAGAATGTTACCTACAGCCTGAAATACACAGAGTAGCCCATTCTCAGGGCTCTGACCTTTAAGGGTATAACACTTTTCCATACATATAGAGATTAAAAAGTTGCAGAACAGAGAATAACAGTTGTCTTGTTGGAGGTTTACAGCAACACGGTGACCTGACCTGCATGGACAGCTGCAAGAACAAAGGATTCCGACACTAAGAAGTTTGCAACAACCAGCCACGCCCCTCCCTCATCTTCCCTTTAAAAGTGCTTTGTTGAAACCCTTCGAAGGTACAGGGACTTTGGGGGCATGAGCCACCTGTCACCTTGCGTGGTCCTGCAATACACCTTTCTCTACTCCAAACTCCAATGTTTCCATTTTCTTGACCTCACTGTGAGTTGACCACATGAACTTGCATTTGGTAACATATCTAGGTGTGTCACTTACCTTGAATAAAGTAAAATGATTTGCATTTCATCTTCTTTTTGCCATAATGTCAAGTTACCAAACATGTCTCTATTCCCTCCTGCTCATATTGTTTGCCTGGCGTTCAATTCCACATATAAAATGTTTGACCAAAAGAAACTGCACACAAATGGTTATCTAACTGCCTTTCACATTCAAAGACTCTTGAAATGAATGGTTCTGTGAAGTGAAGTTGCCTCACCAGTTCTCAAACGCAGACAGTCCGGGGTTATCCTCCACATCTGCCATGGTTGGCATGACTTTCTCTTTGGCTGACAGTATTTCCAAATGGGATTCTGACTTCTTGATGACCTCCTGTCTTGATGACTGTCTGCCTCTTATTTACACAAGTCCAGATGCTTCCACAAAATTTAGCCTGTAAATGTGTCATCAGTTTTTAAAAAATAATTAATTTATGACATTTATAAAGGCAAAGATAAGGCCTCATAAGACATTTCGTTTTTAGTCTCCAAGTTACTGAGCACAGATTTCTCAATAAATCTAGGACTGACTGATAAACACGGTCATATTGACCTCTCCTCTCCTTATAAAAGTGTTTGTTTATAAATTGTTGTTGCTAAGGGCGGAAGAAAAGCCCAAACTCAGTTACAAGAGAAAAAAAAATTCTCCTTTTAAAATCATGTACCACAAAACTTCTATTTAGCTATTCACAGCAAGGAACTCAGTAAAAATTATTTAAAGCACATTAATTCAAATCAGCATAGCCTACCTCTGTGAGAAATTTGTTGCATAAAGGGAACAGTTCCTCTAATTAAATCTAAAAACTACAGCTGTGAAACTATAAATTTTTATCTATGCTAGCACTAGCTGTAAAAGTGATTCTAAATTAAAATATTAACTTTTCCCCCTTACACACAATAAAAGACTTAAAACTTCCATAAAATGAATCAGATTATTTTGGCCTAAGTGGATGTGCTGACTTCGGCAGACTTTTCCTACCTCAGAATAAAATGTTTACTATTTGTCATAATGACCTGTGCTTACTTTTTTTTTTTTTTGCCACAGTTTTGGTATCATGACCTAACTATAAAGGAACTCACCATTTTGTTTTTTTCTTTCTTTCCTTCTTACTTTTTTTTTTCTCCTTAATCAGTTGCTCCTGATCGGCCAGTTGCAATTAACAACAACATCTGGTCTATTGCTGGGTGAGTAGTTAAATCTCCTCTTTCCAGGATAGGAAAATCTGTTTTGAGATCCTAAAGCGTGGACTTCACACATGTTCAAATATGCATGTCCAAAACCTTGGCTGCTAAATCTCTGCTAAAAAGAGAGAAGAATGTTCCCTTCAAAGGATTGGTTTCCAGAAAGTCATCAAACATAATGGTAAATTTCTAGTTTTGAACCTTTGAAAATGAACAGATAATTAGGAGTTACCACTTGCTGAGCTGGTTCTGTTCCGATAAATTTCAGTTTGCTTGACCCATTTTGTCATTTTTGTGAACAGCTTCTCCCTATACTCACAAATCAAGGTATATGTGGAGAGTATTTGAAGATCTTCACAGACTTTAGTGTGACTTGTCAAAATGATCCCACCTGCGTTAACATCTAACATTTTGACCTTAGCTGATTCTAGAGCTTCTATAGTCTATAGTCTATAGTCTATAGTCTATAGTCTGTACAGCAAATTGGAAATTCTGCTGGTGGTGTCCTAAGATACTGTTTGTGTTGGGGCGGGGTGAGGGTATACATATGTGCACCCATGTTCCATTGACTTCTAGAAATGTTTTCCAATAGCACACATCCTCACCTTGAATTGATCAGTAGTTGAGGATCAGGGAGATATTCCGTAGATTACTTTGAATTCACAGTTGTTTGAAAACAGAGGCACGGCAATCTAAAAATATTTTCTAGAGCTTCTCTGACCCTGCCTTTTACTTTGACACAGGGTTAGGAGGCAAACCATGTACGTGAAAGTTTGTTTTTCTGATTAATAATAACAGTATTAGATATTTCATCTTGACAAACATTTATTATGTAACTTTATCAAGTTCTGGTCCTGAAGTAACTTAACTGCAGTACAGCATCCCTAATTAACCTCATCTCTGAGCAGTCATCCTTCCTTTATTCCTCTTTTCTAGAGTCACAGAAAATATATATTTTACTCTAAATATTGTATACTTTTTTTACAAATGCTCATATGACAACAATGTTTTCATAATGTGAAATTTCTCATTCTAAGATATACTTTTCACATATATATATTTGTATAAATGGCTTGATTTACATTTTTTGTCCTGGAGTTACCAGGAATGAAGTTTTATTTTTTTAGTTTTTAATTTATTTTAATTGAAGTATAGTTAATTTACAATGTTGTGCTATTTTTAAGTGTACAACAAAGTGATTCAGTCATACACATACACATTTATATATTTTTAAATCTGTAGTCCCTCTTACTAACAATGGATTCGTTTATTGAATCATTCATCTTCCACTAAAATGTTGCTAAATTATTGATGAGCTTTATAACTGATAACACTTTGGAATCAAGACTATTCAGTACTTTTGTTTCTGCTTTATATGTCCTACTTCATCATACTGGTGGAGGAATAATAGTGAATTAATGAGGACACAGGTTTTGAAATCAGAGACAGCTTTGGTGGAATCCAAGTGCTGTGTCCTTGGGCATTTTCTTAAATCCATATGTAACCTGTGAATACTAGTTAACTAATTCAGAACATTGTTTGGAACATTGAAAGGTGTTGTGTGCAGGCATGATAATTCCCCTTCCCTTTCCTCAGAGGATAAATTAGTCAATCCCTTTAAGGCTCAGAACACCTTTAGTATTTGTCTTATGTTCAGTATTGTGGGTGTCTAACAGTGACCTTATTAACTACAATATAATCAAAATCATTCCATGATTGCTTAAGCCTCAAACACATCTGAAAATACTGCAGGAAAACAGTGGAGGAAATGTGAATGGCCTCTAAGAAATTAAATAAGATCTAATCAATTCTTATACTAGCACTAACCCAGTTTACCAGCAGATGTACTAATACTCTTATTTAAGGCACAGTACTAGCAACATTGTTGCCTTTTTATTATGTATCTGTAGTTCATTTTGTATAATCACTGGCAACCCTCAACCTTACCTATCTCAGCTGTAGCCTCTCCTATAACAATGAATAATCATGTGTAGAAGAGGCCATAGCTGAGATAGGGAAGGGTGATGGCTGCCAGTCAAAAAGAGAGGAAAACAAACATTTTGTTCTGTATTTTTATTGAGCTATAGAATACATGAGAAACTGTTATCTGGAGCTCCTAAATACTGGGATAAGCCATCTTAAATAGCTTAGTTATCCCTAAGGTATCCCAGCATGACAATCTGTAGCAAGAATAGAAATTGCAGTGATCTCTGTCTTATCAAGAAGAGGTAATGTGGGATTTCAAATACTCGTTCAAGAAGCAAAATGGTGTGAAGTATGCCTGAGAAAGACTTCTATTCAAAATGTTTAAAATAAATTTTGTGCTCTTCAAGTTTCAGCCATCTGGAAAATTCCTTTATGTGGACTGTCTTAGTCCTTGGTAAGGCCATATGAACAAGGTACTGTTTTGCTTACCTGATGGAGAAAAATGAGTTAATTTCTTCAGAAAATTACTCTGACCATATGGGCATGGACAATGTTTGAGAGAAACATTTGGATATTATAGAGTGGTTCTGGCTTTTGGGATCCCAGGCTTTGCTGTTCAAGGATCTAACTTTGGATAAATTCCTTAAGATTTCAAAGCTTCCTCTCTATAATGAAAGTCATAATATTTAATTCATAAGATATATTTTATATGAGGGTAAATGATTGAAACATACAATGTACTTAGCACAGAGAGGTGCACTTTTTAAACTCTCATTAAATGGTGGTTGTGGTGTTAGTATTCATCACCCTCTTCATAATGCAATTCCCAATAAGCATAAATATAGTTTTATATGAACCAGTAAAAATATAAAGAGATCTAATTTATTTGCCCCCAGTTTATTACCTGGTTTCACTCCTACCATAGTGTCCTGTTACCATAAGGAAATTACAGAAAGCAGAACAGGAATAAGAGGTCTGATGATGTTGGAATAGGGCATTGCTTCCTGAATTCTGAGTTTTCCTATAGGTCTGTATGTGCCAAATGCCTGAAGAAGTAAGGACATTAACCTATCAGACCCAGCAAGGGAACTTGGTTTTTATCCAATTCTGGATCAAATCTTGGAGGTGCTAAAGAAATTCAAAATTGTTTTATAACATGTTATTGTCAGGAATGATACATATTGAACTAACGTGACTACCTAGCCCCTGAAATTTAGCTCCATCCACTCCAGGCTTCCTGGGATCTAGGATGCTATAAAATATGGAAATGTGCTTAAATGCCTAAACGTTTTGAGACAACATGGTATGAAGGAACATGCACTGGCATTTGAATGAGGTTTCTGTTGTTGTTGTTTATTTGTTTTTAATTAAGTTTCTTCAATCTAGTTTTTCGTGGTAACCAGAGTGTGGTGATCCTTGGCTCCTGTATTCATGCCCATGTTGAATGGGTGACGTGAAGGTGTGTGATTTTCAAGGCTAGGTAATAACAGATACTGTGGCTTCCACTGTGCATTCTTGAGTTTCTCATTCCGAGGGACTCTGGCTGCATGCTGTGGACACACTCAACCCTGTGGAGCAACCCATATGGTGAGCGGCCGAGGCCTCCTGTCAACAACAAGTGTCACTTGCCAGGCATGTGAGTGAACCACCTGAGAATTGGATCTGCCAGCCCCAGTCAGACCTCAGATTACTGAAGCCACAGAGGACATCTGTCTGCAACTTCACAAGAAAGCCCTACTCCAGAACTGTCTAACCACTCCTGAGTTTTTGAACTAAAGATAGTGTGAGAGATAGTACATTAATTACTGTTGTTTAAAGCCACTACTTTTTCTGAGTGATTTGCTACACATTACATAATTATATAAATGAATACAAGCTCTGGGACCTTTGGCAAGTAGTTTTCTTCCTTCCTTCCTCCCTCCCTCTCTCTCTCTCTCTCTCTCTCTCTCTCTCTCTCTTTCTTTCTTTCCTTTCTTTCTTCTCAGTATCATTATCTGCAAAATTAGCAAGGTAACACCTGCATCACAAGTATTGTTTTATTTTGTTTTGTTTCTGGTTCAGATTAAATATCCCAGTCTATCTGTAGGATCTGATACATGACAGTAAGTACTTAACGGATGCAAGTAGTTCTCACTTCCCTCATTTATGGGAAATGCATTGTCTTTTCTAAAATACCTTGTACTTGTAAGAAGAGATATTGAACTTTAGTTCAAGTTCCCAGAGAGTAAGATAAATATATGTGTAGTGTAAGCCTTTGAGGTGCTATAGCCGAAGAGGATTCTAAAACACCTGAAATGTCAGATGTCTCCCCAGGGCAATGAAAAACCATTTGTACAAATATCAAGGGCTAGTTGCAATCTAGGAAGGGAGCAGTGTCAACCTTCATATCATATCTTTGCATGTTTGAAGACAAAAATGTCAGAAAAACCAAGAGTGTTCAGGAATTAGAGTGAAAAGTGATTATCTGCACTAATACTGCGTTCAGTATAAAGTATAAAACTATGTGTCTTACACAAAGAGACACTTTAAGGTAAGCGATCAAGGTAAAGACATGACTAAGCTTCAGAGATCTGGATACTCTGCTCTAACATTTGCTGTAAGCCTTTGTCATTCTGCTTATTGCATCTTATTTGTAAGGTGGCTGCCACCCCATCAGTTGCTCTGTTTTATGCTAACCGGAAATAGGGAGCGGAGAGGATCAAGGAATAAAGAGAAGACACTTCAGGTATTACCACTGATACCAATTTTCTGGCTACATCACATTGACCAGAACTGTATTACGTGGTTCCCATAGGTGCATTGGCCACTGAGGAAATGGGGTCTTGAGCTCAATACAAATGTGTTCATATTAGAGCTTTGCTAGCATGCAAGAAGTGGAAGTAGGTGTCAGATTAGGCAGCCAGCTATGTCTACCACACTTGTCAAGTGGAAAAAGTACGGATACTGAGTTCTCATTATCTGTCGTAGTTATATTCCACAGTCGCCCCACTGAATTAATGAAACTGAAGCATTGTTCCTAGAGGAAAAATAGGGTTATGTTCCCCAGGCCTCTGCCCACAACATTCTCATCAACCAATCAACACAACTTTATTTATGTCTATTTCTTTTAAAAGGAAACTTATTTAACATATATTGTGATCAATTAACATTGAACTCACTCTCAGTAGCACTAAAATGCATACCTGAATGCAGCTTATCTAACACATATATTTTCTCCAAAAGGCACATCACAGCTTTCTTGTGCTTAGGAATAGTAGACAACAGTTCAGTGCTGGGTTTGCAGGCCATTTTAAATGGTGAAATCACCAAGAAGAAGTGGGAAAATGTGAAAAATGTGGCGCTACATATACTTTGAAAAGGACCTTGTTTATAGTAGGGGAGATAAAATACGAAGTTAAAGCTTTCACCTTGTTTGACCTCAGCTGGGAACATGTCCATAGGGCAATTCGAATTTTTGCTGCTCTGTACGTGTATGGGAATGCCCACAAAAGCACCGTGAGTACTAATTTTAGGTTTTTTTTTTCTCGTATACATACTTTTAATTGGGATATAGTTGCTTTACAATGTTGTGCTAGCTACTGCTGCACAGCAGAGTGAACCAGCCATATGTATACACATAACCCCTCCCTTTTGGATTTCCCTCCCACCCAGGTCACCACAGAGCACTGAGTAGAGTTCCCCATGCTCTACAGCAGGTCCTCATTAGATATCTATTTCATACCCAGTGGCATATACATGTCAATCCCAATCTACCAATTCATCCCACCCTGCCCTCCCCCACTCACGTTTGTTCTCTACATCTATGTCTCCATTCCTGCTTTGCAGATAGGTTCATCTGTACGATTTTTCTAGATTCCACATATATGATATTTGTTTTTCTTTTTCCGGCTTACTTCACTCCATATGACAATCTCTAAGTCTATCCATGTTCCTACAAAAGACCCAATTTCATTCCTTTTTACAACTGAGTAATATTCAGTTGTTGAATATGTTGAAACCATAATCCCCAATTTGACTCTATTTGGAGATAGGACGTGTGAAGAAGTAATTAAGGTTAAATGAGGTCATGAGAGTGGGACCTTAATCTGATAGGAATAGTGTCCTTACAAATAAGAGGAAGTGATACCAAGGGTGCATAAACACAGATGAAAGGCCATGTGAGGACATAGTAAGAAGGTGTCCATCCTGAAGCCAAGGAGAAAGACCTCATAAGAAACCAGACTTGCTGACACCTTGATCTTGGACTTCCAGCCTCCAAAACTGTGAGAAAACAAACATGTTACTTAAGCTACCCAATCCATCGTATTTTGTTATTGCACCCCTAGCAGATGAATACAGTTACACATGGCTTCTGCTTTCTGATGGCACAGATAAGTAGAGATACAACTTCTGGTATTGATAGAAAATATTTAAATTTATTGGGTAATACGTGACTAAAGCATTTCTGAAGAATGTTTGAGATGGGGCAAACCATTGGAAAAATTGGAGACAAGGAAGTACAGGACAAAGCACTATTTTGCCTGTCTCAGCCTTGGTTCTTTATGGAGAATTAAAAAATAAAACCCTTCTCTGAGAATGTTTTTATTACGAGCTGACATTTACAGATATGTAAATGTATAGGGCCATAATTACAATATATGTTACCCAAAATATCTTTTGGACCTGATGTGGTTAAGCTCTGGCACATGAGAGAGACAAACTTAAACCTTGTCTAAAGGAATTCTCTTTAAACACAGACATGATTCCAAGGAACAAGAGAGAAAAAATAAAAATCACTGAACACTAGAAGATAAATATATATATATATATAATTGTGGATTAACAAAAATAATCAATTACAAAATCAGATCCACAAAAAATTACAAGTTGGAATTATATAGTACAAAACGTTGAATAAGGTGATTAAATATATTGGGTTGGTCAAAAAGTTTGTTCAGGTTTTTCCGTAAAATGTTATGGAAAAACTGGAACGAACTTTTTGTCCAGCCCAATATAATAATGATAGTTTAATTACGACAAAGGAATAAGAAATAGAAAATTTTCTATTCTGACCTGAAAAAAGAGAACTTCTAGAATTAAAAGAAGAAAACTATCTAAGGAATATCTAAGACTGACAAAATACACTGATCTCCAAGGCTTAGAAGTCCAGTAAATGCCAATTTCTGCAGAGCACATTAAAGCCAAAAAATATATATTTAGAACAACCAGGAAAACAAAGAGAAATTGAAACTTAATATTAACATGATAGAACACACCAGCTGTCACTATGGAACTCAGAAGAGAATAGCAAAATCTCTTAATTCAACACAGAAATATGTTAACTTAAAATTCTATAGGCAGTGAGAATATATTTCAAGATTGAATGTGAAAAGAAGAAAAATTTTCAGAAAAATGAAAATCTGAGTTTGACACTACCTCAGCTACAGTAAGCATAGTTTAAAAGATTGATCTCATGTAAAAAGAATATGTTATCAATGGAATATTCAGTGCAAGAAGAAATGAAAGCTTCTTTGGGTGTTCCAAATATGTGTTTAAACATAATAAACAAAAGAATAAATAAAATTATTAAATGACATATCAGAAAAAATGATAGAATCAACATACATATTAATGTCATATGATACAGGAAGGGAATAACTGAATTTAACATATTTAAAAAACCTACTGTTTGGGGAAAAAATAAAGGTGGTGATTAGTATTTTATGAACCATATATAATTGCTAAAATGAAATTGAGTTTGTACTTTACAAATTTGCAGAATAAAAAAATGGAATTATGAGAATATGCAATAAAAAAAGAAAGAAAAAATATATAGTAGAAGTAGGACAAAATGTTGTGAATTTATATTGCAACATATTAGTAAGTATTTTAAAGTGTTATAAGTAAAACAGAAATTTGTGTGACTGAATTAAAAAGGCATATCAAGTGAAATGCTGATTACAGCAACATATGTAAAAGAACCACAAAAATTAACAGTAAAAATATGGGAAATTGTTTACTATAAAAGTATTAACCACATAAACAATATAGCTATAGAAGTTTATTAATAAAAAACAAAAAATAAGACAAACAAACATCACTCAGAGATAGACGGTCATCACTTTAGAGTGAAAAAGGAAGTTATTACAATGCTAAAGTTTTCCTCACTTAGTAATATAACTTCAAATATGAAACAAAAGAAGAACATATTTATAATCAGAGACGAAGACTTTAATAAACCTCTGTTAGTAAATAACAATATTTAAACAAGACAATTAAAATGTGTGATCTGACAAACAAATATTGTATATTACAGTCACCACAAATGAAGAATATACATTCTTTTTAAGGAGATATATAAAATTGATGAAAATTGACATCTTTCCAAGATATATGACAATTCTGTACAAATTTAAAGCATTTTAATTAAATAGATTATATTCTCAGACACTAATGCATTTAATGAAGCAATCAATAAATGATAACAAAATGCAAATTCCATTTTCTTCAGCTGTTTAGAAAGTTCAAAACACACTTAAATATAACTTATCTTGGATATCTGAAAATTCTTAGAACTGAGTAATATTGAAAAGATACTTTTTAACTTTAAGGGGTTTTGCCATGTCAGAACTTATATTGAGATAAAACAAAGACTGAAAATCAATGCAGGGAAAATTGATTTTAAATAAATGGGGGGAAAAACACATCAAGAAAAATAAAGTAAAAAAGAAGAGATAAATGATATTAGAAATTTTAAAATAACAATGTTGAGAGGGAGAGGGAAAATAGAGGTATTATAACAACTTGGTGAAAAAAATTAGAAGTTAAAACTTAGGAGAAATGGACACATCTATAGAAAAATACCAAGGGCCAAAATGGTTCAAGAATATATTGAAAGTTTTAATTGTTCTATTGAAAAATAAAATATTTTCAGAAAAATACAAGAAGAATAAATATTTTTATAGGAAATTTCTACAAAACAGTCAAGGAGGAAATATTAGGTAACCAAACTATTTAAATTTTTTTTTAATTATGGTAAAATATGCATAACATAATATTTACTGTCTTAACCAGTTCAGTAGCACCAAGAACATTCACATTGCTCTGCAAACCATTTCTAGAACACTTTCCCTCTTATAAAAACGAAACTTCCTACCAATTGAACAATTCCTCCTTCTCCACTTTCCCTGGGCTCTGGCAACCACCATTCTATTGATAATTTCTGTCTGTGAATTTAACTATTCTAGGTGCCTCATATAAGTGGAATCATACAGTATTTGTCTTTTTGCATTTCACTTCTTTCACTTAGCTTAGTGTCCTCGAGCTTCTATCATGTTGTAGCATGTGTCAGAACGTCCTACCTTTATAAGGGCTTTAAAATTTTATATTTACACCAGCAGTTATGAGAATACCAGTTGCTTCACATCCTTGCCAACATGAGGTGTGGTCGTTTTACTCTTTAATTTTAGACATTCTAATGTCTATGTAGTGATATTTCCTTATAATTTTAATTTTCTAATTATTAATATTGTGAATCTTTTCATGTGCTTATTAGTCATTTGAGCATTTGTTGTGAATCATCTATTCAAATATTTTGTCATTTAAAAAATATTAGGTTGTTCATAGCTTACTATTTCTAAGAATTATTTATATCTCCTGGATACAAGTTCTTTTTCTGATATATGTGTTGTCAATATTTTCTCCCAATATGTTGCTTGCATTATTATTTTTTTTGTGTGTGTGGTACACGGGCCTCTCACTGCTGTGGCCTCTCCCGTTGTGGAGCACAGGCTCCGGGTGCGCAGGCTCAGCGCCACGGCTCACGGGCCCAACCACTTCGCGGCATGTGGGATCTTCCCGGACCGGGGCACGAACCCGTGTCCCCTGCATCGGCAGGCGGACTCTCAACCACTGTGCCACCAGGGAAGACCCATTTTTGTTTTTTTAATGGTCCTTCAAAGAGCAAAATTTCTAATTTTGATGAAATACAATTTATCAAGTCAAAAAAAGGTAAAAGTGTAAAAATGTCAACATGTCAGTCAATTCCAAAATCTTATAGACTTAACATAGCACAAGTTTATTCCTTAATCACATTACATAATTAGTTTGGGTTGGCTGGGGAATTTACTCAGTGTAATTAATCAGAGATTTAGACTGAAGGGTTTCACCTTGACATATTCTACCATTATCCTTTCAGCAGGGGTAAGGGAGGATGACAGATCATTTGCTGGCTCTTTGAACTTTCTCTATGGAGTAATACAAGTTGTTTCCACATGTGATTCTTTGCTCAATGCAAGTCACATGACCATACTTAATTTCAAAGCATGTGGGAAATTTTGGTATGTGTATGTTGCATAGTATGGAGGTCACAATACTCTTTCACATATGAAATAACATAGATGAAAAAGGTATCATTGATCTCTATTTACAAGGCTATATATTGTACTTTAAACTTTCCAATATTATGGAGTTGATCTATGGGTTATAACTATTTGGAACATTGTCCTTCGCTCCGGAATAAGAGCCCACACCCCCCATACATAAACACACACACACACACACACACACACACACATATAATATATGTTATACAAATCAATAAGAAAAAGACAAATAGCACAACAAGAAAAATGGGTAAAAGATGACATTTAACAAAAGGGGAAATGTAAATGCCCTATCAACAAGTGAGAAACACTCATTCTGTTCAGTAATGCATAGCAAAGCTGCAATGTGATACAATTCACATTTAACAGATGGACACAAATTTAAAGTATAATTATCAGAGGTTTTCAAGGGCAGGGAGCAATGGGAATGGCGGCAGTGTAAACTGGTACTACCATTTTGAGTAAATGCATAACCTATGTCACAGCAAATTTATTCCCTAGTATATATGCTAGAAAAACTCTTGCACGCATGAATAAGGAGACATACAAAGGAATATTTCCAGCAGCAATGTTTAATTGCTTGTTTAATTGCAGCAGCAATGTTTAAATGTTTAAGCACAATTTGGAAACTACTTAAATGTATACCTACAGAATAATAGCTAAATAAATTATGGTAGTTTTATACAATGGAATAAAATATTGCAGTGAAAAAGAATGACTTTAGTGACTAGTATCAATGTGAATAAATTTCTAAAATATAATTGTGAGTAGAAAATGTAATCTGAAATAAGACATATACAGTGTTATTCCATTTACACATAAATTTCAAAAAAACAAATAAAACTAAATAATATGTCATTTAGGGATATGTAACAAAAACTCCATTTCTTAAAAGCAAGAAAATGCATAAATTTCAGGATAGTGGTTACATATGCAGTGGATGTCAGAGGCTGGAGTCTTAAATAGACTGGTAACATGCTATTCCTTAACCTGGATAGTGTTAACTTGGATTTGTTTTATTATATTTTAAATTTTATCTTCAGGTTGTATATACTTCTTTGTACCTATGAAATATTTGACAATGGTTTTAAAGAAAGAAATGTAAAATAAACATGTTCATGCCTTAAACCTTCCAACAATATAAACTTAATTTATGGGTTGTAAATATGTGGAACATTGTCCTTCACTCTGAAAGAAGGGCTGGCCTGATGCAGAGGAGGGAACACTACATTGGAAATCAACAGAGGTGAGCTCAGAAGTAAACTTGGTATACTACTGTCAGCAAATGGTTTTATTCCTATGACCTTCCTCACTTGCAAAATAAGGAAGTCAAACGAGGTGATTTTCAAGGATGCTTTTTACTATAATGTCACATGACCAAACATGTTTTTAGGTGGGAAATGGAGAGAGAGTGCTTTAAGAATCAGGAAAAGCATAGACTTCCCCTTCTTCATTTGCTAAAGCTTGCATAGTCTGGAGGTCATCATATTATTTCACATACGATCCCCATATATGGCTGTATATTGACTTCAGTGTGATTATAAACTCAGTGTCATAGCTGGGCCTCCAATTCAGATGATTCACCTACTACTCTCCTTATTTTTCAGCTACAGAAAACTGTTGTAGTTCTTTATCTATGCACCTCTACGAAGAAATACTAGAACTTCAGAAGGAAAATTCTCAAAAGATAGAAGGAGTGTTTCATAAGTAGGATGAAAACAAACTATGACTTAACTAGGTGACCAGGGAGAAAGGATGGGCAGAAAAATAGATGAATCAGAAGCCTATTATATTCTAGGCATTATGCTAGGCATTGACTAATGTTATCTCATTTAATCTACATAACAAATGTTAAAGTAGTTATTTTTATCATTTACATTCTATAGATGGAAGAATTGAGGATTTGAGAGGCAATTGACCTTGAATTTGAGACTGACAGTTTGCATAATGAAAATCCACTAGCCTAATTCAGACATCAAACTCCGTTAACTCATGGAACAAATTTTACACCCCACCCCTTGAAACTGAATTATTCAAAAATTCCAAAATGATTTAGATGAATAAATGGCAATCCATAGAGTATAGTTAAGTGCAACAAGACCATTTGAGTTTTTAATCATGGAGAACAAATCTGTCCTCAATAATTATAGTAAGTCCCCTACATATGAACGAATGAGTTCTGTTCTGAGAGCATGTTTGTAAATCCGATTTGTTTGTTAGTCCAACAAAGTTAGCCTAGGTACCCAACTAACACAATCAGCTATATAGTACTGTACTGTAATGGGTTTATAATACTTTTCACACAAATAAGACATGAAAAACAAACATAAAAATAAAGAAAACATCTTTAATCTTACAGTACAGTACCTTGAAAAGTACAGCAGTACAGTACAATAGCTGACATACGGGGGCACATTCACATCTTTGAAAGTTCACAACTTGAAGGTTCCTATATAGGGGACTTACTGTACTCTTCAGTAAACCTAGGAGAAGAATTTGCAATGATTGTTCCACTTTACCCAACAGCAATGATCTTGGACTCAGAAGGCCCACAACTCATGGAACACAACAGACTTCATCCAGCACTATTAATGCATGGGACAGCACAGCACAGTGAGTGGTCCTCATCTGGCAGTCAGAAGTCATGATGGATAAAGCTGAGTGTTTGTATACAAATCACCTCATGCTAGAGAAGTCATCATCTATGGGGTCCCCGCAGTCCTCATGTGCTGGTCATACTACACTCATTCTCTGATGAAGCTACATATTTGACAGATAATTTATGGCAAAACAGACTTAGATTCAGTCAAGGCAAAGAGATGTGGGAACTGAGGCTTTAAGAAGTTCAGTAAGTAACCGAGCACACAGCACCAGAATGACTAACCTGGATTCAAGCACATTTGGTCTGACTTCAGGGAAGCCCGGGGAAAGAGCCTGGAAATTTTGACTAGATGGATATGACTTTTAATATCAGTGCCCCCATTTATTTTTCCACTTTAAGCAGGGTACTTAACAACTCTTCATAGTTGTTGTTTCTGTAAAGTTAATATTATAACACTGACCTTCTAAGATTACTTTGAAGACTGGTACTAATGTTAGCATATTGCCTGGCACTAGGTGCTTAATAAATAATTTTATTGCTTATCTTAGTTAAATTGAATGGCCTTCTGGTCCTTATTGAATACATAATCAATATCATTAATTTTGCAGCTTATAATAAACTTTCAAACACTTTTATAAACCTGCTCATGAAGCAGGCAAGGTATGTATACCCATTTTACTAGTAAGTAATTCAAGGCTAGTAGATGATAAGGGTAACCTATAACCTAATACATGGATATTAACAATATTTTGTCCCCAACTGCACAGAGTTTCTCAATGGCAGAAGAGTCTTTTTTTTTAATTTTCAAAATATATGTCAATGATAGATTAAGCTATATGATGCAGGGCTTAAAAGCCTGAAATTTCAGTCCTACGTAGCCTCCTTTATGATCATGGACACATTAAATTAACTTCTTTAGACTTCAGTTTTCTTTTCAGTAAAAAGGGGATGATAACACCAATTTCCCTGATTTGATGTAAAAATAACGTATAACATTAAGAATAGTTAGCAGATAGGAAATATAAAGCAAATAGGAGCTGTGGTACAAATGAGAAAGAAATAGTTGAGTAATGTCAAATCATTCTCATGTTTATTAAACTTAGACTCAACTGTTCTACTGTGGAAATTATAACAGGTTTTGGTATTCCTTTGGAAATTTCAACATGAACCACCAAGACATGAAAATGTTTGGAATTAATTTTCCATCAGAACTATAGCATAGGAGAAAAACTATCTGACTTGATTATCTAAGTATTCTTAGAGATACTTACACTGATATAGAAATTTTACAGGTATATTGTACCATTGTATGGGGGTTAGTTACAGATGGAAACAAGAAAAAATTTGGTACTAAATGAAATCTTGTATCAATCCCACAATTTCCTCAGTTATATTCCTCGACCCTTAGTTGGGCTTTGAGAAGCAAAGAGTGAATTAGAATCATTTTTTTCTAAATTTCACATGATTATTACTATCTCTTTGCCTGTAGTCCTTCTGTTTAATGATATGAAAATGACTTGGATGATAAAGAATTTGTGTGGAGCTGAACTAGAATTTATCTTAATATTAGCTATCTTTAAAAGGTTTACTTTTAAAATGTATATTTTAAATAAAATTGCAGGGGAAATTCTTAACCTAATTCAGAAATCAGGCTATCTTCAAATAAAATATGTTTCACAGCAATGATTTGTAAATGACTTGTAAATAAACCCCATATTGATGATTTTCAATGACTTTACTCATGAATATAAGCAGAGTAGGGACATGCTTTCAACATTTCCTTTAAATACTCTGAATTTAACAATATAATATCCAAGAGGATGTCATTAGATGCATAACATATGCACAAAACCACCTCTAAAGTTCCCTGATTTGACAAGCTATAATTTGATCAATAAAAGGCAAATCTCACTTTCCACTTGATTTTTTTTTTTTTGCCTAACTCATCTACAGTGAGTTATTTCTTAACATAAAATCTACATAATTAAACATTTTATGGTGTACAATTCAGTGACATCAAGTACATTCACAATGTTGTACAATCATCACCTTCTTCTAGTTCTAAAACATTGTCATCACCCAAAAAGAAAACACTATAAGCATGAAGCAGTTGCTCCTAATGGCACCCTCTCCCCAGCCCCAGGCACCAACAGTTGGCTTTCTGTCTCTGTGAATGTACCCATTCTAGATATTCCATGGAACTGTAATGATACATTATGTGACATTTTGTATCTGGCTTCTTTCACTTAGCATGATGTTTCTGAAGTTCATTCATGTTGTAACCTGTATCAGTACTTCATTTTTACAACTGAATCATATTTTATTGTATGTGCATACCATGATTTGTTTATCCTTTCACCTTTTGATCTAAATTTAGGAAGTTTCAACATTTTGGCTCTTGATAATCATGCTACTATGAGTATTTGTGTATAGATATTTGTTTGAGTACCTATTTTTATTTCTTTTGGATATATATCTGGGAGTGGAATTACTGGGTGAGGTACAATTCTATGCATAATCTTTTTAAAACTAGACTTTGCTTTTTATGGCAGTTTTAGGTTTATGGCAAAATTGAGCAAAGAGCACAGAGAAATCCTGTATATGCACCACACCCACACATGCACAGCCTCCTCCCATCAACATCCTCCACCAGAGTGGTACATTTGTACAACTGATAAACCTATTTGACATGTCATTATCACCTCAAGTACATAGTTTACATTAGGGTTCACTCTTGGTGTTGTACCTCTATGATTTTCACAAGTGCATGTGTCATGTATCCACAATCATAATGTCATACAAAATAGTTTCAAAGCACTAAATATCCTCTGGGTTCTGCCTATCCATCTCTCCTTCCACCCCATGTTTAACTTTTCCAGAAACAACGAAACCATTTTCCAGTGTTTGAACCATTTTGAAATTTATGGATAATTCAAACAGTTTTATAATTTTGGATCTTTTATTTAGGTTCTTGATTGATTTTGAGTTAGGTTTTTATATGATTTGAGGTGATGTCCAACTTCATCATTTTTCATATGCATATGCAGTTGTCCTAGAACAATTAGTAGAAGAGACTACTCTTTCCCCATTTAATGTTTGTCATCCTTGTCAAAAATCAATTAATCATAAATATAAAAGTTTATTTCTTTTTCAATATAGTTTTGACTATTCACCATTGAGTATGTTGTTAGCTGTGGGTATTTTTGTAAATTCCCTTTATCATGTCTTGTTTTATGAGAGTGTTCATTGTAAAAGAATATTGAATTTTGCCTATTTTAAAAAAAAATAGTTTCAAAAAATCAGCTTTGTTTTATTCATCTTTTCTACTGTCATTTTAGTCTCTAGTTTATTTTATTTTTTACTCTGATTTTTGTTATTTCCTTTATTTTACTAACTTTGAGCTTAATTTATTCTTCTTTTGAAATCCTTGAGGTATAAAGTTAGGTTGTTTGAGATCTTCCTCATTTCTTCAATGTAAGCATTTATTACTATAAACTTTCCTCTTGGAACTGCTTTTTGCTGCATCCCATAAGTTTTGGTATGTTGTATTTTCATTTTTATTTACCTTAAGATATTGTTTGATTTCTCTTTTTAACTTAGTTGTGCAGTGGCATGTTGTTTAATTTCCAAATATTTGTGAATTTTTCAACTTTTCTTCTTATAATTGATACTTAGTTTCATATCATTGTGTTTCAGAAAAGGCGATAGATGTGATTTCAACCTTCTTAAACTTACTGACTTGCTTTGTGGCTTAACATAATACCTATCCTGGAAAATGTTCCATGTGAACTTGAAAAAAAGTGTACCCTGTTGCTTTTGGGTAGAATGTTCTATATATGTCTGTTAATTTCATCTGCTCTAATGTGTTGTTTAAGGCCAATGTTTCCTTATAGATTTTCTGTCTGGATGATCTATCCATTGACAAAAGTGGGGTGTACTAAAGTTCTCTACTATTATTGTATTGTTTTCTTTTTCTGTTTTTAGGTCTGTTAATATTTGTTTTATACATTTAAGAACGTCTATGTTGGTGAATAAATATTTACAAGTGTCATGTCCTACTGTTGTATTGACCCTGTTGTCATTATATAATAACCTTCTTTGTCTCTTATTAGTCTTTGTTTAAAATCTATTTCATCTGATATAAATATAGCTACCCCAGTTTTCCTTTGGTTTCCATTTGCATATAATACCTATTTCCATTCCTTCACTTTCAGTCTGTGTGTGTCCTTACATCTGAGATGAGACTCTTGTAGGCAGCATGTATATGGGTCATGTATTTTTATCCATTCAGCCACCCATGTCTATGGAGAATTTAGTCCACTTACTTTTAAATTAATTATTGATATGTACTTACTGCCATTTTGTTAATTGTTTCTGGCTATTTTATAATTTCTTTGTTCCTTTCTTATTCTCTTGCTCTCCTCCTTTGTGATTTAATGATTTTCTGTAGTGGTATGCTTAGATTCCTTCTTTTTTATCTTCTGTGTAACTATCACGGGTTTTTACTTTGTGGTTACCATAAGGCTTACATAAAATAACATGTATTTATGACAGTCCATTTTAAGTCGATAGCAACTTAAGTTTGAATGCATTCACAGCTCTACAATTTTATTTTTCCCCCACATTTTATGTTTTTGGTTTGACGGTTTACGTATTTTTATCTTGTGTATCCATCAAAATTATTTTAGTTACAGTTATTTTTATTACTTTTGTCTTGTAACCTTCATACTAGCTTTAAAAGTGATGACCTTTACAACTATGATATGTTGAATTTTACTATATAATTACCTTTACCAGTAGGATTTTTACTTTCATATGCTTTCCTGTTACTACTTAGAGTTCTTTCACTTCAACTTAAGAAGTCCCATTTAACAATGATGATGAATTTCTTTAGCTTTTCCATGTCTGGTAAATTTCTTATCTTTTCTTCAATTCTGAAGGGCAACTTTGCTGGGTAGAGTATTTTGGGGTGGCAGATTTTTCTTTCAGCACTTTGCATATATAATGCTATCCCCTTCTTGTCTGCAAAATTTCTGCTAAAAAAAATTGATAGTTTTATGGGGAGTCCCTCGTATGTAACAAATTGCTTTACTCTTGCTGCTTTTAAGAGTCTCTCCTTGTCTTTAACATTTGAAATTTTAATTATAATATGTATTAGTGTGGGAGTCTTTGAGTTTGTCTTATTTGAAACTCTCTGGGCATCCTGGTTATGAACGCAAGTTTTCTTCCTCAGGATAGGAACATTTTTAGCCATTATTCCTTCAATTAAGTTTTCTACCCTTCTTTTGTCTCTCTTCACTTTCTGGGAACCCTATAGTGTGAGTGTTAGTCTGCTTGATGTTGTTCCATAAGCCCTTCAAGCTACCTTCACTACTTTTTAAATATATATTTTTTTCCTTTTGCTGCTCTGATGGGATGCATTACACTGCTCTGTCTTTGAGTTCACTGATTCTTGCTTTTTCTTCATCTAGTTTGTTTTGAACCCCTCTATTGTATTTTTCAGTTTGGTTATCATATGCTTCAGCACTGTAATTTCTGTTTGGGACTTCCTTATATTTCCTTTCTCTTTGTTAAAATTCTCACTCTGTTTATCCATTGTTCTCCTGAGCTCAGGGAACATTATTTGAACTCTATCAGGTAAATTACTTATCTCCATTTTATTAACTTTTTTTTCCAGAGGTTTTATCTTATTCTTTGGTTTGGAAATAGTCCTCTCTTTCTTCACTTTCCTTGACTCTATGTGTTGGTTTCTATGCATTAGATAAAATAGCCACCTCTCTCAGTCTTAAAGGAGTAAACTCATGTAGGAGATGAAACTTATCATTTAACCATGTCCTAGATCTTGGTTGTCTTTCAAAACTTTGTGATTTTCTTATCAGCCTATTTTATTTGAAGTGGCTCCCTATAGTTGAGGGTGTACCCAGACCTGTCAGTGTCCCAAAGGGGAGGATCTCAGTCAGCACCTAGATTCAGAATGATTAGAAGCCAGACCAAATATATGTCTTTCAGGGGAAAACTTAAAGATATGCATTTCTGTCTGCACTCTGTACAATGTCATGAAATGATAGCCAGTGAAACCAAGGAGCACCCTGTGGGACTCCTGGGCACAGAAGCCTTTCTGTGTCCCCTGTTCCTTGTTGGTAGTAAACGGACTTCAGCTTCCATGACATTCCCTGAGTTCCAAAGGGCAGATTCAAACAGTTGCTAATCAGGGAAGGAAGGCATGTGGAGACAAGGGAGGAGCAGTCAAGAAACAGTAGTGCAGCCTTGGGGCATGGTCCTGGTTCTGCCTCATGGGATACACACAACAATATCTTTGAGCTCTTTACAGAACTAAAATCCCCAACAGATGGAAGATGTTAGCATTCTTCATTCCAGAGAAGATCACCTGAGGCCAGATTAAAGGAACCAGAGAAGCTCATCAAGAGACCA
This sequence comes from Stenella coeruleoalba, assembly GCF_951394435.1. Lineage (NCBI taxonomy): Eukaryota > Metazoa > Chordata > Mammalia > Artiodactyla > Delphinidae > Stenella > Stenella coeruleoalba. Next base: position 10,720,929 of record NC_137151.1, read on the forward strand.
CCTGAGACTAGATTAAAGGAGTGCAGGTCCTGCACACATCCTAATCTTTTCCAGCAACCCTACCCTTGAACCATTGCTATAAACTCCTGACTAAATCCTCCCTGGGTTGGGACACACAGTGTTTGAGGGGCACGAGCCCACGGTGTCCCCATTTGTCTGGCAAAGCAATGAAGCTCTTTTCTTCTTCACCCAAAACTTTACCTCTGAGATTCGATTTGGCACCAGTGCACACAGGCCAAGTTTTTGGCAAGAGCAGTTAAGAACACTTTCTTTGCTGGCTCCTGTATCACTGAACATGTGAACACAAGCCCCACTGGCCACCAGAGCCAGGCTCTCAAGGGATGTACCTTCTGAACAGCAGCCACAAAAACGCTGCTAATTTAGGTTACTCCAAATGAAATGCTTAACTTGGAAGTTTTGAGCCATCCAAGTTGTAAACGTAACCTGCAGGTTGACATTTCAAGTTCTCAGGCATATTCTAGCCCTTATTCCTTGTCAAAATATTACATTTTCCATGTTGCCAACTTTCATCTGGGAATATATTTGGCTTACTATTTCAATGAGACATAACCCTTGGGTATCCCCATTTTATGTGAGATGATTTCCCATTAGACACTTCACCTGGTGTAGGATCTAGACTTTGTCATCTGTTCCCTTTCTCCCATGAATCTATGAAGACCAAAGCTCAAGTCTTCCTGGTAATGATATGCCTTGAAATGAAAGCCAACTGCTGGGTTCAGCTTACTCTTCTGTATTTCTGCCTTCACTTGTTCTTTGTTCTGAAAGCTTCTTACTTAATCCCCAAATCACCTGTTTTTTAAGGTTTTTTAAAAATTAGTGTTTCCAGAGTACTTTAAAGTTATTTTTAGAAGGAGAATCTTTAATTCTCTAGAAAAAAAAAGTGTTAGATCTAAAAGTAATTTTTTTCCTTAATTCTCAGAAAAATGTTGGACAGTGGTATTAGTTACTAACATTTCCATTTTCAAAGCAAGGAAACAAGCTCACAGCACTTAAATAATACCTTTGCAACTTGCCTAGTAAGTTGTGGAACTTGGAATTGGAACTCATGTCTGTCTTATACAAAAGCCTATGTTCTTTCCAACACCAACCTAGGTTTAGATATTGTCTTACTAAGTGACTTCTCTGTGTAATTTGTAAAGTTTCTTACCTATAAAATTGGGACAATATTGTGCAAGGTTGTTTAATACTTAAATGAAATAATATATACCAACATATGTGATAATATAATGAATAATTCACCAGACAACCTGTCACTGAATAATTTCTGTAAATAGTAGCTGCAAATGTATGTTATACATGGATAACATTTGCATGTATATATATTTGCAATTTAGCTGATAATTGTACCATTGGTTGCTAAGTGTTTGTTGAATTCATCCATGGAAATAGAAATGATGAATGACTTAACCTACAACATTATTTACAATAGTAGCCGTCTCTACTAAATATAGCAGCCATCTTTCTGCTTTCACTATTTCCATGTTTGTCAGGCATTAGAAAGTCTATTCTGACCCAGAGCACAGTTTTGAATGTTTATATTCTCAAGAGCAGGTAAAACCATTTTCCAAACATTTTTGTTATACTTAGAATGAGTCGTGGTCCAGTGGTCTGAACAATCAAACATAGATGTTGGAATTCTGATCTTAACATTGGCTCCCAGTCCTGCTACAAGCAAGTCACTTAACCTTGGGTTTCAAGTTTTTCATCTGTAAAATTGAGATAAAAACACTTACCTGCCCCTCAGGAAAATGTGAAAATTTCTGAAAGTAAATGTATTAGAAAGTGCTTTGAATGTGAATATGATACCTGAAATAGCAAAAATGAATCCCTTTCTTTTCCTCTCTATTACCGCTGGTACTTCCTTTATCAGTTGGGGAATGACATTTTGTAGAATGTGAAGGGTTCAAAGGCCAGAAAGCAGGCCTCTCAAGAAAATTTCACTGTTAATCACATGTCAAGTCCACTGTCAATTAAACAAAGTTTGAGGTGATGTTTTGGATGAAGAATACCTATACTCTTTATCCCAGGGTATTCCTGGGATCAACCTTCTAGAGCTATTCTAATAATAATTTTACCAGAATGTTCAGAATTTTCCCCTAGGAACATGTTTGACCTGGAAAGATATCAAGGCATTTTGGAAGTTTGAAAAACTACCATAACAATAAATCTGCTGAAACAGAAGCTTATCTCCAGAGTCTTCTGTGAGGAAAAAATAAAATTAAAAAACCTGGGTTTCTGTAACCTAATCTGCTTAGGGCTATTTGTCAGACCTTAAAACAAGCCCTGGGGACACCACCTCTCTCTTACATGTTTACATGCTTGCGTCATGACTGTTCTATCAACCAAGTGGAAACCCAGGGAACTTCTGAGCGAGAAAGCAATGAGAATGCCTTAGACAGAGGTGCATACAAGCACATGATAACCGGACCAAGACTTGGAAATCATGACTGGGGGAAACTCTGAGAATATGGAAGGAGTTGCAGCCCCAGGAGTTTCCTAAACTGAAGAGGTAGCTACATAAATCATAATGGACAAGGAGAGAGATGACGCAACTTGTATACACTCTAGAATGTGGAGCCACTCTGCCACCCTATATGCAGAAATTGGTCACCGTGTCAGTTATTCTGAGATATCTCCATGCCTTAGAGTCAGTAAATACTCAGAATCTCCCTGTTTTCAATATTTTTTTTCTTAGACACTGTGATAAACAACCCACTGAGCAAAAAACAGAAGAAAACATGGGGAAGAAGCCACAGACCTTCACAAATATTTCATCTTCATTGTTCTGATTCCTTGCTGAGAATACGATTTGAAGCAAACAGCAGATCAAGACACCCAGGCCACTATCCTCCTCCTGACACAGCCTTTAAACGCAATCAGTGAGCACAGTGCAATGAAAATGGAACCATCCTTAATCCCTGGCTACAATTTCCATCTCTAAGGACTTTGAAGGCTGGGTGACGACCATTCTTCTGAGTGTCTGACTCTAACCTAGATAGTGAAGCCAATCTGAATAGCTCTCCCATGAAACCCTTAACACTAAGTAGAATGCCAAGAGGAGCCCAATAAGTGTAAGTTGTTATTTAGTTCATTGCAAATTGGTTTCTCCTTCCATTTGATATCTGTCCTTTTACTATTCAGGGAAATAAAATATTTGACATGAAAATATCAGCAAGTGCTCTAAAGACATGCAAGAGTGAAGGCGAGTGATGGATGTGATTACATAATGCTTGAAATGATGTGTTAGCTAGAGTTAGAAAATGCTGCAATGTAAGCTATATGCTTCATAATTTTTATTTTTTCAATTATATTGCAAATGCATATATATTAGTAGCTATCCTTTATTGAATGGTGCTGCACATATGTATGTGTTTGTGTGTGTGTACTTTTAGATGCTGATGTGAAGGGACACATAAAAACACAATTAAGAGCAGGACCACAGCCTCATGGTACTCAGGTCTATAGTTGGTGGGGGTTCTTTCCCACTGTACTCTCGCAGTCACTACCAAGGTCCCCGAAACCAACAAAATTCCTTTAACCTGAGCAAAGAAAATAGCTTCAAGCAGCAACAATGTTTACAAGTGATTATTCAAAAGTGCACAATAGCTGCAATCAGAAAGTTCAACTACAAAAATGATTTTTTAAAAAATGGGGAGTGGTCTTGCTTATTAAAGCAATGATTCAACAAAAAAGTGAACAACAAAACACTCTGAGTGGGAGCTCTGCTTCCCTGTCCTGTGTGATTCAGGAGGATGTGGGATAATTGGAAAAGAGAACATTAATTATGGAAATCTCTATTCTTAGTTTGCACCTGATAATAATTCCTCATAGTGAAAAATAAGAGGAAAGAAATATACTGATGGGGAGGATGTCAGATACTGGGTTTTCATGATAATATGTCTTATTGTTAAGTGAATTAATTAGCATTCTGCTTTTTTATATCTGGGTAAAATTTGTTAAAACTTATTTACTCTTGAGAACTGGATCTGTTTACCACATTTTGATATAATATGACCCAACACACAGGGGAGGAAGGGCTTAGATATTGAGAAAATCTCCCAAATGGTGAATACTTCCCAGTAGATTCCTAGTTTGAAGGGCTGCCTCCTTGGTTTCATGAAGGTGTCATTTAGGTCTTATTTTGTGATTGAGAAATAAAGGTTTCATTTTTTTACAGCATATATTTGATATCTTTGGGGACAAATTCTGTTACATTTTATCACCTTGCTGCCTATTATGAGAGTGGGTTAGTGTGGCTTAAGGGTTCAGGTGAATGTGCACAATTTAGAGATACAGTGCAGATGTATACAAGGCCTGTCTCTCAAGAATCTAATATATGCCTGCAAAAAAATATATAAACAATGTACTAATCTTATAAGGTAGAAAGAAATAAACAGCATCATATTAATGGTGAAATAGGAACAGGAAAGAAAGAATCACTTCTTGCCTAAGAGGAGAGAAGAGAAATTGTGTATTGCCAAGGTGTTTGGTGCTTGGAGACCATGCCATTTTCCATAGTAGATGGGAATTTAAGGCTGAGAAACTTCATGAATTACAAAAAAAAAAATCCCCTTGATGTTGTGAACAGAGCCATATGCCCAGGTTTGTAGCATTCAGTCCCACCATGCTTATATTCCCTTGTTGTCAGTGCTTCATGGCCTTCTCTTCATTTGCTATAGGAAAGTTCAGTTTGAGCCCTAAATTTTGGGTTTGGCTCTGCATTGACTCGTTTTATAGAAGTTTTCTCCCTTTACATCTTGTAATAATCCTAAGGTCACTGTTGTAGTCGTTTTAGAGATGAAGACCCTGAGGTCAGAGGGCCAAAGGAATTATTCCAGGGTTACACAGTTAATAAGAGTTAAAAATGGGATTGGAACCAAGGTCAGCTTTTTCCAAGGTACATGCTCTTTGGATCATGCACTCTTTCTTTGAATTGCAAGTCACCATCTGGCTTATCAGCAAGAGCAGAGGCTGGCACAATTAGAATTGGAGTTTAAACATTATTTACTCATATGCCATTGAAGGCTCTGTTGATGACTTAGGCCTGATGAGAAAAAGCATTGTGATGGCTACAATTAAGGGAATTGACATAAAAAATGAAGAAACACTTTCTTTTCGTATGTTTCTACACATTTATTCCTCATTCTAGTATTACTTGCAAAATTATTTTATCAATGTTTGTTTATAAGGAAATATACAACTCGAGTGTTCCATGCTCCACTTTATTATAAAGGGGCCAGCTGAGTAATTTCATTCGAATTTCCATGTAAATTCCAAGCATGCAGTACAACTTGCTATGATTTAAAAAAATTTATATAGTTGATTTTCCATTGATTGCTACTTTGTATTACTCAATGTTTCTACTGCAGTAAAATAATGTAATTGTGCTGTAAAACTACCTTCCTTGGTTAACACAATTTTTATTTTATATTTTACTATATAAAGTGTATCATTCCAGATATTGCATTTTATATGTGTTTAATGGGAGAAAAATCATCTATTTGTTGGCTTATAAATGTAGTTTTGAAAATGGACATTTTCATAAAAACTTACAAGTAAGATATTTTTTTTCAGGGTGTAGATTAACCCAGTCAATCTGAAGTGCTGAGACATTCTGTGTATTTTAGAACCAAACTCCTTGATTGTTGGAATTATTGTAGTATCCCATATCAGCACAGGAGCTCAGAGAAATCAACGTTGCATTGAAGTTATATTGAGTCAGGAGCAAAAGCAAATGTAATGAAAATGGTGGCTGGGACATTGTGTCTAAGTTACTCTCACTCCAGCATTTTGTTTGCATCTTCAAAAATGACAAATACTATGTGTCAAAAACTAACAATAACAATCATACAAAAAAAGAAACATTAAAAACACATTAAATTCAGAAATGAGATGCTTAGTAAACCCTGAGTCAATTAATCAACTACGGATGGTGGTAAATGCACTATGATTGCCATCTGGGGATTTTCTATTTCACAATGTTCTGCACGTGAATAGGACCAGTTTCAAAATTCATCTTCCCTGAACCTGGTGTGATCACCAATAGTTATTCTCAGGGTTGGTAGTCCTATCAGCCACCACAGGTCTGAGCTGAGTTTTTCTGATGACCTTCACGCAAGTAGTGAATGGATTCAATTTGTGTCGGCAGCTACTTTATCACGGACACAAAAATGTGAACACTGAAAACTCAAAGCCAGATTTCCAGTTACTATCAGCCCATATTCTGTCATTTGAGAAAGGTCGTAAGGATACTGCTTTCGGTTTTGATCACTGATTTAGGGAGGCATCCTCCTCTTATCTCTAGGAATTCTATGTTTCTGCATTAACAGTTTTGGAAAATCTACTATATGTTTACTTTTAAGGTTCCACAAAGGAAGGAAGACAGTGGTTGCATTCATATAATCAAACTGATTAGGTGGCTATATAAGATTGAATTATGTAAATAAACCCTTTTGTTTGTGGTGTTTCTATTTTAATAAAAATTATTTAAATTACATTCAACAAATATGGAAACAGAATTGGCCTGTCCTTTAACCATACCGGAACTTGGGGCAAGGAGAAGGTGGAGGTACTAGAAAGTATTTCGAAAAGAAATGGTAAATAATAGCTGAATACTGAAATATATCAAGAGCTTTGCATAAGATATCATATATCATCTTCAGCATCACTCCCTCAAATTATTATTTTCATCTTACTGTAAACTGAGACTCAGAGGGATGAAATCATTTTCTCAACTCACAGAAATATTGATAGATCCAGTATTTATAGCCCAGTTGTTGATGCCAAGGACCATATTCGTTACATTGCATGGTGTGGCCTCTCCAAGTAAGAGTAAAATCATGCAGAATTACCATTTATCTTTAAGTGATCTTTTTTATTAAACTGACCAGTTCCTGAGTATTTATCAAGAGGGGAACTATGAAGCATCTGTACCTTGGCCTACATGACAAGGGACTGGATGCCTTTTGCTTATAATTCTGAAATTATTAGGAGACCAACACAAGTACTGTGTTGGGTTCCAGAAGGAACAGTGACCCACACTGGTATTTGGTAGAACTGGGCATAAAACCTGAGGGATGGGGAGAAAATAATCTATTACATGTTGTACTATTTCTGGACTATTTAATAAGAAAAGTTAGTGAATTTATTATAAGATGTTCACTATTGAAATAATGCTAAACAAATTAGTAACCAGTAAAATATCACAGAAGTCATATGCTTTAATACATTTTGTAGACAGCAAGTGTACACATCTTGGTAAGAATTTTGGACCAATTGTACACATCCTGGCAAGGCAGCAATTGTACACATACTGCTAGTTTTTATTGAATGGTATAAAATTATAATTATTTCAAAACTTGTAAATACTTTTTCTTAACAACTGCAAAGATGCAGTCTTCATTCAGACTGACAGCGTGGGGATGAGGCTTTGGGAGCAGATGGGAGGGAGAGTCAAATTCCAGATCTACTACCTACTAGCTTTGTGGCGTTGGGTTACTTGAAAATCTACTTGGTAATATGTGTAAGTTTCTGAAAAACTGAGATTAATAGCATTTGTAACCCAAGAGTACTGTAAATAAAAAAAGATATTTAAAATCATCTAGTACAGTACATGGTCCATTGTAAGCTCTCAATAAATGTTAATTTTTCTTCTTTATGTCATTAAGTCAAGTGTATGTCATTGGTAAATATTCTGGATATATGTATTTAACCAATCTGCTTACCCTAAGTTTGGTACAGAATTAAAGGGATAAAGGAATTTTGTTTCCTTTACAAATGTTACTCTTTATAATAAAAATGTCTAATTGATGGACTTTGCCTTGGTCCTTTACAAATAAATCTCTTTATCATGTCTGTTTTCTAGCATAAGTTTCTTTAACTCTTGTCATCTCTCCCCATAATAAATGTTCTAACAACCTTAAGAAAATCTCCTGAAATCCTAAACCACCACTGAAAAGACCAGACCTTTCACCAGAGACCCAAGAACTTTCTGAAACAATGTTGCACATTTAAGTAACATTTGCCTTCTTCCTTCTCCTTTCTGGTTCAAAACATCTGCAGAGTTTACATATGTGTTATTTAACCATTTTCTTATTCATGCAAAAGACCTTTAAAACTAATGGCAGACTTTATACTTTTGATTATAATGATTTTATTCTTGTAAAATTTATTATCTTTTATTTTTGCCATTGGAAAAATTTTAAAAATCTACCCAAGCACTGATCTTTATCTGGAAAAAAATGTCTATTCAATCAGATTTTATTAATCTGAATTTAAGAGCCAAATCCCCATGTCCACGAGCATACCACAGACACAATTACTTGTAAGAAAACATAATTTAAAACAAGTATTAACTCATTGAAGCACAGGGAAGGAGACAACCAGATAAATGTTATACTTTTAATCAAAATTTCTTCAAGCAATAGGAATTTCTTGACAATAAAGAAGAGTTCAAGGAAAGCAAATGTTGATTACCTTATCCATTCTTTTCTCTTTGGGTGAAAAATAATGAGTGACATAGAGATGAGTTGCCTATAGCTGATAGGCTGTGGATAAACCAAGCGTTTCAGAACGCAATATATGCTGGAGAGTATTGCTTCTACTTATGCATTAGAATGAATGTTTCTCACAAATTATACCATTTCAACAGAGAATATCTAGCTTATCAGCTAGATTGATTCTGAGAAAGTATGACAGACAGAAGTTTTCATTCAGTCTCTGTAGGGTCCCCATCCGACTTTCCCAATCTTTCCCTCTTCTGGTTGCTTCCTTGATCTACTCAGTAAAAAAAAAAAAAAAAAAAAAAAACTGCTCTCAAATGAATGGATCTGATACTATTATACTTTCACATCAATGAGGTCTTCATACATCTGACTCAAACCTTAATTCCCTCAATCTCTATCTCTACACATCTGCCAGAGATATTTTATTGAAGTACAAACCCTCGATTTCACTACATAGAGAACAGACTTGTGATTGCCAAGGGGGAGGGGTTTGGGAAGGGATGGATTGAGAGCTTGGGCTCTCTCTATACCCTTAAGACATCAATCTTGTCAAATCTAATTGAATCAAAGCATGAGCAGTTATAAATAGAGTGCAGCTAGACAAATAAAAAGAAAAACGAAAAGAGAAACGAAAAGAGATACACATTCAATTGATACTTTCCCTTTAAGATACTCCCTTGTGAGAATACATTGTGGTTTCCTAAAAATTTCTCTCTGTTTCTTCCAGATTCTTTACTAGTCGTAATTTTACTCTTTGTTCCGAAACCTTTATCTATCTCCATATCTCTGACATCAATTCTGATTCTGCTCAAGTTAAATACTTCCCAGGGTAGAAATTGAACATGTTGCTCTGTGATACAACATTGTCTACATTTCCGTGGGAGGCTAGCCTTGGGTGGCAACTTGGGATTTATGATAGTACTGTTGCAAGTCAGGGAACACATCACAACATGCAATTCAACTTGTGGTCCCACAGCTAGGCTCTATTTGACTTGGATTTTTTGCAACTTGTAAAATCACCAAATATTATGGCTGCAAATTACCTGTGTCTCTACACAGGTTTGCAATCGATCCTATGTCACCTGTTTAGCCAGGACTGCCCTGTGGAATGATTAGCACCAGATTCTACCGCATTACACAGTCCATAGAAAATCTTTCTGATCAAAGTTCCTCTCAACACTAGCTTGCCTCAATCTCCAGAAGTAATTTCACTGTAACACTCCTGCTCAGGGTAGTGGTTACTCCTGGAGTGGGGTACTAAAGGGAAGTGTGATAGGGGCCTCCAAAATAGTAATATTATCCTTTTTCTTGATCTGAGTGCTGGTTTTAGTGGTGGTAGTGGTAATGGTATTCATTTTGTAGAAGCTCATGAAAATCTGCACTTATTTGTCGATAATTAGAGTATGCTTGAAAAAACAAGGTATTTTAAAAGATACATTCTTAAAGAACCAGGTAGACTTTAACAAAGTTAAGGCATTTTAACTAGGAGTGGTAATATTTCATCATATTGTCTAGTACAAAGAGTGGGCTTTGCATATGATCCTGCAATCCCACTTCTGGGCATATATCTAGAGAAAACTCTAATTGGGAAAGATATTTGCACCCCAATGTTCATTTCAGCACTATTTACAATAGCCAAGACATGGAAGCAACCCAAATATCCATTGACAGATGAATGGATAATAAAGATGTGGTATATATATATATATATATATATATATATATATATATATATATATACACAATGGAATACTACTCAGCCATAAAAAAGAATGAAATAATGCCGTTTGCAGCAACATGGATGGGCCTAGAGATTATCATACTAAATGAAGTAAGTCAGGAAGAGAAAGACAAACATCATATATCACTTATATGTGGAATCTCAAATATAACACAAATGAACTTATCTACAAAACAGCAACAGACTCACTACATAGAGAATAGACTTGTGATTGCCAAGGGGGAGGGGTTTGGGAAGGGATGGATTGAGAGCTTGGGGTTAGCAGATGCAGACTATAATATACAGAATGGATAAATGACAAGGTCCTACTGCATAGCACAGGGAACTGTTTTCAATATCCTGTGGTAAATCATAATGGAAAAGAAAATGAAAAAGAATATATATATATATATATATATATATATATCTGAATCACTTTGCTGTACAGCAGAAATTAACACAACACTGTAAATCAACTATATTTCAATAAAATAAATTTTTAAAAAGTGGGCTTTGGGTCTGATAGAATCCAATGAGTGTTCCAAGTCTGTTACTTTCCCTCTGTGTGTTCTTTCCTCCTTCTCCGTTTCCCCACCTGCTAAGTGGAAATTATACTGTCACCTTAATAGGGTAATTGAGAGAACTGAATTGAATAACTAAAAGAAAAGCACTTAGTACAAAAAGAAACCAGTGTATGGTGGCCACTATTATTAATAGCTGCAATACAGCAGCTGAATTAGAATTGCATAAAGAAAGATGAGAGGCTTTTCTGGGGTGGCTGAGGTGTGGTTGCAGCAGCAATATTAAGCTTTTTTGGGAGGAAGGAAGGCAGGAAACACAAGTGAAATGTATGTGCTGTGTGCAGGAAGGAGCAGTACAAGGCATACAAATACGAACACAGAGTCCCCACCAAGACTGGCCTTGTGTGGAGGAGGTCTCGATGCTTGGCCCCTTGTGGCATTCATGTCCATGACAGTAGCCTGTCAACCATCCTGGGGGCTTACCTTCATTTTCCCTTTAGTATGTTCCTTTTCTACTAGGACATAGGCTCTGAGATGGAGAGTACTGTGTCTAACAGGTCTGAATCTCTAGAGCCATGCCTAGAACACAGCAATGAGGATTAGATGCCAACAGCTCGTGGTGATTTTATCAGATTCCATTCTGCTGTATCAGGATGGCCTGGAATAGAATGACAGCGATGCATTCTTGGGTGTCAGCCGTTTATTCTTGGGTATTTTGGATTCTGATTTATGTATGTTTTAAAAAAATTATTTATTTATTTTTGGCTGCGTTGGGTCTTCATTGCTGAGCGGGGCCCTTCTTTAGTTGCAGTGAGCAGGGGCTACTCTTTGTTGTGGTACACGGGCTTCTTACTGCAGTGGCTTCTCTTGTTGCCACTGGCTCTAGGTGTGCAGGCTTCATTAGTTGTGGCTCGCAGGCTCTAGTGTTCAGGCTCAGTAGTTGTGGCACATGGGCTTAGTTACTCCGTGACATGTGGGATCTTCCTGAACCAGGTCTCGAAGCCATGTCCCCTGCATTGGCAGGCGGATTCTCAACCACTGTGCCACCAGGGAAGCCCTGGATTCTGATTTATATATAATTTGAAATAGATGAGCTCATGTCTCTAGATTTAGGATGCCTCCTAGTATGATGGACTTCTCTTTTAGGATAACTGTACTTGAGTCCTTATACTTCCACCTGTCAATTTGGGCTAATTACTAAGTTTCTAGTAACTTTTTTCATCTATAAACTGGGCAGAAGAAAACAGACATCTGTGAGCTGGTGGGAATTAATGGCATATTATTTATAAAACATTATCTGATAGGTAGTAGGATAAAGGATATTTAAAGATCTCTTTAGCTTAATAGTTGACTGGGTGAAATTTTCCATCAATATGCAGGGGAGAGACATTTCCTCAGAAGATATTATAACAGTTTATTCATAAGAAATGATTTCTAAATAAAGGTCAAGCAGAACAAATTAGTAGACTTCTTTTCCTAGGAGATAAGGAGTGTCTGTGGATGTGAAGAAGATAAAGCGTTTGTCCCTGAAAGGAGGGGAAAGGAGGAAAACAAATATATTCCAGTTACATCAGAACAAGTTTTGATTAACAGGATCGAAGGACTGAATATTTTAAAATACTCTTTATGGGTATTCAAAATAAAAGCAAGAGTAAACTATAAAATAAATGTAAAAAAGTCCAATAATTTTCATTTTTCCCAATGAATACATCAATGTTTAAAAATATAAACCCATAGCCAAATATCATATTATTACAAAACATTTGTGTGTGTGTGTGTATCCATGAGAAAAAAGTAGAAAAGTTAAAGCATACATATTTTGCTTAATAATAAATTAAGGAATAAATTTGTCTCGTGACATCACACTAAGAGTTTACACAACAAAATATGATGGAAATAAAATGGATACGTATCAAATCTTAGGATAAAGAAGGTCTTCAAAGAAAATAGTTAAATCAAGAGGGAAAACAACGGTTCCAAAAGTCTAGATGATAAATGAATAAATAAATATAGCAAAATATTTTACTCTATAAAAAGTTATATGAGAGCTGGCTGGCTGAGGGACCGATGCTGTTTGGTGCTTAGCTCAGGATCTCTGTCTCCTTTTGCAGGAGGGACTGGGGTGGGAAGGGGACATGGGTTGCCTAACCGGACCAGGCTTGTTGTGTTCCAGTTCCTGACTGAGCTGACCAGGCTCTTCCAGAAGTGCTGGTTGTCGGGCAGCCTGTTCATCACTCTTAAGAAGTATGATTGTCGAAATAAACCCATTCTAAGGAAAAGTTCTGTGGAGGGCTCTGAGCCCTCAGACAATGAGTGTCTGTTAAGAGCTACTGATGGGATAAAGATCAGCACTGTGGTGAGCTCCAAAGAAGTGACTAAGTTTCAGATGGCTTATTCAAACCTATTGAGAACTACCATGGATGGGCTGGAGAAGGGGGACAAAAGGAACAAAAGTAAGAAGAGCAAAGCAGCATGGTGAAGGCACCAGAGTTTCCACTTTCACCAGCTAACCACTGAATTGCTATTTTCCTTTGTTTTTTACCTTTGGCTGCAAAGCTGGGTATCTGATTCCCCTACGTTATTGTTTTCATGTGAGATTAGGGAGGTGGGAAGGGCTACAACGTTTACAGGGTAGTTGTAAGAAGCCAGTTTATTTTAGATCTGGCTAAGTGGTCAGTGTTGCACGGTTGTATATTCCTGAATAAGAGTTTGCAGTCTCCTGTAACCACCTGTGAAGAGCACTGTATCATTAAACCTATATATATCAACACTGACCAACTTTTATTCCTTTTCTCACCCCATAAAAAGTTTCTGGCAATAGCTCCTCATTCTGGAATAAGATGATTATGAATAGGTTTCAGGCCTTATCTTATGGGTTACTGGAATTGAAACCTGACAATTTTATAAAAAGTTGTGTTATTTCATGGGTATTTTTCCCAACTGGCTGTGTAATTTTTATCATCATAGTTCCTTTAGCAAATTTGAATGAGTTCTCATAGCCAAATGAGTGTTTGCTTAACCAAACTTAGGATAAGCTTATTACAAAATCATCAAGAAGAAAGATTCCAAGTTAATGATGATTAAAAAAAAGTTATACGAATCCATGAGAGAAAACATTAAGACTACAATTAGGTAAATGGACAAAAGTCATGAAGATTCCATTTTTAATTAGGAAATATGAATTCTCAATAACATATGTAATGTTATTTAACCTTTCCAGTAATTCAATTAAATGGAAATTAAAATCACCATGCGATACCTCTTCCCATCTTTCAAATAATTTAAACTACTGAAATATTCAGGACTGGCAAGGTAATGGGAAATAATTTCTCTCATACACTTTTGGTGAGTTTGTTAAAATTTTCCAGAAAGCATGTTAGCAACAAATTTAATGTCATAAAAAATGTTCACAGGTAGTTCAAATGACAGAGTAGTTCTGCTTTGAACATTAAGGAAATAATTATGAGTATAGAAAATTTTATAATTTGAGATGATATTCATTCTAGTGCTAAATGTAGTTTGAAAATATAGGAAGAAAAAAACATTGGAAAGGTGAGGAAAATCATGATTTAGTCATAGAATAGAATATTTGATAATGATGATTGAATATTATTTGCAGTAACATTAGAAAGCCTTTATTTAAAAAATTAAAAGTAGTACAATATTATTAATTAAACTATACATTGTCAGCAAAGAGAGAGAGAAAAAAAAGTAGTACAAAAATTATCCATAGAGTATGACTACAATGTGTAAGAAAAATATTTAAATGCATAAGTGTACAAATGTATATAGGTATATACTTTTATGTATCTAAATTTATATTATTTTAATAAATGAAGATAAAAATAAAAATTCCAAAAAATAACTGACATAAAAATTTATGTATTTATTTTTGTTGATACCATCATTTTTTAAAAATCTTTATTGGAGTATAATTGCTTTAGAATGTTGTATTAGTTTCAGATGTATAACAAAATGAATCAGTTATATGTATACATATAGCCCCATATCTCCTCCCTCTTGCATCTTCCTCCCACCCTCCCTATCCCACCCCTCTAGGTGGTCAGAAAGCAACGAGCTGATCTCCCTGTGCTATGCAGCAGCTTCCCACTAGCCATCCATTTTACATTTTGTAGTGTATATACGTCAGTGCTACTCTCTCACTTCATCCCAACCTCCTCTTCCCTCCCTGTGACTTCAATTCTTTTTTCTACATCTGCTTCTCTATTCTTGCCCTGCCACTAGGTTCATCAGCACCGTTTTTTTGATTCCATATATGTGCATTAGCATACGGTATTTGTTTGTCTCTTTCTGACTTACTTCACTCTGTATGACAGACTCTAGGTCCATCCACCTCACTACAAATAACTCAATTTCATTCCTTTTTATGGCTAACATTCCATTGTATATATGTACCACATCTGCTTTATCCATTCACCTGTCGATGGACACTTAAGTTGCTTCCATGTCCTGGCTATTGTAAATAGTGCTGCAATGAACATTGTGGTACATGTCTCTTTTTGAATTATGGTTTTCTCAGGGCATATGCCCAGTGGTGGGATTGCTGGGTCATATGGTAGTTCTGCTTTTAGTTTTTTAAGGAACCTCCATACTGTTATCCATAATGGCTGTGTCAATTTACATTCCCACCAACAGTGCAAGAGGGTTCCCTTTTCTCACACCTTCTCCAGCATTTATTGTTTGTAGATTATTTGATGATGGTCATTCTGACTGATGTGAAGTGATACTTCATTGTGGTTTTGATTTGTATTTCTCTAAGGATTAGTGATGTTGAATATTTTTTCATGTGTTTGTTGGCAATCTGTATGTCTGCTTTGAAGAAATGTCTATTTAGCTCTTTCACCCATTTTTGGATTGGGTTGTTTGGTTTTTTTTGATATTGAGCTGCATGAGCTGCTTGTATATTTTGGAGATTAATCCTTTGTCAGTTGCTTCATTTGCAAATATTTTCTCCCATTCTGAGAGCTGTTTTTTCATCTTGTTTATGGTTTCCTTTGCTGTACAAAAGTTTTTAAGTTTCATTAGGCCCCATTTGTTTATTTTTGATTTTATTTCTATTACTCTAGGAGAGGCCATCTCTTTTTATTTATTTATTTTTTTCTTTTCCTTGCGATACATGGGCCTCTCATTGTTGTGGCCTTTCCCATTGCGGAGCACAGGCTCCGGACACGCAGACTCAGCGGCCATGGCTCACGGGCCCAGCAGCTGCGCGGCATGTGGGATTTTCCTGGACCAGGACACAAACCCGTGTCCCCTGCATTGGCAGGCGGACTCTCAACCACTGCGCCACCAGGGAAGCCTTACTCTAGGAGAGGCCATCTTTTTTTGCAGGATTAATTGGTAGATGTGGTGCAACTCTTTGCAAAAAAAAAAAAAAAGTTTTAGAGAGGTTTTCAATCTCTAAATATATTTTGCCTATTTGGGAAGAAGCTATTATGTAAATTGAATGGAAAAAGAAGTCTACTACACAGGTAACCCCACTCTAACTCAAGCCAACCAATCAGCACATCACACACAGCCTGGCAATGGCTGTCTCTATTCTCATCTACAGCTGCTCTGTATCTTTAGGTTGTCCCCTATTTTAACTCAAGACATCATTTCCACTTGCCCTCTTCTCTGCTGACTCCTTTGAAGAACAATCAGCTACTCCTGCCAAAGTCCTCCACCATCCAATCCTCTGTTCCTCCTTGTGACTTTATAGGTAATCACTTTTTGTTTCACTTCTCCATACATTTTCTATTCAAACAAAGAAATAGCACGTACCATATCACACTAGGTGTTTTTATATGTGCATGCATACGTGTGTGTGTGTGTGTATGTATTCATTTTTACTTTTCATTGTGAAATACAAAATGCATAAGTAAATAGGACAAAAGTGCAAAATGTGTTTTGCTATTAAATGAATAGCCATGATGTAGTCACCACCCTCATTTAGCCACATGGAGACATCAGCCTAGAAGCCACCTTCACATCCATCCTTATCTTATCTTTCACTCAGCATAAAAAATTATCAAATTCTGACTTTTACTGAAATAACTTCTGGTTCTTCTTCATAATTTTGCTGACTAAACATGTATCTATAAGCCTACATTTCATTCTCCCTGTTATTGTTGTAGTATTTGCCACACTATAAAAGGAAAGGCATATTACATATTTATTTGTGTCTGTCTTCTTTCACTCAGCATGAACTTTCCAAGATCCATCTGTGTTACCATATATAACTGTAATGAGTTCATGTTAATGGCTGTATTTTATATATATATATATTTATATTGTATTATATATATATATTTATTTTTATATACCACAAATTACCATTCTACTCTGATCAGACATTTGGGTTGCTCTTTTCTTAGAATATTGTTAAAAATGCAACCATGTATGTGTTAACACAGGTATTTTGATATACATGCATATTATCCTCTTTGATAACCTAGGAGTGAAACTGTTCTGTCATAACATATGCGTAGTTTTAAAAGTCAGCAGATAATGTGAAAAACTTCTTTGATTAGTTCTGCTTTATACTCTCAACTAGAAAAATGAACATTCTGTAATTTTTCTATCCTTTGGTATTGTCAGTTTTCTGTTAGTGTATTTATTTGCCATTCTGGGGACTATATGCTTGTAAATTATTGTGGTTTTAAAATACATTTCCCTGATTACTAAGGAGCATGAGTATTTTAATCACCCATTTGGGTGTCCTGTTCATTCTATTCCCTTGTTATCCTTTTTATTTCAGTAAGTTTCATAGTAATGCCTCCTTTTTCACTTCTGAGTCTAGTAATTTGAGTTTCCTCTTTTCTTTTTTTTCTAAGTCATTCTAGACAAAGTTTATCAGATTTATAGATCTTTCCAAAGTACCAGTTTGGGTTACATTGATTTTTTAGAATTATGTTTCTATTTTTATTTTGTTTATTTTCTGCTCTAATCTTTATTATTTTCTTCCTTCTGCCAGCTTTGGGTTTAGTTTGTTCCTTAAGGTGGATGGTTTTGTTTCTGATTTTAGATCTTTCATCTTTATTACTATAGGAATTTACAGCTATAACTCTCACTCTGAGTACTGCTTTTGCTGCACTCTATTTTTTAGTATTCTTTGTCTTTTTTTGTTGTTGTTGTTTTTTGTTGCATGGCACGGCTTGAGGGATCTTAGTTCCCCAACCAGGGATTGAACCCAGGCCATGGCAGTGCCAAGTCCTAACCACTGGATGGCCAAGGAATTCCCAAGTATTCCTTGTCTCCACTTTTATGTATCTCAACGTATTTTTTAAAATTTCTTTTTGGTTTCTTCTTATACCCACTGATTATTTTGGAGTGTGTTATTTATTTCCAAATATTTGTAAATGTTCCAAAATTCTGTTATTGACTTCTTGTTTAATTCCATTGTGATGAATGAACACACTGTGTATTATTTCTCATGTTGTTTATGCTTTTTTTATTGACATACATGGGTCATTTATACATTCTTGGTGCTGCTTTTTTCTTTCTCGTTGTGTATTGTAAATGATTTCCTTTGATTTGAAACTTGTCTTTTCACTTCTCTTGATGAATCAGGACCATCATTATGAACAGCAATGAATATACTGTAGACTAAATTCTTTCAATAGCAGAGTTTACTTTTCAAATTCATTTAAAAAATCTTATACTGTAGTGTTTGTATGTATTTTCAGGTTCATGAAGTGGTTACAGAAATTTGGACCAATGTTCTTTTTTCCCATCATCTCTCTTATTCCTAACATATTAGTATTACTTTTCACAGAAGGCTATCTTATTAAGTTTTGAGTCTAATGCTTTTCTTTTATATATAATTTTCTTTTATATATATTTATTGAATTTTATTCCATGATTTTATAGAGCCTTGGCAAATGCTCTATGGATAAAATAGTTCTATGATTTTCTGACACCCCCATGGTAATTTTCAATGCAAAGTATGGTCCATTAAATTTATTGAGAAATCTGTTCAACTTAGTTATATTTAGTATTTCTCAAAATTATTTAACTAAGAGACACCTTATTAATTTTAATCTTAATATTTCCCCTATGGTCAAAGGAATTCTTGTCTTAACTTGGTTTTGTTCTGAAAGGCTTAAAGTGGTAAAATTATGAGAGATTTCCAAGTTAGTAGATCTTAAATGAAATATATACAAAATTATTGAAAACTTTTAAACATTTCTAAGTATACTGTCTCATCAGATTGATCATTTAAATTGTGTACAATAAAAAGATTTAGCCTTAACTGTTTTAGGCTACTAATTATAAATCTGAAGGCTTGAAACATCTTCCAACTTTTTTTGAAGCTATGAATAAATGCTTCCCAGATAACTTGGAAAATTATAAATTGTAACTAGTACATAAACTGACATAACATGATCATAGTTAACTTATTTTAAAAACAGGTTCGTTGCATGGTATTACATCACTGGTCACCTGAAGCTTCCTCAGCGTTTTTATGTCTGACATTTATTTAAACTTTTATGAATGTGTCACTATTGAATCCATATAGTAGTAAATGAACTAGACTTGCCATGAAATGTTAATAGGATACAGAGGATGTAATGGGAAATTGCTACCACAATACACTTCCATATCAGTTTGCAGTTCTAATAGGATTATTATCCATGCAAGTTGTGGCTCTCAACACTTTGTAACATCTTTGGCCTTTACAGACATATATGTTTACAATTTTTTAATTGAGAAGGTCAAAACTGTGTTTAAATGTGGAGATAGACAGCATTTCCCACACAATATACTACTGTTAGTAAAATAAATAAGGTTAAAGTGTATTTTATGGGTGGATTGCAATCAAGCCTGCTGCAAAGCTACATGTACGTCATCGTCAAAATCATATTCATGAAAATTTAACTATCAACATTTCACCTGAAAGAGAAGTAATTCCTGTATAGACCCCTTCGCCATATGCCTTTCACTTCCCTAACATTTTCTGACCATGACCACCACACATGTACTTTATAGAAATACTCGTGCTTAACCAATTACATTATACTTTCTCAGCTTTCCCTCCTTCCATGAAATCTCCCTTAGCTTAGAACATACTTCTTTCTGATTCGTTAATTTCAATTCACTATTCAACAGCCAGATAATTTAATCAAATGCCACTGAGAAACCTTGTGCATTTGCTGACATAGTATTGTTAATATCTATGTATTAGGTTATAGGTCACCCTTATAATCCACCAGCCTTGAGTTACTTACTAGTAAAAAGTAGTAAGTAACTGAAAACCAATCTCTGATAGACCATTGTCATCACTAGATTGAGATGTGACTTTTTCAATGATCTCATAGTTGCCTGTACTCTCTCCTGACTTCCATTGTATTGTAATTCTTTACGTTCCTCTTCATTCTTAGAGAATGCAGTCTGAATTTAGATAATATACCATCTCTGTACCTCAAGTCCATAATACAATATCTAGCACTTGGTAGAGTCCATTATATTTCCAAAAGAAAGGAAGGAGGAAAGACAAGAAAGGAGAAAAGGAAGTAGGCATGAATAGAGGAGGCAAAAGACAGAAGGAAAGAGGAAAAGAAGAGAGAGGTAAGACTTTAATACTTAACCTCTACCAAAATTCTCCAATAACTTCCCACCTGAGAATAATAGTTTAAGTGATTCAGTTGGTCTAGAAGGTCCTACACAACATGGGCCAGTAGATTCTTCTACTTGTTAAAATTTATTTTTCAATTTATTTAAAAATTTTTAAATTTATTTTTTAATTTATTTAAAAAAATTTTTTTTGGCTGCATAGTGCTGCACGCAGGATCTTAGTTCCCCAACTGGGGATCGAACCCAGGCTCCTGCATTGGGAGCACAGGGAAGTCCCGTCCCACTTCACTTCTTAAGAGTCTCTCCACTTCTTGGGATCATTTCTACCACATTGTGCAGCTCATCAAACTCCATGCTGCTACCTCTGTGCTCTCACACTTGCCAAGCCTCTCATGCTCTTCCCCCAGCATGTGGTCAGCTCCCTCATGGGATGCAATATTTTGCTCAATTTCACCTTTAATCTCACATTCCCAACAGATCCCATCTCCATCTCCCTCATCTGCTTTGTTTCGATCATTTGATTTATCACTGTGAAACATATTCAATACTATATATTTTATTTATTTTTTATGTTTTCTGTCTCCTTCCACTGGAGCTTAAACTCCATAGAGGTAGGGGTCTTTCTCTGATTTTTTTTTGCATAATGTATCCCCAGGGCCTGGAAGAAAGTGATTAATAGCAAAAAGATGGCAGAAAGTGGCTCATTCACTTAACAAACAGATTGATCCTGAGACCCTCACAGGTAACACTTAAAGAAATGTCAGCGCTATTCTTAAGACAGAAGTTGTGACTTAGACTAGGGTTGGCAACTTCTGCCTGCTACCTGCTTCTGTAAATAATTGGAACTCAGTCACACTCCTTCATTTCTGTATTGTTTTTTGGGGGGGGTGTGAGGTGGCAGGTTTAATAAGCAAAGGAACTTCCTTAGAGGCTTGTCTTGGGTGGTGGCTGTAAGACATGTACATCTCCACGCCCGCTCCCACCCCCTCACAATCTTAAAAGTTTATAAAGAGGCCCTATCAGGGTTCAGTCACATATTCAGTCCACATGTTCTCAAAAACATGTACTCTCTCAAGGCTGCATTCAAACTATAGGAATGGTGGGCAGACAGGAGATGGGGTGAGGAGCCTCCATTTACCTGGCTCCAGGTCAGGGATCAACCAGGGGTCGCATCTTCTCTCGATAACCTCCTCCAACACTTGGTTTTCCAAGCCTCTCCCTTCAGACTGATGTGACCAGCTGATTCCAATACAGTAGCTGGCGGAGGAAGGAGAAAACAGGGTTTGGGATTTTTGTTTTTCTATTTCCATACTTCTAATTGTTCTTAAGCACACTCCCTAGATGGCTTAAACATTAATAGGCTGAAACTATGCTCTAGCATTACATTGGGCTAATTCTGCTCTTTGGGTTGCAAAGGACAGAAACAATTTCACTTAGGCTACCTCAAGTCAGGAGGGCTGGCTGGTCAGTTCCACAGGGTAACATGTGTGGCTTCTCCTTTCTCTACTTACCTGCCCTCACTCTCACCATCCCAAGCCCCAATCCAGCTGGCTGATCCTCTCCATATTTCTCAGTTCAAATTCCCTCTGTATTGTTTATGGCTGATTTTGTACTAAATACAAAGGAAGACTTGAGTACTTGTAACAGAAACTGTATGGACTGGAAAGCCTAAAATATTTACCATTTAATCCTTTACAAGAAAGATTTGCCGAAGTCTGGCTTACAATTTGCTTGAGGTAGAGGCCTTTGTGGTTGTGTACCTTTGGTGTTATATGACATTCAATGGCAGCTTAATGTAAATTTTGATTTATATGGGATTATCAGACTCTATGGAAATGATTTCTAAGTCTTATCACAGTTGGAATTCAGATATCTATAAACCTGTTTGACGCATTTGGAGTTGCTCATTGAAATCCAGAATGTAGAAATAGACTTGGAAGTCATTGACAGAAAATTCAAGGTCTAAATAAAGGAATTAAACAATTTAAAGCAATATATAACCTCCTGTGACCTGAGGAAGAGGTTGTGTCAAAACTAGATAGATAGATAGATAGATGATAGATTGTAGATAGATAGTGGATAGATTGTAGATGGATAGATAGGTTGTAGATAGGTAGGTAGGTAGGTAGGTAGTAGGTAGATAAGTAGATGCATAGTAGATGGATAGATTGTAGATAGATAGATAGATCATAGATAGGTAGATAGATAGATGATAGATAATAGATATATGAGAACTCACACAACTTTGCTATGAGATTACGGATATAAAGATAGGACTTGTAAAGAAAAAAAGATTTTTCTGCCACTCAGAAGCAGATTACAGTGCACCCCTGGGAGGGCCAGATGAGAAGATTAGCAAAGAACTCCTATAAGCAGTAGCAGAAAGAGAAGCTGTATCAAAGTTCTCAAGGCAAAAGGAGCAGAGAAGGTGCTCATAGCAGATCAGCAAGCAGGCTCTAAACACCAGGTAGAGAGGAGACTGTGGTCCAGAGGCACAAAGAGAACAGCAGCCAGTGTCAAGAAGGCAGAAACTCCAGTGCTGGTACAGAGACATAGGGAAGCTCTTCCCCTTGGGACTCTAAGAGACATAATAGAAAGGAAAAGAGCTGAGCGCTGCACTGTGCAAAGGGGATATATTGTTCTAGCTGACTTGGGGCTAAACTTGCACTCAGCCGGCTGTATTTTTTCATGTCTGCAATGTGCTTTTGCTTTGATGAATAAATATGTAGTTTGTCAAATATAAATCAAACCTTTAAAATATTTTAGATAAATGAGTACCTAGGAAGCAAAACTCTTGTTAGATATAGGCAGAATTCACACGAGGTGTTAAGTGTAAGATGTAGTGAGGAAGTAGGGAATGTGTATCCAACATAGATAAGTATGAGGGAAATATCCATGACATACAAATATAAAAGAGCCACTTAATGTTCAGGATGCACTCAATAGACACGCGTACTTAATTTTCACTCTATTTTAATTCAGCCACACGTCAGTGACACCTATTCTGGCCCCATATGTCCTCTGCCCAGGAAACACTAATAAATCCCCTGGTCGTTCGTGGAGCTAATGGTCAAGCTACTGCTGTGCTGAGCTAATGTCTCTGTGTATCTCCCACAGAGCAAGTGTGTTATTGGCTCAGGGCATCTTCTGTCTGTGGGTCGCATTGTCTGAACCTCAACTCTGTCCTTGTATTCACACCATCAGAAGAAGGCTGACGTGGCAGAGAATCAGGATATGTGAACACTACATGCCCCCGCATTTGGGTAGGAAGGAGCTGCCACCTGGCTTGCACCCTATTCTCTTCTTATTCCCTGTCCTGCCTTTTGCCATCTCTCCCCCCTGGCTTCTCACTCTGGTTTGGTATGGATAAGCTGTGTCATTTGAACATTTTAATTTGGTCTGTGAGACTCGCTGGGTGGGACCCACTGGGACAGCTTGCCTGGTACTGAGCTTGGAGGCCACCAATGAATCTCGACAATTTCCCACATGATAGTATCACTCATCACCTTCCATGTTACATATTTATTTGTCTAGTTCCAAGGCCTCTAAAAGTTAATGGAGATGGGAGAGTACTGGTACTCTGAATGTATTTATAAAAGGAAAGAATAAAACTTTTACAGTGCCCTGGCCTAATATCCACTCCTGTTGTGATACTGGAATATGGGTATAACATGTAGTTAAACCTTTAACAGAAATTTCAAGTACCTGCAAGTCAGAGACTCTCATATTCACTCTTGTATTCTCCTAAGTGCAAGAAACAATTTGCCGATCATGAAATTCAACTTGATTGTTATAATGGTAAAAGAAAAAGTTTATATAGCACCTACTATATAAGGTGCAATTCTTAGTACTTTACATCTGATGAATATTTTATTCATGACAGCTACCTTATGATGGAGATACTATGATTAGCTATTTTTTTTGCAGATAAGGAAAGTGAAGCCCAGGATGGTTATGTAACTTTTCCAAAGTCATGGGAGATAGGATTTAAATCTTACAGTCCTGCTTGTCATTTTTAAGGGAAGACCAAAAAGATGAAAGAATTCACCTGAGGTCATGTGGTTTGGAAGTAACAGAACTGAAGGTAGAAAATAAATACCATAACATCCATTCAAACTTTCTTTCACCAAAACTTCACCAAATATTTTCTTATAAACTCAAAGATGTGCAAAAATTATTTAAAAATACATATCACTAACAGATTATAATAAAGTACAATAATTTTATATAACTTATATTCTAAAATAAAATAATAAAGGATTACAAATAACTAGATAACTACTATAAAATAATTATTAATGCACTTTAATAAATAGTCCCTTTAACTGGGATATTGTTATTTTGTAGGAGTTCCTCTTTGTGAAAAGCTTTATATTTTTAATTTTGGTGTCCACATGTCCAATGTTAGTCCATAGAAATACAGTTGATGTTGGTGTTTACCTTGTGTCTTGTAACTTGCTGAACTGACTTATAAGTTCTAAGAATTTGAGGTTTTGGTATCTACCATGTGATTTTCCACATAGACATTCTTGTCACCTACAAACAAGGAGAATTTTACTTCTTTGTTTCTGATCTAGATGCCTTTTATTTCCATTCCATGCCTCACTGCAATAGCTAGAGTCTAGCGCTAGGTTGAGTAAGACTGGTGAGAGCGGACATCCTTGACTGGTTCCTACTCTTAAGGAAAAAAGATTCAGTGTGTTGCAGTTGGCCTTATTACTATTACCTGCCGGTGGGGATAGAAGCCCAGATTCCCCATTCAGCATCACTGGCACCTGAGCTAGGGAGCCCCGTGTTATTGCCGGGCATGGATGGGAGTTAATTACGGCTCCTCGCCAGATTCTCTCTGATCCCTGTCTGGATGGGTGGAACAGAATTGCCTCATAAAGTTCCCCACATGTCATCCTTGGACACCAAGGAGTGGGGTGGAAGCTACTTGTTACCACTTGGCTGGACTTAAAATCCTGGCTTCCCATTTAGTCACTTCATCTGTGGAATTTGGGCACCTCGTTAGCCTGGCAAGGGTAGAAATCTAGGCTTTCCCCTCAGCATTGCTGACATGGGTAGGGGTAGAACTTAGGTTTTTTCTGTGGTGTTTGGTTAAGTTAGAGTGGTTGTTGTCTAAACATTGTCATGTCTTGCTAGGTTGCAACTTTCCTGGTTGTTTGTCTAGAGACAACAGAATTTGGGGGGAGTTTTATTGTCTGCCACCATTAAAATTATTGGGTTGTCAGGTTCTTCAGTTCCAAGTCTGGAATATACGGGGCAGAGAGAAAACCCAGGGATCTCACAATTGTGTCATTTTTTGGTATTCTGGGTGGTCTGCCACCTCCTCTCCATCTTTAAGAGTCTTCTTATGTTTTTTAAGTTGTTGTTTTTTGTTTGTTTGTTTGTTTTAATATAACATCTTGGGGGTTTAGTTGTTCTTAGCAGGAAGGATGGGGGAATTATGTCTATGCATCTTGCTGGGAGAAGAAATTCCTGGCTTCTGCCGCTGCTTCTTTTTTTTTAAACAGCAAGTGTCCTTTTTTTAATTAATTAATTAATTATTTTTTTGGCCCTGTCGCACAGCTTGTGGGATCTTAGTTCCATGATCAAGGATTGAACCCTGGCCCTCGGCAATGAAAGGATGGAGTCCTAACCACTGGACCACCAGGGAGCTTCCTCCTTCTTCTTTAAATGACTCTTGATATGACAATAAATTTGCAGTATTTTTTACAGAAACAATGTAAAGCTAATTCAGTTTCCTCTATTCTGGTTAATTTGATTTTTAAAAAGTTTAAATCACTTATTAAAGTTTCCTGCAGGCTCACCACTCATTTTTGGTAACGGCACATTTGATTTAGCTCCACAGTTTCTTGCTCAGAATGCTTCTTGGCAACCGACGGGTCCTCAGTGAACTCAGGGCTTGGATTTTTCTTGGTTGGCAGCAAGGGGCCTCGGCCACAGCAGTGGGTCAGCCGAGAGAGCCTTAGCTCACCCACTGATTTAATGGCTTGTGAGATTCTTTAGCTCCAAGTTTGGAATATGTGGGACAAAAAGAAAACCCAGGCTTCTCGCCACTCCCATTCTCCTCAGCCACACCTGTCCCGCACAGTGGCCACTGGGTGGTCACTGTGCCCCATGTCAACTTTAGTTCAGAGTCTTCCCCTTTTAGGTGGGGATGGTGCAGAGTTAATGTTTTTCAGTATTACAATATATTCTCATTAAAAAGGTGCAGGCAAAAAGGACGCTGCAGGTTTTGTACATTAGCCTCATTTGTGGTCTGAAAGAGCTGGTGAGAACAGCCTTGGTGTGGAGGTGGTAGAGGTGGGGGGGGGATGGTCACGGCTCCCCCAGTGGGTGGAAAGGGGATGGGGGCAGGGAAGACCCTGGACCAGACCCTTCCCCATCCACCTGGAGAATCTTCTCCTCCCAGGGCCCTAAACACACCTCCCTTCCATCACAGGGGAGAGGGAGCAGGTGCTGCTGCTGAGAAGAGGACAGGTTGCATTAGGTGAACTGAAGTTTACACTGGACACAAACTTAGACAGCTGGAGAAATTAACCCATAGGTGGCAGGAGTGGAGGGTGGGAAGGGCACTAGGGAATGACCAAGGAACCAATATAACAGGACTACCCCACATAGTCCATAGGCCTGTGGTCATTAAAGGGTAGACAATATGTCCAGGCTGGAGCAGCAATGGACTCTGGGGCACAGGGGAGCCTTACAAAGGCCATTGTAAGTGAGGAACCACAAAACTCAAGCTTGTTGAGCTTCAAAATTAAATCCAAGGGACCATCAAATAAAGCAGAAATGGGTTTATCTGCATCTCACTAATTCATTTTTTAATAATTTAACTTAGGTTGAAATAAATCACTTCATTGTTTTGAAGAAATTACATAGTTGAACAAACTAAATTTAGAGTAAAGTCTATTGTAAGGTACTCAGTTAATGAGAAGAAAAAATTATATTCAAATGCTTTAGGCATTATTTGCCGATGAATGTAGCTAATTTTATAATGAAATCTTTTATTTACGGTACTATTTATAATTTTATTGTGCTTTTATATATGCCACGTTATTTGAACCTTTATAAAGGAATATATGAGAAGCATAATAAATATTATCAGCTGCATTTCTCTGAGCTTCTCAGTTCCAACCACAATGCCTTCCAGCTGACTACCCACATTCTACACCACCCAATCCTTAAGAAGAGCCTCACACACAATATTATCAATCTCCCGAATGCACTGTGCAAAGTGCTTTACTTGTTTATCTCATTTTATATTCTCAACGTCTTTGTGAGGCCGTCACGATTATTATCCTCATATTGTGAAAGCGGAATCATGTTTAGAAATGTTGAATAATTTGTTCAGACTCACTGAGCTGATAAGAGTCATCAAACTCAGGCTGTGTGATTTCAGAATGCATATTCTAGAGAGGGTCCAGATCCCTTCATGCTTCAATGCGCTCTCACCCTATCATCTTGACTCCAAATTCCTGAGTCTGCAACCAGCTTCTTACTAGCTTCTGTCCCCATTAAAATGTTCACTTTGTGTCTCCTCTGTCAGTTGTAACTCCCTGTAGTTCCCACCACCTCCACATTCCACACATTGACATCCAGAAGGAAGCTGACGAATGAAACCAAAACACCTGAAAATTGACAACCTTCCTGAAGGAGACAGTAAATTCCCATCAGAGTGTTCTTTCTTTACTATTCATGCTGACTTCTGAAGTTTTCTGCCTTAAACTGGGTCAAGTGAACTGCATAATTGCAAAAAAAAAAAAAAAATCAGAATTGGAATTACCCTAGCCTTTGAAAATCATGAAAGAGTATTTTCTTTAAAGCTCTTGAGAACTCAAGTTTCTCACACCTTCAGATTGACCCCTCCACTCTGTAAATTTCTTGACAAAATAGTAAAATTGTCTAGTACTAGAAATTGTCTAGTACTTCCGGACCACTTCCACACCTCCTCACTGCCACAGCAGGACTGTGGCAGTGCGGAGGTGTGGAAGTGGTCCCGAAGTCCAAGTGTTTCCCCTTTGTCTTCTGAGTTAAAGAATTTCCTTCAAGGTCATGAAGGTGAATTACTCTGAAGTCTCTGAATTCCCTGTTTACGAAGATTTCTCAGACTACTTTGCAAGGAGATATTTATTGGTAGATTTCTGTATTTCATAAGCAGTACCTTCAAAAGAGTCTTATGTAACTTTTCAAAGTGGGAGTGAGAGCAAGACGGGAGGGCTGTCCGTGTGAGTAGAAATACACTTGGGTTGCAGATACACAGTCAATTTATACCCTATTAGTGGCTTAGATGGGGATGGTACTTTGTTGGAGAAGGTCTCAAGATAGCTTAATCATGATTCTCTCTTGCTCAGGCATCTGAGGTTGTCAGGCTCTTCTAATAGAGCTGGATTATATCTAAAGATAATTTTTTGGATTATGGATTCCAGGGTACGGTTTTTAGATCTATATTAAATCATATTTAATATTTATTTCTATTTGACAATATTCCTATATTATTGAAACTTTATATGTTAAGGAATTAAGTTGTGGCATATCAACAACTTTTTAATATTTACAGAGATGAGCATATGATTATTTTTTCTCTTTTGCCCAACCTCTGTGTTAAAATATGATAGTAAACTGACAAAAATGGAAACAGTCCACCCTTGAAAGAAATATTACTTTCTAAATATGCCACTAAATTATGCTTACTAATATTTTATTTAGGATACTTCTGTTCAGCAAAAATATGGCAAATTTTCTCTTTTGTATATGCTTTATTGTGTTTTGGAATTGATTTGCTAGCATCGAAAGATATATTGAAGAGAATTTTTTTCCCACATTATTATAAAGTCTAACAGGGTTTGGAGTCATCTATTTCCAAACATTTGGAAGAATACCTCTGTGACTCTTCTGAGCAGTATGGTTTTGGGGGGATTGGACTTTGAGAAAAAATTGTTTTCATCCATGTTATTTATGGCACTAATATATCTTTTAATTAGTTTGGCTAATTTTTCCATAAAATTGTATTATTCCATTTAATTCAGTGTTTTTAATTTTAATTCATATGATTAGAACAAAATCGTCTTTTATAATTCATTTAATTTCTTCATGTTTTCGATTATGTCTTATGTTTTTGATGTGTGCATTTGATTTTACTTCTCTATTTACTGCTTTACGTCTTCCTCGATCTCTTGTATACCTGCTTTGGGATCATCCTTGAAAATGTCCATTGCTTCATTATACCTTCTTATTTCAAGAATTTTTACTTAATATCATTTTTGTTGATTTATTAGCAATTATTTTATAACGAATGTTAAATATTTCCCATGGATATCTCTTAGATACGTTAAATGTAAAGTTATGTTTCTGTTCCTCATTGTCCTTTTTGGTTTAGGTCATTACTCAGTTGAAAATGAAGCATTAGTGCCTTTATTCCATTATTCCATCCCCTGCTCAGATAAATAGTTTAATGGTTTAATACAGAAACTGTCCAAAAGACCCACCAACTCTTCAATGGAAAATATCTACAGATAGTTTGTGCTCTAAGATTCTTTATATCCATCATCTCAAAATCCTTCCCTTGAGGTTTCCACTAGTCCTGAGTTATTGTATCCTGGTCCTTACCCAATCCCAATCAAGACCTCAAGATCCCTCTCTCCAGCCACCTCCCTTCCCCCCGACACTGCTGAAGTTTTGCAAGGTGGCGTTCTCCATTACTGAAGTAAGCAATACATTCAATTTGGTCTTATCAATAGGCTGTGTTGATAATGTTTGGGGATTCAGCTTTCAAACACTCCATTGCTCATTCCCTTGCTAGTGTATCTTGCTTTGTCTGGTCCCAGGCTTATAATTATAACATCAACAATGTTTATAATTTAGAGCACATTTCTTCTAAGCAAGCTTTGAAAAATTGTAATACCTTAATTAGACAGTTGTTTAGGAGGGTAGACATTTTGATAAGTCAGACAAAATCTAATAGCAGGGCATCATACAAAATTCCTCACCAGTACTCTGCAAAATTGCCAAGGCCATTAAAAATAAGGAAAGTCGGGCTTCCCTGGTGGCGCAGTGGTTGGGAGTCCACCTGCCGATGCAAGGGACGCGGGTTCGTGCCCCGGTCCGGGAGGATCCCACGTGCCACGGAGCGGCTGGGCCCGTGGGCCATGGCCACTGGGCCTGCGCGTCCGGAGCCTGTGCTCTGCAATGGGAGGTGCCACGACAGTGAGAGGCCTGCGTACTGCAAAAAAATAATAATAATAAAATAAATTAAAAAAAATAATAATAAGGAAAGTCTGAGAAACTGCCACAGAGTTTCTAAAGAGGAACCTAATGAGAAATGTCGACTACACAATAAGAGACATATGGAACAGAACAGAGAGCCCAGAAATAAAACCACATCTATGGTCAGTTAATCTTTGACAAAGCAGGCAATATACAATGGAGACAAGATAGTCTCTTTAGCAAGTGATGTTGGGAAAGCTGGACAGCCTCATGTAAATCTTTGAAGTTAGAACACTCTCTCACACCATACACAAAAATAAACTCAAAATGACTTAAAGGCTTAAATATAAGATGTGACACAATAAAACTTCTAGAAGAGAGCATAGGCAAAAATTCTCTGACATAAATCGTTGCAATGTTTTCTTAGGTCAGTCTCCCAGGGCAATAGAAATAAAAGCAAAACTAAACAAATGGGACCTAATCAAACCTATTAGATTTTGCACAGCAAAGGAAAGCATAAACAAAATGAAAAGAAAATCTATGAACTAGGTGAAAATATTTGCAAATGATGTGACCAACAGGGCTTAATTTCCAAAATATACAAACAGCTCATACAATTCAATCATAACAACAACAACAAAACCAAACAACTGAAGGAAGAGAAGATGAACGGGAATACCCTTGTGGGAGCAAATTCACAGGCAGGAAACTTACAAAGAGAAGTGTAAAATATTTTGGATATCATGTTGAAATAAAGGGAGTGCCTTTTTTTCTAAGTAAATCAGTTATTATGGAGATTAGCAGATGATACCATAAAGAGAAATTATTTATTCTGGGTCATATTGGTTGCTTTTTGAGGAGGAACTGTTTTTTGAAGTTAAAAAAATGAAATTCAATTACACAGAACAAAGCCTCAAGTATGCCAGACTCACTAACAATGGCAAATATTTATTGAATAATCTTCCTTGTGTCACCATCTTAACAAGTACAATCACTCTGACTTTTTCCAGTTCTGTTACATGTGACAACTTGCCTGGTAAATTGGAATACAGAGTACTCTTTTCAATTGCAGTTAAGAGAGACGAAAACTTCCATACCCATCACAGTTCAAACAACACTGGGGTTGTGACAAATAGTTTTTCTTGGTAGAAACTCTGTGCAGAACAATTAAAAGCTGGTGAATATTTTGTGGGTGAACTGGACTTTATCTGACAATAAATGCATTTTCTCTTTGTTTGCTGTTGTTTTGGGGTTTTGTGGCAACGGGGTGGGAGGATTCTGGAAAAAGGAAATAGAAAAGAAGAAAACTAATATTTGTTTCACATCTACCATATGCCTGTACATTAAGTATTTACTATAATTTTCATATTAAGAAAAGAAAGTGAGGTTTTTCAAAGTTGGGCAAGTTGACAATATCATTCAGATATTAGAGTTTGATTTTAAATCCAGGTATTTCTGACCCCTGGCATTGGACCTGCTCAATCCCTTGAACGGACATAAATTGGATCTGTGGAACATAAATAGTATGAATCAGAGGTCATTAAATAGTTCTCCTCTGTGGCTGAAATGTAGACTTAGTGAAGAGGAAAGTAAATTTTGTTTCATATTACAGTCCATTTTCTCTCACAAATCTATAGAGTAAATATTAGCATATTGGGCAAAGTAGACAAATTATATTCGTCACATCTTCCCCCAAATTCCTTTGGTGAGAATTTACTTGGCTCAGAGACCATTTTTTAACCTACATTATTCAGATAGTATACACATTTGCTTTGGCAAACTTTGTCCAAGTTTAATTTCTTTTTGTACCAAATTTCACGAGGGTAAATTCATCAAGTATAAACTACCTGTCATTGTAATTTTATGACTCTCATTATCCATTCAACTAAGAAGCTCACTGAATTTTGCATGAAGTAGAACCCAAATTCAACTGAGAATATGCACAACGTGTTCCTTGATTATATTTTCCCACAAGCAATTGTGGATTATGCCTATGCAAAATCAGTTTTAAAAGAAGTTTTGGTAATTAACATTTTAAAAAGTGTTTCAATTAAAAACCTCATTTTTACTAAGGTGTCATTACACAAAGTTGATTGTCTACATATAATAACTCTCTAAAAATGTACTTTTTGGTCTAAAGTCCAAGGGATCAGTCATAGGTAAGAGTGGAAAATGGGGTCACACCATGTACCATTTTCTCTTACTGTGAATTCCTACATTTGACTTTTTAAATAGACTTTGTATAAATCACTTGCAGTTTCCCTTATTATCAGCATCTTATGATTGACATTGACACATTCTGATTGACTAAAGTTCAGACCTTATTTGGAGTTCATTAATTTTTACATAATGTCATTTTGCTGTTCTAAGATTCCATCCAGGTACCAGGATTAGGCTCCTCCAAATAGGAGAAATTTCTCAGACTTTTCTTTTTTTTCTTTGCAAAGCATATATCTTTTTTTTTAAATTGAAGTATAGTTGATTTACAATGGTATGTTAATTTCAAGTGTACAGCAAAGTGATTCAGTTGTGTGTATATATATATGTATATATATACATATACACACACATATGTATATATACACATATATATATATACACATATATATATATATATTCAGATTCTCTTCCATTTAGGTTATTACAAGATGTTGAATATAGTTCCCTGTGCTATACAGTAGATCCTTATTGTTTGCCTACTTTATATATAGTAGTGTGTATATGTTAATCCCAAACTCCTAATTTTTCCGCCCCCTCACCCTTTCCCCTTTGGTAACCATAAATTTGTTTTCTATGTCTGTGAGTCTGTTTCTGTTTTGTAAATAAGTTCATTTGTATCATTTTGTAGACTCCACATATAAGGGATAACATATCATATTCGTCTTTGTCTGACTTCACTTTGTATGATAATCTCTAGGTCCACCAGTGTTGCTGCAAATGGCATTAGTACATTCTTTTTATGGCTGAGTAGTATTCCATTGTATATATGTACTACAACTTCTTATCCATTCATCTGTCGATGGACATTTAGGTTGCTTCCATGTCCTGGCTATTATAAATAGTGCTGCAATGAATATTGGGGTACATGTATATTTTTGAATTATGTTTTTCTCTGGATATATGCCCAAGAGTGGGATTGCTGGATCATATGGTAGCTCTATTTTTTGTTTTTTAAGAAACCTCCATAATGTTTTCCATACTGCCTTCACCAATTTACATTCCCACCAACAGTGTAGCACAATTCCTTTTCCTCCACACCCTCTCCAGCATTCATTATTTGTAGACTTTTTGATGATGGCCATTCTGACTGGTGTGAGGTGATACCTCATGGCAAGCTTGATTTACATTTATCTAATAATTAGAGATGTGGACATCTTTTCATGTGCCTTTTGGTTATCTGTAGACTTTCCTTGTTTTTGATGACTTTTACAGTTTTGAAGAGTATTTTGTAGAACGTTGCCTCAATTTGGGTCAGTTTGCTGTTCCCCTGAAGGTTTAACTAGGGTTTTGTAGAGCAAGATCACAGGTAAAGTGCCATTTTCAACACCCCAAATCAAGTGTACACTCCATCAAGATGACTTTTTACTGGCTTGAGGTAGTATTTATTGGTCAGGTTTCTCCACTGTGAAGTCTCTCTTCTCCCTTCTCCCTTTCCTACTGTTCACTTTGGAAGGAAACACAGCCCTCACTTAAGAGAAGAGGAGTGTGGTCCATTTTTGAGAGGAAAACTTTACATAAATTATTTGTAAAAAAATAAACACTGAGTTTTCCCTGGTTGGAATTGATCTGGAGATACTCCTGTGTGATGGAGGTAAAGTTAGAAGAAATAAAACATTAAATATTTATATAAATTTGAGAGCTTTACATACACATTGTTCTCTTACATTATATAGGTCAGGAGAGTAAGATTAGACAAGTTAATTAAATCTAAGGTAACAAAGATTTTAAGGTGTAAAGTGGTTTTTTCAACTTAACTTTGTTTAACTCCAACTCTATACTTTTTCTATCACGTTCTAAATAAGAGAACACTGAGAAAGTTTGGTCTTCATTTGACTTGTTTAATTTGGCTTGTGTCCAAATTTGCTAATTCCCTGGCACTGCCTTGGCCCTCCAGATGTTTCTAGGGTGTCATGGGACACCCAGAGCTCACACAGTGATCCTACACTGCACACAGGTGCACCACTCTCCTTGGCAGGCTGCATACAACCAGCTGCTGCATCAGGAAAGCAACGGATGCTGAACCCCTTCCCGAAGGCAGGCAGTGCCCCTGTCGCCTCAGGACCATTATTTCTTCTGTGTAAATCCTAGAGCAAACCTGCTGGTTGTAGAAACATACCTCAAGGAACAAGAATGAGTAACAGTCTTAGAGATATTGGGCATATTTCCCATCTTACCTGCAAACTCTTCCTTAGCACTAGAAACAGACACCAGCCATGTGGATTCTGAAGTATCTTAAGAAGGCAACAGAGGCCAGAAATGGATGGATGGTTTAGGCAATAAGTATAGGGGAGAAGTGTTTCTATAAATAAGTACAGTTATTTAGGGAAATTTGTAGCTTGAGTGCCTGGAAAACACGGAATAAATGAGAGGAAATTGCAGAGGGAAGGATTGAGTTTAGAACAAAAGCAAGGAGATATGCTGAATTTTAAAAGAACTGAAAAAATATGTGGAGTGAGGCTTTGGAGTTTTTCTGCTAAATATCACAATGATAGAAGCTGAACAAATATTTAAAAATAGATTTATATACACACTTGTCAGAAGTAAACAGAATGAAAATATTTAGATAACTTCAAGAAGTACAATGATGCTGATATGCCATGATTTTGAAAACAACAATATGAAATAAAATAAAATGAAGCAAAGAATAATGTTATTGTGTGCCACATAGTGCTTTTAAATGAATGCAGATGGTATTTGGTGTCAAGCAGTTTTGTATTTAGAATGAGAAAATGTTCTTTATAAACTAATAGGGGCATGCCATCTTTTATGTTTCCATTTGCACTACCATTAAAAGAGTAATTAAAAATGTGACCAAAGATTTATTATGGACAATAAATCACAAACTCTCTGATGTTTCTCTTTATATCATAGCTTTATATTATTTTGAAATTTGCTTTGTTACTTTTTTTCATCGTCTCTTGTAAACGGCTAGAATTTTGTGTTTCTTTCTGTCTTGCATAGCACTTGCATGGTGAGCATCTTATACATAGTAAACAAGCAAAAATTGTTTGCTTCAAGTTTCCTGTAAACTTATGAGGACTTTTTCCTCAGGCCATGTACAACTAGATGAGGCAAAAGATGAAGACAATGACATTAGAACTGAGCTGGTCTGGTATTTGGCAGGTCTGCTCTGCCCTTCATAAGTCTACTTACTTTGGGAAATTCATTTAACTTTGTTATCTAATTTTCTTCACCTGTGAATGGTATTAACTGTATTTATTTGGATGAATTGATTAAAATATTAGACATGTATATGTGTATCTATTGTGATCCCTGATGCATCATAGATGAGAAATAAAAGGATGTGTGGTTTAGCAGGCAGCTTTGCCCAGCCTATACTCATATTCAAGTACTGCCACACAATTTTTTAATATTATCAGTTGCACTTTAATTTACCTGAGAATTTTACATCAAATTTTAACTTATCTGTTTTTATATAATTTTACATCACTGGTATGAAAAGCAGTATCATTTGATTTTGCTAATTATAATTTTCCTATATACTCAATAATTATTAAAAAGAGTAATTGAATACACTCATTATTATTAGACTTTATAATAAACAAACAAAACTTCATCCTTGGGGCCTCTGGGGGAAAGCCCACTCTAGGAAATTGACCTTCACCCTTTTCCCATATACTACCATCATATGGCTTCAGGTAACAGCAGAACTAGGCTAAAAATTTCATTTGTTTTACTTACAGTGCAGATCATTCCAGAACCTTCAGGTTAGTTTATAGTAGGATGAGCATGGCCTTTGCAATAAAAAAATCTGGATTTGAATTTCTTGTTAATTTCTTCACATCTGTGTGAACTTGTATAAATCACTTATCTTTATTTAGACTCAGATTCCACTGCTGTGTGACTGAGTTTTGGCAATGACACGTGAGTGAAGTGTCCACTTCCTGGGATTACTAAACTTCCCCTGTGATTTCACCATGCTTCCACCTGAAACAACTGCTCTAGAATCATATGTAATTATGAGGCAAGAAGATATTCTACACTAGTTGTATGAATACAGCAAATCTAGGTAAATAACTAAGGTCAAAGCAGGAACAGATTTCAGTAGATAACTTTGTGTCTTGTGGCTTCCATTCTTGCTGATGGGAAGGGTGCTTTCAACCAAGTTCTAAACCTTAGTAGGTAATCTATGTTTTCTCTTTGCCTGATATAAAATTGTATTATCTCTCCATGGAAGCAATGTAAATGTCCATCGACAGATAAATGGATAAAGAAGATGTGGTACATATATAAAATGGACTATTACTCAGCCATAAAAAAGAATGAAATAATGCCATTTGCAGCAACGTGGATGGATCTAGAGATTATCATACTATGTGAAGTAAGTCAGAAAAAGAAAGACAAATATCATGACGTGGAATCTAAAATATGATACAAATGAACTTATCTATGAAACAGAAAGAGACTCACAGACATAGAAAACAAACTTATGCTTACCAAAGGGGGTTGAGGGGAGGGATAAATTGGGAATTTGGATTTAACAGATAAACACTGCTATGTATAAAATAAATAAACAATAAGGACCTACTGTATAGCACAGGGAACTATACTTAACATTTTATAATAAACCATAATGGAAAGGAATATGAAAATGTATATGTATATATATGTATAACTGAATTGCTTTGCTATACACCTGAAACTAACACAACATTGTAAATCAAGCATACTCCAATAAAAAATAATAAAATAAAATAAAATTGTATTGTCTCTCATTTTTACTTTTCACCAAATTGTACTTAGGTGTGGTTTCTTTCTATTTTTTTCTGTATTAATGTTTTATAATTTCTAAATCTCAGTATTACTTTTTCCTTCTTTAAATCTGGACATTTTAAAGCATTATTTTCTTTTAATTTTCTTCACCCTCTTTCTCTATTTCTTTCTCTGGATTAGTCTTATCCCAAACTTTCTACTTTAGCTGCAATAGCTTTCAGTTTCCTCTTTTATTTCTTCTTCTCTGTGTCTGTTTACATTCTTGATAATTTCTTTAGGTGTACCTTCTTTCTCATAAAATCTTATTTCATTTAAATTGCTGTTTCATCCATCCAACTGTAAGTGTAAAAATTACAATCTTGTAACTTTAAAATTTTAATATTTGCTTTTTATGTGTGTTAAGCTAATATGTCATTCCTGCTTCATATTTATAACTGTCTCTTTTTCTTTTCTAAACATTTTGGACACGCACTACTATATATAAAGTAAATACTCAACAAAGACCTACTGTACAGCACAGGGAACTCTAGTCAATATTCTGTAATAACATATGTGGGAAAAAAATCTGAAAAAGAATGAATATATGTATACGTATAACTGAATCACTATGCTGTACACCTGAAACTAATACAACATTGTAAATCAACTATGGTTCAATAAAATTAAAAAAAAATACACATTTTGGACATGTGCATTATCTAATATCTGTATTCCTTTGAGCTTTTTTTCCTATTGACTCTCATTCATAGTCATATTTTTCTTTTGGAGTTTTATAATCTTGGATTGTATACTCATTTTCAGAGAGCAGAACTTTATGGAACTACTGTAAGAATACACACCAGCAGAGATTATTTGCACCTATTCTTCCAGGAGTTCTAAAATGGTCCCGATCTATGAACATGTTAAATTAATTTGTTGAGTTGAGATTGGATACATTTCAAGCTTCAGACCCACATGAATTCAAGCTTATGTGGATGATTCCTCAGAGGGCACTTTGCCCCACCCAGAACACAACTGGAAACACAACCTTTTACTAGTCCTATTTTTTCACTGAGGGTTTTGACCTTTGAGGGGTCTGGCTTTAATCTCTTTTCTTGTATGTTCTTTATCTTCCCCTCTCTCTTTTTTAACCTTCAATATATTTTTAATTTTAAAATAATGTACACATATTACTTTGACAAACTTTTAAAATAGATAATAAAGTTTTAAAGGGAAAGGTCTTTTTGTGTTTCTTCCTCACATGGGTTCATTCAAACAATATGTCTAAATTACTGAGATTAGCAAATATGAACACAACCACAGTGTGGTGTCTACCTGACAGTGTGATTTTCTAGTCTCTCTTCATTTCTAGTAGCTGGGGTTTTATCTTCATATTTTATAAAACTCAATCATACTTATAAAATCATCCCTGCTCTACCATACCCACAATTTCTATCAGGACTTTTTAAATCAAGAGATATATTTTTAATGTAAATTCTGCAGCCCCAGACATGAAAATTCCTCAGCACAGTTTCCCTTACAGATTGGAGGGAAAAAGGGAAATGTTGGTGATGCAGGCAAGCATTGGTGAGACTACTTACAGAGGGATAGTTTTGAGTAAACAAGGGCCAATGGAGTGCAGTGCACAAATGGAAGTTTTGGCCTATCATAGGCCCAGAGATAGTACATTCATGGTAGCAGGAAGAATACATGTGTGTATGTGTGTATACAAAGATTTATATAACCGGTAGTAGGACGATGACACATGTGAATCTGCTGGCCACTATTTTTCCAGTGAACTGGTAATCAAGCATTGGCTGAGACTGTGCAGTGGGAGGGAGATATATTTAAGTTCTGAGAAGAAATAGGAGTATATAAAATAGTCATCTCAGGCCATTGTAAATGGAAAGAACTAGAAAAATATTGAGACATCAGGCAGTGCTGAAGGCACAGTTGAAAATCGTTATCATAAACTTAAAGCTAGTCCATTCAGAAGGATATATATATATATAATATACTACTACATATAATATATTACATATAATATAGTATATCATAAATATATATGATAATTCCATCCCATCATTCAAAAGTGCATTAGTCAATATGCCACTTAAATAAGCTTGATTTTGGTCAGGTATGTGTGACAAATAAAGATAGATACAGGGGAGCTTAGAATCTATGTAAAGAAGCAATTTTAGTGTCAGACTATTGAATCTAATTTGAGTTAGAAGGGAAATTATAATGCAAAGGAAAGCAGTGAAAAGGCAGTCAGATCATTCCTTGGATATCCCCATGTGGCTGAAAAATTGTTGGAGTTGAGATAAAATCATAAACAAGATTTAAATGTAGGTTATGATATCCAGAGACCAAGGTAATGGAAATCAGAGTTTCAAAGGTGAAAATGTAGACTTAAGGTGGAATAGCTGAAGTTAGAGGACGAGATGGAATTGTGTGAATGTCGTAGTCATAAGAAATGATGTTGAGGTTAGTTATAGACAAGAATACAGAAAGTGAGGTGCTGAAATATTTTGTGAATAAAGGGAAATTACTGAAATATCTGTAGCATACTGCAACAAGAAATAATATACATCCACTGGTGGTAGTCTGATGGTGCATCAGATGAATCAGCCCTTTAAGTGAATAAAAGAAATTTCTCAAAGGAGAAATAGAGCTTGACAAGTAGTTATTGTGGAAACAAAGGTAATGTAACAAAATTGCATTTCATATGATAGAGTAAAATATTAGTAAGTTTTCCATTTAGATCTTATTTTTACAGTTTAGAAAGTCAGCAACTACACATACTCCTCAAAACACATCAACAATATTATTGGGGCAGCTTTCAATATCCAAAGCATATTCTTCATAAACAAAATCAGAGCTCAAGCAGGATTTTATTTTTGACCCCTAAATAGGGGTAGGTATCACAATATGGTCAGTTAAATAACTAAATGCTAAAAAACCCTCATGGATTCTGTGGGCTTTCAGCATCCGTTCCACACCCCAGTAACACATGTGAAGTTCCTTTCAAATACTCAGAACCTCTGGGATCTCAGCCTGTGCAGAATTCTCTACAGACTCACCAGATTCCCATTACCAGCTGTGTTTCCTTACCGAAGCTGCTGCTCTTGAATGGATGTAAAATTTCTGAGCCTCTTTCATAACCTATCCCCAGTTGAGAAGGCTAAAATGTATTTAGTTGTGAAAAAACATCAGAACTTAGGCTCAAACAATTGAGAACACAGAAAGAAAACTCCTCTAGTATCACAGGGAACAAATTATTCTATGTGCATCAAAAACTTAGGATTGGGCCTTAAGTGCTAAGATTTGAACAGTTGGAATCACTGGAGAGTGTTTTTAAAAAATGATGCTAATAATGATGCCATTGGGATTGAAACAAATCTGGTGTTATAAAAACTGTGAGATGTTCTCAAAATATTTCTACTTAGAAATTCAGGTCATGAAAGCAATAATACTTAAACAAATACTTAAGCAAAAAATAAGCATTTGGCTTCCAGTTTCCCTCAGTAGCCAAGACGCATCCTGATGCAACCACCTTGCTGTTGAGAAATCCCAGCGTCTCATACCTGCTGTCCCCTCCCAGACCCATTTAACCAGCCTGAAAATTTAAATCTACACTAAAAGCACAAGACATGAAGTCATCTTCATCTTGGTATGGGGTAACTTTCTGCAGGTTATAAACACTTATTTTATTTAAGAAGTCATCGCCAAATGACGTAAACAAAACTTAGACATTTGGTCTGTTCTAATCAGGCGCTTCCTATGAGAACAAAGCACAAATTTCACCTGAATAGATAAGAGAGGAGAAAAAAGTGGCATATCCATTTTTTCTATGGGTTCCTTCAACATAAAATATTACCACTAATCTGCTCCTTAAAATGTTGGCAGCTAGAAAAGTCAGGGCTTAGAGACACCTCCGTCTCATGTCTTGGAGATATTCTGACATGACCTCATATTCTTCAAAGTCAAAGGTTCCTGCTAATGCTGCAACCTGATGAAGCGTGATCTTTATAAAACAAAGCTACATAGTTCCCTTAAAATCAGCATATGCCATTCACAATACTGACCTGTTGTATAAAAGATAAATCTATCCCAGGAGATTATTCTGTCCTTGATAAAAGAGAGTTCAAATGTAAACGTATTTTTTGATATGTTAAGAGAATTGATAATAACAGTGGTAAAATATCATGAAAATATAGAAGCTAATCATAGTACAGCAGAAAGAAGGATAGTCTATATGGTCAAAACCCCTGAGTTTACTTCCTTTCTGTTAAAAGATAATTTTCAAGAAGGGAGAAAAGGTAAAATCATGATTCTTATACAGGTATAAAAATGAACATGTGTTAAGTATTTTATTTTACTCACTAATAAAAATTTGGCAAGATGTTATGGCGATTCAGTGGAGAATCCAAAAAACAGCCATGTTCATAGATAAGGAATATTAAAATGAAGGTGCAAATATTAAAATATCTTGGTATCTTCAACAGAGGGGAAGGCAGTAAATTGAACTTCCACTGGACAGAATTTGCAGGTCTATGGATAAGAATATTTCCACAGCTCTCCCCGTTAGCAACAGCTTACAGCAATGTAAAAAACTCCATACAATCATATAACCTGGAAATTGTGCTCTAGACACTGCATAGTTTTCCACTGGGGCGCAAAATTTTCCCTCCACTTCTTCACCTATTATTCCATCATGAAACAGGCTCTAAGAGTCCGACAGGGACTACATGGACAAAATCCCATATAATCCATACTACGCAATTAAAGTGATTTTGGGTGCCTTGTTCCTGTTTCTAATGTTACTAATACTAGTACTAGTCTCACCTGAATTTCTAGGGCATCCAGACCGTTATACTCCACCTAACCTCCACAATACTTTCCCCCACATCAAACCAAAGTTATGCTTCTTATTTTCATATGCAATTCTATGATCCATTCACAACAAACAGGAGGTAGGGATTAGCATTAACCATCTCATTCCTCATTTTATCAATTGTCCTGATACTTGATGCAACAAAACAATGAAGTATAACATTATGACCTCTTAGCCAGTGTTTATTTTGAGCACTTGTAGGGAACCTATTAACCGTAACAGAAATTGGAAGACAAACCATTGATCGCCCATTTATTGTCACCGGACAAAGACAGCTGTTGAGATGCTTGCCATTTTCTTTAACATCTGATGAGCTTCAGTTTTCATTTCATTAATAAACTCCACCTTGAAGGGTCATTAAGAGAATCTAATGTAACAATGTGGAGAGCAAGCACAAGGCCTTGCTCTTCCCCTTCAAAAACTATGAATGATTTTGTTGCGAGCCCCTTCACATTGTCGAATTTCTACAGTTTTTAACAAAGTCTAATACAGTAAAGGAGAATGAATTTTAATGTGTAGAATATATTAAGAACGACCTATACATGCAAAAGTATGTTCACATCATGAACTATGGAAACATTATACTGAGTGAAAGAAGCCACATGCAAAGCCAATCCAGTAATATGAGATTCTAGAAAAGGCACATCTATAGTGAGAGAAGCAGGTAAGTGGTTGTCAGGGTCCAGGGTGTAGAGAGAAGGTGTTTTATGCAAACAGGAATGGAGTATTTGGGGGATAATGGAAGTGTTCTGGATGATGTCTGTGGTGATACACGTTTGTCAAAACTCACTTAACTGTTCACTTAAAATCAGAGAATTTGGGCTTCCCTGGTGGCGCAGTGGTTGAGAGTCCGCCTGCCGATGCAGGGGACACGGGTTCGTGCCCCGGTCCGGGAAGATCTCACATGTCGCGGACTGGCTGGGCCTGTGAGCCATGGCGGCTGAGCCTGCGGGTCCAGAGCCTGTGCTCCGCAACGGGAGAGGCCACAACAGTGAGAGGCCCACATACCGCAAAAAAAAAAAAAAAAAAAAAAAATCAGAGAATTTTATTGTATGTAAATTAGACGGGGACAGAGCTGATTTTCCTTTTTGAGTACATGTGATTTGAATCTATTTCCCTGAGCCATGAGAAGCACATCTTTTGAGGTTTTTTACCCTTTCCTTATTTTATCTGCACATGATTAAGTTTATATCAAAATCTTGTTTTAGGAGCATCCTCAGTTTACCACAAAATGCCTATCAGTTTTATTAAATTAGATGTGATCTTGGACAGCAAACTTCTGGAGTCTTGATTTCAACAAATAGTAAAACTGAAAAAGTAAAATTCCACTATCATTTGGGATCCTGACCTTCCACTGTCAATGAGCATGTTGAAGACAAATCTCACTAAATATATCTAATATTCTCCTTAATAAAGTTGGCTATTTTGTCAATAAAGGAAAACTATATCCAAGTGGGTGAATTCCTTTTGAATAAATGCTGGTTGTATGCATGTGTGTGTTTGGTTGTTGTTTTTGATATTTCCTAGTTTTATGTTGTTTTTCAGATTATTAATATCTTCTTTCAGGAAGTCACCAAAATTAATA
Organism: Stenella coeruleoalba; assembly: GCF_951394435.1. Lineage (NCBI taxonomy): Eukaryota > Metazoa > Chordata > Mammalia > Artiodactyla > Delphinidae > Stenella > Stenella coeruleoalba. The sequence goes on from NC_137151.1 coordinate 10,764,895, forward strand.
AAATGGAATTTATGTAATGAGTCTAAAAACAAGGGGGTAATGCCCACTTGATGTGGCAACCCTGCATTAAAATGAATGGCTCTTTATGAATGGATAAAGATGTGGTATATACACACACACACACATATATATATGTGTGTGTGTGTGTGTGTGTGTGTGTGTGTGTGTGTGTGTGTATACAATGGAATATTACTCAGCCATTAAAAAGAATGAAATAATACCATTTGCAACAGCATGGACGGACCTAGAGTTTATCATGCTAAGTGAAGTAAGTCAGACAGAGAAAGACAAATATATGATATTGCTTATATAAAGAATCTAAAAAAAAATGATGCAAATGAACTTATATACAAGACAGAAATAGACCCAATGAAATAGAAAACAAACTTATGGTTACCAAAGGGGAAAGGGGGGGATAAATTAGGAGTTTGGAGTTAACATATGCACACCACTATATATAAAATAGGTAAAAAACAAGGGCCTACTGTATAGCACAGGGAACTATATTCAAGGTCTTGTAATAACCTATAGTGGAAATAATCTGAAAAAGAATATATATATATATATATATATATATATATGTGTGTGTGTGTGTGTGTGTGTGTGTGTGCGCGTGTGTGTGTTTAACTGAATCACTTTGCTGTACACTTGAAACTAACACAACATTGTAAATCAACTATACTCAATTAAAAAAAATAAATAAAGGAAAAAATAAACTGAAAGGTTCTTCTCCAAAGCACCCCTTTCCTTTGGAGAAGCAGGCATTCCCCTAGGTGATTATTAGCAACACCTGTTTTGGCTTGATTCCAGGAGTAGAAAACAGATGATGACTCAGTCTGACAACATTTCCATTTCCTTGGTAAGGATCACTTATGAAGTGCCTTTAATCATTTATGAGTACGTTTCATTTGCTGTTTGTTGCAAACAGTTTGACTCTGCTGGGTTTGACAGCTTTCTGACATTCTGCAAACAGCTGCAATAATAGCCTTGACAATGTCATTTACAAATGAGGCACACACAGTTCGAACAAAGCGACTGATACGCTCTGAGTAATGTGATAATGGACTGGCAAGTTGAATGGAAAATGATCAAAATGAGATTGTATCAACCCTGTAGGGGAGATGAGTTCCTAGTGAGAGGAGAAGCATTTCTAAAATGAATCACTTTTAACCACGTGAAACCATCTTCAACTAGTTTTCTGAATTGGTAGATCTGGAGAACGTGGGGGTAGTTCATCATTTCCTATTACTGCTGCAGCCCACTGTGGACCACAAATCTTCCACATTTTATTGTTTCTCCAGATCTTGAGCCTACTGGAAGCAAGCCTTTCTCTTATATCTCTTACTATTTCTAATGTGTAGCAGGGTACTTTATGCATATCATATTATCAGTTTATCTCTAATCACATTGCTACTGTTCATTCTTTCTTCAGATCAACAAACTTTAAAAAATTATATCTATATCTATGAACTTCTTTAAAGTGATACATAGTGAATTTGAAAGAAGAGGCATAAATTATTTGAAATCATCTGGTTGGAAGAATGGATTATCACTGATGAGATAGATCACATTGGTGAAAGACATCATGCATTTAAAAAAAAATAAACTTTATTATTTTAGAGCAGTTTTAGGTTCACAGAAAAATTGAGATGAAGGTATAGAGATTTCACATGTACTTCCTGCCATCACATAAACACAGCCCCCCACTACTGACATCCTGCACAAGATGGTGCATTTGTTGCAACGGATGAACCGACAATGACCCATCCTAATTACCCAAAGTCCATAGTTTATATCACTGCTCACTCTCCTGGTTGGACATTCTATGGGTTTTGAAAAATGTGTAATGGCATGTACTCACCACTTTCACACAAAACTATTTCACTGCCATAAAATTCCTCTGTGCTCTGCCTATTCATCCTTTCCTCACCACCAACCCTGGTAACAACTGGTCCTAGGAGAGTCTACACAGTTTTGTTTTCCCAGAATCATATAGTTGCAGTCATGCATATGTAGTCTTTTTGGATTGGCTTCTTTCCTTGGTAATATGCTCTTGAGTTTCCTCTGTGTCTTTGCATATGTCTCAATAGCTCATTCCTCTGAGCACTGAGTAATATTCCCTTGTTTGGAGGTACCACAGTTTATCCATTCACCTAGTGAACCTACTGAATGGATAAAGTGTACAACAGTTTATCCATCCTTGGTTGTTTCCAACTTTTGGCAATTGTGGATAAAGCTTCAGTAAGCATTCATGTGCAGATTTTTGAGTGTACATACATTGTCAATTTGGGGGGTAAATATCAGGGAGTGAAATTGCTGGATCATATCATAAGCACCATGCATTTTTAGTATTATCAGGGCCATGTTATTCTTATCTTATGTTTGTATGTTTTCTACTTTATGTGATGAATTTAAATTCTGAAGTAAGTTAAATCCAGTATTTGATAAAATGAGATTAACAAAGTCAGTTTTCCCTTATTCTGAAAATAAATTTCCAGTATCTGTTTTGTATATTTATATTGATACCTTTTGACTCTCTTATCCTAAAGAAGTATATCTATAAAGGAAACTCCTTGGAAGGATTTATTACAAGAGCATATATAATAACTGAAGACAGAAAATAATATTTTAAAAAGCACAGTGATTTAATAAATGATGTGATATGTCAATATATGAAACAGTTAAACATTGAAAACTACCACATTGAACTGCTATTTTAGTAACTGTATAAAACAATCTAGAGTTCAGTATTTTGTACAAAAGACTCTTCTGTTTTCATCTTAATGTTCTAGCATTATATACTTCCATTGTTGTAAACTATTTCTTTATTAATAACATAATTTTCTGAGTGGTTACTTTGTACCAGGTAATGATACAAATGTTCTAATACATTATCTTATCGAATGCTCACAGCTCTATGAGATGAGTACATTATTTACATTTTATAGAAAAGAAAACTGAGGTATTATGCATTGAATAACTTGTTCAATGCCATACACTTATTAGGCAGTGGACCTGGGAATTGAACACAGACTGTTTGAATCCATTGCCCTCAATGTTACCCTTTACATTATGAATAATCTCATTGCTTTGTAAGTACATTTTAGATGCTAAGTCAAAATTTAAAAAAATAAATATGTGTCTTAATTACAAAAGTATGGAAAATACCTAAAACAAAATAGTCAGTGAAAAACAAAATGGTTCTAAATGTTATATATACTGTGTCTATATAACAACATATATGAGTGGGAATTAAAAACTAGATTTTGTGCAAAAAGAAAAACTGCTCCCTTCAAATTGTGACAAAAGAGTCTCTTTTGTCCTTTTTTTCAAATTGATCTTTAAGCTGTTTTATCATCTGTTCAGTAAAAAATAACATTGGATCTCTCAGACCCAATTAGCAAGAAATTTTGACAAGAAAACACATTGATGCCTTTGAAATTCTAGAGAGATGCTTTCTGGCTTTCACATAAATAAGGAAAGGTATTCTCATATGTCTTAGGAGCGCATTTTTTCATTTGTATAAATTTTCTATTTTCAGTTTTATAAATTCTTACAATAAAATCAACTATTATGCTAGGGTCAAGGGCAGGAATGGGTCTGCTTTGCTTTTTGTGCTAGTCCCATTATTATAGAACCTGGCATACAGGAAAATTTTAATACATAACTTTAAAGTTAATTTATTAATTACAGAGAAAGTGATATCCTTTCTCCATGTAATATTCTCCTGACATTGAAGTGAAATATCCAAGGTTGCTTGGCACGTTCATTAGTAGAAGAGCTGACTCTAGAACCCAAGTTGCATGATACTAGCTCTTGCTCAGTGTAGCAGGAAGAGCCTGTGCTCTGGAGTCAACCACACCTTGGCAAACCTCTTCAACCCTACAACTATCAAGAAAGACAAATACTCTTCTAACACACTTAGCAGTGGTAAATTACAGGATGCAGGAATAGTCCCTAGGACAGCATGAGGCAGCCCTGCAATAACTCATCTTTCTCTTCCTGTGCTGCATGACCCTAATTTCACACAACTTCTGTAGAGGTAGAGATTTTCCTGAGTTAAGCATGGAAATGAAAGAAAATATTTTTAAGGGAAGGCATGACTATATATGACAGGAGACACAGGGAATGAGCATTGCATGCCACTCACAGTGCAAAAAAAAAAAAAAAAAAAAAAAAGGAGGCTTTCTAAGTGCAGCCCTTGACACCCAGCAAGAAGTGCTCTGTCCCTTGCAACAAGGCACTCTTCACCAGCCACAGGTTTGGACAAATTTCTTTCCCTTACACATGTGCCAACTGCTGTATGCAAGTTTCTTCCCTTGTACGCCTGAAACTAATGCAACATTAGAAATCAAATATACTCCAATAGATATTTTTTTAAAAAAAGAATATTCTAAAAATTAAAAAAAAAAAAACAGGACCTTCCTCTAGAGAATCGGCAGATAATATAATGCTATCGTTCATGGGAGTTTGAGGCTGTTCACTATATAAGTCTGAAGAAGTGCTTTTAAATTATTAAGTACAGAATAAATGTTAAGAAATATACATTACAATGACACTGGCTGTAATTGGAGTCAGCTTTCAAATCTGGAAGGAAAAGTTCGTGATTATTAACTATTACCTTCTTGTAAGTTCTTCTAGAACCTCCAATGTCAGAATCTGTCGTCAGGTCTGTAATAAGATTGCGGGATAATAAAAGTTAAAAATGAAAGACTCAGAGGAGTTGAGGAAATGAATCTTCCTGGCTGTGTGGCACAGGTGAAAAACCTGTGCATTAACGTGGGGAGGCTCAAGCTCTCTCCACCCATTCATTTACATTGATTTAAAAAACAGCAATTTTGTCTCAGGCACTCTGCTACTTGCTGGGCACATAATAACCTGCAAGGTGGACCTAATCACTGTCTTCAAAGAGTTTGTATGGTTAGAGTTGTTAGGTTACACTAACTTTGCTTCATTGGTCTTCGGTTTCTCCATGTGTCTAACAAAGATTTTCTTTTCTCTGCACATTTCAGAGATGGTATTAGATGGAGATAACAAATATAAAATATGTTTGAAAATACTAAAAATAAAAAGAATCACCATCACATCATATTGACTATCAGCAATGTTGCCTCGGAACAAATGTACTGGAATGGACCTTTGGGACCTGGTAGAATCCTTACTTTGCCAAGAGACCTAGTCCAGGGGCAAATAAATGAGTTTTGATATTCTCTCTCTTCTACTCTTTGTTTTGTATTTTGCTTCGAAAAGGTCATAATTTTCTTCTTTTTCCAAAAATAAAACTCAAAGAAGATCCAGGACTCCAAATAAAGGAGGGAGCATAACATAGCTCCAAACAAACAAAAAACAAGCAAACCACTAATGTCGGATCAAATCACATATATATATATATATATATACACACACATATATATATATATATAGTGTATATGCATATGTATATGTTCCTTTTGATTTGGGTTTTAAAAAATTATGACCTTCTAGGGAGGCAAATGTGAAAGAAAAATCTTCAGAAATGTGAAATTATACTTGTTAATAATAGAACTACAATGCATTATTAAGGAAACATTTGGAATATATCAACCAACTAGCTTACTGGGGAAATGTTTTACAATTTGTACTCCACTAAGTGTCTTTTTAAAACTCTGTGACATCAAGTACGTTATTGGCATATAATTTATCGTTCTTATGTCACAAGCAAAATTTTAGGCCTGGAAGTAAACTGTATTTGACATATTTTCCATTCTATCATGAAGACTAACTCTGTGTTGATATGAAGTCTTGCCAGAAATGCTTAAATTGAAAATAGCTATTTATACATGTAATACATACATATAAATAGCTTTAATGGCAACAGAGATAATCTCACATCAGCCTCCAATTAGATTTACATTTCAATTTTAGGAACAAAGGGCAGACAGTTGGGAATTGCAATCCACACAAATAGGAATGTGAAGGACACCACATAAAACCATAATTACGTGACTGAAGAAATATCTGTTCGCTGCATTTAGGGAAATAATGGGATGTTAAAGGTGATTATCAGTTCAGATCTGAGCCTACAGTCTGTCTCTTTTGTGTTCTTTCATGGAATTTAGGCAAAGGGAAGGGTAGCAGTGGAAGAACTTCTGAGTTGTCAAAACAGTGAAGTGCTAGATATTCCAAGACTACATAATTTAAAAGTATTAAACATTAATTTGATCACTGTCTCTAATTTTCCCACGTTAGCAGTGAATACAATCATATATACCTGAAAGTATTTAAGACAATTATAGCAATGTAAGTTACATTTAACTTCTTAAAAAAATCAGCAGACACACACACACAAAGTTTACTCACTAAAAGGCATAGTTAAACTTGTGTGTCATACTGTATATACATCTTCGTATTATGATTAGGCCACAATTATAAGAAAATAGACAAATGTTTATTCCAGAAATTTGAATTCTAATTTTGCATTTCTATATGTTGAGAGATAACAAAGTAAAAATTAGCAAGAAATTTCACCACTAAAGTTCATACTCTTGGGTATTGGTATTTCACTCTAAGTGCATCTCAACTAAATGCTGAGAGTGGATTTGTGATTTATTAATAGTTGACAACTGGGCCTTTTGGAATGAAGCATATGAGAGCATTTCATCTGTAATGACATTCAGCTATGAAGTGCATATTATCTGTCAGCTCCTATGCAAAGGGTTTTAAATATATATCTCATTCTTTCTCTGAGACTGTGCCAGTTGATTCTGCCATTTCAGGTTGAAATGGAATCAATAATATAACTTATTATTGAAATTAAAGAAAACTCATTAGATTTATTAGGATAGTGTGTAGACCAAGGGGGAAATCAATATAGCATAGTGCTTTATAGGACAGAACAATATAGCAATATCGCAGAGTGATCAAATCATGCACTTTGAAACCAGGTGGACCTCAATTCAAATGCCGTCACTGATTTATATGACCTTGGATGAGTTACTTATTCTCTCCAGCCTCAGTATTCTCCTTGGTGAAACAGATATAAGTACCTAACTAATAGAGATGTAGTGATAGTTAAAGAAACAATGTACAAAAAACACTTAACCTAGAATCTAACACATAAGGGCTAGAAAACAATCTTTATTATTACTGTAATGAAAGAAAATCATTGTAGTTGAAATATATGCTCCCAGTGTTCAGTGTGTTTATTGGAGACTCTTGAAATCTGAAAACATTCTTTATCTGCCATAGTGAAGGGTTCGTATCAGCTATCTACTGGAATAAAGGTGTACAGAGGAATCAGTACTCTGGCTGCAGCCAATTGAATGATGGGTAGACTATCTTCTTAAACTTGACAATTTCTTCTGAATGATTTTTAATGCCCTAGTCTATAAAAAACACATTGTCATTAAACATTAGTCCCTTCTATATAGCCATTGATAGATTTGTGTTTGGTCCTCCAATTCCTAAGAAATATAATAGTAAATTCTGTTATTGTCTGAACACAAAAAAGCAGGGATAATTTGGAATGGTTACTGCTTGACTTTGATATTGAAAAGTTTCCAAAAGAGAACTGGATAAAAAGGGAAAATTAAGCAGAAACATATCCATCTCAAACCCTCACCAAAATTTCCAGAAATTGCAGAAAATATGATATGAAAACAGAATGTCATAAACCTATGGAAAATAAAGTGCATCCTATCTGCAGATGGAAAAAAAGATAGTAATATCAGAAATTACTAAAAATATGGGATAGCCAGAGGAAGGCAGCTATGAAAGTTATGATTTTGTCAACAGGTGCCTCAAGCTTGGAGGTAAAAGATACCCTGGTGGAAGGAGCTCTAGGGCAATTACCTTGTCATTTGATGTTGATAGGCATTATTTCTTACATGCTGGGATGTTTGCTACATGATATTTTGTCCTTTACTTGTGCTAGTAATGAACATTAGAGATGTTTACTCTCAGACTGGAATAGTGAGTGCAGGCATTTGGGACAGAGTGGCAGGTCAGTGTTCCCGGAAATGAGAGAAAACAATCAGCAGAATAAAAATGCCCAAACCTAGAAGATCCGGTAATGGTGCAGAGCTATTGGCAGCACATGCATTTTTTCTCACAGAGTCCATAGAGGTAACATTTGATACGTGAGAAATGCATGCAGAGACTAACAGAGAGTCTCTAATAAAAAGATGAAAGTACTTACAAAAACCATCAGAAATTAACAAAAGAGCAATGAAGAAAAACCAATGAAAAGATGAACTCAGTCACCAAAAAATAAACAATGAATGAGTAATTGGTTTTTATTAAGAAACAGAAAACTTCACAATATATGTCATATCTCCAGAGATAAAGGTAAGATATTACATCCCAGACATCAAAACATATTGTTTTGGAAAAATTAATTAAAACTCTTGAAAATGAAAATTATTACTACTAAATAAAAAGAAGAATGGACACAGCTGAAAAGTCATAAGAAAAGAGACTACTCAAAGACTTTTCCCAAAAGTAGTATAAAAAGAGATAGAAGTAAAATATGAAAAATACGCAAAGACATAAAAAGGTGAATCTATCATTTATTCAGCACATAGGACACAAGAATGGTATACTTTAGGGTGGTTTAGGATAGGAGAACATACATATCTTGGTATTTCAGTGGTTCAATGAAGCAGGAGATTATTCTTGCTCGAATATTCTAAGGCATGCGGTACTCTGGTTCGCAATGGGTAGAGTGTTTTCTTTGTATTCATTCTGAAGTCCAGGCTGGCAGTGGCTCTGCCATACGCAGTATCTCTGTAGGCACCACCAGCAGCTCTGGGAAGGAGAGAGCATCCTTGAGGAATGCATGCAGATGCTATGTATGACTGATGTCCTTCCATTTAAAGAATGGATGCACATCTTTGCCGCTTATGCTTCCCTGGGAAGAATTTACACATATAGCTGCACCTCATGAAATGAATGAAGGCTGAAGAATGAATCTGGGCATCTAGAGTTTTCCGTCACAGAGTAGAAGAAAAAAACGTTAAGAATCAGTAGAATACTATTGCTCATTATTTAAAGAAAATAAAATGGCTTTAAGCTGAAAAAGTCCACCAAGTACAAAACATATTGAATAAAATTAGAAGACACATATATAAGTGAAATGTCAAAACATATTGAGCTACTTCGTGCTAAGAATAATAAAATATTGTCTATGAATTTCTGTAAGAAAATGCTTTGAAGTTAGAATTCTATACCGGTGCAACACTGGATTCATATGGGAGAATAAACTAACAGCATTTTGGTAGGGCCAGAACTTAGAAATGTTATTGCTTATGTACATTTGATGATGAATTAATTACTAACAAATGTAGTGTAGAAAAAGTTTTTTAAAATGAAGATTAAAGTTTTTAAAAAACTGGCAAATTTTAAAAAGAAAAAATATGATATGAACAATAATATGAAATTGTAGACTCACGTAGGATTTGATGAAGATATAACTGACTGAGCGGGCAAGCTTCTCATAGAAGAACTGCACATGAAGGGTATACATTTAATACTGAAAATGAAATTCTCTCTTAGTATAAAGTGGGATATAAACTTGTTAGAAGTTAACAAAAGAGTTAAGATAAATTAGGTTATCAGAGGTGAAAGGATGGTCAAGAAGATAAGAGAACTGCAGTACATCTACCTTAAACAAGAGGCTAAAAACAAAATCTTAGGACTCACTATCTTTCAGAATGGGGGTCTCTGAGGTGGGAGATGGACTGATGGAACCAAATCAGAAAGCTCAGCTAAGTCTTGGTGTTCTCCATATAAACCTATTTTTGGGAGAAATAAAGCAATGCAACTCTGTAGTGTTGTGGGTGGGAAGTTGAAGAAATTCTAAGGTACTGATGAAATTTTCCTTTATTTAAAATAAACCAAGGATTTTAAAAAAGCCATGAATGGGATCTCACACAATATCTGGTGTATGGTTAACATGAACACTCAATAGACACCAGACATCTCTTTTGTTTTTAGAAAGTGATTCTCTTTTAAATTTATTTGTAAATATTGAATTGAGATAAAATTGACATATAGCATTGTATTAGTTTTAGGTGTATATTATAATGGTTTGATATATGTACGTATTGCAAAATGATTACTATAATACGTTTATATCAATGGTTAACTTCCGAAGAGAGCTTCAAGATGGCAGAAGAATAAGACGTGGAGATCATCTTCCTCCCCACAGATACGTCAGAAATACATCTACACGTGGAACAACTCCTACAGAACACCTACTGAACACTGGCAGAAGACCTCCGACCTCCCAAAAGGCAAGAAACTCCCCACGTACCTGTGTACGGCAAAAGAAAAAAGAAAAAACAGAGACAAAAGAATAGGGATGGAACCTGCACCAGTGGGAGGGAGCGGTGAAGGAGGAAAAGTTTCCACACACTAGGAAGCCTCTTCACTGGCGGAGATGGGGGTTGGCGGTGGGGAAGCTTAAGAGCCATGGAGGAGAGCGCAGCCACAGGAGTGCGGAGGGCAAAGCGGAGAGATTCCAGCACAGAGGATCGGTGCTGACAAGCACTCACCAGCCCGAGAGGCTTGTCTGCTCACCGCAGGGGTGGGCGGGGTCTGGGAGCTGAGACTCGGGCTTTGGAGGTCAGATCCCAGGAAGAGGACTGGGGTTGGTGGCGTGAACACAGCCAGAAGGGGCTAGTGCACCACGGCTAGCCGGGAGGGAAATCTGGGAAAAAGTCTGGAGCTGCCGAAAAGACAAGAGACTTTTTCTTGCCTCTTTGTTTCCTGGTGCGCGAGGAGAGGAGATTAAGAGCGCAGCTTAAAAGAGCTCCAGAGACTGGTGTGAACCACGGCTAACATCGCAGAGATGGGCATGAGACGCTAAGGCTGCTGCTGCAGCCACCAAGAAGCCTGTATGCGAGCACAGGTCACTATCCCCACCTCCCCTCCCGGGAGCCTGTGCAGCCCGCCACTGCCAGGGTCCCGGGATCCAGGGACAACTTCCCCGGGGGGAACACACGGCGTGCCTCAGGCTGGTGCAACGTCCTGCCGGCCTCTGCTGCTGCAGGCTCGTCCTGCATCCGTATCCCTCACTCCCCATGGCCTGAGTGAGCCAGAGCCCCCACATCAGCTGCTCCTTTAACCCCGTCCTGTCTGAATGAAGAACACATGCCCTCAGGTGATCTACACGCAGAGGCGGGCCCAAATCCAAAGCTGAACCCCCGGAGCTGTGCGAACAACACAGAGGAAGGGAAATCTCTCCCAGCAGCCTCAGGAGCAGCGGATTAAAGCTCCACAATCAACTTGATGTACCCTGCATTTGTGGAACACCGGAATAGGCAACGAATCATCCCAAATTGAGGAGGTGGACTTTGGGAGCAAAGATATATATATTTTTCCCTTTCTCTCTTTTTGTGAGTGTGTATGTGTATGCTTCTGTGTGTGATTTTGTCTGTATAGCTTTGCTTTTACCATTTGTCCTAGGGTTCTGCCTGTCGGTTTTCTTTTTTTTCCTTTAAAAATATTTTTTCTTAATAATTATTTTTTAATTTAATAACTTTATTTTATCTTCTTTCTTTCTTTCTTTCTTTCCTCCTTCCTTCCTTCCTTCCTTCCTTCCTTTCTTTCTTTCTTTCCTTCCTTCCTTCCTTCCTTCTTTTTCTTTCTTTCTTTCTTTCTTTCTTTCTTTCTTTCTTTCTTTCTTTCTTTCTTTCTTTCTTTCTTTCTTTCTTTCGTTCATTCTTTCTTCCTTCCTTTCTTATCTTTCTTTCTTTCTTTTTCTTTCTATTTTTTCTCCCTTTTATTCTGAGCCGTGTGGATGAAAGGCTCTTGGTGCTCCAGCCAGGCATCAGGGCTGTGCCTCTGAGGTGGGAGAGCCAAGTTCAAGACACTGGTCCACAAATGATCTCTCAGCTCCACGTAATATCAAATGGTGAAAATCTCCCAGAGATCTCCATCTCAATGCCAAGACCCAGCTGAACTAAACGACCAGCAAGCTACAGTGCTGGACACCCTATGCCAAACAATGAACAAGACAGGAACACAACCCCATCCATTAGCAGAGAGGCTGCCTAAAATCATAATAAGGCCACAGACACCCCAAGACACAACACCAGACATGGACCTGCCCACCAGAAAGACAAGATCCAGGCTTATCCACCAGAACACAGGCACTAGTCCCCTCCACCAGGAAGCCTACACAACCCACTGAACCAACCTTAGCCACTGGGGACAGAGATCAAAACAACGGGAACTACGAAACTGCAGCCTGCAAAAAGGAGACCACAAACACAGTAGGATAAGCAAAATGAGAAGACAGAAAAACACATGGCAGATGAAGTAGCAAGGCAAAAACCCACCAGACCTAATAAATGAAGGGGAAATAGGCAGTCTACCTGAAAAAGAATTCAGAATAATGAAAGTAAAGACGATACAAAATCTTGGAAATAGAATGGAGAAAATACAAGAAACGTTTAACAAGGACCTGGAAGAATTAAAGAGCAAACAAACAGTGATGAACAACACAATAAATGAAATTAAAAATTCTCTAGAAGGGATCAATAGCAGAATAAATGGGGGAGAAGAATGGATAAGTGACATGGAAGATAAAATAGTGGAAATAACCACTGCAGAGCAGAATAAAGAATAAAAAGAATTGAGGACAGTCTCAGAGACCTCTGGGACGACATTATACGCACCAACATTCAAATTATAGGGATCCCAGAGAAGAAGAGAAAAAGAAAGGGACTGAGAAAATATTTGAAGAGATTATAGTTGAAAACTTCCCTAATATGGGAAAGGAAATAGTAAATCAAGTCCAGGAAGCACAGAGAGTCCCATACAGGGTAAATCCAAGGAGAAACATGCCAAGACACATATTAATCAAACTATTAAAAATTAAATACAAAGAAAGAATATTAAAAGCAGCAAGGGAAAAACAACAAATAACACACAGGGGAATCCCCATAAGGCTAACAGCTGATCTTTCAGCAGAAACTCTGCAAGCCAGAAGGGAGTGACAGGACATACTGAAAGTGATGAAGGAGAAAAACCAAAAACCAATATTACTCTACCCAGGAAGGATGTCATTCTGATTTGATGGAGAAATTAAAACCTTTACAGACAAGCAAAAGCTAAGATAATTCAGCACCACCAAACCAGCTTTACAACAAATGCTAAAGGAACTTCTCTAGGCAGGAAATACAAGAGAAGGAAAAGACCTACAATAACAAACCCAAAACAATTAAGAAAACAGTAATAGGGACATACATATTGATAATTACCTTAAATGTAAATGGATTAAATGCTCCCACCAAAAGACATAGACTGGCTGAATGGATACAAAAAAAAATACCCGTATATATGCTGTCTACAAGAGACCCACTTCAGACCTAGGGACACATACAGACTGAAAATGAGGGGATGGAAAAAGATATTCCATGGAAATATAAATGAAAAGAAAGCTGGAGTAGCAATTCTCATATCAGACAAAATAGTCTTCAAAATAAAGACTGTTAGAAGAGACAAAGAAGGACACTACATAATGATCAAGGGATCGATCCAGGAAGAAGATATAACAATTGTAAATATTTATGCACCCAACATAGGAGCACTTCAATACATAAGGCAAATACTAACAGCCATAAAAGGGGAAATGGACAGTAACACAGTCATAGTAGGGGACTTTAACACCCCACTTTCAACAATGGACAGATCATCCAAAAGGAAAATAAATACAGAAACACAAGCTTTTTTTTTTTTTTTTTTTGGGGGGGTACACGGGCCTCTCACTGTTGTGGCCTCTCCCGTTGCGGCTCTGGATGCGCAGACTCAGCGGCCATGGCTAACGGGACCAGCCACTCCACGGCATGTGGGATCTTCCCGGACTGGGGCACGAACCCATGTCCCCTGCATCGGCAGGTGGACTCTCAACCACTGCGCCACCAGGGAAGCCCAGAAACACAAGCTTTAAATGATACATTAAACAAGATGGATTTAATTGATATTTATAGGACATTCCATCCAAAAACAACAGAATACACACTCTTCACAAGTGCTTATGGAACATTCTCCAGGATAGATTGTATCTTGTGTCACAAATCAAGCCTTGGTAAATTTAAGAAAATTCAAATCATATCAAATGTTTTTTCCAACCACAATGCTATGAGACTAGATATCAATTACAGGAAAAAATCTGTAAAAAGTAAACACAAACACATGGAGGCTAAACAATACACAACTTAATAACCAACAGATCTCTGAGGAAATCAAAGAGGAAATAAAAAAAAACCTAGAAAAAAATGACAATGAAAACACAATGACCCAAAACCTATGGGATGTATCAAAAGCAGCTCTAAGAGGGAAGTTTATAGCAATACAATCCTACCTTAAGAAACAGGAAACATCTCAAATAAACAACCTAACCTTACACCTAAAGCAATTAGAGAAAGAACAAAAAAATTCCAATGTTAGCAGAAGGAAAGAAATCATAAAGATCAGATCAGAAATAAATGAAAAAAAGAGAAGGAAATGATAGCAAAGATCAATAACTCTAAAAGCTGGTTCTTTGAGAAGATAAACAAAATTGATAAACCATTAGCCAGACTCATCAAGGAAAAAAGGGAGAAGACTCAAATCAATAGAATTTGAAATAAAAAAGGAGAAGTAACAAATGACACTGTAGAAATAGAAAGGATCATGAGAGATTACTGCAAGCAACTCTATGCCAATAAAATGGACAACCTGGAAGAAATCGACAAGTTCTTAGAAATGCACAACCTTCTGAAATTGAACAAGAAAGAAATAGAAAATATGAACAGACCAATCACAAGCACTGAAATTTAAACTGTGATTAAAAATCTTCCAACAAACAAAAGCCCAGGAGCAGATGGCTTCACAGGCAAATTCTATCAAACATTTAGAGAACTGCAAATACCTATCCTTCTCAAACTCTTCCAAAATGTAGCAGAGGGAGGATCTCTCCCAAACTCATTCTACGAGGCCACCATCACCCTGATACCAAAAGCAGACAGAGATGTCACAATGAAAGAAAACTACAGGCCAATATCACTGATGAATATAGATGCAAAAATCCTCAGCAAAATACTAGCAAACAGAATCCAACAGCACATTAAAAAGATCACACACCATGATCAAGTGGGATTTATCCAAGGAATGCAAGGATTCTTCCATATATGCAAATCAATAAATGTGATACACCATATTAACAAATTGAAGGAGAAAAATCATATGATCATCTCACTAGATGCAGAGAAAGCTTTCAACAAAATTCAACACCCATTTATCATAAAAACCCACCAGAAAGTAGGCATAGAGAGAACTTTCCTCAACATAACAAAGGCCATATATGACAAACCCACAGCCATCATCGTCCTCAATGGTGAAAAACTGAAAGCATTTCCACTAAGATCAGGAACAAGACAAGGTTGCCCACTCTCACCACTATTATTCAACATAGTTTTGAAGTTTTAGCCACAGCAATCAGAGAAGAAAAAGAAATAAAAGGAATCCAAATCAGAAAAGAATAAGTAAAGCTGTCACTGTTTGCAGATGACATGATAGTATACATAGAGAATCCTAAAGGTGCTACCAGAAAACTTCTAGAGCTAATCAATGAATTTGGTAAAGTAGCAGGATACAAAATTAATGCAGAGAAATCTCTAGCATTTCTATATGCTAATGATGAAAAATCTGAAATTGAAATTAAGAAAACACTCCCATTTACCATTGCAACAAAAAATAAAATATCTAGGAATAAACCTATCTAAGGAGACAAAAGACCGGTATGCAGAAAATTATGACACTGATGAAAGAAATTAAAGATGATACAAATAGATGGAGAGATGTACCATATTCTTGGATTGGAAGAATCAGTATTGTGAAAATGACTCTACTACCCAAAGCAATCTACAGATTCAATGCAATCCCTATCAAACTACCACTGGCATTTTTCACAGAACTAGAACAAAAAATTTCACAATTTTTATGGAAATACAAAAGAGCCTGGATAGCCAAAGCTATCTTGAGAAAGAAAAACAGAGTTGCAGTAATCAGGCGCCCTGACTTCAGACTATACTACAAAGCTACAGTAATCAAGAGAGTGTGGTACTGGCACAAAAACAGAAATATAGATCAATGGAAGAGGATAGAAAGCCCACAGATAAACCCACGCACATATGGGCACCCTATTTTTGATAAAAGAGGCAAGAATATACAGTAGAGAAAATATAGTCTCTTCAATAAGTGGTGCTGGGAAAACTGGAAAGCTACATGTAAAAGTATGAAATTAGAACACTCCTTAACACCATACACAAAAATAAATGGAAAATTGATTAAAGACCTAAATGTAAGACCAGACAATATCAAACTCTTAGAGGAAAATAGAGGCAGAACACTCTATGACATAAATCCCAGCAAGATGCTTTTTGACCCACCTCCTAGAGAAATGGAAATAAAATAAAAAATAATCAAATGGGACCTAATGAAGTTTAAAAGCTTTTGCACAGCCAAGGAAACCATAAAAAAGACAAAAAGACAACCTTCAGAATGGGAGAAAATATTTGCAAATGAAGCAACTGACAAAGGATTAATCTCCAAAATTTACAAGCAGCTCATGCAGCTCAATATCAAAAAAACAAACAACCCAATCCAAAAATGAGCCGAAGACCTAAATAGATATTTCTCCAGAATCAGATTGCCAACAAACACATGAAAGAATTCTCAACATCATTAATCATTAGAGAAATGCAAATCAAAACTGCAATGCGATATCAGCTCACACCAGTCAGAATTGCCATCATCAAAAAATCTACAAACAATAAATGCTGGAGAAGGTGTGGAGAAAAGCGAACTCTCATATACTGTTGATCTGAATGTAAACTGATACAGCTGCTATGGAGAACAGTATGGAGGTTCCTTAAAAAACTACAAATAGAGCTACCATACAACCCAGCAATCCCACTACTGGGCATATACCCAGATAAAACCATAATTCAAAAAGAGTCATGTACCAAAATGTTCATTGCAGCTCTATTTACAATAGCCAGGACATGGAAGCAACTTAAGTGTTCATCAACAGATGAATGGATAAAGAAGATGTGGCACATATATACAATGGAATATTACTCAGCCATTAAAAGAAACAAAATTGAATTATTTGTAATGAGGTGGATGGACCTAGAGTCTGTCATACAGAGTGAAGTAAGTCAGAAAGAGAAAAACAAATACCATATGCTAACACATATATATTGAATCTATAAAAAAAAGGTCATGGAGAATATAGGGACAAGACAGGAATAAAGATACACACTTACTAGAGATTGGACTTGAGGATATGAGGAGGGGAAGGGTAAGCTGGGACAAAGTGTGAGAGTGGCATGGACATATATAGACTACCGAATGTAAAATAGATAGCTAGTGGGAAGCAGCCACATAGCACAAGGAGATCAGCTCAGTGCTTTGTGACCACCTAAAAGTGTGGGTTAGGGAGGGTGGGAGGGAGGGAAACGCAAGAGGGAAGAGATTTGGGAACATATGTATATGTATAACTGATTCACTTTGTTATAAAGCAGAAACTAACACACCATTGTAAAGCAATTATACTCCAATAAAGGTGTTAAAAAAATGGTTAACTTCCATCACATATTTACAAATTTCTTTTTGTGGTAAAATTTTATCATATCTACTCTCTTAGCCACTTTCAAATACACAATACCATAGTGTTAACTATAGTCACCATGCTGTATATTTCATCTCTAGGTCTCATTTATCTTACAACTGGAAGTTTGTACTTTTTGACCACTTTCACCCATTTCCACAACCTCTCCAACCCATCTCTGACAAACCACCAATCTGTTCTTGATATCTGTGAGTTTGTTTGTTTGTTTAGGTTCCACATATATGTGATATCATATGATATCACATACCATGTGATATCATACAGTATTTGTCCTCTGACTTATTTCACTAAGCATAGTGCCCTCAAGTTCCATCCATTGTGTTGCAAATGGAAAGAGTTCCTTTTTCCTTATGGCTAAATAATATTCCATAATATATCTATACCACATCTTCTTTATCTATTTATGCTAACATGGGCGCCTAGGTTGTTTCCATGTCTTGGCCATTGTAATAATGTTTCAGTGAATGCACATATATTTTCAAGATAGTGATTTTCTTCTTTAGGATAAATACGCAGAATTGGGATTGCTATTTCATGATTCTATGATAATAACCATTCTAACCAGCATGACATAATATCTTATTAGGGTTTTGATTTGCATTTCCTTGAAGATTAGAGATGTTGAGCACTTTATCATCAAAGCTGTTGGCCATTTGTGTATCTTCTTTGGAAAAAGATGTATTCAGATCCTCTGTCCTGTTTTTAATCAGATTTTTTTTCTTACTGAGTTATAGGAGTTCTTCATATATTTTAGATATTAACCCTTATTAAATATATGATTTGAAAATATTTTCTTCCATTCTGTAGGTTGCCTTTTCATTTTGTTGGTGGTTTCCTTTCCTATGCAAGAGGTTTTTAGTTTAATGTAGTCTCACTTGTTTATTTTTTCTTCTTTTGCTTTTGCTTTTTATGTCAAATAAAAATAAAAATGATTGCCATGACTAACATAAAGGAGCTTATCCTCTGTGTTTCCTTCTGAGTGTTGTATGGTTTCAGGTATGATGTTCAAGTATTTAATCCATTTTGAGTTGATTTTTGTGTATGGTATAAGACAGTGGTCGAATTTCACTATTGTGCATGTGGCTGTTCAGTTTTCCTGACAACATTTATTAAACAGACTATTCTTTCCCATTGTTCATTCTTGGATCCTTTAAATTAATTGACCATATATGTGTGGTTTTATTTCTCTCTTCTGTTCCATTGATCTATGTGTCTGTTTTTATGCAAATATCATGCTGTTTTGATTACTGTACATTTGTAATATGGTTTGAAATGAGAGAGTGTGCTACCTCCATAAAAAGAACAACTGGACTTCCCTGGTGGCGCAGTGGTTGGGAGTCCACCTGCCGATGCAGGGGATGCGGGTTTGTGCCCCGGTCTGGGAGGATCCCACGTGCCATGGAGCAGCTGTGCCTGTGAGCCATGACCACTAAGCCTGCATGTCTGGAGGCTGTGCTCCACAGCAGGAGAGGCTGCAGCGGTGAGAGGCCCGCGTACTGCAAAAAAAAAAAAAAAAAAAAAAAGAACAACTGTGTTCTTTCTCAAGGTTGCTTTCAATTTGGCAGAATTTTGTGGTTCCATACAAATTTTAGGATTGCTTGCTCTGCTTCTATGAAAAGTGTTATTAGAATTTTAATTGCAGACTCTGTAAAATGTGTTAGGTAGTGTGCACATATTAACAATATTCATTTTTCTAAGCATGGAACATCTTGACTTTTATTTGAGTCTTTTTCAACGTCTTTATTCAATGTCATATAGTTTTCAGTTTAATTCTTAAGTATTTTATTCTTTCTGATGCAATTGTAAATGGGATTCATTTCTTAATTTTTCTTTCTGATAGTTTATAACAAATTTATAAAAATACAGCTGATTTCTGTATACTAATTTTTTATTCTGCAACCTTACTGAATTTATGTATTAGTTCTAACAGCTTTTTGATAGATTTTATTGTTTTCTATATATAATATTATGTTATCTGTAAATAGAGACAGTTTTTCTTCTTGCTTTCCAATTTGGATACCTCTTAAATCTTTAACTTGCCTAATAGCTTTGGCCAAGACTTCCAGTACTATGTTGAATAAAAGTAGTGAGAGTAGGCATCTTTGCCTTGTTTCTGATCTTAGAGGAAAAGTTTTCAGTTTTTCATCATTGAGTATGATATTACCTGTGAGCTTGTCATATATGACCTTTATTTTGTTGAAGTATGTTATCCCTAGTTAGAGAGTTTTTTTATTATTATTATGAAAAGATGTTGAATTTTGTCAGATGCTTTGTCTGCCTCTATTGAGATAAACATAGGATTCTGATCCTTCATTTTATTAATGTGGTGTGTCATATTTATTGATTTGTGCATGTTGAACTACTCTTGCATCCCAGGAATAAATCCCACTTAATCATGGTGTGTAACTCTTTCAATATCTTGTTGAATTTGGTTTGCTAATATTTTGTTGAGGATTTTTGCATCTATGATTACCAGGAATATTGGCTTGCTCTTTTCTTATAGTGTCCTTATCTGGCTTTGGCATCAGAGTAATGCTGGCTTTGTAAAGAGTTTGGAAGTGCTCTCCATTCTTCCGTTTTTTGGAAGAGTTTGAGAAGGATTGGTATTAATTATTTTTTAAATGTTTGCTAGAATTCACCAGTGAAACAATCTGATCCTGGGCTTTCCTTTGTTGGGAAGTTTTTTAATATTGACTCAATCTCCTTAGTTGTAAATGATCTGCTCAGATTTTTCTATTTTTTCATGATTTACTCTTGGTAGATTACATGTTTCTAAAACTTTATTCATTTTTTTTAGGTTATCTAATTTTTGGCATATAAGTGTTCATAGTAGTTTCTTATAATCCTTACTATTTCTATGTTATATTAGTTGTAATGTTACCTCTTTCATTTCTGATTTTATTTATTTGAGTCTTCTCTCTTTTACTTAGTCTAGCTGAAAGTTTTCACAATAGAAATAATTAACAAACAAATCAATAATAAATAACCTGACTAAAAAGTGCACAAAGGACCTGAATAGATATTATTACAAAGACATATAAATTGCCAATAGGAATATGAAAAAGTGCTCAACGCCACTAATCATAATAAAAATGCAAATCAAAATTACAGTAGTCTGCAAACAGTGATAGTTTTACTTCTTCTTTGCAATCCCTATCAAATTACCGATGGCATTTTTCACAGAATTAGAATAAAAATTTTTACAATTTGTATGGAACCACAAAAGACCCCCAATAGCCAAAGCAATACCAAGAAAGAAAAGCAGAGCTGGAGGAATCAGGTGCCGTGTCTTCAGACTATACTACAAAGCTACAATAATCAAGACAGTATGATACTGACACAAAAACAGAAATATAAATCAATGGAAAAGGATAGAAAGCCCAGAGATAAACCCACACACCTATGGTCACCTAATATATGACAAAGGAGGCGAGAATATACAATGGAGAAAAGACAGTCTCTTCAATAAGTGGTGCTGGGAAAACTGGACAGCTACATGTAAACGAATGAAATTAGAACACTCCCTAACACCATACACAAAAATAAACTCAAAATGGATTAAAGACCTAAATGTAAGGCTGGACACTATAAAACCCTTAGAGGAAAACATAGGCAGAACACTCTTTGATATAAATTGTAGCAAGATCTTTTATTCCACCTCCTACAGTAATGAAAATAAAAACAAAAGTAAAAAAAATGGGACCTAATTAAATTTAAAAGCTTTTGCACAGCAAAGGAAACCATAAACAAGACGAAAAGACAGCTCTCAGAATGGGAGAAAATATTTGCAAATGAGGCAACTGACAAAGGATTAATCTCCAAAATATACAAGCAGCTCAAGCAGCTCAATATCAAAAAGACAAACAAACCAATCCAAAAATGGGCAGAAGACCTAAATAGACATTTCTCCAAAGAAGACATACAGATAGCCAACAAACACATGAAAAGATGCTCAACTTCAATAATTGTTAGAGAAATGCAAATCAAAACCACAATGAGGTATAACTTCACACCAGTCAGAATGGCCATCATCAAAAAATCTACAAACTATAAATGCTGGAGAGAGTGTGGAGAAAAGGGAACCTTCTTGCACTATTGGTGGGAATATAAATTGATACAGCCACTATGGAGAACAGTATGGAGGTTCCTTAAAAATCTAAAAATAGAACTGCCATATGATCCAGCAATCCCACTCCTGGACATATACCCAGAGAAAACCATAATTCAAAAAGACACATGCAGCCCAATGTTCATTGCAGCACTATTTACATTAGCCAGGACATGGAAGCAACCCAAATGTCCCTCAACAGAGGAATGGATAAAGAAGATGTGGTGCATATATACAATAGAATATTACTCAGCCATAAAAAGGAATGAAATTGGGTCTTTCGCAGAGACGTCGATGGACCTAGAGACTGTCATACAGAGTGATGTAAGTCAGAAAGAGAAAAACAAATATTGTATGTTATCATATATGTGGAATTGAGAAAAAATGGTATAGATGATCTTATTTGCAAAGCAGAAATAGAGACACAGACGTAGGGAACAAATGTATGGATACCAAGGGGGAAGGGGGAGTGGGATGAATTGGTAGATTGGGATTGATTTATATACAGTACTATGTATAGAATAGATAAATAATGCGAACCTACCATATAACACAAGGAACTCTACTCAGTGCTCTGTGGTGACCTAAATGGGAAGGAAATCCAAAAAAGAAAAGGTATATATATACGTATAGCTGATTCACTTTGCCGTACAGCAGAAACTAACACAACATTGTAAAGCAACTATAATCCAATAAAAATTGATAAAAAATCATAGTAAGATATCACCTCTATTACCTGTTAGCATGGCTCTCATCAAAAAGACAGCAAATCAGTGTTGATGAGGACATGGAAAAGAGGGAAGACTTGTGCACTGGTGGTGGGAATGTAAATTGGTTCAGCCATTGTGGAAAACAGTATGGAGGTTGCTTAAGGAATTAAAAGTAGAACTGCCATATGATTTAGCAATTCCAGTTCTGGGTATATAGCCAAAGGAAATGAAATCACTGTCTCAAAAAGGTATTTGTATTCCCATGTCCCCATGTTCATAGCAGCATTATTTACAATAACCAAGATATGGAAACAACCTAAGGGTCTGTTGATTGATGAATAGATAAAAAATGTGAGGTTCTTTTGGAATGGAATATTATTCATTCTTAAAAAAGGAAGGAAATTCTGCAACTTCTGACAACATAGATGAACCTGAAGGGCATTTGCTAATAATAATAAGCCAGACAGAGAGAAACAAATACTTCATGGTGTCACTTATATGTGGAATCTAAAGAAAAAGTTGAATTCATAGAAACAGTAACAAAATGGCAGCTAGCAGCTGAGTGGTGGGGGAAATAGGAGGAGGGTGACAAAATGGTACAAATTCTCAGTTATAAGATGAATAAGTTCTGGGGATCTAAAGTACAGCATGGTGACTATAGTTGATAATAATGTATTGTGTAATTGGAATTTGCTAAGAGAATAGATATTAAGTGTTTTCATACATATACTCATGAAAGGTAAATATGTGAGGTGTTGGATGTGTTAATTAACTTAATGGTGAGAATCTATTTATAATGTATACATATTAGAAATTATCACAATGTATAGTTTAAATATGTTGCAATTTTATTTCTCAATTATACATCAATAAAGCTGTAAAAAAATAAAAATGGCACAATTGGTAAGAACTTTGAACACATTGGTATCTAACAATCCGTGGGTGGTATTTGTCTTACGGTAACACAAATCCTCCATTCTTCAAAGCTCTCCCTGAAGTCTACTAGGCACAAGAACTATCAGTGACTTCATTTTGTTAGATGGTGAGGAATGCACAGCTTGGCCAGCATAGAGTAGAAAAGGAACCACCCATGCAGAATGGTGGAACTATTTAAAAATGTACTAGGAAAATGAAAAGTACATATTCATGACGTTAGCAACCATTAGAAAGCAAACATCCTGGTAACAGATAAAAAGTATTAGAGAGAAAATAATTATAGTCTGTGTATAATGGAATGGAAGTTTGAGCCTTTCTCCTCTAGATATTAAGGGCAAGTTGATCAGAACTCTCTCTTGATTTACATTGATTAGACAGCTATCCTGAATTCTTATTATGCACATTGGTAGGCTGAGTTGCAGAGGGAAGACACTTAGCCAACACAGAAGCCTCTTTGAGACTACCAAGTGTCTGCATTTCAAATAATGACATTCTTGAATTTTGCAAATTATGAAGGTTTCGCTCACCTCCCTCAAAAATGTCAAGTTTTTGTTATATAGCAAATAAAAAGGCAGAAACTATATGAATGGAATGTGTGTGACTATTAGATAATAAAATGGGATGTGTGTGACTATTAGAATTAAGAATTAGAGTTAGAATTAAGAATTAGAATTCTTAATTTATAGCTACCTCTTGAAAATCGAAACTTCAGTTATTAACTTGGAATATTACCAAGTCTCATTTCTCTTTATTTTTGCCCTAGTACTATGCCATTTTCTCCAAGCAATAAATTAGGTGAAGACAAAAGCTTATTCTGCTAATAAAAGATGGTTAGTGAGAATGTTAAAATGAGTGCCTGAGGGCACTTTTTATAGACGATGGAAAATTTAACCAAGAGGTAGTGACTTCAATGCTTGACCTTTATACATATGCCCTTTGGCATTTTGACTCTGTGCCTTAACCTCGTCTTCCATAAAATTAAAATACTAAGACACATCCAGCTTTCCTTGTCACAGTAAAGCTCTCCTAAGATGTTTTGTGACAAAGATTTTTTGCTTTAAGTAAAATGTGCATTACAACTGCAAATAACATAAAAAATCAGCTTTAAACTCTAATTTTTCAGTCCTCTGCAGGAATTTAATCCTTTACATTTCCTCCTGTCACTGAAAAGTAGATTGTGGGTAAAAATTTTTCAATGACTTAGCATCCCATCATTACCTCTTTCATGCAGTAACTATTTTCTTTCCAATAAAAGGAGCATGTCTGCTCTGTCTAAAGAGATGCATCCTAACATTATAGATATCCAGAATTTTATATATTTTTAAAAATTTAAGGTAAAATGGCAAGTGACAACCTTATATAGCTCTTGATATCAAATGCTTGCTAAAAAAATAATAATAATTCCGTCATCAGTCCTATGCTTTTCACAGATCTTTCAGTACCGAAAAAAAAAGAAGGAAGAAGAAGAAAAATATGTGTACCAAAAAGAAAAAAAAGGAAACGTGATAGGAAGCCAAATGGAATTCTGGGGGCATAAAAGAACTTTTTCCTGACCCTCCCAACTCTAAATGGAAATGAAGCTGCCTTTAGTCTACATAAGAAAGTTTCTTCCAAAGTCCAGAGAAGCACAGAGAAATAATGCTTTCCTCCTTGGCTTATCTTGGCAACCGGCTTCTGCTGGGGAAAAGGGGACCTTGCTCATTCTGCCACTAGTTAGCACTTTATTCCACTCAGAAAAATATGATTTTTATGCCTTGGGAGACACTCTCAACAAAAGCTCAGTATTTCGGAATTTCCAAATAAGCATATTTTCTGAATCAAAAAAAATGATGTTTTGGAAAGTCCAGGATCGATGGACTAAGCCACCTTTGTTTCTCTATTTTTAGAAAGTATTACATTGAAACTTCTGTAGAATCCCAGTCATGGAAATTTTGCTCATCTTTCTCAAATCACATTAATCTTGTGATCGATGTGGTATCTCTTCCACTGTCCACTAATTTTGATCTAAGACCACCCATAGCTTTTAATTATCTACTCAAGTTTACTTCTGAATTTCCCCTGTAGTCCATTTCCCTCATATTTTACAGTGCAGGCTGCTTTCTTTTTTTCTAATCTTGACATTCCAGTCATTGTGGGTTTGGGATTTTTGTTTTTTTTCAGATTCCTCTCTCATGTTCTGACCATTGCTTTTCAATCTCTTTTACTTTTTAAAATTTTCTTGAATCTTTACACTTTCTAGGACCCATCCTAGGGTTCCTCTTCTGTGTGTGTTCCAAGGTTTCCCATCATTTCAGTGACCACATGTAGGTTGATTCTGAACCTAAATCTTCAGTTGAATACCCTCTCCTAAGGCTCACGGATATATTTTCTACTGCTGATGGCAAAGCTGGCTCATGGGCATGTAATCTGCAGGAACATGGGCCCCTCGTGTGCAGAGGGCCCTATGTTTGTTTAACCCTCTATTGTCACTGTCTGGGAACTTATGGTAATTCTTAAACAAGGGCCCTGAAATTTTCATTTTCTCCTGGCCCCCATCAATAATGTAGCCAGTCCTATCTACTGTCAGCTCCTTGGACATTTTTCACAGACACATCTATGTGTCCATAAATACTTATGATTTGGGTACCATCTTCCCTTCTTTTCAATATTCAAGTGATATCTATCCAGCTAACATCTAGAGGTCATTATTGACTTCTTCCTTCACCAAGCAAAGAATTGGCCAAAATTTTGTATAAATTTATTGTCTTAGAAGTTTCTAAATCCAATTTCTTCCCTCTGTTTTCATGACAAATGCCTTAATTCAGGCCCTTGTCTTCTATTTCCTAGAAGATTGTGACATCATTATTATTGCCAAAGTGCTGAACCTAAAAGCCATATAGGATCACATCACTTCTTACCTTAAAAATAAACAATGGCTCCATATCGACATTGCCCACAAACATTAATATGGGCCACTCAGGGACTTCCCTGGTGGTGCAGTAGTTAAGAATCTGCCTGCCAATGCAGACACAGGTTTGATCCCTGAGATCCCTGTGCAGACACAGGGGACACAGTTTTGATCCCTGAGACGGAAATATCCTACATGCCATGGAGCAATTAAGCCTGTGTGCTACAATGACTGAGCCTGCGCTCTAGATCTTGTTGGTCACAACTACTGAGCCCATGTGCCACAACAAGAGAAGCCACTGCAATGAGAAGCCCGTGCACCACAACGAAGAGTAGCCCCCACTCACCACAACTAGAGAAAAGCTCATGCACAGCAACAAAGACCCAACGCAGCCAAAAATAAAAAAAAGTAAGCCTATAGAGACAGAAAGCAGATTAGTAGTTAACAGGGGCTGGGAGAAGGGGGAATGAATGGTCACTGTCTAATAGGTAAAGGATTTCTCTTTAGAGTGATGCAAATATTTTGGAATTTTCAGTATTGTTAATGCACTAAATGTTATTGAGTTGTAACTTTAAAATGGTTAACTTTGTGTTATACGAATTTCACCTTAAAGATATACTAATTGATTCAATTCTGTCTTTAGATTATTTGAATTTTCTACATAATGGCTAGGCCCTGGCTAGGAATACTCATTAATGTTAACTGGATTGATTATTACATGCTAATTTTAATTGATTTTTGAATGGCAAACCATCTTGCATACCTGAAATAATCCCACTTTACCATGATGTTCTGTCCATTTTATATGTGAATGGATTTCATTTGCTAATATTGGTTTAAAGTTGGTTATTACATTGAGAGTTCTATTATAGTGTTCAACTATGATGATTGTGGATTTTTCTAGTTCTCCTTTTTGTTTTTTTCAACTTTTGCTTTACACATATATATACTGTTTTGTGTATATATGATAAATAAAGCTATGTTTACATATATTACACAAAGGTTGTAATTTTTGTACTATGAAATGCACGTATCTTAAGTATAGAGTTGAATTAGTTTTGAAAAATACATAAACCCTTTATAAATTTGTTACTATGTCTGCAGTGCTGCTATGTTTTTTTGCTCTCAGATATTGCTTTAGCTGGTCCATATTTTGCTATTCAGGTGCAATAAATTTCATTTTTAAGAGGTCAATGCTCTGTCTATAAACACAGCAGTAGAGCTTATTATTTTTAACACTGGACAAAGGATTTCAAAGGAAGTACATATCCTCAGTGTGTTATAAACCTTGGTTCCCTGTGAACCCACTTTTGCTTGCTTTTCAGAATGTCATAAAAAGCCTGAAATAGCCCTGTGACAGGTTCAGCTTCTGGGTTGAGTGGTATAATTTATTATCTAGTTGTGGAAGCATTTCTCCCTTGGGTTAATAAAACATCTACCTAAACAGAGATGCATAGGGACTGGAAAAATCATTTTGAGAATAGGTCAATAGATGTAGTAGAGACATATTTTTCCCCTGGCCCTAAATTCCATTACTTCCTTCATGGAGCTATCTCTGTGCTAAATATAGGTTGCTAAACCAGAGCTACTGCAGTTTGGAAGACAGCATCTTCCAGAACACTGGGAACTGTTAGTATGTTTTTCAGTTGGCCCTACAGCTAGGTCTTCAACAAATAATTTCAATTTTCCAGAAGGCTAACAGATGATGATAATGGGAAAAAATAATCAAGTGCTAACTATATGTCAAGCACAGTTCTAAGAACATCACATTAAATTAAACATTATTTAATCTCCACAATAACCCTATATATAGTATCATAATCATATTCTTTTGCAGATGAGGAAAGAAGGCAAAGAGAGGTGAGACAAGTTGTCCAGGGTATACACCTAATAAGAGTCAGGTTAGTTTGCAAGAATGAGTTAACAGTTAAGAGCTTTAAAGGCTGAGGAGTTAGACCCAAGTAATCTATCTCTAGAAAGCACTCTTAACCACTACATTTTTCTCTTTCTCTATTCTCTAATAATATCAATGACTTCCAAGGGCATTAGTTCATTGTCCTCCTTAAATGTGATGTGAAATCCTTTGTTCAAAACAATACTGTATAAGTAACAAATGCTGGAGAGGGTGTGGAGAGAAGGGAACCCTCCTACACTGTTAGTGGGAATGTAAATGAGTGCAGCCACTATGGAGAAAGGTATGGATGTTCCTCAAAAAACTAAAAATAGACTTGCCATATGATCCAGCAATCCCAGTCCTGGGTGTGTATCTGGAGTAAACTATAATTCAAAAAGATACATGCACCCCAATGTTCATAGCAGCACAATTTACAATAGTCAAGACATGGAAACAACCTAAATGACCATCAACAGATGAATGGATAGAGAAGATGTGGTACATATATACAATGGAATATTACTCAGCCATAAAAAAGAATGAAATAATGTCATTTGCAGCAACATGGATGGACCTAGAAATTATCATACTAAGTGAAGTAAGTCAGAACCAGATAGACGAACATCATAGGATATCACTTATATGTAGAATCTAAAATATGACACAAATGAACTTATCTACAAAACAGAAATAGACCCACAAACATAGAAAACAAACCTATGGTTACCAAAGGGGAAATGGGGGAGGTAATTTAGGAGTTTGGGATTAACATATACACACTAGTATATATAAAACAGATAAGCAACAAGGACCTGCTGTATAGCACAGGGAAATATACTCAATATTTTTAATAACCTATAAGGGAAGAGAATCTGAAAAAATAGATCTATATCTATGAATCACTTTGCTGTAGACCTGAAACTAACACAATACTGTAAATCAACTATACTTCACTAAAAAAAGAAAAAAATGTTAATATCAAAAAAAAAAACCCCACATATTTTTGTGCCAGTACCTTATTGTCTTTATTACTGTAGCTTTGTATTATAGTCTGAAGTCAGGGAGGCTGATTCCTCCAATCCATTTTTCTTCCTCAAGATTGCTTTGGCTATTCTGTGATCTTTTGTGTTTCCATACAAATTGTAAAATTTTTTGTTCTAGTTCTGTGAAAAATGTCATTGATAATTTGATAGGAATTGCATTGAATCTGTAGTTTGCTTTGGGTAGTACAGTCATTTTCACAATATTGAATCTTCCAATCCAAGAACATGGTATATCTCTCCATCTGTTTGTGTTGTTTTTGATTTCTCTCATCAGTGTCTTATTGTTTTCTGTATACAGGTATTTTACCTCCTTAGGTAGATTTATTCCTAGGTATTTTATTCTCTTACACAACACTGTAAAGCAACTATACTTTAATAAAAGAGAGAGAGAGAGAGAGAGAGAGAGAAGTGAGTAAACGTAGAAACAAAGGAAAACAGTACAACAAGACTAAAAAGTAATAGTTTAGTCATTAAGCAAAGTCAAGGACCTTTAGTTCCTCTTCATGGGCTATAGATAATGTTCTGAGCCCTATCCTTTGAGCTGTCATATAGAGACTAAAACCCCCACCAGGTGAAAGAAGTTAACTACATGATGCCCAGACTGT
This sequence comes from Stenella coeruleoalba, assembly GCF_951394435.1. Lineage (NCBI taxonomy): Eukaryota > Metazoa > Chordata > Mammalia > Artiodactyla > Delphinidae > Stenella > Stenella coeruleoalba. The sequence continues at coordinate 10,794,737 of NC_137151.1, forward strand.
AACCTTGACATAAGCTGCCACAATCCTAAGAACTGGCCTCAAAGAAATATGAACAAAGCAACACTGGAACTGAAGATTAACCATACTTAAGACAATCAAGATGATGGTGGTCAGACCACTTCATGACCAGTTTCAAGATGACGGTCAGAGCTGACTGTGCTGTTTCTGCATGTAGCCCCCTCCCTCAGTCTATAAAAGCTCTTGCTCACCGATTGGTGGGTGGGAGTGGGGAGTCAGCCTTTGGACAGGAGTCCCCCCCCATCTGATTGCCAGCATCTGGAATAAAGCAAGCTTTCATCTTCACCAAAAAAAGAAAAAGAAAAAAAAATTAAGGGACGTAATGTATTAATACATTCTAGAATAATGATACTTGGATATCATAATACTTGGAGCTTAACTCTAATATTTGAAACATTAGATCTACACTTTGTCTACCTAAGATGTTTATTTAAATGAAGATTCTGCCCCCATCCTGGAACTACTATCAGAAATGTTCTCAAATGGAGTCTGGGAATGGGTGCTTAGAATAAGCACCTTGAGAGAAAAGTATCTACAGAGGGACCCCAACTTACCACGGTTCAACTTAGGATGTTTTGAGTTTACAATGGTGTGAAAGCATTATACATTCAGTAGAAACTGTACTTACAGGTTTGAAGTTTGATTTTTTCCTGGGCTAGCCATATGTGGTCTGATAATATCTCCTGATGCTTGGGGGGGTGAGCAGCAGCCACAGCTCCCAGTCAGCCCCACAGTCATCAGGGCAAACAATCAATACATTTATAACCATTCTGTACCCATACACTGCTCTGTTTTTCAGTACAGGATTCAATAAACTACATGAAATATTCAACAATTTATTATTAAATAGACTTTGTACTAGATGACTTGTCCCAATGTAAGTGTTCCCAGCACTTTTACGATAGGTGAAGCTACTCTCCGATGGTTGGTAGGCTATTTGTATTAAATGTGTTTTCAACTTAACGGTATTTTCAACTTAGGATGGATTCATCAGGAAATAACCCAATTGTAAATTGAGGAAGATCTGTACACTAAAAGTCAAGAACTATTGCTCTAATTGCATGCTGTATGGATATTTTTTCATCTTGAGCAAAATTTATGTTTCCTCTGTGAAATCTGGTCTTTATCATTACAAGCACCCCTGAGCCAAAGTCTATCACGCTTAGTAATAAGGGAATATCTTCAATGTCCCCTGGTCCCGTGGACACTTTCCAGTCCATTTCCCCACACCCGACCTTGGACTACATTTCCAGAACGGTTGACGAACACTTGACTTCAGAAACCAGGCCTCACCTTCTGCTTACAGCTAATCCTTATCCCCCCACAAATTTACCCAAAAACATTTTGTATGCCGCTTTTGATTTCCCTTTTTTTTTTCTGGTCATTTTGAACAAATACTCACTAGATTTAGCCCTTTCAACCCTATCATAGGCAGACTCTAAATTTCATGGTCCTGAGGTGTCTGCATGCCTAGCCTTAAACAGGAACTAGATATTAATTTTACGTGTCCTATGTCATTCTGAACTGACTACAACAGTGCAAACACTCAATGAATTCTAACAGAATATTATAGTTCATAATATTCATAGTGGCTGTAGAATATTAACAGAAAGGAAAATTTTTTTATGTTCCTATATTATGTCAAGCACTATGATAGGAAAAAAATATAGATGATGATGATGTTAAATTATCGATAATTCTACCCCTAATAAGGATCACTTCACTCTTCACATGTCTCATTATGGAACCCGTAAGTCTAAGACAATATTTTGTACTGGCTATTTTTTTTTTTTTTTTTTTTGCGGTACGCGGGCCTCTCACTGTTGTGGCCTCTCCCGTTGCGGAGCACAGGCTCCGCATACGCAGGCTCAGCGGCCATGGCTCACGGGCCCAGCCGCTCCGCGGCATGTGGGATCTTCCTGGACCAGGGCACGAACCCGTGTCCCCTGCATCGGCAGGCGGACTCTCAACCACTGCACCACCAGGGAAGCCCTGGCTATTATTTTTAATGGCAAATCAAGAGTTATATTTAATTCTGAAAATTAAATAAATACAAGATAGTCTACCAAAGCTGTCCAAATTAATTTTAAATAGTTAACCACATAAAGCCTATGAATTACATTTCTTTCTTTACTCATTTAAAAGTACGGACCAAAAGAACAGGAAATGTTTTTATATTAATGAGGCATTGGGTGGAATAAGAAGGTCTGGTGTCCTGTTTGTATGTTTTACTCACAGGAAAAAAATACAAAGTGAGATTAAGTCAAGGTGTCATTGGGAGGAAGTCCTAAGTTACCCAGGGCATCACTTTTTCTTGAGGATCTGCTTTTCTTTCATTCTTAGTTTCATACTCTCTTTCTTTCTCTCTTAAGTAAAAATAATTTTCAGAAAAAAATGAATCTGGGAGACATATTTAAATCTTAGATGGCTGTCCCTTCTGATGGAAGTTTGCATGGTGTCCCTACGACCATTAAAAGCTGAGATCCCTTGGGAACTTATGGTGCCAAGGATAATACCAAGACCTTCCTTCAGGTACTAAAGTATCACATGTTCTTTCATTTATTTTATAGGAGAGAGTTTACACACAATAAAGTTTATACATTTTAAATGTACAGATCAGCAGCTTTGGACAAATATATATAGTAGTGTAACCACCATCACACTCAAAACAGAATATTTAAAAATCCTTGGATCACAATATTATGCCTACTACTATCATGAGAACTGTAAAATAGAAGCCTTCAGCCTACATCAAAATAATAAATACACATTTTTTTCTTCAGTTGTGATATGTCACAGTCACTTTGCTTTGCGGTCCAATCTTCGGAACTAACTTCATTATCTTCCTTGTCCCAAGATACATAGTAGGTATGTTGTCAGGAGATGCAGGCAGACCAATGTGACCTTTGCTCTCCATTTGACCTTAAAGATGTCATATCTTCCTCTAGTGAATTCTTGGAGTCTAATGACACATGGGAAATACACATGAACACTAAAAGGTTTCCAGTAAGATCTGCAGTATGCTTTAAATGATGGACCAAGACTTGTATGGGGTCCTCTCCAGCACCCTGTATCCTCCTTACCTCCCATATTCAGAATAAATAAAAAGGACAACACTAAAATCGCACAAATTATTAATCAACTAGGAAAAACAGGAAAATAATTTTTTTATAAAAAAGTGTGCAATTTAAAACCTCCTGTATTTTTCATTTGTGAACAATAAATGAGTTAATATATGAGAAACATATTGAACACAAGTAAATTTGTTCAGTTCACAAACTGAGGTAAAGGAGAACCTGGAACAGGGTCCAATGCCCACCCCAAGCCTTGTATTCATCCTGCTACACTAAGCCACTTCTGCATATGTGTGAAAATCATGTTTCTAGGCTTCTTGAAAATGCGCACACATGTAATTAATCTATTTTGTGGACATGAAGCCCTTCTTGTGTCACAGGTGTTACTATCTCATTCTGTCAGGAGCTGCCATGGGCCTGACATTTTACTGTACTTGCAAACTAACAAGTCAGCCGGGGTCCTGGGTCAGAGTCAAAGGAGATATCATTATTTACAGAAATATCTGTAGCCACAATATTAACACCTTTGCTTAGTGTTTCCATGCCCCAATTCCCATAGGGTGACACAAAGAGGGCCAGGGCATCAAGTATTGTTACAGAAGAATCACCCCAGGTTTTGGAGACCCGAATAGTTTATAGTAGACAGCAAGAACATTTGCAAATAATGTTCCCTGGAGGAAAGCACTACATTTATTAGACTGGAGAGTAAGGAAAGCTTTCCTCTGCTTTGGAGAAAGATACAATTTCTACCTTTGGACACTGTTTGGATTATAAATATCCCTGAAGAGATAGTCTCTTAAAAAGACCTCAGGGCTTCTGTGCCCCAAAGACACGATGGACCCATGGAGAATTTTATCTCAGAAGGGCCTGCCGGAAGGCAAACCAGAAGCCACTTTCAACTACATAGTATTTGGGAAATTTAAAACAAGCTTATTTATAAATTTAAAACAAATGTAAAACACATATAAATATGTATGTATATATATTGATATATCTTATATGTATATATGGTCATGTATGTATGATATATATGCATCATATATATACAAGGAATGATCTATATAATCTGTATATGATATAGACATATCATTCATATATATATGTATAAAGGGAATGACTGGATTTAAAGATATTCTTTTGAATTTTCTGAGTCTTTCTTTTCTGAGTCTTCTCTGTGCATCTGTATTGTTAAATAACAATTGTATCAGTTATATGTAATTAAATTATTTTCAAAAGCCCACAATACTCAAATTAATAAAATTTTTCTTCTATGTGCTGTGAAAACAAAATTTATTTTAGTAAAATGTCACCAGTAAAGTGCCTACCAGTCTAAAAATACATTAAAATGAAAATGATCATATGAAGTGCCTGTTTTTGTTGACAAGATTGAATTTTGAAATAATGTAATGCATGTCCAATTAGCTCATGAGTATGAGCTAAATGAAGGGAAAACAATGTAATTGTTATCTTTCAGACCATGGAAATGAGTGATGTATGCACAAGTGTCATGTTTACTTACATATAATTGGATTGAATAGGAGATCATCTTATGGACAGGACTGTTGACCCTCAAGAACTGAAGTATTTGTGTGTACTCACTCAGGAAAATGCTAGGAATAAACTTTCTCCTTGTCTCCCACTGCTATTTTTTAAATAGAGCAACAGAAGTGAAAATTTCATGCTGATAATTATCTTGTTTATTTCGGTTCTATTAAGAAAATCAAGCACTGGAATATCTAATATCTAAACAAATACTCAGTGGCAAACAATTTACATGCTTCTGACTTGAATCCTTACGAGTATTCACTGGGGTAGATATGTTTATTCCTATCTTACAGATGAGAGCACTGAGGTTTGGGTGTCATTTTAGGTAACATGGAATTAGCATCTCTGATTATCTAATGTCAGCACATGGCCTTTCTCCTCAATCAAATTGGCCTTATTCTTTTATACTTCTAATATGCATCTAAGTAATATAAAACTGAAAAATTTTAGGAACAAATATTAGTCCAGCTCAGTGGGGGGCTGGTAAAGAAGAATAGCAACAACACAGACAAACACTAACTCTGTCTCATATACACAAACCGAAATGCATGAAACCCAAAACAGGTAAGAATGGTAGGAAAGTGATTTACCACAAAAGGAATCGAAGCTCAGACCAGGTTGGTATATAAGTACTACCTATACCAGGGAGATTTAGACTGGATTTGATCCTGAAATACGAAATGTGAGTCTATTAGTTTTCTATTGATACCCTAACAAATTACCACAAAGTTAGAGAGTTTAACAATATAGATGTATCATCTTATGGTTCTATAGGTCAGAAATCTGAGATAGTCTTACTGGGCTAAAATCAAGGTATTGGAGGGCTGTGTTCCTTACTGTAGGCTCTTGGTAACATTCCATTTCCTTGTCTTTTCCACTTTCTAGCGGCAGCTCTCATTCCTTAGCTCATGGACCCCTTCTTCTACCTTTAAAGTTAGCAATGGCAGATTGGGTCCTTCTCACATCACATACTCTGACCTACTCAGCTGCCTTTCTTTTTCACAGTGATTTAGATTGGGTCCATCCAGAAAATCCAGAAAAAACATTCTCCATCTCAACTTTAGTCACTTGTGCAAATTCCTGTTTGCCATGAAATGCATCATAGTCACAGTTTCCAGATACTAAAGCATGAATATCTTTGGGAGACATTATTTTGCCTGTCACAATGAATAAAGTCTAAACATGTAGAAGGAATACACCAATTAAAGACAGAGATTGCCAGAGTGAATGAACGTACAAGACCAAACTGTATGTTGTCTATAGAAACCCATTAAAAAAAAAAGACTCAGGTAGGTAAATGGGGCAAGAGAAAGCTATACTATGTTAATACATCAAAAGAAAACTGGAATAGTGCTATCAATTTCAGAGAAAGCAGACTTCAGAACAAGGAAAACTATCAAGGATGAAGAGTTGTCACTCCTCCAAGAACACATAACAAATTTACACATTTATGTACTTAATAGAGCATCAAAATACATGAGGCAAACACTGACAGAACTACAAGAAGAAATAGACAAGTCCACTATTATACTCAGAGACTTCAGCATAGTCTATTAGTAGTATTTGGTAGTTCAAGCAGGAAGAAAATCACCAAGGATATAGTTGACTTAAACAGCACTCTCAATCCACTTGATCTAACTGATATTTATAGAATATCCCTTCAACAATAGCAGAATACACATTCTTCTCAAGTTCACATGAAACATTCACCAAGACAGATGACATTCCAGACTATGAAATGCACCTTAACAGATTTGTACAAATAAATAAGGTATGTTATCAGACCACAATGGAATTAAACTAGAAACCAATGACAGGAAGACAGTTGGAAAATCCCCAATATTTGGTAATTAAACATACACTCCTAAATAACACAGAGGACAAAGAGATCTCTAGAAAAATATTTTTTAAATATTTTGAACTAAAGGAAAAATCTAAATGCAGCTTATCAAAATAAGTTGGGATGCAGAAAAAACAATGTTCAGATGGAAATTTATAGCAATAAATGTGTATGTTAAGAAAGAGGGAAGGACTTTTATAACAATATAAGCTTCCATCTAAGAAAATAAAGGAAGACCCATTTAAGCCTAAAGCAAGTAGAATACAAAAAATTATAGCAGAAGTGAATGATATTGGAAACAGGAAAATAATAGAGAGAATCAATGAATCCAAAGCTGGTTCTTTGAAAATACCAGTGAAACTGATAAACCTCTAGCCAGGCTGAGCAATGACCAAGTGTTTACAATTGTCCACAATTTACCTTCTACCCTGGCTTGGCCAGTTTCTAGGCAGGCTTCTCTCCTCCCCAAGGACCCCTGAACTTTGGCTTGTCTCCCAGTTTGAACAAGCAGTAAAACAGAGCACCTCTCCTTAAATTTATCCTGAGAACTGGCTGACCACAGTGAAAAACAGAAGCATATCCCGTCAGACCGTCTTAATTACGATGCTGTCTGTTCATTCTTACTCAGTTTCCCCTAAAAATTCCTGTTCATCCTACTCCCCCATCCCTAGAAAAGGATACTGTTTTCTGTTTGATTTTGATTGGCTTGTAGATTGTGCTTGGAATGTTCTCCCTATTGGAATAGTCTTTTCAATACAATTTCCCCTTAACTAAGTCTAATTGGTTGTCATTTGACATCAAGAAAACAGAGAGGAGATACCAATTTCCCTATCTGACATGGGTCATCACAACTGATCCCGTGTATGTTGAAACAATAATAAAAGACTAAAAAATAAAAGAATACTCAGAACTATGAACAACAAAGGCCCACAAATTTGATAATAGATGAAATGGACTGATTCCTTGGAAGATACAAACTACCAAAACTCACACAAGGAAAACAGACAATCTGAATAGGCCTATATGTATTAAATAAATTGAATCAAGAATTTATAACCTTCTAAATAAGTAGAAAGAAAGAAGGAAGTTCTCAGGTAGGGGACAAACATAAATGAAGACCCTGAGATGGAAATTAGACTGGGAACAGGAAAGATGGCAAGTGCTGTCTGATTAGAGCCTAGGGGAGACAAAACGAAAGTCCCTATTTGCTAACAGATGCCAGTAAACTGTTTCCTCCCCGTTGAACTCTGGAATTATGAACGAGGGGTCTCTTAAGGGGGCACTTGACACTCGCCAGCATGAAGAGTTACCCAGTAGAACCAGCCTTGGTTGATTGCCAACTTCTTGGCAGTCTGACAAGAGAAAGAGAGAAGGAAGCCGTTTGTTCACAAACTGTGACATCTGAGCTTCAGCTGGATTCTGTGAATTGGTAAAGACACAAAGCAGTCAGCATTTACAAAGGAGAGTCCATTGAATGGCTTTGGCACTTTGATAGAGGATTCAAAACAAAGGAGCACTGTGAGACTGACATGATTTAGAGCTGATTCTGAGACTTCAAACCGGGCGTGTGATAATGTGTCTAGAGCATATATGCAAGCATGTCTGTCTTTGCTTCACCTTACAAATTCGTTATAATCCCAAATCAGTGCCATGTCATTTCTCAATTTTTAAATTTTGTTTGTGTTGATCTTTCAGGTTGATGAGTGCTGTGACAAATTTTTCCTCACTAGAAAAGCAAAAGTCGATATTCTGCGTTACCTTAGAACTTAAAGCATGTGTGCATGTTGTGTATGTGTGTATATGTATGTGGGGGATGGAAGGGTGATGAAGATGTTATTTTTTTTTTTTTCCTAAAAAAGAGCTCTGTTTGCCAAGTGGCTTCTTAGATTCATGGATACGAGGACACAGAGAGATGAAAACATTTTCAGAGCAGGAATTTAGATCTGTTAGCATACCTCAACATGCTCAATTTTAAGAAATTCTAGGACTTTATGCGGTAGGCAGAATTCCAAGGACTGTCTACTTTTCCCCAAGATTTCCATTCCCTGGTGATTCAAACACACGAATCTAGGTATTACTGCGAAGGGACGTTGCACTTTTAATTTAAGATGCAAATCAGTTGACCTTAAATTTGGGAGATTATCCAGATGAGCCTGATCGAATTACATGCTCCTTTTAAAAGGCAGAAGAAGGCAGAAGGGGATGTCACAGCGATTTGAAGCACAAGAAGTCCTCAAGGTGCTATTGCTGGTTTACAGATGGAGAAGAGAGCTATGCAGGGGCCTCTAGGGGTAGAGACGGACCCTCTGCAGCCAGCAAGGAAATGGGAATCTCAGTTCTATAACCATAACGAAATGCATTCTGTCAACCACGTGCTTGAGTTTGGAAACGGATTCTTCCCCCAGTTCTCCAGGTAAGCTCTCAGCCTGGTTAACACATTGATTCAAGCTTCATGGTACCTGACCAGAGACGAGCTGAGCTCACCTGGACTTCTGACCTGCAGAAGCAGATCATAGGTATGGATTCAAGCTACTAAATTTATGGTAATTTGATATGCAGTGATAGAAAATGAATATAATTTCTTCCTCATTTTCATGCATAATTCTGGATAATCCGTATATATTCAAGTAACTATCTTATAGAAGACGTTCAATAGATAGAAGCTATAATTACTATTGCTACATTCTGAAGATAATCATACATTCTACTTTCTTATCTCTTTTAATTGATGGAACTCTATTGAGCTCTTTTTTATAGAAGTTTAGTTGATTTACAGTATTGTGTTAGTTTCAGGTGTACAGCAAAGTGATTCAGTTACACATATACCTATTCTTTTCCCATATAGGTTATTACAGAGTATTGAGTATAGTTCCCTGAGTCATACAGTAGGTCCTTGTTGTTCATCTATTTTTTTATATAGTAGTGTGTATATGTTAATCCCAAACTCCTAATTTATACCCTCCCCTTTCCCCTTTGGTAAACATAAGTTTGTTTTTCTATGTCTGTGGGTCTATTTCTGTTTTGTAAATAAGTTCATTTGTTTCCTTTTTAAAAAAGAAATATATTTCACATATAAGCAATATATGATATTTGTCTTTCTCTGACTGGCTTACTTCACTTAATAGGGTAATCTATGGGTTTATCCATGTTGTTGCAAATGGCATTATAAGTTCTCCACTCCATAAAAGACATGACTTTCTTATAATTTAACAGAAAATTTTTGGGTCATGAGTCACTCAGCTCTTCTGAAAGATGTCCTCTCCTACTTTCTTACCAATCATAAATCCTCTTGGTCTGACCAAAGTCTCTATTTGTAAGCCTTTTTTTTTCTTTTTCAAGAGTGCTAGGAATTTACATCTGTTAGAAACTGTCAAACTTTAAACATTTCTCCTGGGCCCAGACTGCAAGGAAATGGGTACTGTATTTAGGCTGTTACAATAGGAACAATGCTCCAGAGTGTTTCTCAGACATGATGAGTCAAAAGGACTTTACAGGGGAAAGAAACAAAGGGGCTATGTGCTACCTCCGAATTTGATGGGCTTTGGTGTGGCAGGCATTGTAAGCCTGGGAAACTTACATCCTTATCTAGGAACAGTTGACAAAGAGAAGTCATTTAAAGGAAGAGGGTCAGTGTAAGGTCAGAGAAAACTTTAGAGTTTGCCACAAAAGTAAAGTTACACCATTCCATTTAGGGGTTTTGTGAATTGCCAGAAAAAAAATCTATATTAAAGTTGAAAAGCCACCTCGAGTTTGTACAAAACAAAATTTCACTTCATATCATGGAGCCAAAGAGCCTCTTCCAGGAAATACTGCTATTCCAAATATCCCCTGACTTTGGTCACCTGTCATTTTCCTTCCCTGGTCCAGAACCCACTTAGGCTGGGTTTCTAAAAACTGCAAAGCTAGAGATTATTAGTCAAATGAGCATTCTATATTCCTAAATTCCTATGCACTGTCTTAGTGTGATAAGAATGGCTGGACCAGAAACCCAAGGCAGTCTCCTTAGCATCTGTCTCTGAAAGCCTAGAGCCAGTGTAAATGTCCCTCCTTACCCACTTTCCCCAACCATGTCCCGATTCCTCTTATTTCTCCCAACCCAAAACTGTCCAGAAGTATATGGCATCCTCAGCCTAGCAATATCCAGAGGAAAAGAAAAAAAAGGACCCAATTTTCCTCCCCAACATCAAAATTTCACCCAAGTAGTGCTAGCTTCACATGGCCTAAATTTATGGATTCTTCTGGTCTTCAGGACAAGCTCCTGTAAGATAGTTGGCACAGAGTAGGAATGCAATACAATTTTGTTGGATGAATAGAAACTCATATTTAGTATTATTTTTTTCATGCCTATCTCGTGGAAACCAGCTTGAGCACAATAGGCACCCAGTGATGAGACTCAATCACATCTGGAAATGCTTGCAGGTCATGCCTCCCATTAGCTACAAACAGCATAAAGATCTTTGTTCAATGCCGTGTATTTGGTGCCTAGTTAATGTCTGTCTTGAAGTAGTGCTTGGTAAATTCCTTGTTCAATAAGAAACCTGACAGCTAGGCCTACCCAAAGTTTGTGTTTGTTAGGACTGGGCAGTCCCCATGTACCATGAATGGCAAGGTTGTTCCATGTAATGAACAAGCATGGAAGCTAGTGACCTATTATTACAAGAAAGGTGTGGCTTTAGGGTCCTGCCCATTGTGGGTCAGTCCTCATGTCTCCTCACTGCAGCCAGGATGACAGAGCAACACATCAATTCTGCTCACAAATCCTCACTCAGAACTGGTCATATGGACACATTCAACTACAAGAAGCCAGGAAGTTTAGTTGTAGCTAAAACTGACTGGACGAGCTAGGTCTCCATCACCTTATGCTTCACTTGCATGTCCTCCTTCCCATATATCTTTTTCTTTCTTTCATTAATGATTCCTTTGCACCCAATTGCTTAAAGTAACTCACTCATTAGTTAAAACTATATCAGGCACCTGGTATTTTTCTTCATTGAAACACTAACACTTTTCTTCTTTGTAAGCATTCTTCATTCCAGAAGAGAAGGTCATGGTACAATAAAACTGGAGAATGCAGAGCCCATCTCTAGACCTCATGACACCGGCCTTGACAGCTTTGAAATGTTCCAGGATAAAGGAAGAATGCAGACCCCACACCTTCCCTGACTCTTATCAGGAATCCTATTTTGAGCTAACCCTATAAGTTTTACTCGCTGAACCCTGTCAAGGAGGACACAATCTTGAGGGCACTACCCTGCTATGGCCTACTTTGCCTGGCAAAGAAATAAAGCTACTCTTTTCTTCTTACCCAAAACTCTGTCTCCATGATTTTGATTAGGTGCCAATGTACAGAGACCGAAATTTCGGCAGCAGTACCACGTGCGGGACGTATTTGGTGACCATCATTCATGACGATCATACCTTTACCAGGAGCATGAAATCAGGCACAATTCACTTGATGTAGGAATGAACTCTGAGTACAGGATGGACGAATCTGACCACAGCATATTTTCTGACTCTCATGTTGATATCTCACCTCTATCCCTGCCGGGCTCACATCTAGACCTACACCTATGATGATAACAGCAGGGAATGGAAATAAAATTTAATGATCTCTTTATGAAAAGCAAAACATATATCTGCCCTTGCTGGTAGCATCCTTCCCCACTGAAGAAGTATGCAGTTATGGTCTGGTGACTTAGTCATTCCCAGTGGCAAGGAATGCCTCTGTCAAATTAATCCTGCTAACAAAATCCAGCAAGTCTACTGGACCAACCCAGTTCAGGGCCAGTTTCTTTTCCTTTCAGAGCACACATACACAGAGTAATGCCTAGTAAGACATTTCCAGCTGGAGATTTTATTCCAAATGTGCCATACCGGTGAACACTTGTGAACTGGTCACTGCAGTGTGACTTTGCACCATTAGAAAGTTGGAACATATCAACCATCAGTTTTCATTCAGCCAGTATTTATGCATCTCTGTGAGAGAACCATACATCATTGGAATATGTAGCAATTTGATTAAATTTAGTGGGAAAAAAATGATCCTGTTTGCTATCCACTGATGCTGTGATTATAGGGACTATATATAAAAGCCAGAAAATAATTTTCAAACGAAGAGGCCAGAAATGATGTCCTCTAAAAGCTATTCACATGCTGCTTTATTCCTCAAAGGAGGGAAAAGTGATATCTGGGGACATCTGGAAAGATTTTCTGCAGAAGTCAATTTAAGAGATTTTTGGAGGGTGGGAGGGAAGATCAGACCCTCTGCAGGAATCATTGAAATAAGATGTCATTCTGTGAAATAATGCCATTTGCAGCAACATGGATGGACCTAGAGATTATCATACTACGTGAAGTAAGTTAGGTAAAGACAAATATCATATGATATCACTTATATGTGGAATCTAAAATATGACACAAATGAATTTATCTATGAAACAGAAACAGACTCACAGACATAGATAACAGACTTGTGGTTGCCAAGGAGGAGGGGCTTGGCGGAGGTATGGACTGAGAGTATGGATTAGCAGGTACAAACTATTACATATAGAATGGATAAACAACAAGGTCATACTCTATAACACAGGGAACTATATTTAATATCCTGTGATAAACCATAATGGAAAAGAATATGAAAAAGAATATATGTATATATATATATATATGTATGATCGAATCATTTTGCTGTACAGTAGAAATTAACACAACATTGTAAATCAACTATACTTCAATAAAATTTTTTAATTAAAAAAATAAAAAAGATGTCATACTGTTCAGGATATTGGTGGGGTGGGTTTCTATCTACTAAGTTTGAAGAAATGGGTAATCTATGTGGAATCCATGGCAACTCCATCAACCCAATATTACATTAATCAGAAGTCTGGAGCCTCCCCCCAAACTACTTTACCCCACTTGTTTGCTTCTAGTTTAACTTATCTAATTTACACTTACAACCAACTTCACACACAAATCCTTACTTGGCATCTCCTTTGTATGATACTCTGCTTTGGGTATGATAGAGATACATTAGCTATGGTTCTCATGCTAAGTCATTTATTTTCTTTGATCCTCTTCATATTTATTCACTTACTTGATTTCCATGTCTCCCCTGTGAGTCTCATATTAGTGGAAATATATTTTTTATCATCTGACAAATGAGGATCTAGCAATGTCCCTGAACAATGGCTACAGGTAGACCGGGAATTGGATAGCTAGATTGCTTCTTAACTGGCATTGTAATCTTAGGCAAGTTATTTCACTTCTCTCAGGCTCAGTTTGTTTCATCTCTAAAAAACATGTATATCATAAGCTTGTAGGGAACATTTACTGAAATAATGTACGTCAAGCACTTAGCACAGTTCCTGGTACATATAAAACTTTAATAAATGGGAGATCAACAGCACTGCCCTGACCCACGTGAAATATTTCTGAGGAATAGATTTTACTTTGCACTTCATCGCATTTGAGAGTCCTTGCCATCATCTGATCTTTTAATCACATTGGTATAAATAGCTGATGTAAAGGAAGATGAACTATCTTAAACATAAGCTCTTTGTGAACTGATTACTTGTCCTCCAGGTTGGTCTGAGGACGTGGTTGGAGACATCACGGTTCAGCAGAAGCTGGATTCTCCTACAATGGGTTCAGCACACATATAGATTTTGACAGGTCTTATTATAGGCGTGCTGACTAATGGACTAATAGTCTGTTAGCAGGAGGAATTATGGTCGGTATCAGGGTTAATAGAGAATCAAGGATGTTCTTAGCCTGGGCTCCCTTTTGTCACTTTGTCACACTAAAGCATAGAACAGTCTACAATAACTTCAAATACAATGAAGATCCAAACACCAAATTATTTGAACTGTCATCAAAACAAAAGCCTGAAGTCCATTTTGTTTCCTTAATCACATTTCCAATCCACCAAAGCATGTGCTGATCAATCTTTTCTGAAGTCACCATCATTATCAAACATCCATCACATGCCTACTATTGTGTAGCAAATGAAATAGAAAACTAACAAATGCTGAGTCCCTGTGGTGTGTAAACCCCAGGGCAAGGTATTTTCACATGCTTTATATCAACTGATCTTCAAGACTCCCTTTCAAGGTGATTTTCATTGGTTCCATTTTAGAGATGAAAAAAATTAAGCCTTTGAAAAGGAAGAGATTACTCTTGTAATCATATAAGAGTACAAAGACATGATTCTGGCCCTGGAAGAAATTCTTGCCTGGAGACTTTAATAAATATTACAGGAGTCTTTAAAAAGGATCAGCGCATAGGAAGAATAGGTCAATGTCAAGAAAGCCAGCTCTCAAGGTTTGCTGTCAACCATCACAGAAAAATTGGTACTGTCCTACCCATCTTTACTACATCAATATACACCCCAACAGACTATTCTTGGAACAAGCTTACTTGGACCAGGAGGGAAGGACAGCCAATCTCTATCATTTTTAGGCAGTGATGCTCTGCTCTCTCAGAGCTTCCTCTCCTTTGTTTTCCTTGTTCACAAAGTGGTATTTACTTGCTAGACTGCAATTCTAACATTCTTTTAAAACCTCCTGCTGAAAAGTGTAAAATCCATCCCTCTCGCCCCATTACTTACAAAATGAAGTGCAAGCTACCTGCCTAGCCTTCAACCTCAACTGCTTCCCATCACTCCTTGACCCCACCGTTCAGTATGGCAACACAAATGCCACTCATCCCATGCCTGTTCTGGAATCTAGACTCTTCATGCTGTCTCTCTGCTTGGGAGATCCTTTGTCATATAGCCATGGCTTCTGCAAGCCCCTTACCAAACACTTGGATCTAACATCACCTGTCCCGGCAAGTTCTCTGAAACAAGCTTGCAGTGTTAAATGCTCCTATTTTGTGCCTGTAAAGTACTCTAGGATTATCTTTATCCCAGAAATGCTGACATCAATTTACAGTGGTCTATTGATGTGTCTCTCTCCCTTCCTATATTCTGAATTCCTTGACAAGAGAAATTATACTTATTTATTATGGTACCAAATACTACTAGCTATGTTTTAGCTCATGGTTTGTGAAATGATTTAGAGTTTTACATAGATGGATAGGATTTATTTTAATTGTTATGTTTTCCTTACATTTATTTGGAAAAATATCTTTCACCCATGTCCTATTATATTGTTTATTTTATTATTTAGTAGTGATGGGAAATTTCCCTCTTAATAAATGCATTAAATTAATTTGAAAAAAAAGAAAAAAGGAGGGAAACATGTTAAGTAAAAATTAGTGCCAATGTCAAAAATTGTGAGAATGGTACAGTAATGACCAAAATGTGGGAGGCCCTGGCTTACCTTGGCTTTCTAAGGCAGAACGCTTGGTAAAGTCAATGAGAGCTGCATTTTAGAGCAAAGAGCACTTTGGAAGTCGATAACATCCTGTGTTAAGAGATCGGCTTTGCTCTGAAACAGCCTGCTTCAAGGAAAGAGGTAGGGCAGGTATATGGAGGATTACAACCAAAGAAATTTTAAATTGGATTTGAGCCCTGGTCCTTCTGCTGGAAGAGAAGGGGCGTGGTCACCTGGTTAAGTGAGTAATGAATTTGTGCATCACTGAGCTTGCACCCGTTTTACATGCTCTGTGGCCTAGATTCCACATGAACTGCATGGGCTACAATGCAACTGTTCCCCTCCTCTCAAATCGGACAAGGATATCATATCCAGGGACTTGTAAAATCTCAGAACAAAATTTGGCTAATATTCTTCAGTTTCTCCTGAAGAAAATCTAAGGTATGGCAGTCATTCAAAGACACAAAAGCCTTTGGGAGAAAAACTGAAGTCCAACCTAAGTTATATCCTTTGCCTTATGGGCGCTGAGGCCTATATCTATTACGACCATCAAACCAGAGATCAGGGAACAACCCCAGGCATTCTGGAGCAATGTCATGGGGGCAGGTTCAAATATAACCAACAGCAACCTCCCCCTGCAGGGCCCCAGGAGAGGGCACACAACAGACCGCTAAAGAGGAAATCGTGAGACAGGAAGTAATGGGCACACAGGACCACGAGTGAGCAGGACAGGACAATTTGTTCTTGCAAAAGGGCCAGATGTGGTTCGCAAACCCCAGAATTCTGCTGTCAGCACTTTGAGAACTTCAGGTGCTGTTGACTTTTATTTACAGCTGTGAAAAGCATTCCAAAAATTACCCCTTGCTTCTAGGGAACTCTTTCCAGCCCCTTCAAGTCCACATTCTGGAGGTTTCCTCACCAGCCCACAAAATCCAGATGGGATCTACACATGAAGCATTCATCACCAGCTTCTCTGCTCTGGTGTAGGAGCTACATCTACTCTTCAGAATTATTAATGTCACAGAAATTGATGTAATTCAATCACCTGTGTCATAGTTATCCTATGTTTTCTTTATGGCCAATTCTAAAGAACTCCCAAGCTTTTTAATACATTCCATTCTTCAAGCCTGTTATAAAAGTGGCAATTAAGGGAAGACCCCATCCCATAATCAGTCCTAGGTTCATTGCTTCAAATAGTCCCCAGACAGATTCCTGAGAGGCAGTCCTTCCCTGATGCCAGATGTCACCTTTTTGTCCTCCTCCCACCAACAAACTCCCTGCTGAGTGTTTTCAATGGTTCAGCAGCCAGCTCTCCACTACAGGTCTCTCTGTAATTCAACCAAAAAGCCCCAGATGACCTTGATCCGACCACACCCTGGAGAAAAGGAACATCCTGGTTCATTGGACTCTGCTCTTGCCTTTAGGATAAAATTCCTTAGCAAAGGATTTATGCTACGATTCTTACTACCTTTTCAGTGTCATTTGGTACTGTCGTCGGACTATAGACTTATTTCCCAAATTTTTTAGGTAAAATTCTCTGAAACATCTGACCATCCTTATCTTTCTTCTCTCATGTAGAATTTCCTATTTCCCCTCCACCTCCTTCCACATTCACCTGGATAAAATACATGTGTTCTTGGAGGTTCTGTTCTAAACTTAATCTCTGAGAAGGCCACTGCAATTACCCAGTTTGAGACAAAGTTGGCCATAAAATTGACAATTTATGATAGTACATTGTCATTATCTGTGGATGTCTCTTTCTTTTCCATTAACGAGTGAACAGTTTGAAGGAAGCAGTGATGTAATCACGACAGGTAGGGATTTGCAGTGCCTGACAGGTGGTAGATTCTCAGTAAATGACGGATCAATGGAAAGACACGTCCTAAACATTCATAACTGGTGATGGTGACCCAGAGATTTCTTCTAGATGTGGTTCGAATGTGCTTAAGCTGCCAGCCTAGATTTGTGAAAATAGTACCTGGGTGTCAAATAAGCTGTAGGGGGTCAGTTATTTATTATAGAATATCTGTCTCAATCACTCATTCTTATTTTCTCCCAGCTAAAATTCATGCTCTGATTTTCTGATTCTAGGATAAATATACTAATATATTCCTAAGCACATTGAAAATAAACCTTAATGAAAGGTAAACATCCAGAAACATCCCTTGATTGATCCCTGGCTGGCAGACCAGCCCAGAGGAGCAAATTGACCAGGCACAGAAGCCATAGGGTCATTACATTGTTTCCCTTCCATGAAAGTTATGCAAATAAAATTTCAATTTGCCTTTTCCTCCTTAAAATCTGTATAACTGAATCACTTTGCTGTATACCTGAAACTTACGTAACATTGTAAACCAACTAGAAATGGTTGGTTTCAATAAAAAATGGTTCTTTTTCTCCCTTTGTAATTGGAGGTAGGTTATACAAGTCCTTCCTATTCTTTCCAGAGGGGCTGAAGTCATCTTTCCTTCTTACTTTTGCAAGTGATTCTATTCTAGCCAATACTTGCACATAATCCATGGGGCCCTTCTTTTTTATGACTTTTCAGTCTGACAGAAGAGATTCTAATTATGCCCCTGTGAGGCTTCTGTGTTGGCTGTGCTGTCAGCTGCCCAGGTTACCAGCTTTTGTGGAGCCCCCAGCTTTGGTGCCCAGGGCTGCTTACCAATGGCAAGATTCTTCCCCACGCCATAAGATACAGCCGTCCACAGAGGCCTGACAATTCAAACAGGCCCGTGTCTTGGTATACTATTTTTATTCTGTCAGTTTCAAACAGCTTTAAAATATCAAATTTGCCAGGCATGCAATGCAGTTCAAATGAATCACTGTTCAGAGGGAGACATTTTAATGAGGTTAACACTAAAATGCCCAAAGTGATCTTTGTGTGTGTGTGTGTGTGTGTGTGTGTGTGTGTGTGTGTGTGTGTGTGTTTTGTTTTGCGGTACACGGGCCTCTCATTGTTCCATTGTATAGATAGGCCACACTTTGCTTATCTGTTCCTCAGTTGATGAATGTTTAGGTTGTTTCCACAAGAATACCATTTTTTTTTTTTTGCGGTCCGCGGGCCTCTCACTGCTGTGGCCTCTCCTGTTGCGGAGCACAGGCTCCAGACGCGCAGGCTCAGCGGCCATGGCTCACGGGCCCAGCCGCTCCGCGGCATGTGGGATCTTCTCGGACCGGGGCACGAACCCGTGTCCCCTGCATTGGCAGGCGGACTCTCAACCACTGCACCACTAGGGAAGCCCCAAAAGTGATCTTTGAAGTTACAGCCTAGACCAGCCTGATGGTTTAATTCTGTCTTGGCAAATCAATACCTTTGCATGAAGTTTCTAAAAGTCATCAGGACATAATGTGTATATTTATGCTAACTCGTTCACTCTCTCAGTAACTATCATGCTTGGCTGTGATTGAGTGCCTATAATAAATAACCAGATGCCTTCAGTTCTGACAATATTGCAAAATGGCACATATCTTCATTTAAAAAAAAATTCTATATTTTTAAATTCACTGCTGTAACATTAGCCCTGGGAACAGAATCTGGAATGCATGTTACACCCTAAACAAATATTAGTTGAATTAATTATTCAATTTAACAGATAAGAAAACCAAAGTTTACTCTCTCATTGCTAATCTCATTTCCATCAGGAACGCTGCAGCTTGTTCGCCAGATCTCAACAGCTGTCAATACACACATGCAAACAAGCAAGCAGATGCATGCATATATGATCATGTTACAATCTGACCAGCAAAAAGGGTCAGGTTTGTGTTCCCAAAACTTGCTCTAAAATCAAAATTCTTCATCCTCTATTTTTTTCTTAATTTTGTGAAATTTAAAAGTTACAGACAAGCACCTAGAAAAACACCCTTTATGTCTCACTCTCACAAAATGTGGGCAACACCCTCTCTGTTTTATACAATTAATTTTTCTGAACTAAAATGCACACATTTATGTTGATCCCTGATGAATTTCAAGTGTTTGCTTGTTCCCATATTTCTAGCCTGGCATGATATTTTGAATATTCCATCCAAAAGGTAAACCATTGATCTGCCTCTGTAATACATGTGAATTTGATCAGCATGCATGAATTGCCTTCACTCCAGTTGTGTTTTAGATTATAGAACAACACAGAGCCCTGCGGCATACCACCAGATCACTCTTTCCCATTAGAAAGTGAAATCCTCCTCGAGTGTAGCTGGTTTAATATCTTTAACCCCATGTATTTGCATTATCAACCAACCAGTGTTTCTCCATTATGTCCCCAAGAATATTTAGACCTATCATTGGAAAACTGAGACAATTGTTAAACTTTAAGCAGAATTTTGTGCAACACCTTCTTATGTATTCCTTCATTTTTATGCTCCCCCTCACCAAATTATAGGCCTGGGTTGGTGCTATGTATTCTGTGTACAGAAGCAGTGTGTCTTCAGAAAATTTTCTTGATATCTGGACAAGCCTCAGTTTCATCATCCGTTAAAGGAGTGTAGTGATACTTGTCAATATAAAGAAAAATCACCGGTGTTAAGAGCCTAGAAAAGAGCCCAGATCTCATTAACACTCAATCCATATCAATCTCATTTTCTCGCCCTTTCCTTTGCTCCCATCAACTCCGTGTTTCTATAAGCTGTAAATACATACCACTTTTGTTGGCAGGACCATCTGTTGATCCAGTCATCGTAATGATAAGTATTCAGAGTTAAAACAAACTAAAAGAGACATTGCTTTTGCCAAACCAACTCATTCTATGTTTCCTAGTTGTTTTGTTTTATACATTTACATAGAATAAAATTAACTCTTCATGGTAGACACCTCTATAGGTTTTTTTTTTTTGCGGTACGCGGGCCTCTCACTGTTGTGGCCTCTCCCACTGCGGAGCACAGGCTCCGGACGTGCAGGCTCAGCGGCCATGGCTCATGGGTCCAGCTGTTCCGCTGCATGTGGGATCTTCCCAGACTGGGGCACAAACCCATGTCCCCTGCATCGGCAGGCGGACTCTCAACCACTGTGCCACCAGGGAAGCCCTATAGGTTTTTTAAATTATAAATTTATTTATTTTATTTTATTATTTATTTTTGCTGCATTGGGTCTTCGTTGCTGCCTGCAGGCTTTCTCTAGTTGCTGTGAGCGGGGGCTACTGTTAGTTGTGGTGCGCGGGCTTCTCATTATGGTGGCTTCTCTTGTTGCAGAGCACAGGCTCTAGGAGTGCGGGCTTCAGTAGTTGTGGCACATCGGCTCAGTAGTTATGGCTTGGGGGTTTTAGAGCGCAGGCTCAGTAGTTGTGGCGCAAAGGGCTTAGTTGCTCTGTGGCATGTGGGATCTTCCCAGACCAGGGCTCGAACCCATGTCCCCTGCATTGGCAGGCGGATTCTTAACCACTGTGCTACCAGGGAAGCCTCAGCTCTACAGGTTTTGATAAATGCATAGCATCACTTATCCACCACCCCATGCAAGATACAGATGTGTTCCTCACCCCAAATACTTTCCTCATGCTGCCCCTTTGGTCAGATGCTCTCCAGCCTTAAATTCTGACAACCACTGGTCTGTCTTCTGTTCCCATAATTTCATATTTTCCAGAATGTCATATAAAAGTTGTATGGATATCAGTTTTCATTTATCTTTGGTGAATACTTAGATGGGGGTTGCTGGGTCTTATGGTCACTGTATGTTTGACTTTACACAAAACCACCAAATTGTTTACCAAAGTGGTGCCCTCGTTTTGCAGTCTCCCCAGCAATGTAGGAGGACCCCAGTTGTCCTTCATCCTCTTCAACACTGTGTAATATCAGGTCGATGTTATGTGTGTTGTGTAAAGTCTAGTGCAATCTCATTGTGGTTTTAATTTGCATTTGATGAATAACGTTGAACATCTTTTCATGTGTTCATCAGGCATATATATTCTTTGGCAGAGTGTCTATTGAAATTTGTGCCTGTTTTCTAATTGAATTTGTTTCTATTGTTGAGTTCTTAGAAGTTCTTTATATATTCTGCATATAAGTGCATTGTCAATTATGATTTGCAAATATTTTTTCCAGTCTGTAGCTTGTCTTTTTTATGCTCTGAATACAGTTGTTTAGATAGCAAAAGATTTAAAATTTGGAAATGTCCTATTTATTATTTTTAAAAGTTCGATGGATCATCCTTCAGAGTTTTATAGAGGAATTCCCTGCTTAATCCAAATCACAGATATTTTATCATTTCTTTTTCCAGAAGTTTCATAGTTTGACAGTTTATCTGTATATGTATGATCCATTTTGAGTTATTTTATATAAGACATGAGGAATAGGCTGAAGTTCTTTTTTTCCCAAATAGATGTCTAATTTCTCCACTACTATTGTTGAAAAGACTCTTGTTTTTTCTTTGAATTGTTTGTGCACCTTTGCCAAAAATATAGACTATATTAATGTGGACATATATTTCTGAACTCTATTCTGTTCCATTGATCTTTGTGTCCATTCTTTCACTAATCCCATGCCATCTTGATTATTACATCTTTATAATAAGATTTTAAACAAGGTAGTATGAGTTCTGCAACTTTGTAACTTTTCAATGTAAATTGTACCTTGCCACATAAATTTTAAAATCAGATTTTTTATAGCTACAAAAAAGCCTGACAAGATTTTGATTAAAATTGCATTAAATCTACAGATTTCCCCAGCTATACTGACCCATGACATTTTTTATGGAGCTGTACCCTCCCTGATCCTGGTCATTCATGCATGATCAAATCCCTCTTTTCTGTTTCCACGGCCACCAGCAATAAGACCCCTCCCTCCACTCCTGCCCCTCCCCGTCTTCCATTTGCATTTTCCAGTATTAGTTATAATTAGAATAGAGTGAGCAAAGGATTCACCTGGCTCCATACATAGCTCAGGACAGAAAGACCATAAAGAACACAAAAGTAAAGTGACATGAAACTTAGTAACTAGCTCATTACCGATCCAGGCAAAATACTCCCTAATATGGCAGCTTAAGTCTACATAAAACCTAAATGACCCAAGCACATGTTCAATAGTGATTTCCTCAAGTTACAAAATCCAGCAAGTAGTCCTGCTTAAGACTCAGCTTAATGCATCCGGTTATGGATGCTGCTGTCTGAGGTATCAGACCACCACTCCCGACAGCTGTAGCTTTGACAGGTAGATTTGCCAGTGCTTGGAAGTAGCACCAGCTCTTTTCTATGGGGCCACAGTTACTTGATGACCATCTATGATGAGATAAAACATATAAATGCAGTAGGAATATGTCCTGGCCCAGCATTAAAGTGGAACAAACCCTTTAGAGGGGAATGATGCAAAAAACTACCTCAAATATGATAAATCATAAGATGCAAACCAAGACAATTATAACAGAAGAAGAATGTCTGTTATTTTAACCCAGGCCCCTTAGGTCCCTTTGGTAACAGAGCCCTGGTGAAGTGCACAGAAGTCTGTTTTCTTCTCACTGCTCCTTACTCACCCTAGAAAGAAGCCTCTTCACACTTTTTTTAACTTTTTATTTTATACTTACTTTTATACTTCAATAAGTATAGTTGATTAAAGATGTTGTGTTAGTTTCAGGTGTACAGCAAAGTGATTCAGATCTACATATACATGTATCTATTCTTTTTCAAATTCTTTTCGCATTTAGGTTGCTACATAATACCGAGCAGAATTCCCTGTGTTGTACAGGAGGTCCTTGTCGCAGTGATTGTCTTTAATGTTGCACGAAACAAGGAAGAGATGATGGAAAAATGGAGGGATTTACCCCTGAGAGCTGCAGTATGAGCTGTGAGGTGGAGGGAGGCAAAGGGGAAGGCTAGGCCGGCACATGAGGTTGCCAAGAGACCTCAGTGAACCGAATAACCAGGTGACTTTCCAACATCTGTCCTGTGTCTTCAAATCAAACTTGCAGATCCAGAATTAAACACAGAAAAAAACAAAAGAAAACATAGATTTTATGAGTAGACCCAGATAAATGAAACTATTTCTAATAGACTACACATGTTCTATTTATAATGGTGGAGAAGTTGCTTTTCCAACCAAGATATTTTGTGTGTATGCCCTTTCTGCAGGGCATTCTCTTTCTGTAGCAATTTTCTCATCAGCATTTTAGTCATGAGACATTTGCTCGTTGTGCCTGAAATCTAAGCAGAAAAAGGTAGTCTTGAAAGATATGTGAACAAGGCTGTGATTTTTTTTAATAGATCTTTATTGTAGTATAATTGCTTCACAATACCGTGTTAGTTTCCGTCACACAACAAAGCGAATCAGCCATATGCATACACATGTCCCCACATCCCCTCCCTCTTGAGCCTCCCTCCCATCCTCCCTATCCCACCCCTCTAGGTCATCGCAGAGCACCAAGCTAATCTCCCTGTGATATGCTGTTGCTTCCCACCAGTCAACTATCATCCTGATACCAAAACCAGAAAAAGATATCACCAAAAAAGAAAATTATAGACCAATAACTCTGATGAAAATAGATGCAAAAATCCTGAACAAAATACTAGCAAACAGAATCCAACAGCACATTAAAAGGATCATACACCATGATCAAATGGGGTTTATCCCAGGGACGCGAGGATTCTTCAATATATGCAAATTAATCAATGTGATGCACCACATTAACAAATTAAGGAATAAAGACCATACAATCATCTCAATAGATTCAGAAAAAAGCTGTGATTATTGACTTAGTAAATCATCTTGTTTTCATTGTTTCTCTGTCCTGCCTGGTGCTGGACACACATGATCAAAGATTGCTTATTAAAGTTCTTTATTACATTTACATTACATTTTTATTTTTTACTGAAGTATAGTTTATTTACAATGTTGTGTTAATTTCTGCTGTATAGCACAGTGATTCAGCTGTATATATGTATTATTTTTCATATTCTTTTCCATGATGGTTTATCACAGGAAACTGAATAAAATTCCCTGTGTTCTACAGTAGGACCTTGATGTTTATCCATTCTCTATATAATAGTTTGCATCTGCTAATCCCAAACTCCTGATCCATCCCTCCTCCACCACCCTCCCCACTGGCAACCACATGTCCGTCATCTATACATTTACATTTTATTGATAACCCTTCCTCTATCTGGTGACTTATATTTGCCTTTAGATTACATTAAAAACATAGGATTATCTAACTTTCAGGCACTTCCTTACAGGCCTTAGGCAGTAGCATCTCCTGGCATACTGCCCAGAGTTACCAGCCTTATGATTATTTCCTAAATAATCATTCATTTGTGGCTCCTGGATATCTTGATTGCCCAAGAGAATCCAACCTAATACTTCAGGCAATGGTCAAGAACATGCACATTATGATACATTAAGTCATTTGTTTATTCATTTAATCTATATTTAATGAGTATTATGTATCAGAAACTGGGTGATGCAAGAATGAATAAATAATGGGCCTAACTTAAAGATGATCGCCTATCAGCTCTCAAATCTTAAGGATCTGAATTCCTCTTGGCTATAGTTTCCTCTAAATATGACTAGCTTAATCACTGTTCTTGTATTCATTCACAGCAGGAGTTTAGAAGCTAAATTCCTAACATCATCTTTGGTACAATTTCCTTCAACTCTTAATATATTCATCATAGATAGGAATCAAATTTCTTTCCTGAGGATTTGGTCTTTAGATTTTAGGCATTCTCTTTGCGGATAGATTACACTTTTTCTATTTATTTCTTCTGTATAGATCACCTTGTAGCTAATCATGCAACCTCAAATGGAATTCTGTAGCTAGGAAGTCTACTAAATTACTTTGAAGAAATATATTTCCAAGGGAGAGTATTTGGAAACAAGGCTAAAAGGATAAGTTGGGGCCTGGCCTTGGAGAAGACTCACTGACAAGCTATTGACCCCAAATTTATTTAATAGGCAATATGGAGCTAATCAAAGTTTTTTTTTTTTTTAGAAAACTGATAATCAAAATGAAGTGTATAGCAAGATTAATCTGATGAAAGTATGTAGTTTTGATTTTTATATAGGAGAGAATATAATTCAGGGAAATTGAAAGTTAAAAGACTATTCCAAAAGTAAAGGATTGTAATTATATTAGGATAATCTCCATCATCATGGAAATAAAAAAAAATAATGTAAAAATATCAAGACAAAAAGTATTTCCTGACTGAACAAATGATCAGTTAATTCAGTCAATGCGTTAACCATCCCTCCTTCATTTAATTTCCTGAAGGTGTTAAAGTTCACTCTTTGTGGAGGTCTAAGAACCTAAGAGTTCAGGCTGATTCTCTTTTTTTAAAATTTGTTTTTAATTTATTTTAATTTTTTTATTGAAGTATAGTTGATTTGTAATGCTGTGTTAGTTTCAGGTATACAGCAAAGTGATTCAGTTATACAGGTACATGTATTCATTCTTTTTCAGATTCTTTTCCCTTATGGTTTGTTACAGGATATTGAATATAGTTCCCTGTGCTCTACAGTAGGTCCGTGTTGGCTATCTATTTTATATATAGTAGTGTGTATATCTGATCCTCAATAGTGAGTGACTGAGACAATGAGATCTCAGTGGATGTGAGATCACTAGCAAAATGATGATACTGAGGCACAGGAAACGAATGAGTAATCTTCTGTATACGATGGCACTATAGAACTCAGATAATTAAACTTGAAATGCAAAGTTTATTTCTACCTCAGCAGGCTGCCAGGACAAATATACAAGAACCAAAGAGAGTGAAGGAAATAATCTTTTAGATATTTTTTCACAAATAGACATACTCTAGATTTTTGATTGTGAGAAGAATAAAGATGAAAATTAAGAATACAGTGCAAAATGTAAATGATTAAAACAGTTAACATCCAGCTCTGGAATTAGCCCATTCTGACTAATCATATAAAGTCCATTTGCAATGAAGTCTAGGTAATGCCTAACTTTTCACACCACAGTTAATGTGAGTGTTTGAAATCGCAATTAACTGACTAATTTAATTTCTAACACTGCTATTACATTTTCTTTTTGCGTGGCCTGAGTTTAAATTATTAATACACTTGCAATTTGTTTCTTACACTTTTCTTTTTATGAACAAATGTGCTCTGGTTTTGGCAAGGGCTAATGAACTTAGGGCATTAGATGTTTTATGAGTTTATTTCATAATATTTTGAACTCTTGACAGCCCATGTCCCATTTTGCTAGGCACATGTTATCTTTCTCTTTAGATTTACAAGGACAATCAAAGTACATATTGAATCTTAATCGCCAATGTATAAAGGATCATTGGTTGTCCAGGAAGTCTTTTATTTCTTTTCTATCCTTGAAATTACTTTTTCTCCCCAAATACTATTTTCTAAAATGCTAATGTAGCCATGTGTGACATGATGGGATCTTAACACCTCAAGAACAGTGACTCAGCTCACTTTTCAGGGGCCCAGGGAAAGCATAGAAGACAGTGTTTCGTGCCTTTTCAGAGGATAGTGAGAGGAAGTTTGTAAGGCTGAAACTGGAAGGAGAAGGAATTAACAAGCCAGGGGCCAGGATCTATTTGCTCCCCAGTGAGAAATGAAAAGAAAATAGACAAAACTAAAACCATAACCCAGAAGAACCTCTCCCATTTGATGTCAGAATTTAGTGCAGAAAAGAAAGCCCTACACCTAGAGTCCAGCTGAAAATTCTTTAACATTGACAGAAGCGCTCTCCACCTGGCACTACACACCTATTTAAAAATTAAAGCAGTCCTTAAAATTGATATTTCCAAATAACTTTAGAGTTAGCAAAATTGTTTTTTTCTATTTTTCTCAGTTTTGTTAAGACACAGACACACAAGCACACACACAGCTTTATGTGTTCTGTATTTTTCTAACTTTTCAATTCCCATAACTGAACACTTCTGTGCTCAATATACCAATCACACATGTTGAAAACTAAATACTTGAAGTATTTAATTAGACATATATGCAAGCACACACACACGTATAGACACACACACACAGATGCTAAGAAAGAAGTGGTTCTTTTGCTTGATTTTTAGGAATTGTCAAAAAGATCCCCTCTAGATGGTAATGAAGATTGAAATAGAAGCAGAAGTGGTTTATTTCAACTAATCTGTGAAACGTAAATTTTAAACTCCTTTACAGTGGACCTCCAGAGAAGAAAGGTGGTATAACTAATAAGTTGTCAATGGGAATTATAAAAAAAAATGACCTGTAGCAATCAAAATTATGAGGCAGCCTCTAATCCACCCCTCAGAAACCTTGTAAGTAAATGTCATGTTTGACAAAGTAGTTCATGTTGAGAAACACCATCTGTGAGGACTATCAGAGACTAGGAGGACATGTCATGCTTGATAAAGTTGGTAATGCTGATGCCCATCAGAAGAGCAGGCTAATACTTCAAAAGCTCAGGGAAAAGAGAGTCGAGAAAAAAGATGAGTTTGAAGAAAACACCTGAGACCACTGCTAATGAAAACAGGCACATGGGAAGCATAGGAGACCAAGCATAGTACAAAAATGTTTCCTATCCAAGTAAGCTATTTGTATCTCTGTTATGAGACCATACCTCCTAATATTTAATATTTCCTCTCTGCTTCCATCTAACATCTTGATTTGCCCTTTGACACTCATTAAATATCGTTTCCATTGACATACTAATATACAACAGCCTTGGAGATTAGAAAAATAGGAAGCTAACAAGCTTCATTCCTCTGTTCTGGTCACACTGTTACCATTCAGTTCAATACATAGGTTTTGAGGGTGTCTTCTGTTTTCTCTGGGAGGCTCTGTGCTGGACAACTCAGACACTGCCTGTCCTTAGAGAGCTTGCAATCTAGCAGAGTTACACATGGAAAATGATCTCTCATGACAACCCAGTGCTGTCAATTCACACAATAAGCATATGCAATCAGCAGTGTCTGTGCAGGAGAGCATGGAGGTTGGAATGCTACCAAGACTTCGTGAAAGCTGTATTGTGAGGGATGAACGGTAGTTCATCAGGTAACAAGAACCTAGACAGGGCTACGAAACATTCATCAACTTCCATAAAGGTACTTTCATTTCTACATTTCCCTGAAACCCCAGACAAGTTCCACTAACAACCTTCGTCAATGCATTGTGCCCTTGTAGTCATTTGCAAAGCAAACATGTTAATATTCAGCTGTCTGCACTTAACTACAAATTCCATGTTGGTGGTGGCACTGTCTTATTCACCATTTTATCTACAGTAATTATGACAGATTCACTTAGTTCAAAATTGGTTCACTGACAAACTGTTCTGGAAGACCCTTGGTTATTTCACCCTGTACAGGTCTCCTGATACTCACTCTATAATCAATGTTTTTTTCTTTACTCACAAAAAAAAAAAAAAGTTGAAAAAGACAAACTATGTTTATTAAGAAAGTGGTACTCAGATGTATTGTTCCACTCTTTGGAAAATGAATTTCTTCATGAATCTTTATGAAATTCTTCAATACATGAAACATGCAATGCTTGCAGAGTTCCTGCAAAAAGGAAAACATAAACTTGCCTCAATATGCGTTTGCTCAGTAGTTCCTGAAGCTACAAGGGTGAACAGGAACCCCGCCTCTCAATGTATCAATACCACAAATGATTTATGTAGTTTTGAGTAGAATTTAACAAAGCCAACTATTTCTGCCCAAAGATAGGTTATAAAATGGGTTGAGCTAACCTCTTCCCTTTGAAGCATTTTCTCCAGTTTGAAAGAAAAATCTTCTGCCTTGTTTCTCTCCACAACTGGGAGTTGAGAACTGCTCAGACTTTTGGGAAACACAGCAAAAGCCCTCACAAAGCAAAAGGCTAGAACATATCAGGAGAAGGCTGAATTTAGTGTAAGTATTTTTTGATTGCTCTTGAATATAATTTAGTAAAGGTCAAAGGGCAATAGCTATGCACCTAACCTCCTGCTGAAATCCCTCTGTCATAAAATTGCATTTCATTTCTTCTTTTAAAAGAATCCAAATGAAATTTGGCCAGGATTTTGGCCCAAACTTAAAACTTTGAGTAAGTACATAAGGATTAGTAAATAAAGAAAACATAATTAAAGGAATCAATACTATTTTCTGGATGCTTTCTATGTCCCAGACAATATGCTGGCCTTGAAAGGACAGCATTTATCCTCACCAAGCTCCATTCAGCAATGTGAGAAATTGTAAGTACCATACTGGGTTGAGAAGAGTGTGCTATGTCAAGAAATGGGTAGAGTGTTGATAATCTCTACAAAATGTACTGAAATACATGACAAATACAATTGTAAAAACCCAGCAGTGGCACATATAGCTGTTTGA
Source organism: Stenella coeruleoalba (assembly GCF_951394435.1). NCBI lineage: Eukaryota > Metazoa > Chordata > Mammalia > Artiodactyla > Delphinidae > Stenella > Stenella coeruleoalba. The sequence goes on from NC_137151.1 coordinate 10,824,765, forward strand.
AAATAGTTTTCTGGAATTAGGAAGAAAGAAATAAAATCACAACCTCCCTATTGTGTGATCATGGATGACTTAAATACAACTAAAAGGTGAGCATCTACTGTAGTACAACGTAAGACCAATTTTACCTTTTCGAAGGCAAACATGCCAACACCAATGTTAGGCTTCATCTTTTAATAAGTTGTTTTTTCTAAGTAACTTGCTGATGTATATGTGTCTATTAGAAATAGGATGAAATTCACAATCGACTGGCCTCCATGAGATAGGATTCTCATGCCCTTTTCTTCATTTTTTATTATGACTCCCCCTTTTTACTGCCTTGCTTTCTTAACTGCTTCTTTCCCACTTCTGAAGGAAAGCAGAGAGTGGTTAGATGGTTTTGATCTTAACCACTAGGGCAGTGTTTGATGTTTGACTCAGGAAGTAACCAGAAGTGGGGAGATCTATTTTTGGTTCAGCATGGAATACACAAGGGACTTGTCCAGCTAAAGGGGTTTAAAGTGCCTCCTGCTCATCACATCTCACAGGGTTTATCAACCCACTGAAAGCCCAGCTCACAAAGAGAGCAAAAACATAGGCAGGTGATGGAGGAGAGAAGGAGGCAGAGAGTTGGTACCGTTGACCAAAGAAGAGGAAGTTGGCATCACACAGAGCACACGTGAGAAAAACAAGGACGTCACACAAAATCAGTTAAGGCTCATGTTCAGGCACTACACATGAGGAAAACTAAAACCTTTTACTTATAAATAGTGAAGTCTAAGAACAAAGAGATGGACATATAAAATGGCCAGAGCATGTAAGCAATGCATATTTAAAAGGTATGTTAATCTGTATTTATTCAATATGGGATTGTTGCACATGAAATGTTTTCTCCGGATCCAGTCTGGTGCTTCAGATACTTCTCTCCCTTCTAGTCATCAATGCCTTAATTTAAGCAGTGTCTGTCTGTGGCTTATTTTTTCAGAAACCTATTAGATTTTAGGGATTATCTTATTTCTTTTTCTTCCTTACTCCTGAGATTTATACCAGGCTCCTGATCTCCAGTTTTCCTCTCCAGAGCACTGTGAGACTGCCAAAAGCCCCAGTAATCTCCTCAGTCACCTTAGTCTTTGCTTTCTCCGTAGGTTCTCTGTCTCCTGCCTTGGACTGCTTCGGAAACAGTTTAAAAGATTGTGCTCTTCAGTATAGAAATATCTTCTGTTCCATATAAAGATAAAAGCTTGACTCCTCAAGTTCTGGCTCACATGATAGTTCCTCTATGCTTTCAAATAGTTTTTTTTGGTATTTCATCCCAATTTCATAATTTTTTTCAACAAGTAATTGTTTTTCCACAAGCTAACTTGTCTTAGCCAGAACATGTAGTCTGCATGCGTATTTTTATGCCTAGCTGTACACTAATTTTACAAAAATAATTCACTGGAAATCATTTTTTGTTTTTGTTTCTAATTTTTCAATTGCCCACATTCCTACATTTGTTTCTAATAGTATCTTAGAGAGATCTGGAGGTTCAGTTTGTAGATAGATGTGGGTGGTATCAATGTAGGGCTGTTTCTTTACGTGTTGCTTTCACAGGAAACAAAACGGTCATTCAAAAGATGGTATAGCTTTGGATACCTGAATTCAGAGTCTAAAATGTTCTAAATTTGCCGTTTTTACCCCAGCTTAATACTTCAGCATATATGCTTACATATCTATATTTGTTACTTTTAGAATCACTTCTCCTATGATTGGCATCTCAGTATTTAAAGGTGACACTTTAGATTTTAGATTTTTTGTTTTATGGAGGTGGAAAGGTGGAAGGATCCGAAGATTTAGAATACCATACTATTGTAGAAAAGTCTGAGATGTGCAGAGATGCCTGAATCTCAAACTAATTCTCCAAGGTCCCCCAAACCCTGGAATACCAAAATGAGAGTTAAACGCCAGGATTCCCACATACCTCCTTCCTATCTTTTACTTCGTCTTTATGACAGTGAAGGAAGTAGAAGCAAGTACAGGTTTTGCATAAGTCTGAAATGGGATGGATAGAACATGTTTCAAATTCCTGCCACATGGTTTACTTCAATTGGTTAATGGCTTGAGAATATTGCCATGTCAAAACCTGGGTCTCGCTTTTACCAGAGGCCATTAGAAGAGGTGGAATCTGGAAAGATCTGGACAAAAGGACACTGGCCACCCTCCAAGGCATAAATGATGATGAGTCTACATCTTGGGGTGGGAATTCCCAGGTCTTAGTAAAGGGGCCTACTGATCAGAACATCCACAGCGAGGTGGTGTTTTCACTAAGCTAGAAAGTTTTTCTTCACCTTTCTTGCATGAGACCCTTTGTTTGACCACAGATTTCTTCAAAATAAATTGAAGAATCAGATGTAAAATAAGTTTCCCATATGGATTGTGTTTTAAATGAACTCTCTTCCACTCCAACCACTAGCACAATAAATATACCAAACAAAAATAAAACTAGTTTTCTTTGTCTTTTCTTACTATCCCTTAACTGCAGCTTCCAGAACAATACTAAGTAATATTGGAATAATCACACTTCTTGACAGACTCCTAAATGTGATGGGAACTCCTTTGCTTTTATGCCTTCAATTATGAGATGAACTGTTGGTTCAAGACAGACATTCCTTATTATGTGAAGAGCATATTCTTATGACACCTGTTTTCAGCTTTTACCAGAAATAGTTGTTGCACTTTTTTAAGGGCCTGATTATTCTCTAAATTATGACATACATTTTTTTTTCCTTCTACTTAATGAACTAATTATAGAAACAGATTTCCTAATATGAAGTTAACCTGAAACTCTGTTTTGGCAAAGTAAATTATAAGTTTAACATACTATTGGATTATATGTATGAAAATTTATGTAAAATTATTACATCTATACATATGTGTGCTTATTTTGTGGTTTTTCTCTTTTGGAAAAATAATTAATATTGCAAAATTAAATAAAAAACTTTCCAAAATATTCTCTTTTCTAGAAACACGTTTGTAGCACTAGAATGTGTCAACACTAAAAATCTGAAAGAATTCACCATAGGATAATCAAGAATGGATTTTTTATTTTAACTTTTTAACATTTTAAAAACTTACAGTACATGCATCTTTATGTATTTAGGTTTTCTACTTCTTATGATAATTTTCTTTATTTATTTTGTAACTCAAATATATCTTAGATCCTGGTCTATGTAATAAAGTCTATGTAAGTCTCTGTAAGTTCAAATTCTGTTTCTATCATACATTTAGTTTTGACATCTGATGTATTAATTAACCCCTTTAAGCCTCAGTCCCTTTATCTTTAAAATGAATAGACATAACACAGTTATATCATATGGATGTTTGGGGATTAAATAATATAAGGAATGTAAAGCATTAAGCAATACCTGGTATCTGGTAAGCATTGACGAACTATTACCAAATTATTGTTACATAAATAGTTTATCTTGACCATCTTGATCAATAGAACCACTGCTCAAATAGGTAGGTAACCCTCAAACAAATAATCTGTATCAACATCTGTTTCTCTGCCTTTGACATTCATTAAAAAAAAATTTACCGAGGGCACACTATCCACAAGGTACTGCTCTAGGAACTGTGGATATGGAAGTGACAAAATAAACCAAAAAGAACAAAAAACAAAACATACACACATCCATTTTCATGAAGCTTTCATTCTATTAACCATTGCCCTGTTCCACCTACTTTCCTTTTATCCATTTTCAGCTGTTGCCACACTTCTTTCTAATACACGCATCCTGTACTTTTAAAAATAAGGATTATATTAATTTTCAGAAGCAAATCACATTTACCACTGGTTTTTCAGTGCATTCCCCGCCCCCCACCTTGAATGCCAGGCCAAGCTTGTATTCTTGAAAGTTTGAAGAAAAGACTTGAGGGACTTGATTTGAGATGTGATATGACCAAAGCTGTGGTTTAGGATTTTCTGTTTGACAGCAGTGAACATACAGAATGGGGCAGTTAAGGGAAATAAAGGCAGCCTGAGTCATGAATCAACATGATGGTATAAAAATGCAGGTGAGGAAAGAGAAGGGAAGACTTGTACATGCAGGCCAAGCAAGTATTGACAGAGTATTTATTTCATGATGGGGGAAAGGAAAAGGTAGAAGGGGAATTCATGGCTCCATGGATATTGATCTAAATAATTGAAAATATTAGAAGTGTTATTAATAGGAATCAGAGATATAAGAGAAATGACTACTTTCGGATGGTGATATTACTTTTTTTTTTTGATATTACGTTTTATATATGACTTTTAAGTGTTAAAATATCTTCCACAGAAAAGAATGAACTGTCAATTTGTTGCTCATAGCTATATCGTCAATGCCTGAAATATGGTATGTGTGAACTGACTGAATGAAAGTTTTAAAATAACTTAAGAAAGCAAGTATAAATTGAAATGTTGTTTGCCTGCCAAAATTTATGTAATTATCATAAAAGAAACTTCACAAAATCTAAATTCAGTTAATAAGTTAATATTCCAAATATTTGTGATTTGATTTTGATTGTGAGTGATTTGAATATGTGAAAATAGGACACTCTATCAGAAAAGAAAATATTGACAAAGTATTTAAAAGAAAGGCTAGGGGGCTTCCCTGGTGGTGCAGTGGTTGAGAGTCCACCTGCCGATGCAGGGGACACGGGTTCGTGCCCCAGTCCAGGAAGATCCCACATGCGGCGGAGCGGCTGGGCCCGTGAGCCATGGCCGCTGAGCCTGAGCGTCCGGAGCCTGTGCTCCACAACAGGAGAGGCCACAACAGTGAGAGGCCCACGTACCACAAAAAAAAAAAAAAGAAAGGCTAGGAAAACATTCAATATTTAAACCAAAATTAATATCTGTAATACACGAATGCTTCTATGAGTCACAAATTTAAATATAAAATAATACAGTAGGAAAAGAGCAAAATAATTTAATACACAATTCATGGAAGAAGAAACACAAATAACCAGTAAGTATATTAAAAAGATGATCAACATTACTAGTGATGCCATTTTTGTTTAATATAATAGAACAAGTAATATATTTATAATAGTGTTAGGGGAAATAGGAATTGTCAAAAATAATATTAGTGGTATTTATAGAATGTTACAATAAATTTTAGGAAAGCAATTTCTCATTATCTGTGTAATTTAAAGTGGCTAAACCATTAAATTCCAAAATTCCACTTCTAAAAATCTGTCCTTTGAAATATTGCAAGATAAGCGTACAAGACTATTGATTACAATGTTACTGTTCGTAATAGGAAATAAATCAGAAGAAACTTAAAATCCATCAATAATAAATAGTTAAAAATTGTAGTACTACAACCATATGATATAATGCAATGAAAATAATAAATAAAAAACAGGTGGCTCTTGACACATTGATATAAATCATCTCTAAGATCCATTACATCAATAATGCAAGTTGCTAAGTGCTATGGGTAATATGATCTCATTTATGTCAACATATAAATGTGTACATTCGTGTGTGCTTCGTCTGAATGTGTGTCTGTGCAGGTGTGTCAAAGCACTTGTGTGTGTACACCTGCAGAAAAATATCAAGAAAAATATTCAAGAACTGGAAACAGTGGCTACCTCAAGAAAAAAAGGAGCAAAAGCTTAGAAAGAGAGGGAACAAAGTACCCACTTTATGTTTATATTTCTGTATTTAAATACTCTTTGTAAAGACTATATACTACTGTTGGGGAAAAATGAGAGCCTTAAAAGAAAACAAATGAAATAGGTAGTCATTTGAAAAGAGATGACTGCAAAACATCTGAGATCAGGAAGCATTGTTTAGTAGAGAGGTAAGATTTTTGTTTCTGCTATTACCCTTACTGGTAAATACATCATAGCCTGTTATAATGAATGTATTTATACACACTAATGAACAGAATTTCATGTTCCAACAATCTCTGAATAATTTCTTATAATATATAATTCATCAAAATTATGGGAACTTTAGTTATCTATTTTCTGTCTTGTTGGGAATAATTTTCTATCTTGTTGGGAATAATTGTGGCTTCTTTAGGTATTTGGTTGTTGCTCTTAGAGGCCTCAGTGAGTTAAAAGTGAGAGTTAGATGGGCAGGCTAATCAAAACTAAAAATTAGAAGAAAAGTTTAGGCTTAGCCACTAACTTATATGGAGTGTAGCTTGCTTTACCTATACATTGTGAAGGGAAGACATTATATTGCATCCATTTTTTTAGAATTGCAGATTTAAAGAGTTTTAGAATCTCATCCAATTATAACCTTCTGTAATTTTGTATCTTTAAGTGCAATAGTTCCCTCAAAATGCAAGCCCAAACGTAGTTTCTCCAGACTCAACCGATCATTGTCTTAGTGTGAGTTCCTCCAGAAACAGACTCTGAAAAGGGATTTTAATTGTAGTAGTTTATTTGGGAAATAATCTCAGGAAATTCCATTAAAGAAGTGGAGCTTGAGACACAGAATAGAAGCAAGCCAAGAAGAGTTTGGTGTGTGATCAAGTCAGTCACTACTGTGGGCATTGGACCTGAGTCCACTGGGGGTGACTTGAGGAAGCTCTGGTGGTTATACATCAACACCCTTCTCCTCATTGGTCCAGGCCTGTGACTGTCATAATTAATGCTTTGGCACACCTGTCCTGTGCAAAGACCAAGCATGCTCCCACAGCCAGAGAAAATGCCCCAAGGAGCAGACTTGACAGCCTTCAGCATGTAGAGATGCTGTGCTCAGGGAAAAAGAGCAATGCACTGAAGCATCACCTATTTTTAACCACTTGCAAGTCCATCCTGTCAGGTCACTTATTTTTGAATGGTAGTCAGTCACAAGTACTTAACAAAAAATGTTCTATGACAGGAGTTTCTGTGGGACCAGCTATAGTTCCCGATTGTGCATTTGCTTTCAAAGCTATACAGATCCCCTTGGCATCCACAGAGCATTGATTCCAGAACTCTCTGTGGATACCAAAATCCACGGATGCTCAAGTCCTTTACAGTTAACCCTCCATATCTGCGGGTTCTGCATCCGTGAATTCCACCAATCACTGGTTCAACCAACAGTTGATTGAACCAGGGAATACTGAGGCTGGGCTGTAAATGATTTTCAACCTGTCCACCCTCTGTCACTCATTCTATATTCCCATCACCCTGGACTACGGTTTCTGCTGGCAAGGTTGCCGGTGCAGTGGAGTGACTCAGAGTTTTTTTCCTGAATGCTTGATCCAAACTCTGTCTCTATCAAACTCTCTCTCTTCATGGTAAAAAGGGTCACTGCTGTTCCAGCATAATAACTCTTTCCTTTGCCCACTGGTCCCACAGCATGAAGAGCCCAAGTTGACCAGGCAACAGTCAGAGCATTAGGTATTCGAAGGAGAAGGATGTAACTCATTTAGCACCACCAAACAGCTTGCTGGTCTTTTGAAGAGTTAGAAGCATCCTGAAGGCTCAGCATCCCTCTCTGCTGCTAATAGGTAGCACTGGACCCATTCATTCTCTCTATTACGAGCAACACAGCTTTCTTCCTAGTCCGTGATGAATCACTTTTCTTGCTTCTGTCCTCAGGGTGAGCAAAGACAGACGATGATTCACCTGCACTGTACAAGATATCTTATTCACCTTGTTGTTTTGTGACTTCTCTAGAATGATGATCTTTGCTGGGCATTGATATGTTTCAAAAATCCACACACTTTATGCCCATAGGATCAAAGAACTTTATACTTCTGTCTGGAATTCCAGTCTTGCTGCTTCCATGCTCCTTTCCACAAGCCAAGACATTTGCCATTGTCCTAGAATCTGTGTATATTCTTATCTAAGGCCAATTTTCTCTCCATACCAAGTTGATGACTTAGTGCCAGTGTCAGCAGACTATGGCCAATGGTCTAACCACCTATTTTTGTAAATGAAATTTCACTGGAAGAGAGTTGAACCCATTTGTTTACATCTTGTCTGTAGCCGCTTCCATATTACAAGGCTACAGCTGAGTAGTTATGGAAGAGGCCAAATGGCCCACATACCAAAATATTTTTTATCCATCTCTTTAAGAAAACGTTTGCTGACCTTGGACCTAGTATATTGCTAAGATCTCTTTATGTGGAGAGAACATTCATGCCCTCACTACCATCTCTCAGGGCCAACCCTGATTGGAACAGTAATCTTCAGCAGTGTTTTTTTGGCTGAAATCATATATGTAGCCAATTCATCCATGAATCAGACATATAAGCCCACCTGTGTGAGGTGAGTGAGTGGTGTCAGTGCATCTGAGGTAGGTGACGTATGGTCTAAGCTACCTGCTTGTGCAGGTTACTTGTGCTTCCGTGTGAATCATGTTTTTTATATTCTGTATTTTGCAATGTCTTGACATTTGGGAATTGACCTAAAGAGAGACTGCCCCTCGCAGGGCTAGCTAATTTCCAAAGATAATAACAACATGCCCACAAACACTCTTTTCTTATACAAACCAGCGAATCCTGAGTAACTCTACGTGTGCCAAGCCAATATGTCTCCTGCCCTAAATCCCTTAAAGTCAGATATGGACAACTAGAGACCACGCCTATAACCCCAAGCCTGCTGGAAGTAATCAAACTGGGCAATCCTAACTGATCACTCTGTCTTGCTTTGCCTTTCCCCCTGGACCCAAAATAAAGGTTATAGCCTAGGCTTTCCCCATGCTCCTGCCTCTGCCTCCTGATCAAAACCTGGTGCTTTCTCCCTGTGCTCCTGCATGATGTGACGTGACCCTTTCTCTTGAGAAATGCACCTAATAAATCCTCTTACAGTGGCATTGGCCTCTCCAGGTCATCTCTCAGTTACCTCATAGTTTAAAATCCCACAGGTCCACATGCAACACCATCTGGATCTGCTCAACTTTATTCCTGAAAGTTCAGACTCCAATTTACGGTGGATTTACTGCTACTCTGACCTAAACTTCTCAAGCTCTGACTAAATAGACTGAAGTCATATTCCCATGTTTAATGTGTGCTATATTCAGAACTAACAGGGGTCTAGCAAGGGCAGGGCCTTTCTTTCTAAGAGTTAAGGAGTGTGATGTACAAACTCTTATACATTAACTTGAACATAGTGTCTTGGCATTCAGTCCACTAGATATCTAAAATGTCTACTGATGTGACAACCCTTAACATTTTGGAGGATTTATCTCCCAGGCTTGGGCACACATACATCTTACTAGGGTCCTTGCCACTTCTATCTCACCATGCCAATAAAAATAGTGGAGCAGGGCTTCCCTGTTGGCGCAGTGGTTGAGAGTCCACCTGCCGATGCAGGGGACACGGGTTCATGCCCTGGTCTGGGAGGATCCCACATGCCACAGAGCGGCTAGGCCTGTGAGCCATGGCCACTGAGCCTGTGTGTCCGGAGCCTATGCTCTGCAATGGGAGAGGCCACAACAGTGAGAGGCCCGCATACTGCAAAAGAAAAAAAAAAAAAGAAAAGAAAATTGAAACTGTGATTAAAAATCTTCCAACAAACAAAAGTCCAGGACCAGATGGCTTCACAGGTGAATTCTATCAAACATTTAGAGAAGAGATAAAACCCATAGTTCTCAAGCTCTTCCAAAAATTTGCAGAGGAAGGAACACTCCCAAACTCACTGAACTAGACCACCATCACCCTGATACCAAAATGAGACAAAGGCAGTACAAAAAAAGAAAATTACAGACCAATATCACTGATGAATATAGATGCAAAAGTCCTGAACAAAGTACTAGCAAACAGAATCCAACAATACATTAAAAGGATCATGCACCATGATCAAGTGGGATTTATCCCAGGGATGCAAGGATTCTTCAACATATGCAAATCAATCAATGTGGTACACCATATTAAAAAATTGAAGAATAAAAACCATATGATGATCTCAATAGATGCAGAAAAAGCTTTTGACAAAATTCAAAACCTATTTATGGTAAAATAACTCTCCAGAAAGTGGGCATAGAGAGAACCTACCCCAAGATAATAAAGGCCATATACGACAAACCCACAGGAAACATCATTCTCAATCGTGAAAAACTGAAAGCATTTCCTCTAAGATCAGGAACAAGACAAGTATGTCCACTCTCAACACTATTATTCAACATAGTTTTGGAAGTTCTGGCCATGGCAAACAGAGAAGAAAAGGAAATAAAATTTATACATTGGAAAAGAAGAAGTAAAACTGTCACCGCTTGCAGATGACATGATAATATACATAGAGAATCCTAAAGATGCCGCCAGAAAACTACTAGAGCTAATGAATGATTCTGATAACGTTGCAGGATACAGAATTAATGCACAGAAATCTCTTGCATTCCTATACACTAACAATGAAAGATCAGAAAGAGCAATTAAGGAAACAATCCCATTTACCATTGCAACCAAAAGTACAAAATACCTAGGAATAAACTTGCATAAGGAGGAAAAAGACATGTACTCAGAAAACTATAAGACACTGATGAAGGAAATCAAAGATGACACAAAGATGGAGAGATATACAATGTTCTTGGATTGGAAGAATCAACATTGTGAAAATGACTATACTACCCAGAGCAATCTACAGATCAATGCAATCCCGATCAAATTACCAATGACATTTTTACAGAACTATAACCAAAAATCTTAAAATTTGTATGGTGACACAAAAGTACCCAGATAGCCAAAGCAATCTTGAAGGAAAAAATGGAGCTGGAGAAATCAGACTCCTTGACTTCAGACTATACTACAAAGCTACAGTAATCAAGGCAATATGGTACTGGCATGAAAACAGAAATGTAGATCAATGGAACAGGATAAAAAGCCCAGAGATAAACCCACACACCTATGGTCAACTAATCTATGACAAAGGAGGCTAGAATATACAATGGAGAAAAGACAGTCTCTTCAATAAGTGCTGCTGGGAAAACTGGACAGCTACATGTAAAAGAATGAAATTAGAACACTCCTTAACACCACACACAAAAATAAATTCAAAATGGATTAAAGACCTAAATGTAAGACCTGACACTATAAAACTCTTAGAGGGAAACATAGGAAGAATACTCTTTGACATAAATCAGAGCAACTTCGTTTTTGACCCACCTCCTAGAGAAATGGAAATAAAACCAAAAATAAATAAATGGGACCTAATGAAACTTAAAAGCTTTTGCACAGCAAAGGAAACCATAAACAGGACAAAAAGACAACCCTCAGAATGGAGAAAATATTTGCAAATGAATCAATGGACAAAGAATTAATGTCCAAAATATATAAATAGCTCATTCAGCTTAATATTAAAAAAACAAACAACCCAATCAAAAAATGGGCAGAAGACCTAAATAGACATTTCTCCAAAGAAGATATATAGATTGCCAACAAACACATGAAAAGATGCTCAACTTCACTAATTATTAGAGAAATGCAAATAAAATCTACAATGAGGTATCACCTCATACCAGTTAAAATGGGCATCATCCAAAAATCTACAAACAAATGCTGGAGAGGGTGTGGAGAAAAGGGAACCCTCTTGCACTGTTAGTGGGAATGTAAATTGATACAGCCACTATGGAGAATAGTATGGAGGTTCCTTCTAAAACTAAAATTAGAATTACCATATGACACAGCAATCCCAGTACTGGGCATATACCCTGAGAAAACCATAATTCAAAAAGAGTCAAGCACCCCAATGTTCATTGCAGCACTATTTACAATAGCCAGGACATGGAAACAACCTAAATGTCCATCAAAAGAGGAATGGATAAAGAAGATGTGATTCATTTATACAATAGGATATTATCAGCCATAAAAATGAACGGAACTGGGTCATTTGTAGAAACATGGATGGACCTAGAGACTGTCATACACTGTGAAGTAAGTCAGAAAGAGAAAAACAAATATCGTATATTAATGCATATATGTGAAACCTAGAAAAATGGGACAGGTGAACCTGTTTGCAAGGCAGAAATAGAGACACGGATGTAGAGAACAAACCTATGGACACCAAGGGGAGATAGTAGCATTGGGGGGACTTGTGGTGGGATGAACTGGGAGACTGGGATTGACATATATACAATAATATGTATAAAATTGATAAATAATAAGAACCTGCTGTATAAAAATATAAATAAAATTCAAAAAACAAAAAAGAGAGATAACCCAATGGGAAATCAATGTGATTATTAACTTGCAGGTAATTTGGGAATAATATACTGATAATTCTTCAATGTCTGTCATTCTGACTTTCACATGTCTTAAAACACAGAAATATTCTTGCAAATAAAATGTTATGCAGGAATTTAATAGATATGAAGCGTTCAAATCAAAGCTATCTTTTTTTTTTGAAGCAGGGTGAGACACCCTGTGGATTTCTGCTTGCCCCTCTCTCTGCTTGTGGGAGTTCTCAAGACACCCTGGGCCTCCAATAAACACAGTTTGAGAAGTAAAGTAGCAGTTGAATAAAGTAGGTCTATAGAGAGGTAGGAAGGGAAGGTGGCTTCCCTAATATCCACAGATGGAGAAGTGGAGCCTGTAATTTCTAGACTAAGTCAATGTTCTGAAGCAGGGTACTTTCAAGGTGGAACTACTTATTACTTATCTTTTTACTTGAGGAATATTATAGGTGACAATATTTCTCATTGTTCAGCCTGGCTGAATAAACATTACGTGACCTACAATCATTTTTATATAGATACTACATTTATAACGAGCACTGAAAAAAAGTATCCATAACAAGATAGATGAAAAAATACAAAATATTCCTGTATTTTGAAGGCCACTAAACTATAAATGAACCACCATTACAATTTTACCTTGGGGAAATGACTTTTATTTAGCTTTCTTGTTACTTTGATTTCCTGCCAGTGTAATAAAGAGTATCTGAAAAGACGGTGGTGTTTGATAGCATCCCAGCACAGAAAAATGGAAAACATATTTGCCTGCACACAGACAGATGGGTTAGGTGACTTGCCTCAATGCTAAAGAGAAATAAATTAATTGGTCTTACTGAAGTCTTTGGGTTTTTTTTTTCATATCAGAAATGCCAAATGAGTCTGACATATGTGTCAGTCTCTTTATTTTGTAGGAAATAGAACTTGGCTTTTTAATCCGCAGAAATAAGCATTGGTGTATTCAGTGATGTCAATAGAAATGGTTTTTATTTATTTTTAAAACATTCAGTGGAAAAGTAATCCACAATTCTCTTTCATTTGCCAGATCTTCTAATGTCTGTGTTTCTAAATTGGGAGTTTATATCTTCAAGAAAAGAAATAATTCAAAGGGAGTGTGTTTTAAAAACCACAGTGATCAGAGAGAACATGAGGTTTTTGCAATGTGCCTCCTCTATACCCGTTTGAGATATGTAAAGTTATGTGTAAACACAAGGCTCTAAAGTAGAGACCAGCAGACCATGTCCAAGGGACAAATCCAGCCCAGTACCTTCTTTTGTATGTTCCATGAGTCCAAAATAATTTTCATATGCTTTAATGATTGGAAAAGAATAAGAAGACTATCTGGTGGTATATGAAAATTACATAAAATTCAAATTTAAGTTTCCATAATTAAAGTGTTAGTTGGAACACAGCTAGGCTCATCTGTTGACATATTATCTATGGCAGCTTTCCTGCTATAATGGCAAAATCAAGTAGTTACTAAGGCTGTGATATTTACTACCTGGCCCTATCTGGGCCTTTGCAGAAAGTGTTTGTCAAACTATCTGAAAGTCTCAAATCTAGTAGGACCACAGGCTGCTTTGAGTTCCTTATTCTTTTATATTACCTTCTTTTTCACTCACCCATATATCCTATTGCTTTGATTTCTGCCTATACTATATAATATTTGTAACAAATTAAATTAAATTGATAAAGCATGGAACAAACAGGACCATCCAGATGTGTAAGTTTCTGTTCTTACATCATCCCTTTCGCTTCTTGTGTACTAGCACCAGGGAATTCAAAATACACTGTGCAACTAACTTTGGCTTGATCCTCTGGGTGTTTCTAGCTATCAATCTTGCTTCTTTTCTTTCCATCTTAAAAGAATTCAAGATCAAAGAAAATAATCAAACCTGTCAATTTCTTCATCCCTCCAGGCTATCATTGACTATATGTTATCTGATCCTTTCTTCCTGGGGAAACAGTTATGCCCTTTGTAATGTGATAAACTACGATGAAGTACCCTCTCACTCCCATCAGAATGGCCATCATCAAAAAGTCTACAAATAACAAATGCTGGACAGGGTGTGGAGAAACGGGAACCCTCCTACACTGTTGGTGGGAATGAAATTGGTGCAGACACTATGGAGAACAGTATGGAGGTTCCCCAAAAAACTGAAACTAAAAATAGAGTTGCCATATGATCCAGCATTCTCACTCCTGGGCATATAACCAGAGAAAATGATCATTTGAAAAGATACATGCACACTAATATTTATAGCAACACTATTTACAACAGCCAAGACATGGAAGCAACCTAAATGTCCATTGACAGATGAATAGATAAAGAAGATATGGTATATATGTACAATGGAATATTACTCAACCATAAAAAAGAATAAAATAATGCCATTTGCAGCAACATGGATGGACCTAGAGATTACCATACTAAGTAAGTAAACCAGATGGAGAATGACAATATCATATGATATTGCTTATATGTAGAATCTAAAAAAATTACAAATGACTTATTTCAAAACAGAAATAGACCCACAGGCATAGAAAACAAATTCATGGTTACCTAAGGGGGAAAGGTGTGGGGTGGGGATAAATTAGGAGTTTTTGATTAACATATACACACTACTATATATAAAATAGCTAACCAACAAGAACCTACTTGTAGCACAGGAAACCATACTCAATATTTTGTAATAACCTATAAGGGAAAAGACTCTGAGAAGAAAAGAATATATATATGTACATGTATAACTGAATGTGCTGTACATTTGAAACTAACATGACGTAAATCAATTAAACTTAAAAAATCTAAATAAAAAACAAAATATTCTTTGTAAAAAAATAATAAAACAAAACTTCAAAAACAAAAGAAAACAAAAAAAGACTCAGTCACAAACACACATGTCTTTAAGTCATTCTCTTTCCCCTAGGCACAAAGGTTCTCAGATTCCAGGGGCCCAAGACCTAGAATATAAAATAAAAGTGGTAGGGAAAAAAAACTGTGCTTCTGATAGGGAAAAAAGACTTGCATTTTTTTTTCTATTTTAAAACCTCCAGAGATCATAGTTCTAATCAAGATTTGGTGGGTTTTTTAAATTTGTTTTTATCTCCCCATGTCAAGCACCTCAGAATTGATATAAAATTGGACTAACCGATTTTCTTGAAAATATAAATGGATTTCCATTTTATATTGACATGGTGCATCTTTCAAAAATTGTTTACTATTTTTTGAGACTTCCCTGGCAGTCCAGTGGTTAAGACTCCATGCTTCCAACGCAGGGGGCATAGGTTTGATCCCTGGTGAGGGAACTAAGATCCCACATGCTGCAGCTGAAAAAAAATCTGTTTACTATTTTTTAACATACATTTTATTTTTAATATATAGATTTTCCAACTATGTTTTTTATCTATATGTATTTGTGTGAGAAAGGAGTATTTCAAAATTTTTTAAAAGCCCTAATTCTGTTCATATACATTTTCAACTGCAGTCCACGTTGTATCCGCAAGACCAAAGGCTAATTAGAAATACTTGTCTTTATGTTCATTGCAGCACTATTTACAGTAGCCAGGACATGGAAGCAATCTAAATGTCCATCGACAGATGAATGGATAAAGAAGATGTGGCACATATATACAATGGAATATTGCTCAGCCTTAAAAAGGAACGAAATTGAGTTATTTGTAATGAGGTGGATGGACCCAGAGTCTGTCATACAGAGTAAAGTAAGTCAGAAAGAGAAAAACAAATACCATATGCCAACGCACATATATGGAATCTAAAAAAAACAGTACTGATGAGCCTAGTGGCAGGTCAGGAATAAAGACACAGATGTAGAGAATGGACTTGAGCACACAGTGTGGGAAGGGTAAGCTGGGACGAAGTGAGAGAGTAGCATTGACATATATACACTACCAAATGTAAAATGGATGGCTAGTGGGGAGCTACTGCATAGCACATGGAGATCAGCTTGGTACTTTGTGACCACCTAGAGGGGTGAGATAGGGAGGGTGGGAGAGAGATGCAAGAGGGAGGAGGTATGGGGATATATTTATACATATAGCTGATTCACTTTATTGTACAGCAGAAACACAACACAGTAAAGCAATTATATTCTAATAAAGTTGTGAAGAAAAAAACAAAGAAATACATGCCTTTGATTATAACCCTGTTTTTCCTTTAAAGAAATGTTAATCTTCAAAATCCCTGCAGACAGATATGGAGCACAGATGTGCACAGCAGTAAGTGCACAATATGAGGCATGTACCTTATCTTCCAAAGTAGCAGTTGAAAATGACACTCAACCTAATTAGCTCTCAAAAATAATTTAGAAGGACAGGAATTGGAAGAAGAGTCAGAGCCAGACAGTATGTTAAGTTTTGAAATAAAAACATGTCTTCAGTAGAGAGTCTTAAAAAAGATTCATATGTGGGAATGAGAATGATTAAACAGCACTCAGGGTCAACCTCTACTGTGATTTAAACAGCCTCAGTTTTCTCAAAACTCTACAGATAGCTTGACAAGACTTTCCACTATGGAACCCTATTTGCTCAGGGGTGTGCTCTGCCAGTTCTTTTGCTCTTGACCTCCACCTGTTTTGTTCCAGTATTTTAGTGCCACTCGTTCTTGTGCCTGTGATGTACTCATGGATTCTAACTCCACCGTCTCCTTTTCTTAATCTTGGTCTTTACTCTAGAACATGTCTTTTCTGGACAAGGTTTCCTTGTTTGGGGTTGGACTTCTGAGAAAGTTCCCAGGGACATAACCTTATCTCCTTAGAAATGTCTAAGTCTATAATGATACCAACAAAGTTAATGACAGTCTGCATTCATGAAGGCTTGAAAATGCACCATTTTCTTAAAAACATTTTAGGATTTTTGCTGATGGTTTTGGTTTAATACCAGAACTTTCCAGAAAGGCTGGTTTGAGAACATATCTGAAGTTATCTCCAAAAAGAAAATTTCCTAAAATTTTAAGATAATCAAACAAAACAAACAAAAACAAACAAACAAACAAAAAGGATAAAGAAGTATTGGGAATTATTGAAAGAAAAGTCAATGAACCTCTATTTAGCGAAAATATTCTCTGCATTTACATCTTATGTGCATACGTACACAAAGACCTATTTAAATATATATTTATAAAAATAAATTGTACAATCTAAATTCCTAGGACATGTGGTCATTCATTTCTTCAAGAACTACTGATTTAGAATACTGTAAACTTTGGTAAACACATTTATTTCCACTCTTTAATATGTAGAGGGAAAAAAAAGGTCATTTTTGTCTTCACAATTATTTAAATGGATTGAAAGAGATGTTCAGACATGATGAAATTTTCTCTGTTCAGCACATTATTTAACTTTAAAGTATTACTCTATTATTTTGGTGAAATACAGAACCCCTTATCCAACCTCGACATATCACTGGGTTTGGATGGCAGCCTAGGTTTGAATTCTGATTCCAGCCTTTACTAGCTGTGTGGCCATGGACAACTTATCTAACCTGATTCCATTTCCACATGTGTAATATATGGATAATACTGCAAAAACCTATAGTGTGGGTCAAAATGAGCTCATGTTGGTTGAACACACTGTAAAGTAGACTTAGTACCAATCATTGCCCTTCTACACCTTTTCCCTGAAAAGGGTTATTATTTCATCCTCCTTTCAGTGTTAGTCCTGAAAATTGGCCCATCTTTAAGTTGCTCCCTAGTTCTTCTCAGATATACCCATTCTGGCTTCTACTTTTTGCTGTTCAAGTTACCCATAAATTTGTATTTCAAGATGACTTGTATTTTGTAATGAACCACAGAAAGATGCCCACGAGTGGGAAGCAGCCCATTCTTTCCCTCTTGTTACCGTTTTTACCTTCTGCAAAAAGATTGCCCTCAGCTAAGAAGAATCATGCTCTCTCCATGAAAGAGCACAATGTTGAGGTAATGTTTACATTACCTCTGAAGTTTCTCTCAGAGACATTGACTTGACCAGAATCATATTTTCCAGCTTTGAAAGAACATATGCCCACATTTCTCTTAAATCAAACTTCTGCTCTCTGTACAACTCGAGACAAATATAATGTTTTATGCACAAGAAAGTCTTTTTATCCTTCTCAACTATGACTGTTTATTGAATTAATTTTGTAAGTAAGCAGACATTTAGAGATTTTCCTTTCTCACCACTCAGATTTGCTTGATCTTATTATTCAGTGATATGCCCATCAATCTGATATACATACAAACACATATTGTGTGTGTGTGCATGGGAGAGAGAGAAGGGAGGTTTATTACAATAAAATGTTCTGTGTGTGAGAAGAACAGGTCTCATTAATGTAGTAAAATTCTTTATAATGATTAGTTTAATAAATTATATTTTATATAGTATTTATAATTATAATTTTTAACAAAAAGCCCTATCAGTTTACCTCTCTAAACTGATCTGGAAATAACTGAATATGTAGATATCAATTTATATTTTTATATTTCTTAATCCCTCTTCCTGATTGGCACAAATAGGGTAGACATTGAGTGCTTTTCCTACCAGCCAGAGGTTTGGGAATCTCTGCATTGGAATTTCACTCAGAAACCCATGGTTACATTGGCTGCTACTCAAAGGAGAGAAGCCAAAAAACAGCTTGCTTCCATCTGGGTAAATAGACTTTAGCCTGTCATTTCTGAAAGCAGAAACATATTAATTACCAAGAGGAGATCTCTGCAAAGTTCTGAAGGGAAGAAGTGGGAAAATTTTTAAAGTAAAGTGGTGATTGTCTGTTAACTTCATAGCCTCCCTAAGGCAAATGTGATGCTATGTTTTGTCAAACCTACTGTCACCCAGTTAGCATTTGCAGCTCTCCTTTCTGAGACTCCTGAAGCCTGGAAGAAGGGGTGCATCAAAGCTATGCTTCCTTTTAGTTATTTAAAATAGGTTGCAGCTTTTTGATTTCATAAGAAGCTGAGGTTCACAAGGTATATTAACTTGAAACAAACAGAGAGTTTTATTCAGTTTCACCCTGAATGTAAACAAAGCTGGTTTCCCTAAAGAAGGAATCAGGTCATGAATCTATGACCTCACAGTTTTGTTCCCACTTAACTATTGTGAAAGCTAAGTGCAAATAACTGAATGCTTGTGTCACCCCAAGGCATGTGTTGAAATCCTAACTCCCATCGTGATGATATTAAGGTGTGGGGTCTTTGAATTAGTGTTCTTATAAGAGAACCCAGAATGTTCCCTTGCTCTGTTTCTGCCCTGTGAATGTATAAGAAAAGGGCAGTCTGCAACCAGAAAAGTGCTCTCACCAGAAACCGACCATGCTGGCACCCTGATCTCAGACTTTCAGCCTCCAGAACTGCAAGAAATAAATTTCTGTTGTTTATAATGCATGCAGTCTATGGTATTTTGTTATGGCAGCCCAAACTAAGACATTAAGTATTTACTTTAAATAAAATATTCTGACTTGGTTGGATAGTGTTGACTGTTACATGTCTTATCTTTTACACTGGAATTACAGGGGAGACAAAGTTCATCCTTGTATACACAAACTGTGTCTAATGTACGTGTCTGTGCTTTCTTTTCATAATCTGAGCTTAATTTCCACCATCTTGACTTTATCAACTGTACTTTTCTGCTCAAGATATCCCTTAGCTATTGTAAATCCTCTCTGTATGCTGTTCATTTCATGCATCAAATCATAGGGTCCTTGAATATTAGGACTAAGGAATTAGATATTCTATCCCTAGCCATCCAGGAAATATGATAATGACATAAGGTAATTGATTTTTTAAGTCTTGTTGGAGATTATTTCAAGGGTAGAGCAATCTGACAACTCCCTGCATCCTCTAGTTTCTCCATTCTGTTTGATAATGTATCTGTAACATTGTCCCTATCTGTCAAGATTTGTACTTTTAATTGGTTGGGCAGTCTCATTTCACGTCAGTAATTCATTCATGCATGCGTTTAATATTTCATGAGTGTTTACTGTGTCTGTGCCAGGCACTGAGGCTACAGTCATAAACAAGTTATGCTCTTAGGTTCCTTGTGGTGTTTGCAGTCTCTACTGTATCCTGTTCCCTTGGTCCACATTTCCTACCTGTTTTAAGCTTTTTTTCTGGTTATGACCTCTTGCCTTATGTTGCCTTAATACTTGCGTCTTTGCTGTGATATCATTCTTCAAGGATTGACTTGGTTCCCGCCGTGGATGTCATGGGCACTGACTTCAAACTGACACAGATAGGCTCAACTCAACTGTCTCAAGTCCTCCAGACCTCAGAGCCTCTCTCAGCAGCAGGAAAATGCCCAGGCTTCACACTGGCATCAAAGTGGAGGTTTGTGGCAGAGATGAGGACTTGGGCTCCAGTTTATGCAAGTGTTCAGGCCTGGGGTCTACCAGAAGGCTCTTCTCACACCTGCTGTGGGTCTCAGCCCCTGGAGTCTTCGTGAAACAGAAACATTTGCACCTTCCTGATGATGTAACTAAAGCCCATGTTATTTTCTGCTTGAGGTCATCTTGGTACCCTCCCCTCGTCCCACCCCCCCAAAAACAAACTTGCTTTGTCGGAGACCCTTTGGGATCAGAATTCTTGATAGTTTACTGATCTATGTGTGGTTCATTAAAAGTCACTTTTTAAAAAGTCCATCAGATGATGTAATTAAAAGGCAGGATTCTGGAGGTCATTGAGCAATTTCTTGACAATAGAAAGTTTGGGCAGCTGGAACAAAGGATCCTTCTGATAGGAGGTATGAAATCTGAAACGTGATAAGAGAGAAAAGAAAATCTAATAGCTGTTGAGTTAGGTGTAAACAATCCAGGAGGCTTCCTTTTCAGAAGGGGTTTGGGGGAAAATTGAAATTGTACTATGTGCATTCTCCTGAATATACTAATCTAAAATAAATTCTAATATTAAAATTAACTTTTCATTTTTTGCCCATAGAAAAGGAAGTGCCAACTTTCTCTCACTCATATCTTCCTCAAGCAAGTATTCAATATATAATAAGAATAGTGCTGAGATTGAGGTATTAAAACATAAGGTTTTTTTCAGAGAAATGAAAATACGATAAGAAAAGACATCTTTCTCCAGAGAGAAACTTCAGGATGAATGATGCTGAAATTTGAGTTTCAGAATGAAAATGTACAAAGAAAAACACATCAAAAGATGACAGACCTCTATCTACCACACAGAGAAGAAAACTTCTGGATTAATCTTCTTTTCTTAGAAAGCAACATGTTAAATCTGTGAAATAAATGTTGGTCAATCATGAGAAACTGGTTTAGGTCCCATGCTAAATTCTGGTGAAGCCGTTTCTTTTCCCTTCTTTATTTATTGCAGCTTGGGAAGCAGGCTTTCATTGAAGTGTTGGGGAGGGTGGGGAGGGAATGAATGATGGAGTGAGAAAAGCCGGCAACAGGATTGAGGTATTATGCAGGTGTTGACCGAGCAGTGACTCAGCGCCTGAAGGAGAGTCACTTGGAGAGAAGGATAGGCTCTGTCTGCTGTCAGACCAAACCCCACAAGCACACTGTCCAAACCCCGTCCAACACCAGCACCGAAGGACAGAGGTGGGCTAGCTCTGCATCTTCTTCCATAATGGGATCATAGAGCATAGAGCCTACATTTTAGTGGGTTGGTCATTCTCATTGCTTTGTTCATAACAGTCCCATTTGATGTCTATCAACATGACATAAAAAGTGCTTTATTTTCTCAATCTCAAAATGTCCCAGTTTGGTAAAAACAATTGAACTGTCATCCTAATTTTCTGGGGCCTTCATTTTCTTTAAAATTATGTTTGATATTCATTACAAATTTTTAAAAAATGGATGGAGGGACATTCAAGGAGTTTATAGTCATATGTGATTAACAGATACAAACCACTACACATAAAATACATAAGCAACAAGGATTTGCTATATAACACAGGGAACTATATTCAATATCTTGTAATAATATACATTCTTTTCCATTACATTTCCTGTAATGGAAAAGAATCTGAAAAAACATATACATATATATAAAACTGAACCACTTTGCTGTACAATTGAAATTAACACAATGTTGTAAATCAGCTATACTTCAATTAAAAAAAAGTTTACAGTGGGATTTTTTGCAACAAAAACCTTTTTAAATAAGTAAGCCCAGCTAATAAGTAGGTCCAGCTAACTCACAAAATTGTACATGGCTGAAAATAAAACTTTTGATAAAAATTTATGTGTGTGTGTAAATAAGCTATGTGTGTAAAATACATGTACCTAGATATATGTGTAAATCTTATATATATATATTTCATATTATATGACATGTAACACTGTTATATATCATAATTTGTATTTCATATGTACATATCTAGATATAAACACATGTTCGTACATATACATACACACACCACATACACACATATACCCTAAAAGTGACTTTGTGGTCCATTTAAAACAAACTGTTGCACATGTAATTATTCAATTAAAAAAGTAAGGGTTGTAGGTTTTTAAATAATGAGGAAAATATTTCAGATAAGAGTTCGACTGCAAGTGACATATTTTCTTCAATTGCAGGCATATAGAACACTTTCTATGCAACACACAGAGAAGAAAGCATTTTCTGGGTAAATTAAGGTAGAAACTGTATGTATATTTTATACAATTATAAGAGAAATACAACTCCAGTCTTTTCTCACTTTTGAACAGTTAAAAAAAAGTGAGAGAAGAGATGGCTAGTGCTGTAGTAAAGGTGTTAACAAAGATTCGAAGTAAAGATTAAATTTGGGGGAGCTGTAAAAGCATTTGAGAATATGCTACAATTAGTATTTCAGTAATATTTCAAAAACATTCCCAGCTCCACGTGAATGTGAATTACAAGTGGTATGAAATAACAAAATCCATGTGTAAAACAGATCCAGGTATTTGGCAAATAGATTCCTGATCAGATGATTTATACATTCTCTAGTGTGGTAAAAACCACTGGAGCAGTAGTTGTACTGTCAATAAGATATATGAATATGTGTGTGTACACATTTACTTATGAGAATAAATGCATACACACACAGTGTATGAGGGATTTGTGTGTGTTAATACAGATGATAATTTAACTGCACTCGTACTAAAGGCACAGAATGCATCTTGCTTAAAACTGATATGCTGTTTCTTCATGATCCTCATCCAATTGATATAAAGGAACATTCATTTAATCTAATCTGATTTAGGACTATCCAAACTAATATTCTAAGTAATCCCTTTAATCAATATCATTTTGTAGGTACTTAGCCTCATAGATTCTGTTCCTTCTCTTCTGCTTGTACCCAGTGTGGCATCTGATTGTTTGGAGGAAGAAGGGCACCTGTGACCTTGTGCTTTGGAGTGACAGCATCCTTTCTGTGTCTTTGGGGTCCTTACTAGTCTTGGCTGAGATGGGACTCATCTGGTATTCCTTTTCTTTCCAGTTTTATTGAGAAATTATTGGCATGTATCACTGTGCAAGTTTAAGGAACACAGTATGATCTACATATATTGTGAAATGACTCAGGTTCAACTAACATCTGTCATCTCATATAGACAGAATAAAAAGAAGGAAAGATTAAAGAAAAAGAAAAAAATTTCCATGTGATGAGAATTCTTAGGATTTATTCTCTTAACTTTCCTATATGTCACAGAGCAGTGCTAACTATAGTCATCATGTTGTATATTACATCACCAGTACTTATTAATATAGTAACTGGAAGTTTATACCTTTTCATCACCTGCCTCTCATTCCCCCTCACCCCACCCTCTGCCTCTGGTATTCTGGTAACCACAAGTCTGACCTATTTTTCTATGAGATTTTCGTTGTGTTTGTTTTGTTTTGTTTTATAGATTCCACATATAAGTGAGATCATATAGTATGTCTTTCTTTGCCTTACTTACTTAGCATCATGCCTTCAAGGTCCATCCATTGTAATTGCAAATGGTAGGATTTTCTCATTTTTTATGACTAATATTCCATTGTATATACATGTTACATCTTCTTTATTCAGTTCATCTGTATATGGACATTTAGATTGTTTCCATATCTTGGTTATTGTAAATAATGTTGCAATAAAATTTGAGGCTGCAGATATCTTTTTAAGTTAGTGTATTCATTTTCTTAGGATATATTCCCAGAAGTGGAATTGTTGGATCTTATGATATTTTTTATTTTTTTGAGGAAACTCTATAGTGTTTCCCATAGTGATTGTACTAATTTTCAATCCCACCAACAGTGCACAAGGGTTCTGTCTTCTCCACATCTATGCCAACATTTGTTACCTCTTATCTGTTTGATGATAGCCAAAGACTGATTCAGGCTTGGTAAGTTTCTAAGAATTTTTCAGTTTCTTCCAGGTTGTCCAGTTTGTCATCATATAGGTGTTCATAGTAGCCTCTTATAATTCTTTGTATTTCTGTGGTAATGTCTCCTTTTTCATTTAGAATTTTGTTGACTTGGGTTCTTTCTCTTTTTTCTTTGGTTAGTCAAGCTAAGGGTTTGTGAATTTTATCTTTTCAAAGAACTAACTCTTAATTTGGTTATTTTTCCTATTGTTTTTCTGTTCTCTATTTCATTTATTTCTGCTCTCACCTCAAATCATTTCCTTTCTTCTACTAATTTTGGGCTCAGTTTGCTCTTCTTTTTCTAGTTCCTTAAGGTGTACAGTTAGGTCATTTATTTGGGATCTTTCTTGCTTCTTAATGTAGATGTTTATAGCTATGAACTTCCTTCTTAGAACTGCTTTTGCTGCATTCCATAAGTTCTGGTCTATCCTGGAAAATGTTCCATGTGCACTTGAGAAGTATGTGTATTCTGCTGTTGTTGGATAAAATGTTCTATATGTGTCTGTTAGGTCCATATGATCTATAGTGTTGTTCAAATCACTGTGTGCTAATTGATTCTCCGAATGATGTATCCACTCTTGAATAAGTGGTATTAAATCTCCAGCTATTATTGTATTACTCTTCATTTCTCCTTTTAGCTCTGTTAGTTTTTGCTTTATATATTTAGGTGTTCTGATATTGGGTCCATAAATATTTACAATTTGTATATCTTCTTGATAAAGTGACCCCTTTATCATTATATAATGATCTTCTTTGTCTCTTTTTATTACCATTTTTAGTTTAAAAATGTTTACTTTGTCTTATATAAGTATAGCTACGCCTGATTTTTTGTTGTTGTTGTTACCGTTTGCTTGAAATGTCTTTTTCTATCCCTCACTCTCCATCCATGTATATCTTTAAGGTTAAAACGAGTCTCTTGTAGGCAGCATATTGTTGGACGTTATTTTTGTTTTTAATCTAACCAGCCATTCAATGTCTTTTGATTGGAGAATTTAATTCATTTATGTTTAAAGTAATTATTGATAAGTAAGGACTTACTATTGCCATTTTGTTAATTGCTTTCTGGTTGTTTTGTAGGTCCATTGTTCTCTCTTTTCTTATCTGCTGTCTTTTTTTGTATGTTTTGATGTCTTTTTGTATCATTGTGCTTTGACTTTAACATTTTCTTCCGTGTAATTACTACAAGATCTTCCCTTGTGGTTACCATGAGGCTTACATAAAATACCTTACATTTATAACACCCTATTTTAAACTGATAACAAGTTAACTTTAATAGAATTCATATACTTTACATTGTTACTTTTCCTACCCCTCACATTTGAAGTTATTTTTGTTACAATTTACATGCTTTTTGTATTGTGTAAGTAATGACAGTTTATTGCATTTATTATTATTTTTCTGTGTTCTTCTTAACTTTTAAACTAGGTTTGTAAGTGAGTTATGCACCACTATTACCATGCTGCAGATCTAACTATGACTATATATTCACAATTACCAATGAGATTTATGCTACCTTTTTGTGTTTTTGTGATGATAATTAGTGTTCTTTCACTTCCACTCAAAGAACTCCTTTAGCATTTTGGTAAGGCAGTTCTGGTGGTAATGAACTCCCTCAGCTTTTGTTTGTTTGGGAAAGTCTTTATCCCTCCTTCATTTCTGAAGAACAGTTCTGCAGGGCTTAGTATTCTTGGTTGACAGTTATTTTCTTTCAATATTTTGAATATGTCATCCCTTCCTCTCCTGGTCTGAAAAGTTTATGTTGATAAATCTGCTGACAGACTTATGGAGGTTTCCTTATTTGTAATCTATCTCTTTTATGTCTCTGTTATTGCATTTTTTGTTTTGTCTTTGACTTTTGACAATTTAATTATAATGTGTATTGATGTGGCCCTAGTCAGGTTCAACCTATTTAAGGTCTTTTGAACCTCATAGATCTGGATGTCCATTTCTTTCCCCAGGTTCATGGAGTTTTTAATCATTATTGCTTTAAATACACTTTCTACCCCTTTCTCTTTCTCTTCTCCTTCTGGAATTCCCATAATATGAGTATTGTTTCTTTTCATTGTGTCCCACAAGTCTAGTAGGGTTTCTTTATTTTTTTAAATCCTTTTTACTTTTTATTCCTCTCACTGGATAATTTTGAATATCCTGTGCTCCAGGTTGCTGATTCTTTCTTCTCCATTCTTAAGTCTGCTTTTGAAACTCTCTATTGAATTCTTCAGTTCATTTATTTCATTTTTAACTCTAGGATTTCTATTTTGTTTTGTTTTGAAGGTTTCTATTGCTTTGCCAATTTTTTTTTTGTTTTATTCCTGCATTGTTTCCTGAATTTCACTTAGTTTTAAGTCTGTGTGTTCATATAGTTCATGAAACTTCTTTAAGAGGATTATTTGGAATTCTTTTTCTGGTAGTTCACAGATTACCATTTTTTAGGATCAGTTTTTGGAGCTTTATTAGTTTTCTTTGGTGGTGTCATATATATATATATATATATATATATATATATATATATATATATATATATATATATAATCCTTAATTCCTTACATTGGTATCTGCACATTTGAGTAAAGAGGTCCCTCTTCCAGACTTTACAGGTTTGCTTTGGAAGAGACAAATTTTCACCAATCAGCTCAGTTTGGGTTTCTGGCATGTCTGCTACTAATATTTTGGGGCAGGCAGGCCTTGCTATTATGGTCTATTTTGGGGTGAAGCAGTGTTTAAGCTCTGGGGTTGAAGGTGGGAGTGTGCCACTGGCTGAAAACAGTTGGATAGGACTGCTGGCTTGGTTCTCTACCCACCTGAGACTCTAGGATGGACTCCGTGGTTGCCTGTATTCTATGGTCCAGCTTACTAGATGGTTGGGACTGGATACTACATTTACTTGGTATATAAAGCTACAAATTAGTTTCCCTGCACTGGCAGGGCAGCAGGATGGGACCCAGGTTCTGTACAGCTTTGTTTGGGGCCCTAAATTGGGCAAGAGTATGCACTAAATTCCCTGGTCAGATGAGGCCACCAGTTTTTCTTTGCAGACATTAAAGCCACAAGCTATGCTCTCTGTTCAAGTGCCACTGTAAGCAGGGCTGTTGGGTGGAATAACAGAACTTCCCATGTGCTCTGGTTAAGATCCCTGGTTGGGCAAGCTGGAGGCTGTATTCAGCTCTGAATGAGTGCCCAGGTGCATTGGAAGAAGCAGCTGTAAAGCTGGTAAAGCTCTCTGCATGAGGTTGCACTGGCCTGGGGGGAGGGCAAGGTGGTGTCTATGCATCTCCTTCTCTTATCCTTCTAATGCAGCCTTGCTTTGTCTCATGGTTCGAGGCGGGTGCTTCAGCATCATCCTTATGTTCTAGGATTCTCTTGGTGTTGTCTGTTCTTGAATAGTTGTTAGTTGTTCCACTAGTGAGGGGGAACAAATTCAGGAATGACCTATATTGTCATAGTGGTAATTTCACTCTCTTGGCATTCTTTTGGTTATGGTGTATCTGGTCCTATTATTTGGCATTCTGTTAATATCTACTGCTGACATTGTGCCTGAAACAATCATGACCTTTTTTATCTTGACTTGGCCGTGGCCAGCTGCTTCTATCTGCAGAAATACTCCAAACCTCTTGCTTACTCTGTATCAACCTCTGTGAGTCGCTGTCCATCACCATTTGTCCTCCTGGTTCCGAGAGCTCCTCTCCGATGCCTGGATGTCATTGCCTTTGCCATATGCTGTCCATGTGCACCAATGGAATTTATATCTGTAGAGACAAAACACATTTTCTCTTGATTGCTGATAGATGAGTTGTCATTTTAGGATTTTGCTAGTTGGAAACACTAAAATTACTGGAAATAACTTCACCTTTTTAAAATACAAAATAAAATTAGGCATATCATTTGTCTAAGAGTAAACTATTTCTATAAAGGAATTGTTTCTCAATCTTAAGATTTTTTGTTCTCTTTCTCTCCAGATACATGTACTCATTCTAAGCTAACAAAGATTTTGTTTGCACCTCATTTCAATCATTGGCACTGTAAGTGTTTGATACAGTTGCAAGAGCACTGAATTTGACTTTGCACTTATTGCTATGGTAAGCTTGGGCAATTAATTTAGCCTTGGTTAATTGCCTTGGTTTGTTAATTTGTAAAATGAGCATAATGTCTGCCTCGAAACATAGCTGTGAGATCAAATACACAAAAGACTTGGTACGTGACAAATAGTGTCCTTTATTTCATTTTCTTATTTATTGAAACCTTATAAATATATATATTGATATGTGTCTTATAGATTACATTTTAATGAAATTAAGCTTTAAAGTAGGAAGAAAAATCCTACTACTTTACCATATCAACAATATAATGTGTTCCTTTTCATGTTTTGTCTCTATACATACACTTTTAGAGATAAGATCAAAGTACAGATAGTTTGTATTTTCCATATTTATTTAACATTAAATGATAATTGTTTAACATTGTTATATAAGCTTTATAATATCAACTAAATAGCTTTATATGTTGAAGAATCATTATTAATATTTCCCCAATATTGAACTTTTAAATTATTTCTAAATTTTGTCATACCCCCTCACACACATATACATAAAACTTTTCTAAGTACCTGCAAACACAC
This sequence comes from Stenella coeruleoalba, assembly GCF_951394435.1. NCBI lineage: Eukaryota > Metazoa > Chordata > Mammalia > Artiodactyla > Delphinidae > Stenella > Stenella coeruleoalba. Next base: position 10,853,816 of record NC_137151.1, read on the forward strand.
AAGCACCCTGTACTGAAAGATTTATGAAGAGTTATGTCTCTGCACAGGGAACTATGTGTCCTTGACATGTTTGTCCTGTATATATATATATCTAAAACTCCTGGATACTTTTCATTTTCAGTGCTTATTTATGATGCTAACCACAGTTTCAATAAGAGCAGCAGCTAATTTGGAACTTTACCAAAGCCTGAAAGATAGCCAATCACCGGATCTTCCTTTACCTTATTAGCAATTGTTCAATCCCCTGCAGAACTTATCCAATGCAGCATTGGATAAGTTCTGGAGGTTGAGAAGGGAGGAAACAAGTGATAGCACTATGCTGAATAGCAGCTCTTATTTCTGCAGAGTAAAAATCTTGAACTCTAGAAAGAAACTAATGAAGTTGTTAAATGGAGACCTGGCACCACATGCCACCTGACTAGCTGAGCACCAGCCTACAATACACTTCCCTGGGTGCAAACACACTGGGGTTCACCTGCAAGGCCTCAGACATTTGTGCATCAGTGAGAAGAGATGAAGGATGTCCAAATGGCCAACCAGGCAGCTGGGCCTTGCCTGTAGCTGACACATTTAGCATTCCTAGTTAAGCAAGTGTCCTTTGGGTTAAATATAATTAATCTCCTTCTAAGTGTCAGGAATAGGGTGGTTGCATATGTTTTTAGACAAGATAAAGAGGACAATTATTCCATATAGTGCAGTAAAGAGTAGATATAATTGATTATAAGGCAGATAGAAATAAGAAGAGAAGGGCTTTTTGAACAGAAACTATCTAGAAATTTGAGGAAGATACAAGGACATCCCATGCATAGAGTATTCTATTTTTAAAATGTTTCAAAAGCACCTAGAAAGCTTCCGAAATTAGTTTCCATTAGCAATAGAAAATAACAATCTTCTTAAGAAAAAATATCTGACTTTTATAACTGTAAAGTGATACTTATTACTGTTTTAATTTTTATTTATTTGCAAACTTTTGAGGTTAAACATTGTGTCCTCTGCCCCAAACAAACTCTACAATTGAATTTTTTGAGTTGGAAGTAATTTGGAAATAATCTGTTTTCACCTCCAAACCCATTTTTACAGCTAAGGCACCTGAAGTCCAGAAATTTATAATTGCTTAGGCCACTTAGACTAGAGATGAGAATCCAAGTATCTTGAAGCACACCCATGTACACGTTCTATTCAGAAAAGTTGTACAAAATCTATTTCCAAAGATGGTCTAATTGGGAAAATTTTGTCTGTCATTTTTCACAACAACCTAATTTTTCTGACTCACAGTTTCCACTTTTTTTACCCTGATGTAGTGTTTGTGTCCATCTGCACATGGGCTGAGAAAGCTTGGTATTAATTCTTCTTTAAATGTCTGGTAGGATCCACCAGTGTTACCATCTGGACCTGGGCTTTTCTCTTTTGGAAAGTTTTTGATTACTAATTCAATTGTAACTGGTCTGTTCATATTTTCTATTTCTTCATGATTCAGTTTTGGTAAGTTGTATGTTTCTAGGAATTTATTTCTTCTAGGTTATCGAGTTTGTTGGTATATAATTGTTTATAGTGGTCTTTTATGATCCTTTGTAGTTCTGTGGTATCATTTGTAATGTCTCTTCTTTCATTTCTGATTTTATTTATTTGCATCTTCTCTCTTCCTTTCTTAGTCTAGCTAAAGTTTTGTCAATTATGTTTATCTTTGAAAAACAGCTCTTAGGGCTTCCCTGGTGGCACAGTGGTTGAGAGTCCGCCTGCCGATGCAGGGGATGCGGGTTCATGCCCTGGTCCAGGAAGATCCCACATGCCGCGGAGAAGCTGGGCCCGTGAGCCATGGCCGTTGAGCCTGCATGTCCGGAACCTGTGCTCCGCAACGGGAGAGGCCACAACAGTGAGAGGCCCGCATACCACAAAAACAAAAAAAAGCAAAAAAAAAAAACCCCCCAAAACAGCTCTTAGTTTCATTAATAGTTTCTATTGTTTTGCTGATCTTTATTTTATTTATTTCTGCTCTGATCTTTGTCATTTCCTTCCTTGTGCTAACTTTGGGCTTAGTTTGTTTTCTTTTCCTAGTTTATTGACGTGTACAGTTAAGTTGTTTATTTGAAATCTTTCTTTTTCTTAATGTTGGCATTTATTCTAATGAACTTCACTTTCAGAACTGTTTTTGCACCATCCCATAGGTTTTGATATGTTGTGTTTCCATTTTTGTTTGTTTCAAGATATCTTTTTATTTCCCTTTCAATTACTTCTTGACCCATTGGCTGTTCAGTAGTGTGTTGCTAATTTCCACTCATTTGTGAATTTTCCAGTTTCCTCCTGTTATTGATTTCTAGTTTCATACCATTGTGATTAGAAAAGATACTTCATATGATTCCAGTGTTCTTAAATTTGCTAAGACTTGCATTGTGATTTATCATATGAGATTGGTCTGAGTGTACTAGAGAAAAAAATGTGTATTCTGATCCTATTGGATGAAATGTTCTGTATATGTCTGTTAGGTTCATTTGATCTACAATATGGTTCAAATCTAATTTTTCCTTGTTGATTTTCTGTCTGATTGACCTATCCATTATTGAAAGTGGAATATTGAACTCCCCTGCTATTGTTGTATTGTAGTCTATTTCTCCTTTCAGATCTGTTAGTATTTGCTTAATATATTTAGGTATCCCAGTGTTGGGTGCCTATATATTTACAATACAATTGTTATATTTTCTTGATGAATTGACACCTTTATCATTATATAATGACATTTTTGTCTCATTACTGTTTTTGACATAAAGTCTGTTTTGTCTGATATAAATATAGTTATTCCTACTCTCTTTTGGGTTCTCCTTGCATGAAATATTGTTTTCATTCCCTTCACTTTGAGCCTATTTGTATCCCTAAAGCTGAAGTAAGTCTCTTGGAGTCAGCATATAGTACAGTCTTGTTTTTTTTATCCATTCAACGACTCCATGTCTTTTGATTGGAAAATTCAATGCATTTACATATAAAGTAATTATCAATAGGTAAGGACTTACTAATGCTAGCTTTTCATATTTCCTTTATTCCTCTCTTGCTGCATTCTTTGTGAATTGATGATTTTTCCCTAGTAGGGTGCTTTGATTTTCTTCTTTTTATCTTTTATGAATCTATTGTAGGTTTTTACGTTGTGGTTGCAATGAGGCTTACATAAAACTTATTAAAGATATAACAGTCTATTTTATACTGATAACATTTTAACTTGATTTGCATCCAAAAACTTCATTATTTTACTCTCCCTTCTTTTATTTTTTTAAATTAGTTTTTATTGGAGTATAGTTGATTTACAATGTTGTGTTAGTTTCTGCTGTACAGCAAAGTGAATCAGTTATACATATACATATATCCACTCTTTATTAGATTCTTTTCCCATATAGGCCATTATAGAATATTGAGAAGAGTTCCCAGTGCTATACAGTAGGTTCTTATTAGTTATCTATTTTATATAAAGTAGTGTGTATTTGTGGAATGAAAAAAAATGATACAAATGAACTTATTTACAAAACAGAAATAGAGTCACAGTTGTAGCAAACAAACTTATGGTTACCAAAGGGGAAGGGAGGAGGACAAATTGGGAGATTAAGATTGACATATACACTCTTTTATGTTTTTGATGTCATGATTTACATCCTTTTGTACTGTGTATTCATTAACAAAATATTGTAGCTATAGCTATTTTCATACTTTTGCTTTTTAACCTTTACATTATAGTGAAATAGTTAACATAACACTATACTAAGATATTAGAATATTCTGACTCTTACTATATGCTTACTCTTACCAGTGTGTTGTATATTTTTCTATGTTTTCATGTTACTAATTAGTGGATAGTTTAGATACTCTAGCTTTATACTATAGGTTAAGTTAAGGCTAGTGTCAAATTTTTTCTAACAAATCCTTGGCTCAGCAATTTGGCATACCTGCTGGCAAATGGAACTGGTCATTATTACAGAAAGAGTCAATTTTCTGGTCCCATGTAGACAAAGTCAAAGCCAGTTTATTTTGCATAAGTCTCAGTTTTTGAAGAGATATATGAATGGTGTCAGGGGAAATGATACAATATGCTGGATCCATAGTGAGAATGCAATAAATATTTCTTTAAATAAATTGGATTTTAGCCAAAAGTATGCATCATACTCATCAACAGGAAAACAAGCCACAACATTGCTTGGAGCATATGAAAAGTTGCCCTGGCAACTTTCATCTATTTAGTGGTCATATTGATCCTACATCACGTTGATTTCCTACAGAGTTAATTTATCACTTCTTCAGATTGTAATGTCAGCACAGTTGTACATCTTTCTTGTTCTTACCCAAAAATATAATCACAGTCTATATTCCAATAGCTAAAATGCATAAAACCTATCACTCAGTTAAAACTCTGTTCCATTTTGACAATTGTAAGAATCGTTAATAAGTTGGAAAATGCTTGTGCAACATAGTTTAAGGTCATTTTATTTTATAGCATTGTAAAGTAAAAGTACACCACTGATGAAGTTTGATATCTAGGCTTTGAGGATGGAAAGTATCTGTAGACTAGATTAAAGAGATTATATCAGAGATTATAGGACTGGGTTTAGAAGGAAGATTTGAGGATCAACAACTCTTAGGAATCCTAAAAATATGTAGCCCTTCTCCTAATCAAGTCCACTTGGATGTGATTTAAGAATTGCTAACAGCAAGCTGGATGATCTTAGGAAAACCACAACTTTTCTGGGCAACAACTTCAACTGCCAAAGAAGCACAAACCTCAAGATTGTTGTGAGAATGTAATGAGGTACCGTTCTTATCACTGGAAACACACTAGAAACCAAGTATAATAATATGACTAAAGTGGCTGGTAAATAGTTGCTGCCTCAAGCCCCCCTATTTCTTACCTGCACTCTCTGGTCAAGTCCACCTCTTTCTTGAGCCCCTTCCTACCTAATCAGTGTGCATAACCAATAGTTGTTCAACATTTTGATTATTACTTCTTTACAACAAGGTTATATACATAGCACAGACCCAGTGAATGATTGCTAACTAGCTAATAATCCACGTGGAAGTAATTTCAATTGTTAGTTATGACATATAATTATGAAACATTATTTTATATTTTCAAATATATAATCATTTTGAGGCTGTTTTCCCTTAAAAATATATTATGATTAATATAATTTGTTTTCAAATATACATAAGAGACACTAATGAAAAAGTATGGGAACAAAAGTCACACCAGCTAAAATACAGAATTTCAGCCATGTGCTAGATTTGGAGAGTGCCATGGATCTGCCAAAATAGCTTTTCAGAAGCCAGATGTCACTGCTGGGGAAATACTTGCCACTCCTGCTCATTTAATTCTCAAATTACTAATTAGCCTTAGCCCACACAGAACTAAAAGTATTCACTGAGAAAAGATGTCTTGACTTTCAGTTCTACTTAAATTTCACACCTTTTGCTGTTACTCTTGTTGGTGCATCCTTTCTTCCTGGGTTCTTCCCCTCTGCGCCCCTGTCCTCCCTTACTCAGTGTTCATGTGCAGAGTTAATCAAATGTCGCTGTCTCCATTTAGATGTCAGTGGTCACCTCAAATTTAGCAAGTCCGAAACCTACACCTGTCCCAAGCCGTTCCCTCTCTCAGTAAATAACTACTTTTTCATTCCCAGTTTTTATTTATTTGTTATCTATTTTATATATAGTAGTGTGTGTATGTCAATCCCAATTTCCCAATGTTCATTTTTTCCTAAACATTTTTTCCTAAACAATAACACCAAATATGCAATGTCTGGAATAAGCATATGCAACATAAACATTATTAATTTGGAAAATAAATTCTCTTTGTCATTTTTCCTAAGTGAAGATTTGTAAAATTGCCATTTTACCTTGCCAATGAATTCTACAAATCAAAATAAAATTACTTGAAATGGAAAAGTTATTCTGTATTCCTAAGTCAACCAGATTAATTTTGTACTTATTTGCAATTTATAGCAAAATCTGTATTCATTTTTGCCACTCAGTCTACTTGGTACAGTTGCTAAACATTCCTATCAATATTGCAGACTAGATGGAGCACATGATTAATCCAAATACTTAAACATAATTTGCCTGATCTTAGCTAATGTATCTTGTATTGACAAAATCTAAAGTACTTAAGAAATAAGCATACAAAATGTTACTCACCATCTTGTAAACGTCACCCTTATTCAGAGGCAATATTATGTGTGAAATGCTTCCTTGATTTAAATTTCCCAGCATAATTGAGAATGTTTTAATAAATCCTCTATATTAAAAATAATCTGGTTACAACAGGACGAGAAAAATTAGACTCATTTGATAATATTCTCATTTAAATACTTAGCACTGTGCTTGTATTCAATGATTATGTCAAGTAAATCCTCCAAATTGGCAGTAAAAAGGTAATTGCCTGAGAAATAATATAATAAAATACTGAACAACAAATATATGGAGTCTACATTATAACTTCAGAAGAAGTCAATAACAAAAGAATTATAGTGTTTTGTTCTTGATATTTTAGAGTTATCATTTGAGACTGTTTATGCTGCAGCTATGTAAATTGATGGTTTAGTATAAAAAATGCAATGTTAGAGAATTCACTTTTTTTGTCTATTAAAAGCACAGAATAAAATTATAAAATCAGGGCTTCCCTGGCGGCGCAGTGGTTGAGAGTCTGCCTGCCGGTGCAGGGGACACGGGTTCATGCCCCGGTCCGGAAAGATCCCACATGCCGCGGAGCGGCTGGGCCCGTGAGCCATGGCCGCTGAGCCTGCGCGTCCGGACTCCACAACGGGAGAGGCTGCAACAGTGACAGGCCCGCGTAACGCAAAAAAAAAAAAAGAAAAAAAAAATTATAAAATCAAATTCTTCATTACGGATTAATTAAAGAAAAGGCAATCTCCCTAGAAACACATAGATTCAGTACAATTTCCTATATTTTTTCCAACTCTAACCATGTACCTGTTCCTTGATCATTGCTTCTCATGATGAAAGAGACTCAATTCTTATTAACACCTTGAAAGTAGATTTCATTCTCAGCTTTGACTGCCTGGCTAATTTCACTGTACAACTGAAGCTTGGGTCAACAGTATATCCCTGAGAACCTTTCATTTGAACCTTCCAGAGATAATCACATCTCTTTATTGACTCAGTAAATGTTCAATTAATAAAGTATCAACTGCACATTATTTTAAATAAGGTGAACTATTTCTTCACTTGACAGTGAAATCTTTGAAAGTGTGGATCAAGTGTTTATCATCACTGACACCACAGAACCTCAGTTCCTAATGCATAGAGGTGATGCAATACATGTTTCTTGAATTTAGTTAAATAGAATTGAAGTGAGCTTACAAAGCAGGAAACTTGTTTTAATACACTCTAGAAAGCTCCTTAATTTCTATTTATTCATCCTAACAGCAGTGTGCCAAAGATTGTGGGTTTATAACAGTCTTGCAGACTCAAGTGATTGACAGAATAAAAAATTGCAAGGAAAACCTCTCTCAATAAGAACCACTGTCATTCACTCCTCTATCCATTTATAAAGCTTTTGCCAAATACCTAATGTATGCAAGACACACAGCTTATTTCTGGCAATACAAAGACATCCTTTCCCTCAAGGGTCTTCAAACCTAGTAGGATGATTTCAGTCATGTTACAGGAGGGATACTGGATTTCTTCTACCAAACAGTTGTTTTCCCCAGCACCTCATTTCTTACAATCCTGTAGTACAAAATCATAGGAAAAAAGTTAATTAATGAAGACAACACACTGATATGGACCTTAAACACTTAACATAAATGCAGAATCTGAATGTAGAAGCTGACAATTCTCAGTAAGCTTCAAGCTGTCAGTAACCATTGGTTTCCCTTCCACATAAGCTGAATTAGCATACGCTGCCTCTTCTGCTTCTGGATCAGGGCCTCCTAGCCCTGTGGTAGCCAGAACCTGGGCCCCAGTCAGCACCATCTCAACATGAAGCTTTCCCTGGCCCTCCAGTTGGTCTTACAGAAGGAGCAGGACAGTACCCTCAGATTGCTCCCCCCTGACACCAATGACTCCTTACCTTCATGTTGGACACATGGCCTCTGATGCTCTGAGACTCGGAGCAGGCAATGCTGTCACGATTTGGGAGCAGTTTTCCTACAGTTGTCTTTGGTGTGAATTACTGTACACTCACCACTTCTGCTCTCACTCTGTGCATCCACATGTTGGATCACTTGATCTTCTCATTTCCAAGGAACTGCTTTTGAGTATAGACAGAGAAGTGAACAGAATGAGATGTGACCTCTGCTTTTATGAAGTTTACATTCCCTGAACATAGAATACATTTAAGGTCTATGTGCCTTTGTTCATGCTTTTTTCTCTCTTCCCCTTATGATCTTCAAAAGGCTAAACATGAACACTCATTACTTTTAGAAGTGTTTGTGTATGTATGTGTGTGTGTGTGTGTGTGTGTGTGTGTTTGACACTGTGTCCACCTTCCAAACACATACATATACACATACACAGAAGTCCCCCTAATAAAGTATTTTTTTCTTTTTCTACTAAAAAACTTCTTGCTGCATGTAGACGACACTTTCTTTTTCTCTTTACTACCTACAAGACCTAGCACAGTATCTCGAACACCTTCCATGGGCACCTGAGGAGTAATGTATAGATAAATAAATGAGCAAATGATGAGCCCAAGTTTGCAGTCATCCACTTATATGAGAGCAATTAAAAATTGTTTAAAACATGCTACTTTGTGATAGATTACTATTTTCAAATATCGACTGTCTCTGCCTGTGTGATGATTATACTTCCCTAGCCCCTTTACATGAGGCTGAGCCAAACGCCTTGCTTTGTCCAATAAAATGGAGCAGAAGTAATGTTACCCATTCCTCAGCAGAAATGTGAAGAACAGTTGCATAGTTCCCTCATCTCTTTTTTTCCCCTGTGCCCTGAGACAAATATGTCCCAGATGGGGGCTTTGTCTTCAGTCTGACTCTAAGGCGTAGAGGATATGGAACAGTATCTCAGCATGTACAGTGGACAAAGAGTCAACCTTTGCTGTTTTAAGCTATTGAAACTTGGGGTGTTTTTTTATTATTATTATAGTGCAGTTGAGTCTAAGCAAAATGATTAATGGACTATCAAGGACTTGCTTATTTGATGGAGGAATTATCCAGATCTGAGACCCTGAAATCATGTAAAGGAAGAATGTATCATTCCCAGAGAATGAACTGGGCATCAAGCATTCATCACTCTTACATTTATAGTTCTTACGACCACATTGAGGTAGTGATACTAAGTCCAAGCTCATACTGCTTGCCATAGGACAGGCCAATAAAACGAGAGATGAGCTATTGGGACAAGGAATATCAGCTTTATTCAGAAAGACAACAGACCAAGAAAATGGTGGACTAGTGTCCCAAAGAACCGTCTTCCCAGAGTTGTAATTCAGGCTTCGTTTTTCCTGCAAGTGAATGGGGTGTGGTTGGTTGTTGTAAACTTCTTCGTGCTGCGTTGATTTCTTTGTTCTTACAGCCATCCACATAAGTCTGGTCAAGATGTTCCTATAAACCTCCAACAAATCAAATGTTATTCTCTGTTCCACAGCTGTTTAATGGAAAAGTGTTATACCTTTAAAGGTCAGAGCCCTGAGAATAGTCTCTCCTGTGTATTTCAGGCTCTAGGCAACATTCTTTTACAAAAGGTGAAGAGCCAGCATGACTAAGCACAGGCAACAGGGCATAAAGATTAGAGTTCAAGGACTAGATCCAATAGAGAGTCAGTTTGTTCTTCTCTGTTTCAGTAGAATTTATAGTTGAGAAAGGAGGCAAAATTAATAAAATTACATTGGTTGAGCTTTTACTACCTTCCTTCGCTATATAAGGTTTTAATTCTTACAATTGTTCTAGAGGTGGTGACTTAACATAAATACAAAGACCTTATTACTTGGCTTTTCATTCTGTATGTTTGTGAGGTATGTGTGTTTGTGTGTGCATGTGTGCAGGCAGGGCAAGGGTAAGTGATTGTGGGGGAGGCATACAACCATGGCTCTTTGTACCCATAACACCTTTGGGTTTTGTAGAGTGGTTCAAGTTCCTATTCTGTAGCGTATTTTCTTATTTGCAAAATAGGAAATGATGCTTCCTACATCATAATACAATTATGAAAATAAATATCAAATACTACATGCAACAATCCTTTGAAGGTACAATTTCTTCTATCTATGTTAGAGTCCTCTGCTATTATTAGCAGGGGAGAAGGAGACTCTCACTTCTGACTTTTCCTAATGAGTCAGCAGAGCACAGATGGAAAAAGGCAAACATTTTTACATGCACATGTCCCTGGTGGAGTAAGAGAGAAAAGTAAATATAATTTAAATTTAAAACTAGTTCCAAGTGCCTATAATTTCCCACTATCAAATAGATAGGAAAAGATTCATGAACGCTTTTTTTATTAAAAGAAAAAAGGGAAATCAGAAAGCAAATAAAAATGTAGCATTTGACGGCAAGCTAGCTGAAGCTATCTCACTTGGAATTGATATTGTGCAGAATTGCAAAATATCTTGGAGGTTCACAGACCAGTATCATCACTGGACAGTGTGGCAAACTGAGGCACGAAGAGAGGAACATGTCTTGCCTGAGATGATTCTAGTACTTAGGTCACCTAAGATGGTTTAACAAATTTCAGGACGTCAGAGTTTGGATGAGTTGAAATTTTGCCCTCAAATAAAATAGTGTTGAGTAAATTTTATTTTTCTGTCCCTAAGTGTAATGCAGATAGTGGTTAGCACTCATCTGGGTTCTGTGCTACTTGAAATCTACACCTTAAAATTCATGTCTTTTATTTGCTTTAACATTTGCCCAGTTCATATTCTAATTTATTCTATCCTGAAGGGAACTGAATTCTGATAAGCAAATGGCATGGTATCAGGAGGCAAAAGGAATCTGTAGGAGGATAATTCCCTTTTGTTTACTTATTATAAGCCTATTCTTCAAATCTTGATTACATTAAATGAATGGTCTAACTTTAGAGCTTAGAGGGCAAAATCATTGTATGCCAACACAGCTAAACAGAGACTAAAGTTTTAATGAGCATTAAGCAGGTTCCTCTGAGTTAAGAACTATGAAAAGGATTCATGAGTGCTTTAAGTGAACAATGTTTGCATTGATTAAAGGGAAGATTCAGATGCCTGAATCCTTTTGAATTTTATGAAGTGTTTGGAGCATCAAGAAGAAATATTAGACTGCAGCTAAAAAATACCACTATTTGCAAAAGTTCAAATATTGTTAATTGATGTCTCTTTAAGAAAGCAATTTTAATAATAACAAATATAATAGGAAGCATAAGTGAGCATTCATTAATAGTTTAGTGTAAATTCATCTACTCTGCTAAAATAAAACCTCAACATTGGCTTTTTGAAGGTAACTGAGCACAGGGCCTTTTAAGAAAGGCAGGTCTCGATCAGATACCAGGATGGAGGCCATTGCAAATGCCAGGACATAGGAGGGGACCATAAAAGAGAAGTTGGGAGGGGACCAAAGAAAAACTTCAAAGATTTGCATAATCCCTGTCTACATGAGGAAAGTTATATAAAGATAAATTAAACACAAAACATTCACGTATGCAATCTGCATTTTACCTTCAAAACAAGACTAGCCAAGAAAGACATACTTGTATCATTTCAAAAACCAAGAAAATGACCAAAATTATGAAAAAAAAAAAAGAGAAAATAATCAAACAGGAATCTGGGACTATTTTGGAGCTTTCTTGGTTGGATATAGGATCACTCATTCTTTTACAAATATTTATTGATCTACTCTAAATATAAAACACCCATGGGTCACACTCTCAAGAACCCCCAATATAAAATGATGGTGAGACAAATATTTGATAAGAGCCATAAAGAATGCTTCATGAATTCAGAGGAGATGGAGAACCTTCTATATGGATAAATTGGGGATACTGCGTGACAACAAAGAAGGCATCGAAGAGGCACTGTGGGGTATATTTTAAGTATACAGGCTATGGAAGCATAGTTCTGTAAGTCAGCTACTGGCTCTGTGACTCACTACTGATTCACCCTTGGGCAAGTTGAATTAGTTAATACCTGGAAAGCCCTTAGAAATGTGCCAAGTATTTTTCTCTTTCATCGGGGAAAGCTTCTACCAGTCTGAGAAGTTGATGAAGGTTATAGAAAAACAGGGAGAGAATGAGCAGTGAAGGCAGTTTGCATGAAGATGCCCTGAGCAGAGTCACAAGACAGAACTGAGCAGGAGAAGAAGCTGAGAAGCAAGGCCAGCCTGTGGTCTCTGAACCCCTACAGCATGTATCTGCTTCTCTTTTATGGGACAGATCCCTTGCTTCACATCACACCAGTTTATGGACATGGCATGGCTCCACGCAGCTGGCACCTGGGAAAAAGTGGTTAAATGCTCACTGATTTCATGGATGGATGCTGGTCAAATAATGTAATAAAGCACAGGCATGCCTTGCACAACCTCCAAAGCTGAGACCTGGACTCTCTCTTGGGCTTTATGTCCTACTTTTCTTCCATGTTCATCTTGGATTTCAATCCTCTGCACAGTTTTATTCTCCCTGCTTGTTGCTCTCTCATGCCATAGTCAGTTCATCTCTTTACTTTCTTCCAAATCTATTCTTAGGTGTAAATACACTTTCTTTCTTACCAGATTATAAGCTTATCCTCAGATATTTGGTGAAACCCGTTTTCTCCAGAAGCATCCTCCCAAGACCACATTTCATGCTCATCTTCCTTCAGTCGCATATCTTCAGGATAAATTTTTATATAACATGAGCATCAATAAATATATCTAGTTATATCATTATTTGTGACTTATATGATCCCTGTACATGTGATTGGCCTCCTTGAAGGGTTATGTGTGAATTTCCTTTCAGGACCTCTCTAGTAGTGATACCAGGTCAGCTTGGTTTCAGAGATAAATGTGAAATATCTAATTATCTGTTTCCTCAGTAATGTTGCTGGATACTGCACAGAGAGACCAGTAGTAACATTTTAGGATCTAATTTCAAATTTCGGTAACAGCTCAATATATAAGAGATCTAAGAGGAGACTGGAGTTTAGCTACCTTCAATGATGATTCAGATGAGACCCATGCCATTAAGTATGTACCAAGAGGATGAATTTTGCTTTCAGACACCATAGATACTGTCCCCAAAATCACAAACACACGAGTCCACTGTGTGGTGCCAGGGGCCCAGAAAGCCTCAGTAGAATGTGAGTTATCTTTTGGAGTGCCAAAGAGTTGCGACAAGCTATTATTTCTCTCACTAAAATCAAAACAGATTTGTCATTATAATGTATAACGCAAAATGTATATCATTTAAAAATTTTAACCTGAAACTTAGAGTCTGTAGCTTCCAGCAGCTGTTTTGGGCAACTACCCCATGTGCTCTGCAGTAATTTGTTCCCCTTCAATGGGGAAAAAAAGAGTTGAGAAGAACCCCATGGAGACACCTCTACCATACAGAGAATGTATTGAATCTCCAGATGGACCACTTCCCTTCGTGTGACTGGCACCACCAGGAGGTGCCTTTACAATGCCTGAAAGAAAATTTCTTTCCCTAAAGAGAATTTCTGAGGGAAGAACCTTCAAGATAAAATACACTGTGTCCTGCCTTGCCATTGTAATTAGTCAAACTGTTTTGTTTAATTAGAGTAAATGTGTTCGGAATGCTATAATTACTTGTTAGAGAGAAAAACATTTGCTCTAATTAGATATTCATTAGAAATTCAAAAATCACTTAATATTAGCAATTAAAACTGGAACTGTACTTTGAGATTGAATTTCCCACATCAGTAAACTACACAGCCCAACACGCACTGGTTCTGCATTTTGCTTAACTGACAGCAATTCTGGGGGGCACAGAAGGAAAGAGAAAATAGCAGACTTAATTGGAAAACTCGTGGTGGGGTGACCAAGATCTGGAACAGCCTTCAGAAGTAACTGATGCAGAGGGCTGGGTGAAAATCCGGTGAACCATTTGTTTAGAACAGAGCTCAGAGAAGGGCGGGGCAGGAATGAAGTCAGAGGGAGGAGAGGAAGAAAGCAAGTTATTCATCCAGCAAATAACTGGGCCCTTTCAATGTGCAGAGCAGCCCGTGTTCATACGGAGAACAGACTTCTGAGGAAATCAAGGATTAGTGAAAAACAACAGCAAACAACATGGTAGTTAAAGCTTAGGAAAAAAAATCACAGTACAGTGTTATAAATTGCACTGGGAAAAATGATAAAATGTCACATAAATGATAGAGTATGAGGCTTAACATCTGTGTCAAAGAAACAACAATCCCTCAGGCAGGAATTAATCAGGCAGCTTTGTCCAATGCATAGGGTGTTTGTTTTTTCCTTTATTTGACTGAGAGAAGGGAAGGGTGTTGCATTCCTAAGTAAGAACACAGGGTCATGGATATAAAACATTTTTAAAACATGTATTTTGATTTGCATTAAGAATGCAATTTTGTAAAAAGTTTTGCCAGATGGTTTCTTGCTACCTTGTTTGAAAAAAAATGTTTGGATTATTTTTTGAAGTGCCATTGAAGCTGTTTTCCTAGATGAAACAAAACAGTAGCAAAGTCTAAATCAAGGTCAAGGCTATGGTGTTTGGACAGAAGCTGCTCATACATCTCTTTTTAAAGACTTCAACTTCCCTTTTAATTTTTTCTCTTCCTTTCTATAAAATCTTCCAAAATTGTATGTTTCAATCCCTGGAGTAAAGTTAGAATATTTTGGTTTTCTTTTAAAGCTATTCCAATCTTCAGTGACAATTGCCACTCAGGAAACAGTGTGTGTTTTTTCACTTTAGACAGTTGCCACTTCGTTCATAAACAGGGTGCTATTGTTCTATTTTCTGATTCATCCCTATCCATGTCATCAATCTTGGCAAAGGAAGGCTATATCTACATGTACATTGTTTTGACTGAGCTGAGGGGCTATTACCTGCTTGCTGATAACTTGTTAAATAACTAGCTGTCAAAATGATCACGCTGGCTGGGTGTTAAAGCACAGCAAGAGTGGCTGAGAGAGACTGTATTTTACTGCTGGATAAGGACTCTGGCAACAATGGAACCATGGGTTCTATGGAGGTTTGTCCTTCCCTGGAGGTCCTGGCTTAAGCACCACTTATTTCGTGGTTCAATTTCCTCATTAATTAAATGAGCGTAACAGTGTTTGTGATTGGTCTTGGTTTTGGAAAAAAAAAATTTAGGAAATATTTGTGTATGCATGTTCATAGCAGCATTATTCACCATAGCCAAAATGCAGAAGCATTGCAAATGTCAACAGACAGATGAATGGACAAGCAAAATGTTTCACATACATAAGCAATGGAAAAGTCTCAGTTTTGGAAAATTGCTTTGCGCACACACTCACTTATTTGCTCTTTTAATGAACACTTTTCCATCCACTTCCCACATTGCAGATTCTGTGCCTGCTTCAAGGCACTCACCATTCAGTGGCAAGAGAGACTGGCTCCTTCTTCTCTGCCCCCATCGTAGGCTATACATGCTCTGCTCATCCCCCAAATGCCTGGAGGTCTCAGGATCTCTCTTCAGTCCTATCTTCTTAAGTTTCCTTCCTCAGCCATTTCCATATAGCAGATTACCACCTCAATACTATGACTCTAAAATGTGTCTCCACTCCTAGGCTCTTTTATGGATCCAGCTGTCTCAAGAACATCACTGCATGTATATTTCTCAGACACCTAAAATCTAACAGGTCAGGCCTCTTCTTGCCTTTCCCTTTGAACCTGTGCGTCATCTGTTGGTTCCTGCTTCAGTGAGTAGCTCCTCCACCCAGGCCATTGTCTATGACTCATCTTACGTCAATAGCCTTAACGCTTTTCTCAGCCTCAGGAAGCTGAATGAATGAATCCCTATGAAAATTTTTATCATAGTCCCTTTTTATGCCTCAAATCCACTTGCTTGTTTCCTCCTCACTATTGACTTCTTTGTTTAGAATACATAATTGCTCAATCTCAGGCAACCTAAAATTTATCTTTGAACGTAAGCAGCTTCAAATATAAAGAGGTTTCTTTTTAAAAAATATGTTTCCATATTCACTTTATCTATGTTTTCTTTAATATGTTTGTATTTATTTTTTATTTGGTTGTGCTGGGTCTTAGTAGCAGCAGGCAGGCTCCTTAGTTGTGGCATTCATGTGTGATCTAGTTCC
The DNA here is from genome assembly GCF_951394435.1 of Stenella coeruleoalba. Taxonomy (NCBI): domain Eukaryota; kingdom Metazoa; phylum Chordata; class Mammalia; order Artiodactyla; family Delphinidae; genus Stenella; species Stenella coeruleoalba. The sequence goes on from NC_137151.1 coordinate 10,870,015, forward strand.
CTGATCAGAGATCGAACCTGGGCCCCCTGCATTGAGAGCATGGAGTCTTAACCACTGTTAAGACTTAACCACTTGCCACCAGGGAAGTCCTATAAAGAGGTCCTTGCAGCTTGTTTCCCTCCAATCCATTATCTCCTCTGCAGACAGTAAGCTTTCTCATGTGTTTAAAATAATAATACTTACATTATATTTATAAACATAATATTTGATATTCATGAACACCTTAAGTCTCTCACAAGCAAATTTCAAGTCAAAAGATAAATAAATCCAAATTGCAAAATTTCTAGAAAAAGAATGATAATGAGAACACTATATTTCAGAACCAAAATGAAGCAAAATAAATGCTCAGAGGAAATATTATTTTATTTTATTTATTTATTTTTGTGGTACGCGGGTCTCTCACTGTCGTGGCCTCTCCCACCACGGAGCACAGGCTCCTGACGTGCAGGCTTAGCGGCAATGGCCCACGGGCCCAGCCGCTCCGCAGCACGTGGGATCCTCCCGGACCGGGGCACAAACCCACGTCCCCTGCATCGGCAGGCAGACTCTCAACCACTGCGCCACCAAGGAAGCCCGGAAATATTATTTTAAATACTCATATAAATAGACAAGAAATAATGAAAGTGAATGAATTAAGCATCTCATTGAAATTTAGGAAAAAAAGTTGGAATATAACAGCAAAATTAAACTGAAGAAAATAAGAAATAATTGAAGATAAAATACAAATTAATCATTTAGGGAAAAGCTGATAAGAAAACTGCTAATAAATAAGTAACTTACTTTTGTAGCAATATAAAATTAATAAAGAATAACTTTCCTGATAAAAAGATAAAACACAAAATAAAGACATAATCACTGAAACAGGAAGAGCAGGATAAAAAACATAGGAGACTTCTTTTTTGCAAACTCAAAGCAAATAAATAGAAACTGGATAAAATGGATACAATTTTAACAAACTATCATTTATCTACATGTCTTCATGAGAGAAGAAACTAAATAGATTGATTTACACCAAAGTAAGTAATCAAATACATACAGCAAGTGGAAAGCTTTGACAACAGTATATTGATAAAAGAATGTCAAAAACATATGGTTTCAGAGAAGAATTACACCAAAAAACATATCACTTTAATAATATTTAAACTATTCCAGATTTAGGGGTAAAAGGGTCATCACTAAATTATTTTACTGAAGAAAATATAATATTGATTCAAAATATAAAGATGATAACACAAAAAGAAAACCTATAGAATAATTTATTTTATGAAACTCTATTTCAAGAATTCAAGGATGGTTCACTATCAAGAAATATGTTAATACAATTGATAACATAGTTTCATTTAATTATAGAAATTATATAAACCTCTCCATAGAAACAGAATTTTGACAACTTTCAACTTTATTCTTGAGAAATAACCCACAACTGTAATATGATAGAAATTGAGGGTTAACTATTTAAACATGTTGTGTACACACACACACACACACACACACACACACACACACACACACACATCTCAAATCCGGCTTAATGAAAGGACAGACCCTAGTTACTTTATCACTTTTTAAAGTCAGGAACAAGACAGAGATGCCCACTCTCTCCTAACTCCTAAATTTATTATTTAACTTTTAACTGGAGGCATTATCAGACTGACAAACAAAAGATATTAGAGAATTAAAAGTGGTATGGAGAAGGTTAAACTAGACCCACCCACATCCACACCCACAGCCCCTACACACACTATCTGTAGAGTATGTGACTGTAAAACAGGAAAACCCTGAAGACTCAACAAGGAAAAAAACTACTAAACACAGTAAATTAACTCAATGGATAGCAGGTTATAGAGTTAATATCCAACGGTCAGTAGCCTTCATATGTATACATAACTAATAATATATAATAGAAGAAAAGACTTAACCTCTACACACAGAAACTTTAAAAACAACAACAAAACTTCTAAGGACACAAAAGTAGACCTGATGAATAGAAATATATAACATGTTCTTAACAGAGTGACTCAGTCTCATAAAGATGTCAATTCTAGATAATTTATAAATTAACGCTGTCAGTGAAAATACCAAGATTTATTTCCAGAATTTTATGTTAATTCTAAATCCTATATAAAACTTGAACAAGTAAGTAAGGCTTTAATAGCACTGGTAGTAAAAAGGCAACAAGGAAATTAGTTTAAGAGATATTAATATACTATAAAGATTCAACAATTTTAAAATGTAGTACTGGCAAATGAATAGAAAATCAAAGCAAGGAAACAAGATAGAAAGTTCAGAAATAGACCCAAATATTTATGAAAATTTTATATATAACATATGAGGTATCTCAAGCCCAAATAGAATACTAGATGTAAACAAACAATTTTATGTAAGGTCTTGAAAACCCATGTAAAGATAAATGAGGAACGGGGAAAACATTGTTATCTTATTCAGAGCAACATTTTTGCAATAGCAAAAATCGGAAATCATGCAAGTGATCAATCCGGACTAGATTCAACTGTATCCACAGAGTAGACTCCTAAGCAGTTGGAAATTAATGAACCTGTACAGGCAGATGTCCAGAATATATTGTTAATTGAACAAAGGAAGGGTAAGAGATGTGTGCATATTTTGTTACCTTTTGAGTAAGCAAGAAATCCTGGAAGGCTACACTACACTTTTTACTGCTGGGCTTTGCACATGCCAATCCTCTGTCTTGGTGAGTTTTTCCTCCTTTGTCTCCAGATCATTCCTACTCATTCTTCAGGTCTCCCTTACTATGTATCTCTGGAAAATGTTATAGTCTCTGTGGCCCGGTAATTTGTTGGAACTCTTCCCCTGTGCTCATCTCAACTCAAGCTTCGTTTATCTTTATCAAAAAAAATACTATATTTGTCTATTTGTTTACTCCTTAAATTCATCAAATAAATGACTATAGTTTGGTCTCTGTTTTATTTCTTTCATCCACCAAATTGCATGAACAAAAGACTGAATAAATTCAATGAAAGAATTGCCACACTATTAGTGACACAATATAAATTCAGTGTGATCATAGGAAAAGCTACATCTTAGCTTTCTTGCAGGAGGGCAGCGAAGGTATCCACAAAGGGTTTACTTCATGGTGTCCTCTCCCCTTACCATCTACCTCATCCTTCCCTACAGAATAGCTCTCCACATGCTTTTTGTTTCATCTTCTTTAAAGAGACCTAGTCTTATTAAAGAGATATGAGTTGAGTGTACATTTGGGGAAGGAATTTTAAGTCTGTCAAGTATTTTAAGTATTTTATTTTAAGTATTTTAAGTATTTTAAGTATTTTAAGTATTTTAAGTATTTTAAGTATTTTAAGTCTGTCAAGATTTGTATGTAAGATGAGTTCATGCCTCTTCCTAAAAAATGAAATACAGTATATTCATTCAAGGTGAGAAAGTGATGGTCATTGATCAGGCCCACGCTACATTCCAGGGACTTTACCAGGTCTTTGGCCTAAGTTGTCTCTCCAAATAAGAAGGCAGTGTGCCATAATGAAAAGAGAAAGGGTTTTCTAGTCACAGTGATAAGCTGGTGGACATGTGAAAAAAAATATTTTTCTTTTACTCTTTAAACTGACACATCACCATTATGGTTTACTTCAAAGCAAATACATTTTCTTGCTCCTTCACTTGACTCACCTACAACTTGTGAGTGTCTCCAACTACTGCAAAATCTCAGTAGCCATGAGATGAGAAAAATGGTGCTATTTATTGGGAACAAAAATAATTTAATCTTTGATATTATCTGATTTTCTTCCCCTGGGTGTCCTGGGGAACTAAACTAGTCCCCAAGGCATCATTCAGAAATGTGTAAAAGTGTATCCTCAGGAAAATGATCTTAACAGTGCTTCCAGGTTGGTGGCAGTGACACAAGTAGTCATATTAGTGTGCGATGTCTAATTTTTCCCCACCTTACAAAAATAGATAAATAAAAACCCTTCCTTTTTACACCACATGGTACAACTCTGTATACCCTTGGTTAATGTTCTGACACAAAGTTTGTTCTAGCACTACCTCACCACATTTTCAGGTTTTTTAAATTGTTTTTAAGAAGTGTTGGGCTTCTCTGGTGGTACAGTGGTTGAGAGTCCGCCTGCCGATGCAGGGGACACGGGTTCATGCCCTGGACTGGGAAGATCCCACATGCAATGGAGTGGCTAGGCCCATGAGCCATGGCCACTGAGCCAGCACGTCCGGAGCCTGTGCTCTGCAACGGGAGAGGCCACAACAGTGAGAGGCCCGCGTACCGCAAAAAAAAAAAAAAAGTCTTTTATCCAGTTTTTTATGGTAATTTTTGGCAGGAGGTTTGCTCTTAGTGACACAACCCAACATTTGCAGAGAAAGAAGATGTCTGTGCTAGCATCCTTGGAACACATTGCTACTCTTGCATTATCAGATTCAGCTCTTCCTTAATTCCAGGAAAAAAAGAAGTTATCATTTTATATCTTTGAATACAGCTTTGTTCCATTTCTTGAAATCTTTAATTCAGGGACAATAATTGTGAGTATGGGCTAGGTTTTGTCCTCCGTATCACTTACAGTCTCTTTCAATGTTTTGATCTAATTTTGCTTGCAATAAAAATTAACATCTATCAGTGTTGTTATTATTGTTGTTTGTTTGATTGTGTGAATTTGCTCATGTTTATGATGACTAGAATCCTTTTACAATTCATCTGAGACCTGGTTTTCTTCTCCAATGAGCGAAAACTTGAGAAATCTGAAGACTGTAGCTATTGACTGAAGATGGCAGAAGAGATAAGGGGCTGTATTAGGACCAGCATTCATTTCCACAAAGAGCAGTGAAAAGCATGAACTTGATTTGAGGCATGTGGGAAAGATCCAGTTGGATGCAACTCTAAAGGGACTTTTCTTGACAAGTTGCCCTGGGGGGGGGGGGGCGGGGTGTTGAGGAAGTAGGGGACGGGGCTGCCTCAGAATGGACTGGGCAGAGGTGGGTTGTAGAATTATTGTGTAACCCTCTAAGAAAAGTCATCACCACATCACAAGACTCACAACAGAAATTTTCCAGCATGGGATCACTGAGAAAGTCACGGAAGGACCTGGTGAGAGTGAAGCCACCTCCAGACAACCACATAGCCAAGAGTCCAGGCCACTATCATGGCGAACACGTCACAAAGACTGTGTTCTTCCCTTCAGCCTCTTCTCACCTCCCTGAGGACTCAGACAGGAACTACATACAAAGTGACAGCGACAGGATGTAAAAGAATTAGAATTTAAATCCAGGTCATCTCAAATCTCGGCCCATGAAGAGTCCCTTAATAATGTCACATAAACCTCTGTACATCCAATCTCTCCTCTTATGTGTGGCCATGGTCATCATCTATGGCTCCTTCCTAAGAAGATGGAGAAATGATGAAAAACAGGGAGACCTCAAATTTCAAGAAAGTGTGGGAAGCCTTGCCCATTGCATACTGGACTTAGTTGCCCATCTGTCCCTGCAACGAGAAGGTAAGCCTCGGAAGGACAGGAGCAGGATCCTATTATCTTTGAATTTCAGATCCTACCAGATGGTTTGACATATGAGAGGCACTAACTTCACGTTGAAATAAATTTCTTTAAAGTAAGTTTTCTGCCTAAACTGAGGCAACACTGCATGATCTGTCTCTCTCATTCAGAAGGGCTGAATGGATTCAGCATTTTGAAATAAAGAAAATAGCATATTTGAATGATCTAAAACCCCTATACTTCCACCACTAAGTTACCAAAAAGGCAAAAAGGAAGAACGAGATCCATGGCACATGAGTAGCCAGCAATAGTTTCCCTGGCCTGTGTCTAAGACATTTGGTGTCTTTGAAGGAAGCATCAGATTTTATCTTGTGTTATATCTTGCTCTGAATGGAAGAGAAATTCCAATTTTAAAAATGAGTTGGGTTGAAGTTCAATCCCCAAAGAGTGAAGGAAAAATAAAATAAAATTATTTGAAGCACTCTCCATGAGACAGTTTTTCTTCTCAGACTTCTAAACTCATTTCTCACAGCACAATTTCAAAGAGTGAAACAGGGATTTGTGTAGTTTTCCCTTCTCCTTGAATTATCTGGGAATTACCCTCTGCAATCTCTACTCTGGGCCTTGAACTCATCAGCGTTCCGAAGGTGCTACAAGTCATTCACGCTGTTGTCTCCTGGCAAATATAAAACAGCTCAGGTGTCCGGTAGCTGTTATCAGTTCTGACTGCTGAGGCTGCACCGCTACGGGAAAAGGGAGCCTACTCTCTGCCAGAGATAAATAAATGGTCCAACTCAAGATACCACTTGCATAGCTTCCAGAGAGAACTACTAATAGGGGAATGATTTGCCAAATCAGAAAGGTACTTCCTGCCCTCAATTCTCTCTACCTCTAGCCTTTAAGGTGGTAGATCAGTACTTAGGGGAAGCACCCAGGCTGGGTGATGAGCAGAGCTGAGTTTGGTTGTGCTCTGCCATTTACTAGCTGTGTAATCTTGGGCAAAGTCCTTAACCCTTGAATGTGTGTTTCTTTAACTGGAAAATAGAAGAAATTTATAGCTATTTCAAATAGGTTTGTTGTGAAAATTAAATCAATCACTGTTTGGAAGACTCTACCTCAGAGAAGTAATCCATCAGGCTAGAGCATCTCCCTTTGACAATGTACCTAAGCCTTCATGAATGATAATTTGTTTAGGTCAACATCCGTGCAGTTTTTAGACTCCTCGTTTACAATTCAAATTCTTCTAGGTGGAAAAACACTTGAAGTCAGGGAGCATCCATACGTTTGAATTATATCTCAAATTTCACAAATCTGTATGTGGGGAAAACTTTTAGTGCCTGGTGAATTAAGAGGGTTTGTATTCTCATGCAGTATACCATTCAAAAGCAAAATGTGAGTCAAAGACATCTGATTTCATTATAAAAAATATTTTTTTCCTTTACCAATGGGTGGAGGGGGTCAAAACTTCCAGTTATAAAGCAAATAATTCATAGGGATGTAGAGCATGGTGACTATAGTTAATAACACTGTATTGTGTATTTGAAAGGTGCTAAGAGAGTAGGTCTTAAAAGTTCACATCACAAGAAAAAAAACTCTGTTAACTATGTCTGGTGACAGATGAACTGGATTTATTGTGGTGAACATTTCAAAATACATACCAATATCGAAAGATTATGTTGTACACCTGAAGTGTACAACATATAATAGTATATGTCAATTATATCTCAAAAACACCCCTATAGTGCGCTTTAATGAAATCCATGCTCTTACTCTGGACTTTAACACTCTATCTGTGGGCTTCCCTGGTGGCGCAGTGGTTGAGAATCTGCCTGCCAATGAAGGGAACATGGGTTCGAGCCCTGGTTTGGGAAGATCCCACATGCCGTGGAGCAACTAGGCCTATGAGCCACAACTACTGAACCTGCGCGTCTGGAGACTGTGCTCCGCAACAAGAGAGGCCGCAACAGTGAGAGGCCCGCACACCGTGATGAAGAGTGGCCCCCGCTTGCCGTAACTACAGAAAGCCCTCACACAGAAATAAAGACCCAATACAGAAAAAAAAAAAAAAAAAAGACTCTACCTGGCTCCAGGTGCTATCAGCCAGCATCTTATCCTAGTCTGTCACATTTTACAACGTGAGAACTGCTGTGCCCTATTTCTAGAATGCTCTGTCCCCAAATCTTCATATAATTGCCTCATTCTCAGCATTTAATACTCACTTCAAATACCTACTTTTTGATGACAGCTTCTCAAAACATCCAATATAAACTAATGTTGTCACTTTAACAGGGTTTATTTTCATTACAGCACTTTTGACTACCTGACATTTTCTTGCTATTTTATTTATTTGTGTAGTCTATTGATTTTTTCTACTCTTATAAAAATAGGCACACTACAAGTAACAATATGTAAGTTTTCCAAAAAGTTAGATATTTTATCATTGTCTCCAAATTTCCACAAACTAATAAAATCTTTAAATCTATAGAAATACATTTGCTAAACTTACATTTTAGGAATGTTGAATTTTTGAAGTATGACTATACTCAAATGATAATAAAACTAACAGCCTACAGATTTTAAAACATCAAAATCAGCTCTCCCTAATTTTCTTCACAGGTATGATACAAAAACAATACGGAGAAGGAAAGGCAATAGCAGAACACTACTTTTTCTTGAAACTGTAAACCACAAGGTATGTAATGTACTGGAGAACAAAACAAAAAGTGCTGTCATGGCTTCCCAGGTGGTACAAAGTCTGGGGATATGCTGAAGAGCAACACTTAGAAGCTCATTTTGAAAAATGGGAATGAAAGCTTTCATAGAGCTATTTTGGCACCAGGAATAAGTGCAGGAGATGGGGACATAGGAGGCAGTGTAGAACCAAGTGATACTTATAAGAGGTAGCCTTTGGGTAAAGGGTGCAGTGGGCAGTGAGAAACACAATGAATTATGCAGAGTCTTCCAGCTGCTCTGCTCAGCTAACTAATGGCTCACTTACACAGAAAACTTAAACCTATTAGCCTGGACCCTGGTATTGGATTTTCATATGTACCTCCTGCAAATGTGGTTCAGAATATCTCATCTGATTCAAGATGAATGATAATAATAAAAATAAGTACTGGATTTAGAAAAAGACATTACAATTTACACACATATGTATAGACATTTGCCAGAAAAGAAAAACAAAAAAAATGCTGCCATGAAGTGGATGAAAACTGTTGCCATGACTATAAAATAAAAGGAAAAAAATCACAAAACTTTAGTGAAGTACTCTCCTAGAAAAAATAAGGACTCAAATCTTACAAAAAACATTGAAGGAGGAAAATTGTGGAACAAAAGGACATGAGTAGCAGAACTAAGAAAACAAAACAAAACAAAGCTAAATTAAACTAAAAAAGTGAAATGAAAAAGTAAAACGAGTACACAAATAAAGATAACTTTGGATGTAGTATATGGGGGAATGAATTTTACAATATTACAGAAAAAAGAAGGCTTCTGTATAAAGCACAGGATTAAGAAAAATAAGCAAAGGGTTAAAAGAGTTTAAAAGTAACTGAAATTATAATACATTGTGGAATTGAAATAATAATAATACCTATAGAAGACAGATTCTTATAATAGCTGCTTCTGAAGAAAACTACTTGTTTCTGAAGAGGACAAAAGAAACAGAAAAAAATGAAGGTATCATTTAATATTTTTCCAAGATACAAAAGAAAACTTGATTTTAAATATTAAGAATGCATTGAGTTCTGGGAAAAATTGACAGAATGATTAACCCTGAAACATACCCTAATAAATTACCGAACTATAAATTAAATAAGGAATGTTTTAAGCTAGCATTTCTAGCAATGGTAGAAAACAGTAGAGCCATTCCTAATTCTTATATGAACAAAAATGTCCCAAGAATTTTATACGAGTTATAAAGGGATTTAGGAATGAAGGCAATTGACACACATCATTTAGAATTCCCAAGAACAGAATAAAGATTTCCAATGGGGCCTTTTTAAGGGAATTACGTTGGAATGAACTTGAGCCAGACAAAAGATGGATGGAGAAATGATACTGAAGGGTTAGTGCTGAGCGTTGATACTATTCACTATAGAACAAAGACTAAAACAAATGTGGAATTATGACTTTAATATAAAATTTGAACGCTAAAAACTCTAGTGTCATAGAAATTATATAACTAACAGAAGTTGATGAGGGAGAGAAGGTATGCAGTTGTGTAAGTATGAAATTTCCTCATGTTTTATAAACAGGTCAAAAACTTACTTGAAGGACAAAAAATAATTGAGAATATTTAAAGGCATAAACCTTAACACACACACACACACACACACACACACACACACACACACACACAACACTGTAATCATCTAAAATTTGGAGATGAAGAAAGTGAGTGGCAGAAACCAAGTGGACACATTTTTTTTTATTTATGGAAAGAAAACATAGAAAATGTTTAATGAAAGAGATATAAATACAATGCATATAAGATCATTGTTATTACATCAGCAACTAGCTACAAAACATAAAGATATAAAGAAGAAACCACAGCGAGATGGATAGTAGGGTCAGTTATACGGTATAACCAGGACCCACACCACTGAGTAGGGGACCCACAGTAAGGAGGATAATCACAATTGTAGAGGTTCCCCTTAAGGAGTGAGGGGTCTGAGCCAGCCCAGGGATCTTGCCCCAGGATCATTCATGTTCTAAGAAGACATGGTTTCCATTAGCACCACAGTTATTTCTCCAGGTTCTTCAGTTGCAAGTAAATACAATTACACAAGCAAGAAATAATACATTTGAAAAAAATGAAACAAAACAGCAGCAAAATCAGAGTTTTAACCTTATACGTGGAACATCTCTGAGATTCAATTGAAAAAACTCATTTAAATGTTCAAATGATCAAAAAAACTCAGAACCATTGTTTGTAAATTTAATATATAGAAATAAATATTTTCTTACTAACTGGTTGGAAGAAATAATGGAAGAAATAAAACACACACATCAGGTTTAACAGTAAGAAGAAGTGATGGGGAACTGGACCTAACTTACTAGACACCAGGTCTACGTTGAAGTTAGGTCTATATTGAAAATGATAATGAGTGGCATAAAACCAAAAATACAAAGACTTCAACAAATAGGAAGTCTTACATTATTTAAAGAAAAATAACCATTTAAATGATCTTTGCTAACATATAAATTTAATGCTAATTTGACAAAATTACCAACTTTTTTTTTTTTTTTTCAGTATGCAAGCCTCTCCCTGTTGAGACCTCTCCCATTGCGGAGCACAGGCTCCGGACGTGCAGGCTCAGTGACCATGGCTGATGGGCCTAGCCGCTCTGCGGCAAATGGGATCTTCCCGGACCGGGGCATGAAGCCGCGTCCCCTGCATCGACAGGCGGACCTTCAACCACTGTGCCACCAGAGAAGCCCCCAACATGTTTTTTGAAGTAAAACTTTGTTTTCAAGATCCTTATAAAATCCTTACAAGAATGGCTTGAAAATTCTGAAAAATAAGAGTGACGAGGGATGATTAGTCCTGGTTGATAGTAAACATAATATATACCTTCAAAGGGGTAAACAGTATGATTCTTCTATGAAGAGATAGATAAATGAGAAATAGTTGGAAAGTTGACAAGAAAGCTAAAATATTGCTGTGAGCATCCAGGTAACAAAGTGCAATTCAGTTATCCTCTCTGCACCTTACTTTCCTTGCTCAGAGGATAAAGTGAATACTAGTAACCCCCAAGTAACTGTGAACAAGCACTGCATATGGGAAAGGTAAATCTGATCCTGAGAGAGTACCTATTACTGTAAAACAAGACACTGCCCTTTCTGTTATAGAAGTGGCCCAGTGTCATCCACCTGCTACCAGATTGCTGACTAATTATAGTGTTGGTTTCTGCTGCTGGTGGATTGGGCATTCAGTGGTGGCCATAGTTAGGTTGGCCTTGATGAGTGGAACTCTGTATCTGCGCCCTTGTAAAACCTCTATCCCTGCAACCATGGTCACTTTACCCATGTGTCCACTGGGTAATGACAAGGGTAGCTGGGGGAAAAGAATGACTGGGATCCACAGAATGAGTCAGCCTATTCACTTGATATTAAAATTCCCCTCTGCTAAGGTTACCCTTGGGTAAGCATTCATGTGGGACACAAATATCTTCCCGCTTTTCCTCATTCAGAGAGGGCTATCCATAAAACTCATAGAGTTTTACCCAGATCTCATCACTAATTTTCTAGTCATGTGACATCCAAGTCCCTGACCATCCAGCCATTGGCCACCACCCAAGAATTGGTGTATAATTGTATGTCTGGCCTTGCAGGATGAATGAACATCAAGGTGCATCAGGCCCTCTGCCTGAAGTTCTGCCCACTAAGGGGATTTCCCTTTATCACTGTCCTTCTGGGATGTCCCAGAGAGATGCTGCAGGGCTGCAGCTGTCCACTTCTGGGTGGTGTCTTCATATTATATGGAACCATCTGTAAACAATGCCCACATGTTTTCTTCCTCTGTCAACTGATCTTAGGGAACTCCCCATGGGGCCATGAGTGCAGGCTGGGAGAGAGAAGTGAGGACCATAGACATTTGAGTCTCTTCTTCATGTAACTTATTTGTACCTTCCTGCTCTGCTTGGGCCCGATTACACACATACCTCTTCACCTGATGGCAAAGTGCTACTGTGCATGCCCAGCTTTATGGCTTGGTGGGTCAGATAACATCCAGTCAATGACGAGCAGCTCAGGTCACATGGGAACTTGGTGGACCATCGTTATCACTTGATTCAGTTGTCTTCTCATCATTCAGTCTCTACTAAGGCTCAGTAGCAGGCCAAGATCCATTTCAGAAAACAGCCGTCAGTTTGAAAACATTGTTTCAAAACACGGAGAGCTGTTTTATTGTTCTCTCAAAAGAAGTGGAGTTATCCACAGAAGAGGATAATTCTTTGCTCCAAAATCCTAGGGGCCTTTGCTGTGGATCAGCTTTAAGGAACTGTTGAAGTTTTTCAACAGCATCCCTATCTTCCACTACACTTCAAGCCCCATTGGATCTGCTGTAACATATGGCCACATGGAAGAGCAGCTTGTACAGTAATTTGGACCAGTGGCAGAACTTCCTCTTGTTTTGGGATTGAATCAAAACTAGCAGCTTCACAGGTACTTGATAAATGAGCCAGAGTAACACACTCACATGAGGAATATGTTGCCTCAAAAATCCATAGATGCCCACAGGGTACTGTGTCACTTTTTCATTTGTAGGGGAAGTTAGATTCAACAATGCATCCCTCATCTTAGAAGGGCTATCAATTTTCTCAAGCCCCTGGGCCTTTAGAAATTTCACTGGGTAAAATGTCCTTGAATTTTTGTCAGTTTTATTTCCCATCTTCTGAGATGCAAATCCATTACCAATAAGTCTAGAACAGTTGCTACTTTTTTCTCACTATGTCCAACCAGCACATCAACAATGTAATGGACCCATGTGATATCTTGTGGAAGGGAAAGTCAATCAAGGTCCCTGATAACTAAACTATAACATAAGACTAAAAAGTTGATGCACCACTGAAGTCAGACAGTAAAGGTGTATTGCTGGCCTTGCCAGCTGAAGGAAAACCACTTCTGATAGTCTTTTCTAACAGGCGGGGAGAAAAAGACATTTGCCAGATGGATAGCTAGACACCAGGTACCAAGAGACATGTTAATTTGCCCTAGCAATGAAACCACATCTGGTACAGTGACTGCAGTCGGAGTCACCACCTTGTTTAGCTTATGATAACCCACTTTCATTCTCCAAGATCCATCTGTTTTCTGCACAGTCCAAATAGACAAGCTGAATAGGTGTATCACAGGAATCACTACCCCTGTATCCTTCAAGTCCTTGATGGTGGCGCTAATCTCATAAATGAGATGTTGCTTTTGGTGTACAATTTCTCCTAGGGAGAGGCAGTTCTAATGGCTTTACCTCGTCTTTCCTATCATATAGCTTTCACTCCACAGGTCAGGGAACCAATGTAGGGATTCTGCCAATTGCTCAGTGTGTCTATTCAAAGTACGCATTCCAGAACTGGAGAAATAAGCACAGGATGGATTTATTGACTCACTGGACCCATTGTAAGATGGACCTGAGCTAAAACTTCATTGATCACCTGACCTCCACAAGTCCCTACTCTGACAGCAGTGTGGGCTACAGTATTGTGTTGGATCCCCTGAAATTAGTCTCAGTTCAGAGTCATTATTCAGTAATCTTTGAAAGGTCTGATTATATCTTTATCCCCAGTACAGAGTCACTATGATAAAAGACCATGGCTCCCTTTGGGTAAGACTGAGAGAATGATGAAGAGTATAAATTTTTGACAGGGTACAGAGTCCTTCCTCAAGTGGACTCCACCTTACCTTTATGCAAACTGGATCAAGTTTGGGAATTGACTTGAAGGGCCATGACTCTCTATTTTTATGATACAAATTAGAGTTTTGTTCACTTGACCCAGAATTCTTTCACTTTATGCAGATAAAGTAAGAATTTGTAGGTTTCTCATCTATTTCACTTCTAGGAACACTATGATCACCTAGCTAACAGCACAGGTCTTTGTGAGCCAGATTACTTTGATCGCTGCTTTGACTCTGCTGTCTGCTGGGATAACTATCTCTACCATGCCTTTGTCAGTGGATGCCACCATTTGGCCCTGCTACCCCGGGATCCAATGATTTTCATTGCATTAAGTTTTCCATTGCACTTAGTGTCAGCAATTCCCACTGCAATTTTGGGTTTTCAGAAAAGAGTGATCCCAGAGCTCTTAAAGGATGCTGGGGCTTCTGTCACAAATTTAGTCCTCACAATATTGGTAACAGATATGTCCTCTGGACCCTCCCAGGTGGGTGAGTAAGTCTTATGTGACAAATTCACTCTGACATTCCAATCTCCCTAAACATTTGAATTCCTTCCTCTCACACTATACCAAGGCAGTCTAACATTTCAAGTTTATTTGACCTGTGTCACATTTGATCCATGTTTTAACATCCAAACAAATTGTTAGAGCCCTTTCTAACAACCTGAGCCCAACATTAAATTGAGAATGTCTGCTTAGGGGGCCCATATTCATAAATTCAGCAGATACAACTTTATGTTCCTTCTATCATTATCCTCATGGGTCATAATTTCTACCTCATCTTTTGAAGCCTGCTGGGGCTTGTTATAGGTCTTGCTGAGTCTAGTTATAGATCTAGAAGCAAAGAGAGGTGGTGAGGGTGATTCCTGAGGAGAATCAGTTGTGTCTTGAAAGGTACTATTTCAGGAGAGGCCATTGCTGTTTCCTCAGACAAAGCAGGGTAAATCTCCTCAGATGGGGTGGATCAGCTATTTCTACTGGCAAAGAAGACTCATCGGAATTTGGAGGTTCAATGTCCCCAGTTTCATCTGAATCTTCCCATACATTCCCATTCCAACATCCAGGATTCCATTCTTTCCCAATCATTGACCGAACTTTAACAGTAGACATGCAGTGAGGTTGGGAATTCAATTTGCGTTGTAATTCAGCCACTCACAGGATGAGTTTCTGGTTTTGTTTTTTCAGCAATCTCAGCTCTGCAACTATAGTAGAAAAGGGTCTCTTTCAGCATAGACAGAAGTTTTCAGATCATTTATACAGCACTTCAACTGGAAATTAGAATTCTTGAGCTCATCCTTTTATCCCCTACTTTTTCCAGTGATATAGGAGCAACTAGGCAATTTCATTATACCCATTATTTTTACAAAAATTTTCAAAGGTATCATGTACAGTGCATGGCCACACAGAACCTTGCCTTTTATAAGTGTTTGATTATGAATATTATGGTGATAACTTGCTTACCTCTATGTTCACATCATATCATGGACGATCAGTGCCCTCTTTGCTACTGGATATAGAGTCATTAGTGACTTCAAATTTAATCAGATTAGAAAAACAATTCCAGAAAAACTAAAATCAATTCAGAAAACTCATTCTTAAGATTATGTTCCTCTAGAACCGCTCTCTGAAACAAAATCTGTAGTAGTCACTGTTTCCCAGAGAAACAGAATAGGATGTGGGTATATAACACGCATATATCGATGTGTATATAAATATAGATAGATATGATATGTACATGTGTATCTATATCTACCTATGTATCTATCTATCTAACTATACCTATATCTGTCTATCCATTAATACCTATCTATCTATACTGAGAGACAGAGAGAGATTTTGTATAAGGAATTGGCTCACTGATGTGGAGGTTGGCAAATCCAAAATCTTCATGGTAGACTGGTCAGCTGGAGACCTTGGGAAGGGCTACAGTTTGAGTTCAAAACCATCTGCTATAAGAATTCCCTCTTCTTCAGGGGAGGTCAGTCTTTTTGTAAGACCTTCACTAATTGAATGAGGTCAATCCACATGATGAAGGGCAATTAGCTTCTCTTAAAGTCTGTGATTTACATGTTAATGTCTCCAAAAATATATATTCACAGAAAAATCTAAAATAGTATTTGACCACATATCTGGGTACCATAACTTGGCCAAGTTGGCACGTAAAATTAACCATCTTACAGGCATGAAAATAAAAAGCTGAGTCATTTTAAGTAAGTGAGTTTTCTCACTGACCATGAACAAATAATACTTATGTAAGTGTTGCTTTGAGATTTAAATGAGATAATAAATATAAGGTACAGTTCCAGGTTTATAGTTCATATTTAATAAATTGGCAATTAGCCATATGTGTACATAATTTTCATATGTATCTTTCAAGCTAATTTTATTCAAATGGTAAATAAAATTTTATGTCCTACTTTTTAATGTATTTTTATGTTGTAAGATTTTTAAATATATTATTCTACATTAGTTATTATATATTACATATAATATTATATATTATACATTATATAGTTAATAGCTACAATTTTATGAATATATTATATTCCATCTAGTGGATTTACCAAAATAAACTGTCATAAATTTTGAATGAGCCCTGCCCTGCTTTTTATTTTTATTATTCTTTATACAACATTTACATCCTCCCAAACACACATTTTAGTCTAATGTTTTTATTTTGAATGCAGATTTTCACTTTAAATATAAAGCTTGAATTCAAGATACGCCTTGGATTTCAACTCAATTTCATGTCTTTCCAATATAACAGGCAAGACATTTATTTCCTTGGGGACTGGTATGGATTTATGCATGCCTCCTCTACAAGAAAATGGTTAAGTGACCTTTTCCAATAATCTTTGCTTTGAGGAAAAAGAAAAGGTTTTACAGGTGCCTTGAGAGAATTTCAGAATTACATCTAGCACTTCATAGGCTTCAAATAACACCTCTGAGTGTAGAGAATTATCTTTGGGGATCCGGCACATGTTAGTGGTCAGAGAGGGGTTAGTACATGAGTGTGTGATGTATTATATGATGAATACATTGCAGTGTAGTTTGGTAAAGTTAACGGTAACTTGTTAAAAGGGAACTTGGTAGAAGTCTCACCGATTTCATATTTGCCTATTCTCAAACGTCACTTAATCTACATCTTATGGACTTTGGGGATCATCTCTTCAAAGAGGAAGGTGATAAATTAAAATCCCGTAGGGACTGGTTTTAAAATGTACATGTCAGTTTCCACACCACCACCCTTGATATTCTGTCATAACTTGAGGCTTAGCGAATGGACAAATGTAGGTATAATATACTGTGAAAAAAAAAAAAAAAGCATCCCTAGGTGATTTTGATTACTGTGTGCCCAATTCTGCTTCCAAGTGAGATCACAGATCCTGCCAAATCCTGATATTGTGATATTGTACAGTAAGAACAGTTAGTTCCTGCTCTATGATTTGAGTTAGAAACAGAGCTGAAAAGGAAATGCAGGTCACCTGACTCTTATTCTGATGCTCTTTTCACTCCACTCTTTTTAAAGAAATTGTATTCAATTCATCCTTTGAAATTGGAACTATACTTTATTAGTCAGTATTAAAATGTTAAGAAGGACTAGTTTTTCATATTTCCAAAGATAGGTTAACACTCTATAAAATTAGAAAGAGGATGAAAGAGAAGGGAAAGATCTGAAGTGAGGGTATTTTCAGATACTGACATACCACACACTATGGGAAAACGATGAGCTTTGGAAATACTCATCTTGAAGATCAAACCCCAACATAACCACTTGTAGAAACATGAATAAACTACTTTACCTTCCTCTCTCTTTGTTTCTTTACTGGGGTTATTGGGGATAACAACACCTATCTCACAGTGTTGTCAAGAGAGTTAAATAATATAATTTATAGAAAGGATTTCTCATTAAGCAGTAGTGGAAACTAGTAGTTATAATAGTAGTGTTGTAACCAGTAATTCCTATTTTCCCTCCTTCTTTTCTTTAACATAGTAGTAGAATGGAGGAAGCCTAACATTTTTTCAGTGGACCAGCTAATGTCATAAAAACTATTTATCTTAAAGATGACAGAAGGAACTGTCATGCACTTCATATTTCATCCAGAGTATTCCTTATGCTTTTTCAACTTGTTGGAGAAAATCCTCCTGCAGAGACAGAGAGAGAGAGACAGTGTACTTTCAGAGTTCAAGTTTATCCTGCTTGATTCCAGGACACTCTAGAGTACACATATCATTATATTGTGTGAATTTGGAAAAGTAATTTATTTTCTTTTCATTTCCCTCCCCAACTGTAAAGTGAGGTGGTGAGACTCAATCACACAAAGGTTCCTTTTTTCTCTATCATTATATGAGTCCTCAAGATTATGATGACCCCAAGTAAGTGCTCTTGCCATAACTACAGTTGGTCTGATTATTTTTACTCGGATGAGGTCTGTCTATTCGCAAGCAATAGCTAATGTGCAGCAAAAACCATAGGAAGAAGGTGGAAAGGCAAGGTGCTCACAGGCAATAGTGATCACACCCTACAGCTTAGGTCATAAGCACAGCCAGATTACCCTGTACTCTTCTGCATGTATGGAGCCTGCAAATTATGCACATCAACAGGCACTTGATGAAAGTTCAGGTGTATTTGGACTCACATTGAATTCTCTATGAAACTGTACATTTAGACCATGGTAGCACTGCTGTAGGGAAGAAAGGATGAAAGGCTAACTCTTCCTCCTCCTCCGCCCGCCCCCTTCCTTAAAAGTATATCAATCCATGGAGACAGGAGCAGGCTCTTCCTTGCCTCCTTCAATCCAGGTAGCAACCAAAGAATACTCATCATAGATATTTGTTTAGATCTCTGCTGTGCAATAACATAGGCACCAGCCACATGGAGCTACTGAATATTTACATTTAAATTGGATATTGATAGTAAATGGGAATGACTTGCAGCAAAGTATGTCCTAAAAGTCTTGGCACCTTATGCTGCTTCCTGTACAGCATCCCAGAAGGATGATCATGTAGGACTTCCGATAGAGCCTGTGTAAGGGGCAAATCAGAGGAGGGGGTGCAAAGAGTTTGATGGGGGACCCAGAACACTACTGAACTGTCCCCAAGAAAAGGGGTATAATTATTTCCAAAAATTTATTTGACTATGACTCTCTTTGTTCTTTTTTTTGGTGTCTGTGTATATGTGCACATACATATGTTTTACATATATATATATAAAAATTATTTTCCATTATAGATTATTATAAGATATTGAGTATATTTCCCTGTGCTTTATGTTAGGTCCTTACTGGTTATCTATTTTGTATATAGTAGTGTGTATATATTGGGGGAGGAATAAATTAGGGGTTTGGGATTACTATAGCTCTCTTTGAAATAGAATTATCTCTCATGACTTACAGAACACAATTTTTTTCTTTTTTGGGAAAATGTTGCTCTACAAAATGTACAATTTTGTGTCTCTAGATCTCCTTGTCTCACTGGATTTAAATCTGGATTGCATCTACAATAGATAAAAAAGAGCTATTAAAAAGACCTCTTCCTACAGGGAGAAGAAACTGAGATAGACCTTCTCAACTTCTTGGGGGTTAGAAGGGAAAACAAGGGAGTTATAGTCAGCGCACAAACCAACCAAATCATTAAGTTTTGCCCCAGTAAACAACTGTTATATTACTTTTAATGTACAACCTTTTTATTTTTCGCTCTTTTTAAGCCTGATGAAATTCTACAGATGAAGAAAGAATGTTAAATTCTCCAGAAAATGTCACGTCAGCCCTTCTTTTGCCCCAGGTTGACCTTTCCCTTGTGATTGGTGAGGATTGACACCTGAAAGAAATCACTGCTCACCTCAAGGCTGGTCAAGTTAACGTTTGGCTTTAAGCTTCACAGTTTTATGTTCTATTGGATTAACCTTCAAAAAGAGAAAGAGAGGAAAATGTAGCTATAGTGGCATGCAGCAATGTACCACCTTAAGTTAGGACACTTAATAGAACACCAGTACTCACTCCAAGAAACACGGTTTGTTTACTGCTGCCATTTCTCTTTTGAAAGACTTGGGGGCCTGCTGGTACACACCATGGACATTCTTAGCTTGTTTTCCTGGAGATTTTCTAACACAGAATTCCAGTGTTCCACTACAACAGCTGTGGCTCTACAAAGATTTATTATACCAAATATTAATTGTTAGTGTGGCATACAATTGTGGCATTAGTTTCTTATGGCTGCTGTAACAAATGACTAAAAATTTAGTGGCTTAAAATAACACAGATTCATTCTCATATGATTCTGAAGTTGGAAATCTTAACATCAAGCTGTCGGCAGGACTGATGGCAGCTCTAGGGAAAATTCATTTTTCTTATTCTTTTCCAGCTTCTATGGGTGGCCCACATTTCTTAGCTTGTGGACCCTTCTCCATCTTCAAAGCCAGCAGCATGACATCCAGGAGTTTATCTCCGTCTGAAGATCATTAACTTCATCCCACCTGCAAAGTCTCTTTTGACATGTAAGGGAATATAATTGCAGGTCGCTAATATTAGGATGTGGACATCTTTGGAGGGACCATTATTTAGCCTATCACAGCCATCTTAACTCTGAATCACAGGTTTGTTTGTTTCTTTGTTCCTATTGGTCCTCCTGAGGGAATTCTTACTATATTAGTAGCTGATTAACATTTCTTTGATTGGGTCCATAACGCAACACTCAATTAAATGTCTTAAACTTGTTTCAGCCACAGAACAAGAAGCTTGTGAAATTTCTTTTAAAGAATATGTTTTAAAAATGTACTGGGCCTAGAGATTGTCATACTGTATAAAGTAAGTCAGAGAAAGAGAAATATCATACGATATTGCTTATATGTGGAATCTAAAAAGAAAATGATACAAGTGAACTTATTTACAAAACAGAAACCGACTCGCAGACTGAGAGAATGAACTTATGGTTACCCAGGGGGACAGTGGGGAGAGGGACAGAGTGGGAGTTTGGGATTGACATGTACACACTGCTATGTTTAAAATGAATAACCAACAGGGACCTACTCTATAGCACAGGGAACTCTGCTCAATATTATGTAACAAACATAAATGGGAAAATAATTTGAAAAAGAATAGATACATGTATATGTAGAACTGAATCAGTTTGCTGTGCACCTGAAACTATCACAACATTGTTAATTAAAAAGTTTAAAATTTTTTTAAAATATGATGAATTGAGAATTCAGACTTAACTGCATAATGTTAAAGGAAGCAATGGCAAAGGGCAACACACTTTTAAAGGTCCACAAGTTATTCTCCATTGATTTTAGGACCTGGCTATGCCTCAATTTGAACCATTTGTTAAAAATCTTCACTGGGATTCTGAACACATAAGAGGTAAAAACAAAGTTGTCCTGCCCTTTGAATTGCAAAACAGAGGCATGTTTTCATACATATAATAATTGTTCGAGCTTGTAGGAGGGAAATTCCTCAAGCCCTATAAGAGAATGGGAGTTCTACAGAGTGATGGAGAGGGCAAACAAGAAGGTCCCAGAACAGAGGATGGATTTCACAGCTTCGCCTAAGGCCACCCCTGAAGGATATTTGATGCCAGAGACAAAAGTAATTTAATGGTTAAGAGAAAGATGATAAGCAAGCTTTCTTCATACTCAGAGAGAAATACTTCATAAGTACTATGAAGCATAAATACTCCAAGCTTTCTTCATACTCAGAGAGAAATACTTCGCCACTTCCAGTGTCTGAGGCTTCTACTACAAAACAATAAATGAAATATACAAACAAAAAAGTCAGCTACACCCCCACAGCACCCCCTCTCACCACTCACATAAGAGATGGAGGTATGTTTAAACCTGGTTATCTATATCCTAATAGGAACTCTCCAGGCATTGACTCTGTAGGCTTGTAGCTCAGAAACTGGCATGAGACTACAATGAAAAACACAGAAGACATGGGTACTAAGACAGTTCTGTCACCAAAACACTAATACGATGTTGGGTGTCATAGTTCACCCCTTGAAGGACAAATGATGTAGTGGAAATAACATGGGACTTGATATTTGCAGAGTCCATTTAGATTCTAGAAAATGCCACCACTTCTGAGAAACTCACTAAGTCTCTCAGTGTTTCTTCCTTTAAAGAACAGGATTGACATGAGAAGTGAATGAAGTGGTGCTTGCAAATCCCTGATAAGAAGGAAGTGTTGAACATTAGTTTTGGTCTCAACTGCTTGTGAGAACTTTTAGGAATCTTACAGTCATTTCTTCCCTCCTGCCATCACCCCTTAATCAATAGTGGGTCATTAAAGTGTATGCCTATTAATAAGATAATACCTATAGAAAATGTCAGGTTTAACAGGAACTTAATGGAGAGGAGCTAAATCTTCACCTAATCTGCTTTAATCATGGGCAATGTGGCTTATTCATTCCATGGTCTTTCATCTGTTGATATGATTCCATAGTGCCTGCTCCTACCACAGCTCCATAATTTCCTCTTTTAAGTGAGCCAAGGTACCCAAGGGCACCTTGAAGATGAGTGAGTTATGGGGGAGCCCCTTGGTTCATGCCCATAGCATCTCCTATCCTGGTGTAGGCTGCCAGTAATTACTTGGTTGTGCACTGATTGACCTCAATGTTCAAACATGCCTTATATCTCACTGCCCTAGTGGGAAGCTTATATTGTCTGCTCTCTCTCCTGAATTTTATGTGCCTTCTGTGTGTTTCTCCAGTCACACCTTTTGTGGCTTATGACTTATCCATCCAGTGCCCTTTCAAATATAATCATGCATGATGGCTGAGACTAAATATAAAATGAATGTATATTTAGTGGTTCTTTGTATGCACAGATAAACTGCCCTCATTAAGTCACATTATTCAGGGTTAGATTCTATTTTATGATAGAGACAAGGGAACAGTTTAAGCAAGGGAATTACCAAGAACTCTTGTCCAAAGACAAGAAAACCGTTGGCTGCACCTGTATTTGGAATAAGAGCCAAACTGCTCCCATAACCCTTTCTTGCCCAGATACACAGGAACCCACTAAACAATTTCTCAGTAACAGGATTGCCAAAGACATTAATTACAAATAATTTCATTGGCTACATGCTGTCACAGCCTCTTTGTCCATATAGCTCTTTACAAGTTTATTCAAAATTCTACCATTTCTGCTACCACCCCAATAGGTATCACAATCACCTTTCCCATGGATTGTTGAGTAACTTGCATCCTGACCTTTGTGGCTGCAACCATCTACTCTTAGCCTAGTGGTCACGTCACTTATCCAAACCCTCCCATTATTTCCAGTTCAAGTTGCCAACAATAACCCAGTCCATCCAGCCCCTCACCTTGGGGCAAAAGACCCTCCTTGACCATTTTCTTCCTGCTCATTCCTCTCTGAATTCCTTGGTTCCCTCTCAGATCCTCACACATGTAGGGTTTATTCCCCAGTGATTTGCTGACTCACTCTCTCACCTGCTTTACATCTTTCCCAAGTATCACCTGTTCATCAAGACCTTCCCTATCAACCTGATTGGGAATTAAACTCTCACTCACAACATTCTTTTCCAATGCTTTGCTCTATTATTTTTATCAGAGAATTTAACATGATTTAAGATATTTTATTCCTATGCATAATGTATTTTTAATTTTTGACTTTCTCTATTCAAAGGAAAGTTCATGAAGGTAGAGGTATTTTCTAATTTGTTGCTGTTCTATCCTGAGCACCAAGCCTGGGCCACAATAGACATTCACTATATATGTGTTGAAAGAATTAAACTGTATGAGTTATCTTCAAATGTTAAAAAGATTTTTGCAAACATTTCTTCAAAGGTATCTTAAATTAAATCTGAAGATATCATTATTGAATCAAACTTGGATCTGCTCACCTGGGCATAATAAAGCCAGTCTACTGACACTGGGTTGTGGTGATGAAAGTGAGGCCTTTACTGCAGGTGCCAAGCAAGGAGTATGGGCAGCTAATGCTCAAAAGACCTGAACTCTCTGATGGTTTTCAGTGAAAAGTTTTAAAAGACAGAGTGAAGGAGAGGGGTTGTGGGGTATGTGATCAGCTCGTGGACATTCTTCTGATTGGTTGGCGGTGAGGTAATTGGGAGTCAACATCATCAACCTTCTGGTTCCAACTGGTCTGGGTCTACATGCTTGTGGGCAGCATGCAGTTACCTTCTCCCACTCGGTGGGGGTTTCAGTATCTGCAAAACAGCTCAAAGCATATGGCTCAGAATAGTATCTATATTCCTTGAGGAGGAACTAAAGGTCCTTGACTTCTGTTTTTTGGCTAAGCTATTTGTATTTTGTCTTGCTTGACTGTTTTCCTTTGTTTCTGCATTTTCTCATTTCTTTGATTAAATTTGCTCTTTGGAACTCAGGGAAAGCTAAAGTTTTTCTATAAACAAGATTTGGGGGGAACAATATTCAATATCCTGTGATAAACCATAATGGAAAATAATATGAAAAAAAGTATATATATGTATAACTGAATCACTTTGCTGTAGAGCAGTAATTAACACAACATTGTAAATCAACTATACTTTGATAAAATAAATTTATTTTTTTAATTTTATTTATTTATTTATTTATTTTTTGCTATATGTGGGCTTCTCACTGTTGTGGCCTCTCCCATTGTGGAGCACAGGATCCAGAAGCGCAGGCTTAGTGACCATGGCTCATGGACCCAGCCACTCTGCAGCATGTGGGATCTTCCCGGACCGGGGCATGAACCCATGTCCCCTGCATTGGCAGGCGGACTCTCAACCACTGCGCCACCAGGAAAGACCATAAAATAAATTTAAAAAAAAAAGAAAAAGGAAAAGAAGAAAAGTTTCAGAGGATACAGCAGCATCCTACTCAGTTACAATGTAAATAGGTAAAATGTTCTGGAAAAAGTATGATCCCTTGATTAAAGTGTGATCATCATAACATTGATTGATGATACATGGCACTTACTATATGCCAGGCTTTGTTCTAAGAACTTTATATATATTTATACAATTTACCTTTACAACAACCCAGTGATAGAGTTATGATCATTTCTCCCATTATACACGTGTAGAAACTGAGCCACAGAGAGGTTAGGATACTTACCCAATGTCACAAAGCTAATAAAATGGGTAACTGGATTTTGCCTGTTCATCAAAACCCTCCACAGTTCCTGTAAGTCCCAGGCCTCACAGGGTGATACCTGAGAAACGCACAGAATCACTGGAGTTCCCAGGGGCCCCGTTTGACAACCTTCATCTACAGGCTGGGATAGAGACTGTGAGTGAGACCCATGAAGGACTGACTGTATGGTCTGGCCAGGTCAGTCTTCTCATGCTTGTATATCCATGCATTTGGTATATGTTGTTTCTTTTTTCTCTTCTTTTTTTTTGGAATGGCCATCTCATCCTCATTTGCCTGGCAAACTGCTGGCATTCTTCATGTGTCTCATTATTACAAGTCTTTGCTATAAAACCCACAAAGTGCATTTGTCCCTCAATAAATTGTGCACACTGATTAGTATGGTTTTCACATTGATTTACTATTGTTTTTTTTATGAATTCTAACTCTCCTAATAAACCATGAGCCCCTTGAGGATAAAGACTGTGTCTTTGTTTCCTCTGCATCCCCAGAGCCAAGCATCATGGCAGAAGACCTCAGAGACTCAGAGCAAATGCTCACTGATGTGTAGTGAACTTACCTATCAAAGGTCACCAACCTGGAGAAGAGAAAATATAGAATTATAACCTGCTCTACTATATTATAGGATAGTCATAATCCCCTAAAATGACTCTGCTTCTCTCTATATATTTCACTTTAGGTATTCAACAAACCATTAAAATCTATTATCTTTCCTCATCACTGTAATGTCTCTATGGCAAATCCAGAAACAAACCCAACATTCAAAATTCCCCTCAGCTGGAGTATTGAAACCACAACTCAGCTCCTTGGTTACAAGTACCCGTGAGTATGGTTTTATCTGCAGAGTGCCCAGTTCTCATTGGCTTAAACCATAAAGAAGTTATTATCTGTTATAACAAGAAGTTCAGAGGACATAGACTTTCAGGGTTTTCTCATGGGTCAAGATGACCGAAGCAATTTCTAGTCCTCCCGCATAGAAACACAGCATCCAGCTAAAAAGGAGACGAGGACTGTCTTGAATATATCTGTTTTTCTTAAGGAGATGAAAAATAAGAAACAATTCTGGACCTAGGTAATGGGAGACTGTATTCAAAAATATAGCACTAAGTGGAGGGGGATATTGTCATAGGGGAAGCACTTACACCATGAGATGTGCAAGCACCATGAACGTCAGCCAGAAAAGGGTTACCTCTGTATAGGCAGAGGTAAACAAGGTGGAAAGAGATGAAGAATTGGGTGCGGGGAGGTGGGATGAGCTAGAATGGTGTGAGAGGACCATAGATCAGAGAATGTTTCACCCAAGGCTCACCTGTTCTCAAGAAAGGCTGTTAAAGTGGGGTCATGTGTGGGCTCAGCCCCACATTTCAGGACCTGGTGGCAGGAGAGAAGCTCAAGTAAATTGTGGCCAAGTCAAGGACATAAGTCCTTTGCCCAGATTGATCAGTGGATTGAAGCAGTTCAGCCACTCACTTAGGAGGCAAAGAATGGGAATATGGGGAACCTGTGTCTGGTCTTGTCATGGGTAGACAAGGGAGCATCCTGAGTCATCTAAATCGTACGGGGAAAGGTGGATCTTGCAGTGAGCTGTTTCCCAGAATATAAAAATGGGGCATTTCTTTAACCATCACTGTTTTCCAGAATCACAAGGCCAAGTTAAGTTCAACATTGACAGAGAGAAGCCTTTTACCCAGAAGCTCAATACGTTGACTACCCCTCCTCAAGATTCCCTGGGTAGCACTGAGTGGCAGGCCAGGCTGTAGCTACAAGGAATCCTGTCAAAGAATATGGAGCATTTTCAGTGGTTCCAATGGAACAGGGGTCCTGCTGGAGAAGAGGAACAGGGAGAGAGCGATACATACACCTTCCACCTCTAGGGACTGAGGGACAGCAGCTAAAGTAAGGGTCATTACTACACAGCTGTCTTGCTCACTGCACATCTATAGCACTTAGCATAGAGCCACAAAATGTACCTAATCAATATTTAAGTATGATTACATACAGATAAGGGTACATGCCAGGAGATAACTAAAAACCTGAGATTCATTCATTCATGTGATTCATTAAAGGTAACCAGTTGATTATTTTAATATATCTGTCACTGAATTCTCAATATTTACACTCTCTTCCAGAATCTGGAAGTGTTGCATGATGATTATACATGAAAATCAATCATCTTTCAATTCTGTAAATCAGGCCAGGTTTAAATGACAAGAATGTTTTAAAAATTTTAGTACCCCCTAAGAGCCAACAAGAATTTATATCAAACTGTGGTTGTCGCTATTGTCGCTGGTGTTTCAGTGAATGAGGGTGAGTGATCTTGTCTTTCTACGTATGGGCACAGGAGGTCCTTAAATGACAGCGAATTGAAGAGAAGGAAGCTTGGACCTGAGCTGACTTCAGGAGAAGTAGTGAGAAAAGCTGGGTCTCTCCATAGCGATACTGTGATTCCTGATAAAGGTGGCCTCTCCATTCACGCTTGTAACACCATTAACTGGGGCAATGGGGACCAACCCAGGTGTCCACATGCAGGGAGATGTGCAAAACTAACCACATAAGGCCTGTAACACAATGTTACTTATGTAACTAAACATGCATGTAACGTTACACACTTCCCAAGAGAATACACAAGCTTGTTAGAATGTTTTCCTATGAGGAGGAAATGGAGGATAAAGGAAATAACCAAGCAGAGGCCTTGCATGGACCAAGTGTGCCATGGGCCAGAAATACAATCACCATCTACTCCTGATCAAAACAATTCCTCTTCTCTGTATGAAGACAAGTATTAAGTCAATGAAATTTATGAGGAAGAAAGTTAAAGGTCCAGGAGAAAATTTCTACCACATTTTAAAGAGGGCCATCAGCAGCAATGCAACTTTCTTTCTAAATAATTTCCATCACTTCCCAGTGTGCCTAGAATAAAGGACAAAAGCACTTATCTGGAATTTAAAGGCTTTCTTTCGGTTGACCCCAGGCTACCTTTCTGGCCATGCCTGTCAATTTCTTTACCTGTTTCTCCTGTGTGTGGGCCAAATAGAACTGTTACCTCGCATTCATTATTTGAGGACATATTATGAATTGGGCAAAAGACGGTCATCTCCGCCCACATGGGGCTGATATTCTAGTGATGGTAGATAGACAATAAACAACAAACTTTATAAATAAGTAAAAATATGGTGCTCTAGAAGGTTCTATGTGTGCCAGACAAAAAAAGAAAAATCAGGAGCAGACCTGGGGTATCAGGACTGGCAGGGACAGATGATGGAATTAAATAGTGTCCCCTCATTGAGAAGATGCAATTAGAATAAAAGTTTCAGAGGTAAGAGAATCACCAAACAGGTTTTGAGGGAAGAAATTTCCAGGTTGAGGAAAGATGCAAGAGTAAGGTTGATGCATACATGATGTGGGTGAGGTACAGCAAGGCCAGTGGGAATGAGCAGAGCGAGGCAAAGCGAGAGGATGGAAGGAAGTAGAAAGGTTAGCCAGACCAAGAGGGAGATTGTGGACTTGGCTTCTACTCTGAGTAAACGGAGAGCCAGTGGAGGAGGTGGTATGTGAAGTGCAGGAGATGACTTGCGTTTTATTTTATTTAATTTTTTGGCCACACCACACAGCATGCAGGATCTTAGTTCCCAGACCAGGGATGGAACCCATGCACCATGCAGTGGAAGCACAGAGTCTTAATCACTGGACCACCAGGGAAGTCCCATTTGCGTTTTAAAAGCCCAATCCAGCTTCCCTCTGGAGAATAGACTGTAGAAGAGGCAAGGCTAGGATCAGATTTGTTAAAAGGCTACTGCAGCAATCTGAAAATCAGTGGTGCCTGGGTGGTTTGGAATGGCCAATATCTGAAAGTATTTTGAGGTAAAGACAACTGGATTTCCTGATAGGCTGGACATGGGCTGTAAGAAAAAGAAGAAGTCAAGGGTGACTCTAAGGTTTATAGGCTGAGAATTAGAACATGCATCTGCTGAGTTAGGAGAGGCTGCAGGAGGAGTAGTTTTGGACATTTTCAGTCTTTGACGACCATAAGATAGCCATATAACGGAGTTCCTTGTCCCCAGGGCTCATATTCTATCTACCCAATTCCCTGTCTTCCACCCTTTTTTTTTCTTTTTTCCAATCATTTTTTATCAAAGCCCAGCTCCAAAATTATTTCTTCTGGAAGCCATCTTTTATACCCACCACTTCTATAGGAAAACAAAACAAAACAAAACACCTGTTCATTTAAACCAGAGTCATTTTTATTAATTCATCCATTTATTCTCATCCAATTCACATCCATTCAACTATGATCAAGCAACAATCACTTTTTTAAAAAGCTGCAGATATAGTGGGAAAGAAGACCAGGAAGATCACTGTCTTTGTGAAACTTTCATTTTAGTTGGAAGAAAGAGAAAAAAATCAAGAAATAATTGGAAAGGGAATTTCAGATAGAGACAAGTGCTATAAAAAGATCATGACATCGTGAAACAGAGTGCCCAGGAATGAAGAGACACCACAACAGTATAGTCAGAAAAAGGCTTTCTGAGGGAACAAGGGTGGAGGTGACCCAGGGAAGTTAAGAAGGTGTCAGACACACAAGGATGGGGACCTTGAGGTATGTAGAGCAGTCCAAATGCAGTGAAAAGCAAATGCAGAATCAAAGAAGTGTGGAAGGGTTTGCTATGTGTACAGAACAGCATGCAGGACAATGAGTGAAGCAGAAGTTCAGTCCACCAGGACCAGGAACGTGCTTAGAGAACTGCCCTGGTACCAGATTGCCCAGTGCCTCATTAAGTCCGTGGGGGAGGCTGGATTTATTCCTGAAGATGAAGGAAAGCCATCTCCTCTTCTCCAGTCGAAGCTTCTTGAAGACAAGGCACTTGGATGATTCTGAATAGAGAAGAGTACTTCATTTCTCATGTCGAGGAGATGTTATCATTAATAATAATAAATACCACTCATTATATATTCTGGATTATCACCTTTCATGTACCCTAGCGATACCATTCCCAAATCTTCACAAAATTCTAAAAGTCTCTATCATGTTATAGATTCATGAAAATGAGACTCAAGTACGTGACTCACTGAGCTTCTGATGAGAGCAGAACTCCAGTTTGGAGCAGCCCCACACTGAAGTGAACCAGTGAAAAATAACAGGGTCATTCCTGAATCCAGGTCGGCTCCCCCATAAACAAGCACTGCTTCCCTTGTACCTGGCCAATGTCTCTATGTGCAGTTCTCAGTGTAATTAAGCATATAATGAATACTTATGTTGTTCAAGATAACGTTACTTTCTAAAAAGAATAATGAATATATGGAATAACTTTTTGAACAAAGAGAATCTACTGGGGCATGTGAAATTAAAATGTTGCTGGAAGGTCAAAATTAATTTTGGAAACATTGGTGAAACAGAGAGTTTCACAAAGAGAAAATTGAGAAAACAAAAACTGCATGAGCTCAATGAATAAAAAGGGTAAAACATCTATCCAGAAGTCTTTTGCCTTTGCCGGAATTCATTAACTTTTATTTTGGCTTCAACTCTTTGAAAAAGTTCTGCCTAAAGGAATTCCATGATTTGGATTTAATGTGACCTGTAGAAGCAAAGTGAGGGTTGGAGGGGCTCAGAGGCTGAGCAGATGCTGGGAAGAGTCCAAGAGCACCCAGTGATGTCCAGGATCAATGGGGTGCCAGGGGCAGAGCAGGGAGGAGGGGCTTTTTGATGTTGGACAGTGTGATAATGACTGCACCTGAGCCAGAATCTATTTTTCTTATAAAGGCAGATGCCCTCAAAGAACACGGCACCCAGAAACTCTAATACTTATCTTGTCTGTCTCTGTCCTCTGGAGACTGACAAAGTCTGAACACTACGAGTCTGCTCAATTGCAGAATCAGGATTCAGCATTTTCAGGTCTTCAGGGATTGTTTCACCTCTCCTCACCACCAGTTGAAAAGAGTCAACAGTTTTTTTCATAGACAAACGCATGACCTATCAACTAATCAAAAAGGAGGAAAGGAAGCAAAGTCCCTATAACTTCCACCATGCAAGCAAATTTTGTATTTTGTAACACATTACATTTCTTTCACTGTTTCCTTACATGGGTATCATTCATTGATCTATTATATACACACTCTTGTTGCTTCTCTATTTTTCTAATTTGCGGGAATTCTCCTTACCTACACGATGGCAGGATTGTATAGTATAACATATTCGTTAAAATTATCTTCTTGAAACCAGGTTGCTTAACGTTGAAGTGTGGCGCCACTATCTCCTAGCAATATTACCTGGACAAAAAGAAATCATAATAGTTCCCCGACAGTGAGTGAGTAATGAATAACCCCTCTCACAATAATAATCATTATTGTTGTGATTATTTACAAAATATCATCACATAAATTCTCTTATGTTTAAGGGTTCTGATACAAGAAAAGGCATGTTCTTAGTGAAGCTTTACAAAAAGTCGTTGTCAGAATTTGAACGCAACAGTATTTTTTCCCCTTATGATGTGGAACATGCTGCCTGTCATAACCTTTTTATGCATGCCCAGCCCAGAGCTTCTCACTGAAGTTGGGTCTGTCTATAGCTTCTAGAATGTATGTCATGCACCAAATGTGCCATAAGTGCTGTAGAGTTAATACCCCTGAGAAGAGACCTCCACCAGTGACAGAGCTGGAGGGCAGAGATGGACAGCAGCTGACTGGTCCCTCGGATGGAACAACTCTGAAGCATACTTTGTGTATCTCTAAGAAGTCTCCAGTAGGACTGAGACCCAGTTTCCCATAGTGACAAATTGTTTACCAACCATTATTTTTAGTGGCTTCCTTACTGTCTACCTCAGTTCTTGGCACCTCTTACTGTGCTCTCTGTTATCATTTCTCAAACAAAGAACTGGGACAAATCCTTATCTCAGGGTCTGTTTCTGGGAACAGGCAATCTAAGGTACATATTATCAAAGGTTAACTTTTCTTCTATTTTTTTTCACACACACACACTGTATTTTATTTTAACAAGAGATACATAAACTAACACCAAGCATTGTAAATGGATGACTCCAACAAAAGCAACAATGATTGCAATTACCAAACATGAAACACACTCACACTATGTCATAATATTGACATTCAGTCCAGTATTTTCTTCTACTTTATTACACTCTTTTGAAATACAAATTATAATGACCATGCGGTATTCAATTGAGGGGAATATCATAATTTCTTTTACTAATATCCCACTGTTGAGCATTACATTGTTTCCCAATTCCAATGTCAAAAACACTGCTAGATTAAATAAATAAATATATCTGTGTAAAAAGGTTTAAAAAGTCAAGTGCAGTTTCCAAAGTTATTCTCAATAATAAGGAATTCCTGGGTCAAAAAATACAAGCTCTTAAATATTTCTTGAGTATATATTTTGAAACTGATTTCCAATAAGGATTCACTATTGTCTTTAGCAAGGTAGAATGCTCAAAATCTTCAAAATTTTGTTCTCATAGAGTGCTTGTCTTACCTAAACTGTGTTCATTTCAAAGAATAAATTCATTTCCAATTATCAATTTTAATGTCAGAGAGAGAAAAGCATGGTGCTCAAGAACCTCACTTTGGAGCCAATTAGTTACATCCCAGCGTTGCTTCTTAGTTTAGTTCACCATCCACTTAAAATAACATGTGACCCTTCCTGCAAAGGCTTACTGAAAAGTTATCAGCCACATTCTTCCAGAAATCACCACTCTCTCTTCTTCACAATGTCCATGCTTCTGGGAAGCATTTATAACACACAGCCTAGTAGATGGAATTATAATCATTCCTATTTGTATACTGCAGTTTACTTGTATACTCAACACCTAAAACAGCAGACCTTGAAAATATAGTTCAGAAAATGAGAATATCCAGACCAATCTTGGTCAGGAATAAAGATAATTATAGTGGTATCCCTAAAAACACACAAAAAATATGGATCATTTAAAATGTACCAAATATTTTACATGACAGTTATTCAGTCATGATAACGATCCTACAAGTTAGGCGTTGCCAGCTCCCTTTATAGATAGTTAAATCGGAGGTTAAATAGTGTCCCA
The DNA here is from genome assembly GCF_951394435.1 of Stenella coeruleoalba. Taxonomy (NCBI): domain Eukaryota; kingdom Metazoa; phylum Chordata; class Mammalia; order Artiodactyla; family Delphinidae; genus Stenella; species Stenella coeruleoalba. Next base: position 10,903,066 of record NC_137151.1, read on the forward strand.
CCCAAAATACACGTCCACTCAGAACCTAAGAATATGACCTTATTTGGAAATAAGGTCTTTGCAGAAGCAATTAGCTAAGTACCTTGAGATGAAACCACTTTAGATTTAGGGTGGCCCTTGAAACCGATGAAGGGTGTCCTTATACACAGTGGAGCAGACACAGAGACACAGGGGAGAAGGTCACATGAAGAAGGCAGAGAGTAGAGCATCCACGAGCCAAGGAGTGGCAGGAGCTACCAGAAGCTGGAAGGGACCAGAAGGAGTTCTTTTCTGGAGCTTTCTGAGGAAGTGTGGTCCTGCCCACATCTCAGTTTTAAACTCCTAGCCTCTAAAACTGAGAATAAATTACTGTTATTTTAAGGCTTCGAGTTTGTGGCAATTTTTTATAGCAATCCTAGGAATGAATACAATGTGTGAGGAAAATGATGCTCTGAGCATGTCAATTCCCTCCTCTGAGCTTCAGTTTTCATGCTGGTATGTGAAGGAGCTTGGGTTTTCCTGGGTTTCCAGGAAAAATACCACATCTTGTGCAAAGTTTCCCAAGTTACTAGAGACGGACAGCAGGAGTTCTACAGCACATGCAGGGAATGGGATAGACATCAACTAAATGATGAGTTTAAGACACAATCCAAATTAGCCTGATTTTAACGTCTCCTTCATTTCAGAAACAGTTTATGTTAAATATTCCTATCCCCACCTCCTTTTACAGTTTCACAGTTATGATGAATGATACAGTCATTTGGCCTTGTGACTCTTGTTTTCATGATTTAATAAAAGTACGCCCACATTTATCAGTCAATCAATCATCTCTCTCTGTGTTTGGATCCCACTTTATAACAACAGTATGTGCTCTGATGACATTAATACCTCCAGACTCTCTCTGTCAGAAATATCAAATAAGCAGGACCTGTTTTCTACAGCCTTAGTCACACTAAAAGGGCACTCCTTTTCTCATCATTGAGGAAGATATGGCTAAACATGTAAAGGATTATTCATTTAAAAGCACTTGAAGTTTCCCTAGAATGATTTCTTTCATTTTAGGCAATAGAATGACTACCTTGTTTTTTGGGACAGTAGAAAGAAATTTGAGGTGGGACCTATCCATTTGCCATCATGAAGGAAAGATTTGATTTGGTACAATGTGAGTTTTCAAGATGTCACTTTCTACAGACTTGTCGTGATACATTTTCATTATCCAAATATGGTATTTTGTGTGTGTGTGTGTGATCACAGACTCTGTGTTTCAATTTCCCAGAATTGTCCAGAGGTTACTAAATTACCTTATTCTATTACTTTACCTCTCTTGTTTCTTCCAATAGAATATGAAGTAGTTAGGAAGGAAAGTCAATGAGATGCTCTGGGTTTCCATATGTAAATCCTCTCACCTGACTCAAGATTAGAGGACATTTGAAGGTGAAAAGGGAAGCAAATTTGAACACAATGAGGAAAACACTAATACATCGTGTGCTACTCAAGTAACATTATTATTTTAAGGCTAGTTCATCATTTCCTTGTTACCCAGAAGCTAGAAAGAACTCATTTAAAATATAGGATCTACTAGTAAATATGAGATTTTGGATAAGTCAATAGGCTTTCAGGGCCTCCAACTCCATGAAGTTGTAAGTTTTACTTGCAAAGTTATATCTAAGAATGTCTAGCACCATAAATAAATAAATATTTTGGGAACTCAATAAAAATAATAACTCGCAATCGCATAGGGCCACAAGTCTTGAGTTCTATGAAATCCAATAATAATGAAAGAATAGAGTTGGGTTTCAGTTTCTACTATTAGAAAATCTCAGGCACCAAAATAGGCCATTTGGGGTGAGGGCTCTGTAGGGTATCCAGTTGGCTAAGATGGAGCATAATTACTAGGGAGGATTAATTACTAGCTAGACCACCATTGTCTCCCTCCAGGGCCATCAGAATAATCTGCTAGTTGGCCTCTCACTTTTCACATAAGCAGTATTTCAAGACTGTCTCCAACAAAAAAATGCTATTAATTGCTACACAGCCTTCAGTCATAATCTTTGTGTAAGAAATGAATTTCCAAACTACTGACAATGGTCTTCTGGATTTTTCAAGTTCTGGTCCTTACACACCCTCCATGCCCAGCTTGGGTCCTTCCTCATCTTGTTCACCACAATCCAGGCTTACAGATTTTCTTTCAGTTCTGGAAAAGTTCATACTTTCCTGCACCAGACTTTGACATAATGTTCCTTTGATCTAACTTGAATACTGTTTTCCTCAACTCTTGACTAAGTCCTATTCATCATTAAACTGTGAAATGAATAATTCCTGCTTTTGGAAAGACCCACACTATCTAGAGTATCTGTCCTATCTCTTTATGTCTTCCACAAAGACCTAGAACCTAACCCAAGAACCTCACTTTTCCTCACCTTGAGGATCCATGAGCTTACCTCACAGGCCCTTCAGGTTTACACAAATGAACCTCAATTATTATCTAAGTAATTACCTGTTTTTTTCCTGTTAGCATCTTTTTTTTTTTTTTTTTTTTTGCGGTACGCAGGCCCCTCACCACTGTGGCCTCTCCCGTTGTGGAGTAACAGGCTCTGGACGCGCAGGCTCAGCGGCCATGGCTCACGGGCCCAGCCGCTCCGTGGCATGTGGGATCCTCCCGGACCGGGGCACGAACCCGTGTCCCCTGCATCGGCAGGCGGACTCTCAACCACTGCGCCACCAGGGAAGCCCTGTTAGCATCTTTTATAATTAGTGTGGTCACTTGTTTTTTCTTAATTCTTTTTAATGCTAGACAATGTAAGCGTAGTGAAGAAGGAACTGCTCTCTCTCTTACTCACTATTGCATCTCCCAAGCCTAGCATAGATTTGGCCTGTACATTTGTTACTTAAAGGAATGGATGGGATGGTCAAAGAAGAAGCCTCTTGGAGTGGGTTGAGTAGGAAGTGGATAGTGCGAAGGTAAATCACTCTTGAGACTCCTTCTGTGAATCTGAGCCAGACAATTATAGAGGTAGCCAAACAGAAATGAAGAAAGGAGAGAATTCTTTATTTTTAATTTTAAATATAGTATGCACTAGCACACTTCTATGTGCTAATGGAAATGATTCAACAGAAATATGGATGCTTATGGTTCAGGAGAAATAGGGTAACCAAATAGAGCCAAGAGGGATGGAGCACTGGCCCTAGATGTGCAGGAACTGACCTTCTATAGGAGAAGGGACAACTCCTTCTTTGTATTCAGATTAAGAAAGTAAAGCTGAGTAGAGGGAGACTACCAGTTGGTAATAGGGAAATGATGTAGTTTGTCTTTGTCAATTTCTTTTTCTCGCAGTGTCGTGTGAGCAACTTCATAGTTGAGAGGGGAGGTAGAAGGAATGGTTTGGTAATCTTATGGAGATAGATATTATACAAAATTTATTCCCAGGAGTGAAAAATGATCTCTCTAGAAAAACGCAGAGGGTGTCATGATAATATTGAGTGTCCATTTTGATTTTACTACAGCTTTGGAGTGAAGCTACTGAGAATGGGTGTGTGACTTTCCCCAGCAGCACAGCAACCAGCCGAAGGTTTTACCCTGCACTTGAACCGCGGCAAGGATTCTATTGCTTATCATCAGATATACCGTTAATTCAATGATTGCAGTGAATTAAGCTTGTAAGTATTTTAATGTACTGAGTCTAAGTAAACTGAAGGTCTTCTTGGGTCTTTACTAGACCTGAGTCGAGTGGTAAAATACCACAAGAGAGATAAAATACTTTAAATATTTTAATATGAGTTGCTCACTATTATTATGCCCGTTTTACTGATGTGTAAACTAAAGTTTAGAGTGTTAAGTGACTCACCCAAGCTCATACAGTTTAGACGTGGGATAATCAAGATTGCAGAAGCATATATAAAAGTGAGAAACACAAAGGTTAAACTCAGGGGAAAAGAAAGCAGAGGAGTCAACTGAAAGATCAAGGCTCTAAGCCAGAAGGGAGGTGCATGTCCCCAAAGCACTCCAGCAAAGAAAGGCTTCAAGGGCACTTGGTAGGTTCCTTCCCAGCCCATCTTACACCCAATGCTCAGAGCCCAGAGAGTTCCTGACAACGTGGTATGTTTTTATTTTTATATTTATACAGATGGAAAATGAGCCACTTAGAACTGAGCTTGTTCGCTCTCCATGGTGGCACCTGCCTCTCCTGGTCAGCCTCTCATTGTCAAGCACCATCTCTTCTGACAACGTTCTGTCCTTGATGATCTGCTGCCTTCGTGTTCTCTTTATTTAAACTAGGAATAAACCAACGTCCTTCACTTTTATGTAACTGATAAAAAAAGGAACTAAGTGCTTCTTGGAAATGGGAGCAAAGTGTACAAGTTGAGAGTGACATATTTACATCACGTCAGAAATGAAAAAGGGCTGCTTTCTCCCCTTCAAATACATCTATTCTCATAAACACATTCTAAAGAGTGTATTGTTTATAAAAACTATACCTTTCTCTTATTTTTTGTTGTTGTTAATAGGCTCGATGTCAGCAGTGACTGTTAGAAGAAAAACACATGATTTTCCTTGCGTGAAGACAATTCAAACCTCATTTTACCTTAATATGGTGAAAGCTGTGTTAAGTGGACATTTAAAGCTATTAACAATAAACATCAATTTGATCTTTAAGATATTTGAGAATATTGCCTTGGGTCCACAAGTGATCATATATTGGGAGGTAACTGTTGAATGTGCACATTGCCAAGGAAGAGGATAAACTCTCATACGGGTTTCCAGCAGGACTGATGCCTCAGTGAGGGTCTGAAGACCAGTGCTGGAAACATTGGGTACTTGCTAGAGATGAAAATAGTCAGGCATTGTAATTACAATACAACTGATGAAATTATCATTTCAACTAGTATGCAATGAAGTTTGTCATGTTTCTTACACTGGACTAAAGCCATTTAACTGCTTTTCTAATTTAATCTTTACAACAAACCTCTCTAAGCGCTAAGTTTCATGGATGAGAAGAGCAAGGCTCTGAGATGCCAGATGAATCTTGATCACAAAGATGGCAAGTGGCTGACCTATGATTCCAGTCTAGGATTTCTGCCCTCATGGACTTCATTACTGTTCTATACAGAATGTCTCAGGGAATTGTGAGGACCCGAACCAGGATGCTAAAGTATTTCATGAAATCTGAGGAGCAAATTTAGGAGTGAAATGAGACAAAATTAAGGCTAAGAACCAAGTAAATATGGTAAAGAAAAAGGCTTAGAGCTAAGTTCATGCCTGAAAATCGTTCTAAAAATTCTGTAGTTAAAAATTTTGTAGATAAAAATTGCAATAACCAAATCTGTCTGTTGTAACCATTTTGGAACTCTGGAGTTTATTGAAGGCTTGCAACTTCCAGATGAAGACTTAGACAGTAAATTGTGGTTTATTTCTGACAATTTTAGCTCTTAGTATACTAGCAGCAACCCATCTGACATGCCAGCCTGTGTCAGGCAGACATGCATATATTCCTGAAGCAGAAGCCAGGGTGGGCAAAAAGGATGTTATCCTCCAAATATCGGGCAACTGTGTTCTGACTGCTGATTGCTGCTTCTGATCACAGAGGTGCAGACAAGAAGTGGGCAGCCATTGTTTCTGCACCAACCCCCAATGTTGCAAGACCCTCTTCCTCAGATTGAAGTCACTTCCAAGGAACTTAAAGGGCTGGCACCCTTTTTACTGCCCTTCTTTTTTCTCTTTTTTCCCCTTTTTCAGAAAAAGACATTAAAAACTAAGACATTTAAAAAAAACTGCTTGTATGGGGAAATGTAGAAAATGACACTGTGTACTCAGGAAAAGGTCTAATAAAGACCTGAGAAGACCTTAAATTTATTCCTCAGGCTGATAGTCAGCAAGAGATAGCCTAAAATAATAATAATAATAAATAAGCAAAGACAATAACAAAAAACAGCAAACCCCAGGGAAGGGGAAAATCTGATTTCCAGAGTTACCACATGATTAAATTCAAATGTCCAACTTTCAACAACAGCAAAAATCACAAAGCATACAAAGAAACAGGAAAGTACAGCCCATTTAAAGAAGAAAATAAATCCACAGAAACTGTCCCTGAAAAAGACCTGATGGGACATATACTAGACAAAGATGAAAACAACTTCTTAAAAATGCTCAAAGAACTAAAGGAAGATATGAATAAACTCAAGAAAATCATGTATGAACAAGATGAAAATGTCAATGAAGACATAAATAACCTAAAAAGAAACCAAAAATAAATTCTGGAACTGAAAAGTACAATAACTAAAATGACAAGTTTACTAGAGGAATTCAAAGGCAGATTTGAGCAGACAAGAGAAAGAATTAGTAAACTTGAAAGCTTAATGGAAATGATCAAGTGTGAGGAACAGAAAGCAAAAAGATTGAGAAAATTGAAAAGAGCATAAGAGGACATTTGGGACACAATCAAATGGACCCAATATGCACATTGTGGGAGTCCAAAACTAAAGGAAAAAAAGGCAGAGAGAATATTTTTAAAAACCATAGCTGAGCACTTCCCGAATGTGATGAAATACATGATTATAAAACTCCAAAATGCTCAACAAACTCCAAGTAGAATGAATTCAGAGACCACACCAAGACACATCATAATCAAACTTTCAAAAGTCAAAGACAAATAGAGGATCTTAAAAGCAACAAAAAAGTGAATCCAAACACAAGGAATGTCCCAAAGAAAACTAACAGATTTCTCATCAAAAATGTTGGAGGCCAGAAGGCAGTGGACCAAGGTTTTCAAAGTGCTAAAAATCAGAAAAGAAGCTGTCAAGAAGAATTCTATATCTGGCATAACTATCTTTCAAAAGTGAGGTGTAATTAGGATATTCCCAGGTAAGAAAAAAATGAAATTATAATTTCATCAAAAAGAATAAAATACTTACGAATTAACTTAACCAAGAAGGGAAAACACTTGCACAATAAAAAATTTTTAAAATTGCTGAAGGAAATGAAAGAAGTCATAAGTAAGGAAGTACATGCCATGTTCACGGATTAGAAGACTTAATATTGTTGAAACGTCCATACTATCCAAAGCAATCTATAGATTCAATGCCACCCCTATCAAAATCCCAATGATATTGTTTGCAGAAATAGAAAGGCCCATCCTAAAATTCATATGATATCTCAAGGGACCTCAAATAGCCAAAGCAATTTTGAGAAATAACAAACCTGCCGGACTCACTTTCTGATTTCAAGCCTTACTATAAAGCTACAGTAATCAAAACAGTGTGATACAAGCAAAAAAACAAAAAACAAAAAAAACAAAAGGACATATAGGCAAATGAAACAGAATAGAGGGCTCAGAAATAAATCCTCACAAATATGGCCAAATAATTTTTCACAAGATTAACAAGACCAGTCAATGGAGAAAGACCATTCAATGAGAATAAGACAGTCTTTTCAACAAATTATTCTGGGACAACTGATAACCACATGCAAAATAATGAAGTTGGACCCTTTACTAATACCATATGCAAAAATTAATTCAAAATGGATGAAAGACCTACATGTAAGACCTAAAACCATAAAACTCTGAGAAGAAAACAGGACAAAAACTTCATGACATTGGATTTGGCAATGATTTCTTGGATATGACTCCAAAGGCATATGTAACACAATAAAAAATGGACGCATTGGACTTCATGAAAATTAAAAGATGTGTATCAACAACACTATGGATAGAATAAAAAGGTAACCCACATAATGGAAGAAAATATTTGAAAATTATATACCTGGAATATATATCCAGAATATATAGAGAATTCCTAAATCTCAACAACAAAAATACAGACAAGCTGATTAAAAAATGGGCAAAGAACTTGAGTTGATATTTCTCCACAGAAGACATCAAATATCCAATACACACATGAAAAGATGCTCAGTATCACTATTCATTAGCAAAATGCAAATGAAAGCTACATAAGATACAAGCTCACACCCATTAGGAAGGCTACTATTCAAAAAAAAGAAAAGAAGTGTTGGAGAGAACTTGGAGAAATTAGGACCCTTGTGCACTGTTAGTGGAAATGTAAAATGGTTCAGCCATTATGGAAAACATATGATAATTCCTCAAAAAAAAAATAGAATTAGTATATGATCCAGCAGTTTTACTTCTGGCATATACCCAAAGTAATTGAAAGCAAGATCTTAAAAAGATATTTGTACACCATGTTCATTAACAGCATTATTCACAATAGCTAAAATGTGGAGGCAACCCAAGTGCCCATGGACAGATGAATGGATAAACAAAATGTGGTGTAAACACACAATGGAATATATTCAGCTTTAAAAAGAAAGGAAATTCTGCAGTATGTTTCAGCATGCATGAAACTTGAGGATATTATTCTAAGTAAAATAAGCCAATCACAAAAACACAAATATTGTATGATTCCTTGTACATGAGGTACTTCCAGTAGTCAAAATTATAGAGACAGAAAATAGAATGGTGGTTGTCAAGGTCGGGACAAGGGGGAACAGGAAGTTACTGTTTAATGGGTATAGAGTTTCAGTTTTGCAGGGTGAAAAGATTTGTGAAGATGGATCTTGGTAATGGCTTCACAACATTATGAATGCATTTAATGCCACTGAACTATAATAATGTTTAAAACTGTAAATTTTATGTTATCTGTGCTTTACTACAACAAAGAAAAACATTGAAAAAAAATTCTGTCGTGCTCAACTCTCATTTTTATTTGCTCTTAGTATTGTGTATGGATGAACAGGCTTAGTAGAGCCCAAGATCAGGGTCAGTTGGACACCTGCTAATAGGCCAGCCATCTGGGCATCTGCTGGATGCATTGATCTATAAGGGGTGCTAAAATGTCAGTGAAATAAATAGAAAATATGGTGCCAGTTAACATGGGTTTCTGCACATAATTCAAACAAATAGCAAATTATAAATTGCTTTATCTTGCATTGAGCAGACATAATAAAGTTCTTGTTTTGAATACTGGCATAGAACAGGAAGAAATTATTCGTCATTTGTTATAATCTATTGCCTTCTGGAGAGGAAGAACCCTAGCAACAAGATCACCTTTTCTTTAAACGAGGAAAACAAAATACAGTAGCTGAGGCAGAGTGAAATGGCTCTGGCAGAGAAACCTAGAAGACCGTGGGAAGAAGTGAAGAGAAAAGAGATGTCAGAAAAAGAGTCAAGAGCCAGGAAACCTAAGCACAGGAAAGAAAAAAGAGACTTAGCCACTGATGGATATTGCTACTTCAAAGCTCAGTGCTGGGCCACCTCTACCTCACTTACAGAATCTTCAGTAAATCTTGCATTTCTCCTAATTTCCTAGACAAGTGCAGCTTTGTTTTGGGGGAGCCTGAAAATTTTGAAGGAGAACATCTTCTATGTGAGTAATAAACATAAGTAATGAGGTATTCAATTTAGGTTAATTGAAAATCTAGTTTCTCTCTGTTTTCAATGTAATGGAATGTTGGGTTGAAGCAGAGCAGAGATGATGTCCTTGTCAAGAGCATCCTAGTGTTCTGTTTGGCCTCAGTCTTAGTTTACTTACCAGAGACCTATTCAAAGACATCACTGTCCATCCTTTCCAGGTGCTAACTAAGAGATACCCATAATTGTGTTTAACTAAGTCAGGAAAGCATAGGCCGCGATTAAGACGGTACCCCCAGGGCAGTACAGCCTGATACTCCACCCTATAAAATTTGAGTTTTTCCATCTAACTGATGATTTTGTTGGTTCTGGGTTTTCCTGCAAAATAATTCATTAAACTGGGAATTGGACAGCACATATTGGAAGGTAGAGAGACTTCCCTGGTGGTTCAGGAGTTAAGATTCTGTACTCCCAATGCAGGGGGTCCAGGTTCAATCCCTGGTCATTGGGGAACCAAGATCCCTCATGCCACACAGTATGGCCCCAAAATAATATGTATATGTAAATATATATGTATGTATAAATATATAAATGTATAAATATAAATGTATGTATATATATATATATATATATATATATATATATATGAAGGTGGAGTCTAAAGAGAGATGTGACCAGGATTTGCAGAAAAATGGCAAAGCCCTGCTGAAATGCCTTGGTTGGTCTCCTCCAGAGTAACCCTATAGAAAACAAACCCTGGGGAACATGCAATATTCTGTTCTTCAAATGTATTTTTTCTCAGCACAAGGAAGAGGAAAACCAATAACTCTTTTTGAAACAGGAAACAACATCTTGAAGATATGGAGCTATTTTTAAAACCAAAAAATGATTGTAAAGGAGTGTCTATTGGAAATCTGTGTAGGAGAAATTTACAGTATTTAGGGCCCAATATGCCACCATCCAGAAACTATACATTATACAATGATCATAAAGGAGAAAAACAGAAGACTACCTGTTTGGTGTGAACAATGCAGCTACTATTTCTGCTGATAATAATATTAGCCACTGTAATAGAATTCAGAGTGAAATTTTCAAGTTGCCCCTGTAATTGACATTTAAGGCCTATAATCAAAAGAGGGTGATCAACAAAAGGGGTCAGATATAGACCCCTGAGGCTTACAAAGATGGGATGGAAATATTTCTGAACCAATCAACACTGGATAACTTGTCAACCCAGGGTATATAATGGATGACTGAACAAGGGCAGAGGAGAAAAGAAGAGAGTCATTTTTTTAAATTTTCTGGTTTTTAGGAAATAAAACACTCATGGTACAAGAGAAATTACTCTCCCCTTGCTCTTTGATCCTCCTCACCACCACACTCCCAAAGCCAAGAGATGGTGGGCAGTGGAGCTCTAAGAAAACAACCCTCAGAGGTTTAGTAAGTCTTCAGGAAAGAGAGATTGGCATTTCACTAATCATATGATGTTCACAGAATTGCAAATCTGCAGCACTGTCTTAGTGCAGTCTGAGAATACTGCATTGTGAGACAGTTCTTGAGGAGCTTGACATGTGTGCCTTTGGGAATGTAAACAGAGACATCTCTCTGGTTCTTTCCAGGCAAGCTAATATCTGAAAATAGGAGGTGTACAAGAGTAGCCCTAAGCAATGGGAACAAATATGCCATTCCCCATCCCAGATCCTTAAGAACCCCAGAAGACACAGAAGGAAAAGGACCCCAGTAACTCCAGTAGCTCTTTTTGAAGAGAGAATGTGGAGATGTGTATTGTTAATGGCGGCAGCCAATGAAGGGACATATGTGCCCCTCTAAAAGTGGTCTTCAAACTAGAAACCTTCTGCACAGCAAAAGAGATCATCAACAAAGTGATAAGGTAACCTACTGAATGGGAGAAAGTATTCACAAATTATACATCTGATAAGGGGCTAATATACAAAATATATAAAGAACTTATACAACTCAATAGAAAAAGAATCCAAATTTTTTAAATGGTCAGAAGATTTGAATAGATATTTTTTTCAAAGAAGACATAGAGATGGCCAACAGGTACATGAGAAGATACTCAACATCACTAATCATCAGGGAAATGCAAATCAAAACCACAATGAAATATCACCTCACACCTGTTAGAATAGCTATCTTCAAAAATACAAGAAATAACAAGTTTTAGGAAGAATATGAGGAAAAGGAACACTTGTACACTGTTGGTAGGAATGTAAATTGGTGCAGTCACTCTGGAAAATAATATGGAGGTTCCTCAAAAAAATAAAAATAGAACTACCATACGACCCAGCAATTCCACTTCTGGGTATTTATCCAAAGAAAACAAGAACACTAACTCAACAAGATATATGCACTCCCATGTTGATTGCAGCATTACTTACAATAACTAAGATACAGAAAACAACCTAAGTACCATTGACAGATGAATGAATACAGAGAATGTGATTTATATCTATCTGTATCTGTATCTAAATCTATATCTATTATTCAGCCATAAAATATGAAATCTTGCCATTTGCAACAAGGACAGACCTTGAGGCCATTATGCTAAGTGAAATAAATCAAACAGAGAAAGACACATATTGCATGCTCTCACTTATATGGGGAATCTAAAAACAAACAAAACACAAGCTCATAGATACAGTGAACAGACTGGTGGTTACCAGAAGCAAAGGGTGAGGGATGGGAGAAATGCATGGAGGGAGTCAAAAGGTTCAAATTTCCAGTTATAAAATAAATAAATCATGGGGATGTAATGCACAGCGTGGTGACTATAGTTAATGATACTCTATTGCATATTTGAAAGGTGCCAAGAGAGTAGATCTTAAAAGTTTGCACCACAAGAAAAAAAATTCTGTAACTATGTGTGATGATACATGTTCGTGAGACTTATTGTGGTGATCTTTTTGCAACTATGTAAATATCAAATAATTACGTTGCACAAGTAAAACTGATATAATGTTGTATGTTAATTATACCTCAAAACAATGGTCTTCAGTGAGACACAGGCTAGAGGAATCTGGATACCTCTCCAAGAAAATCAGACGCTTCATACACAGACTGCTATGTCTTCAGATGCCCCACACATCAGGGGAAGGCCAGGGGCAGTTCTGCATGGTGCTAGCACCCCCTCCGTTGCATATGGCCATAACTGTCTCATTACAGGTCTTCACGCAATGTCCAGAACATGGATGGCTAGAAGTGAAAAAACAAGCCACGCTCAATCTTCACTCCAAGCCTTTTCACCCTCAGTTATAGTTAATGATGGAGACAGAAGTTTTAAATTTAATAGAGGATTGTATTTATAAACTGCCCTGGACTAAGTATAATAATCATAAAGGGCCAGACAGTTATGAAATTTTACAATGTCATCCTCTGACCGGAAAATGAGCTTCTATCCAGCAAGTTGAACACAGTGAATGGAGAAGAAAATTTTTTTTTTTTTCTGAGAAACTCCGTGGTCTAAATGTTTCACATATCCCGCAGACTCTAAGAAGTGACATTATTATATCCATTTTGCAAATAAAGAAATTGAGGATGAGAGCATCTTTCCCAAAGTGACACAGAGCATAACTTAGATTCAAACTTGGCATTGACACTGTCAAATGCTGTGCTCTCTTCTATACATAGCACTGTTTTCTCTGGTTTCTTTGACCAAAGTCACATCAATTTCTTTAACATAAAAAACATTAAGATAAAGTAATGTGTATATGTGTGTGTGTATATATATATATATATATATATATATATATTCCAGCCAACTGGAAATGGTTTTAGGTTCAATCTGATATATTTGAAAAATATCTCCTCAATACACCTCACTTCCACCAGTCACCCAGATCAAACACTGACAAGGCAAGTTGTGTCAACACCCTTATTAAATGTTCCGCATGTTATCACATTTACCCCATGCAGTAAGGATCTGTGACAATTTTCTATGTCAACTTGGCTAGTCTATGGTACCCAGTTGCTGGTCAAACACTCGTCTAAATGTGGCTTGTTAAGGTATTTGTGCACATGATTAACATTTACAAGCAGTTGACTTTAAGTAGGTATGAGTGGGTCTCATCCAATCAGTTGGAGGCCTCAAGAGCAAAGATTGAGTTTTCTCAAAGAAGTAATTCTGCCTCAGACTATAATATAGAAATCTGGTCTGAGTTTCCAGCCTGCTGGCCTGCCCTACGAAATTCAGACTCAAATGGCATCAATCCTTATCTGAATATCTAGCCTATGGATTGCAGGCTTATCAGCCTTCACAGTCTTGTAAGCCAATTCTTTAAAATCAATCTCGTCTCTGTCTTTGTTTCTGTCTGTCTCTCTCATCTTCTCCCTCTCTAGGGAACCCTGATTAATATAGTATCCATATTTTTAATTTAGAGATAAAGTTTAGAAAATTTAAGTTATTTTCCCAAAGAGCCAAATGATGGGTCCAATAATTGAAGGTGGATTTTTCTCTTTGATATTTCTTTCTTGGATGCCAACTGATGCCTCAAATAATATCTACTTCAATATAAAGCACTTGTTTTCTTACTTGTTCATATCTTCCCCCAAATACTCAACTATACATTCTTTCTTGGAAGCCAAACAATATTCTGCCATGTATCAAAGGGAGGTAACTCATGGGCACGTGTACCTTCTCACCTACACCCTTTTGAAGTGCCAAGGCTGGGAATCTGGGGAAAAAGTACCAATGATGAAAAGGGAGGTCCATAGATGTTGACTTCAGACAGGTCAGTCCAGCTACTTCTGCCCACCCTTCACTGTTTAAACACGTTGGGCCTTTCAAAGCCCCATACTCAACAATGCTCATTTCAGTCTGAGCCTTAGACTCTTTCTCTGTTTAATCTCTCTATTTTCTTACTATAGACTTATTTTCTTGCTTCTCATATGTTTTTAAAATTTTTTTTTAAATTGACCTGTAGTCAGTTTACAATGTTGTGTTAGTTTCAGGTATACAGCACAGTGATTCAGATATATATATATATATATATATATATATATATATATATATATATATATATATATATACTTACTTTTTGAGATTCTTTTCCCCTATAGGTTATTATAAAATATTGTGCTACACAGTAGGTCTTGTTGGTTATCTATTTTATATATAGTGGTGTGTATATGTTAATTCCAAACTCCGAATTTATCCTTCACCCTCCCCCCTTTCCCCTTTGGTGACCATAATTTTGTTTTCTATGTCTTTGGGTCTCTTTCAGTTCTGTAAATAAGTTCATTTGTATCACTTCTGTTTTAGATTCCACATATAAGTGATATCATAAGGTATTTGTCTTTCTCTGTCTGACTTACTTCACTTAGTACGATAATCTCTAGGTCCATCCATGTTGTTGCAAAAGGCATTATTTCATACTTTTTTATCATGAACCCCCCTGCACTGTTGTTGGGAATATAAATTGCTGCAGTCACTGTGGAAAACAGTATGGAGGTTCCTTTAAAAACTAAAAATAGAGTTACCATATGATCCTGCAATACCACTCCTGAGTATCTATCTGAACAAAACTCTAATTCAAAATATACATGCACCCCAATGTTCATAGCAGCACTATTCACAATAGCCAAGACATGGAAGCAACCTAAGTGTCCTTCGACAGATGAATGGATAAAGAAGATGTGGTACATATATACAATGGAATACTACTCAGCTTCTCATCTATTTTTCACCATAGACCAGCCTGTTTTCTACTTTGTAGTTCCCAGATGGTCCCTCTATTCAGTGGTTGGAACCCTGGACCTTCACCTTGGATTGTACAACCTGAGGTGATTCAGCAAACACCTTGAGTGGGAGCATGTTCTGTAGGGGAGTCTGATTCTGTACTTCATTTACATCTTTTTGTGGCAGCAGACGTCTACCAGTTGTACAAGGTGGCCCTCATAATAACGCTGTGCTTTGAGAAAATCAGTGTCATCTGAATTTGACAAATAAGGACAGTGAGATCTAAAATGTGTGATATGTTTTCCTACGGATACAAGTAGACAGAATCTAAATTGGGGCCCAGGTGTCTTTTGGCCTCACCAGATGAACTTACTTCCACTAATAGGCTCCATTTCTTTGTCTTGATGGGACATATGTCATCCAATATGGAATTTAGTTACAACTTCTGAAAAAGAGGCTGAAACTGACTTTTGATTGGGGGTTATTAGCTATACAGGGTCACATGTTGTAACAGTAATTTTCTAATCCTTTTTTCTGTGTTTGGAAAAATAAAATAACAAAAATTTATATTATAGTGGGTACCTACAATATAGCTAAAACCATTACTAGTTATTTTAGAAAACACATTGATGTGCAGTCTGCACACAAAATGTGCAGTTGTCAAAACTCAGATACTTCCTAGATAATACAGTCCTCTCATGTTCAAAAGGGTCATGAGTAGGAACAAGAAGAATATGCTGAGACACCAGTGATTTTTTAAAAAAATGTAATCGCCATAAAAATCAAAGTAGGTACTTTTACTTGTAAGCTTACTTACTGAACAGAAAATACAAATTGATTTCATTATTATTGTTATTTTTTTAATGAACAACTACCATAGGGCAGGCATTATTCTAGAAGTGGTATATGCATAATATAAATTAACAAAACCTTTTTATGCATTTTACAGAAGAGAAAACAGAAGCCCAGAGAGGTCAGGTAAAGTGCCACAGTGACTCATTTGCAGAGCTGTGGCTTCATTCGGAGCTGAAAGTCTTCAAAACCTATACCATTTACATTCCACCTGCCTGTAAATGATAGATTTTCTCATAAATTGGCATTACTTGTATGCTTTTGCTTGTATCTTCATTCCTTCGTTTTCCTTTATTGGTCCATGAAAATGGGAGTATCGGAAAAGAGGGATATTTAGATTTTACTCCTAAGGTATGTGTCTCAGGTATGGTATTCCAGGCTTTATAGAAAAAGTAGATCATTCTCTGTGCCATTAGTCACAGAGGGAATGACCCAAAACTTTCAATGATGGCAGGGATGATAATGTAGATGGTAGCAATAGCGTTGCTGGTGCAAATGATTGGTACAATGGTGCCGTTTCTTGGGTAAAATTACTCGGGGAATCTCATACAACGTTCTTTCTTGGATAAAATTACTAGGGGAATATAATACAACATTTGAGGGAGAGTCTTGATGCTTTTGTGTCTCATTTTATACAGGCTGCCAGCATTCATCAACAGCTCTGCTGGCAGAAGAACTGCCAGGAGCTCAACTCCTTACACTGTAAAAACAAAAGGTGTTTCTTTTTCTTTACCTTTTTATGAGGTGAAAACCTGAAAGGTACCTATAAATTACAAGGGCAGGAAAGGGATTTGTGGGAAGATTCTGGAGAAAGTAAGGATGAAGTATGAGATGTATGTAAGGATGAAGTATGAGATGTAATTGGATATAAACTGATGCTGAAATCTAGGAAGTATAACTGCAGAATGTGAAATAAAAAGTAGCTAAGAAATATAGGGAAGAAGGGTCAACAACAGCATATCTTCGTGTTCTTATCAGAGCGGGGAAAAAACTTACATCAAATAGACCATCTTTACTTTCCAAGAAAATGAGGCATCTTCTCTACAAACTTGCTTTGTTTGAGGCATACCGAAAAGAGGATGTGAAAATACTTTAAATAATGCCTGATACAACTGAAAATCTAATGAAGACTCATCCATGAAATTGCACATGGTTATGTATTTATAGTATGTTGTGCTGTATTGTAGTGCACACAGTCTTTAATTCCACCGATTGGAAGGATCGGCAGACGATTCACTGTTGGGTCTCTTTCCACCCTGACACAGGCAACGCCATTGCCAGCTCCTAGCCACCACCATAAGCTCATAAATTCAGCGAAAATCAAGCACCAATCCATATTGCTTGTAGTTTCAGCTCCAGCCCTTCCTCTAGATATGTCTTTGACTCTATTTCTTGATATATTTTTTTAAGTTTTTTTTAAATTGATGTATAGTTGATTTACAGTGTTAATTTCTACTGTACAGCAAAGTGATTCAGTTATACATATATACATTATTTTTTAATATTCTTTTCCATGATGGTTTATCACAGGATATTGAATACAGTTCCCTGTACAATAGGGCCTTGTTGTTTATCCAGTCTGTATATAATAGTTTGTATCTGCTAATCCCAACAATCCACTCCATCCTTCCCCCACCCCCCGCCCCCTTGGCAACCACAAGTCTGTTCTCTATGTCTATGAGTCTGTTTTTTTTTTACATAGATAGGTTCATTTGTGTCATATTTTAGATTCCACCTATAAGTGATATAATATATTTGTCTTTCTCTTTCCAACTTACTTCACTTAGTATGCTAATCTCTAGGTCCATCCATGTTGCTGCAAAAGGCATTATTTCATTCTTTTTATGGCTAAGTAGTATTCCTTTGTATATATGTACTACATCTTCTTTACTTGGTAGCTTTTCTATCTCCTTGCCTCCTGACCCTGGAACTAGAAATTTGATACCATTGTGGTGCTCTGAGAATAGCTCACTTTCCTTCTTCCACTGTGGCTCTCCTGACTTAGATTATACTAATTGGGACCAAACAGCATCTTGCCCCAGATTTCACAATCCAAAGACACTAGAGTTCATTTTGTCTTGTATTCTACTTGTTCTAGATATTGGCAAAACTTTAGCTAGCTGACTGGCTATAAAAGACATGTTCAAAAACTAAAATCACAGGCTTCATTTATATTTTCCAGCTCATGTTTAAAGTAATGTGGTATCATGGAAAGAAAAGAGGCTTTGGGGAACAGAAATATCTAGGTTCAAATTCAACTTCTATCAGTCTAGGAAAGCTTTCACTTCTAAATGACAAAAATGATAATTTGAAAGTCATTTCTAAAGCTACATTGAAAAAGGAGAATCACAAAGGTAAAAGTGAACAGATTTGAGTATGTAAAAATCTAAAGAGAAACAAGTTCTATAGATATAGTCAAAACAAAAGTAAAGAACAAATGGAAAACTGGGAACAAACATTAGCAGCAAGTACTGACATTTGAAATGTCATTGTTTTTAATACATAAGAAACCTTTGAATATAAGTAAGAAAGCCACTAACACTCTAAACCATCAGTTGATAGATGACAAGATAGGACAATCACAAGGCAAGCAATGCAATGATCAATAAGTATTTGAAAAATAAAGTTTTTCAAAATAATAAAAGGATAATTTTTAAAAATAATAGTGGGATCCCATTTCCACCTAAATATGAGAATTTTTTACTGAGTACTGTTTGGTAACACTATGAGTAGCCACACAATTATTTCCTTGCATGACTAGCTCCCAGGTTTCATTTAGATCTTTCAAAGTCACCTCCTCTAAGAGTTCTCAACCGTCACACCAATGTTTGCACACTTTCCCCCATCACTGCTGTTTCCTTCACAGAGCTTATCACTATCTGGCATCATATTTTTTGCTACTAGTTATTATTGTCTTCCCACTGGAATATAAGAATCCTGAGAATAAGACCCTATCTGATTTATTTTCCCCCAATATCTAGAAAGAGTTCCCATTACATTGTATAACTCAGTAAACCTACACTGATTGAAAGGCTGGAAGGAATGCATATTTTATGCTTATGAATCACAGTTCTGCAATATACATCAAAAGCTATCAAAATGGTCTTCCTTTCAACTCAAGAATCCCACTTCTGCAGATTTATTCCCAGCAAATAATCAGAAATACACATTAAGATTTATGTGCAATGATAATCATCTCAGTATTATTTATAATGGCAAAAAATGAGAAAGTGATATGAATATCCAAAAATACAGAAATGGGTAAAATAAATTATAGTGCATATCAAGTATGTAAAATTATGCAATCATCAAAAGTCATGCTTTTGAAAATTATTTTATGACCTAATTTTTTAAAACTGAAATAAAACCATACATAAAATTTTATACAGAATAATCTCAATTTTGCTAATGCATGTATATAAAGAAAGATATCCTGCATGTACCGTAATTCACTGGCCTTTAAGGTCGTTATTTCCTTTATGTCAAATTACAGTGGTCTAAGTAACTGTTCCTGAAGTAACCCTTGTATTTTACCGTGTTAATTTCCCTAGTCATTCCTAAGTTGCCTGGTAAATGGTTCTAAGTCTCATAAATCCATCCTAGTTATCATTTGCTATCTCCAGCATTGACCTCTTTCTTTCTGAAGCGCCAGTCTTGCCAGGCTCAAGCATCTTTCTTTATAAACGTGTAAGGTAAGCATGGGATGAGCCCTTGCCTTTGGATAGCCGACCAGTCAGCTTCCTATAAGAAAAGGCATAACAGGAATATGGGAATGGAAGTACAATACAGGAAAGACTTATAAAACCCTGCCTTTGATTGAGTTATCTGTAAACAGACACTGAGACAGAGAACTAGGTGCAGAACATTTACTAATAAATGTTCTGAGATAAATTTGTAGGAACGTGAGGAAGAGAAAATTGGATGGAGGGAGACTCTGACCCACTAATATACTTACAATGTTCCACTGACCCTACAGGGAGCTCTAGAGCTGGGATGATCCTCCAGAATTATTCCAGATTGAATTAAGAGGCTGAGGCCTTTGATCCACATATCAGCTACCTAGGCTGTGAGCCACAACCTGGGAGAAGGCACTTTCTTGCACAAGGTGATTCCCTTTGGTGGAAGGTAACATCCAGTGAGAGTAGGCGAGCCTTCAGTCCCTATGGGATGGGTGTGTTGGAGCTGAAAAGAGAACCTGGGTTGAGCCCCTCTTCTCAGGCTGATACCACAGACCGTGTGGCTAAAACTCTACGAATATATTTTCTCACAGTTCCAGAGGGTGGAAGTCCAAGCTCAAGGTTCTAGCCATTCCATTTCTGATGAGTGTTCCCATCCTAACTGCAGATGGATTCTTTTTGCTGTGTGTTCACATGGCCTTTCCTCAGTTCTTGAGCAGGAAGGGACAAAAAGCAAGCTCTCTGGTTTCTCCTCTTTTTTTAATTTTATTTTACTTATTTATTTTTTATTGGGGTATAGTTGTTTTACAATGTTGTGTTAGTTTCTACTGTACAGCGCAGTGGAGTTGCCTGTGCTATACAGTAGGTTCTTAATAGTTATCTATTTTCTATGGTTTCTCCTCTTAAAAGGATGCTAATTCAGTGGGATCAGCATCCCACCATTATGACCTCATTTAACCTTAATTACTTCTTTAGAAACCCCATCTCAAGACATTGCCGTACTTGAGATACAGGGTTAGGACTTTTAACATATTAATTTGCAGGGGAGGTATTCAATCCATGCACTACACTACTGAAAACACTGACAACACCAAATTTTGGTGAGAATGTGGAGCAACAGAAGCTCTCATTAATTGCTGGTGGGAACACTAAATGGTGAATCCATTTGGGAAAGTATTTAAGTGGTTTCTTACAAAGCTAAACATACTCTTAGCATGTAATGCATCAGTCACGCTCCTTGCTTTTTACCCAAAGTATTTGAAAACATATGCCTACACAAAAACTTGCACACAGATGTTCATAGCAGCTTTCTTCCTAATTGTCAAAACTTAGAAGCAAACAAGATGTCTTTCAGTAGGTGAATGGATAAATAAACTGTGGTACATCTAGAGAATGAAATACTCTTCAGGGCTAGAAAGAAATGTGCTCTCAAGCCATAGAAAGACATAGTGGAACCTTAAATGCACATTACTAAGTGAAAGAAGCTAATCTGAATAATTCCAGATTATTTGGATAATTCCAAATATATGACATTCTGGAAAAGAAAAAACTATGGCGACAATAAAAATATCAGTGATTAACAAGAGTGGGGGGACAGAAAAAATACACAGAGCACAGAGAATTTTTAGAACAGTGAAAATACTCTGTAATACTATAGTGATAGATACATGTCATTATACATTTGTCTAATCCCATAGAATGCACAACAGGAAGAGTGAACCCTAAGGTAAACAATGGAATTAGGGTGATTATGATGTGTCAATATAGGTGTATCCTTGGTTAAAAAAAAAAAAGTATCAATCTGGTGAGTGATATTGATAATAGGGGAGGCTAAGAACGTGTTGTGTCTGGTGGTATATGAGAAATTTTGTCTCTTTCTCCCAATTCTGTTGTAAACCTAAAACTGCTCTAAAAATTGACTTTAAAAAAATTAAAGCAAATCGTTGCAAAAAATGATAAAGACAAAATGAAACAAAGCATAATGTTATCACTCTAATAAAAGTCAGGAAAGGAGAAAAAGACAGCAAAGAGAAAAATAAATGACATGAATATGAAAGCCCATTGCATAAATAGCATATGATAAGGTGTCTAGAATAAATTCAAACATTCCATAATCACAATAAAAGTGACTAAGTTAAAACCCTGTCCTCCACTCCTTAATACAGAAACTGTCAGATTTTGTAATAGAAAACAAAATTGGGACTATGTTGTTTACAAGACACACCCAAAACAAAATGGCTCAACAAGATTGAAATAGCTTTATAAATAGCACACATGATAGAATTTGTCATTTTAAATATCACTTACAGTTAGGAAATATGAGTGGGAAAAAAAACATATGACCTAAGCTTTTGCTGGAGAACCTAGAAAAATGACAATAAACAAAATAAAGTAGAACAAAGAAAACAATAGGTAATTGTTGAAATAATAAAAATCTGAAATGGTAGATAAAATACTGATTAAAAAAATCCAAAAGTTAATCCCTTTAAAGGACTAACAAGTGGAGCTAGAGGAAAGACGGTGGAATAGAATCCATTACATGGAAACACGAAGAAGCAAAAAGAGGAGCTTAGCTTTATTTGAAGCAAATATGAGGCAGATCATTCCAATGACACACTTCCACCTTACATATGTTTTTGAGAGTATTGTCTGCCCTTATCATTTTCTAGCACATTAGGAGAAGAGCACTTTGGCTGATAATATCTGTTTCATTCCCAGCATCAAACAGCATCAAACTTTTTTTTTTTTCCATTGCTGGAAATTAATGACTGTTAAGTTCCTGGCTTTCAGAAAACATCAAAACTTAGAAAAGTGAAAGATAATTAGGAACTCACTACTGAAATACAGCACCATGATGAGGATCCTTCAGGGAGCTCTGTGAAAGGAAGAAGACAGGTAACTCATGTCCTCTCCTCACAGAAAGTTACAGTAAGTCCCCTACATATGAACCTTCAGCTTGTGAACTTTCAAAGATGCTAACCTGCCCCTGCATGCCAGTTGTTGTACTGTACTACTGTACTTTTCAAGGTACTGTACTGTAAGATTTAAAATGTTTTCTTTATTTCTTATGTTTGTTTTTTATGTATTATTTGTGTGAGGAGTATTATAAACCTATTACTGTACAGTACTATATAGCCAATTATGTTAGTTGGGTACCTAGGCTAACTTTGTCAGACTTATGAACAAATTGGACTTACGAACGCACTCTCAGAACCAAACTCATTTGTATGTAGGGGACTTACTGTATAATCTCATTAGTGACAGAGTACACATAAGAAATGGCCCAGCCAATGGATGCGACATTCCTGACCCGCACTACAGCGCTGACAGGAGCACAAGGGAAGCTCGTTGCAGTTACATGAATTCGTCCGGAATTTCTCCATCTCTTACTTTCCCTTCCTCCAAAATAGCTAATCATTCCTGTCTTCATATCTCAACTATCCCCTCCAGATACACAGCCATTCTAATTTTTACATATACAAAACTGTAATACTATATTTATTTTTAAAGTCTGCCTCCTGAATTAGTATACAATAAATGCCTTGAAACTAAAAAAATATTGTTTTTATTCCTGCAACTTTTGAACCCTGGACAGTATGTATTAAAAATAAAAGTTTAATAAAAACAGACTGGGGGAGGGCCTTGAGGCGTGGGTAAAATTAGGTAAGCAAGAGAGAGGGCATCTCGGGGATGAGAAGATAGTTTGATTAATGGAAAAAGGTGGGAATGAGTGTGGAAACCAAGACACCTTCCATGGAAGGTGTGTGTTGAATAGCATCTGGATAAATTGAATGGAATGAAATCTAGGAGGGCCTCCCAAGTTTTGGCAAATAAAGTTTATTTAGTGTGGATTTTAGCAAAGCCTAATAGGATATGTGATTGAGGTTCCTCCTTCCTCCCTTTTTTATTTTTTCACAAATCCAAGGCACCATATGTCTAGACCATGGCTTTGGGCTGGTTTGTTTGATATGTGCTGAACCAAAAGAGAAAACGGCATCATATGACTTAAATCATTACATGTATATTAAATGGACAATTTTGGAATTTATTAAGATAATTTCCATTAACTGCCCACTCCCTCAATATACAATTAAGGACAATGAAATATTCATTGGAGCAGAATTTCAATTCTTTGGCAATATTTGATAGCATCAGATAGAGACGCTTCCCTAGGAATTAGATATTGGTACTAAGAGGAAGTTATTATGCCTGATGATGGAAATAGTAACACATAAGCTCAAGAATTATTAGAGGCCAAGCTCTACCTCACAAACAAAAGAATCAGAAGAAAGCAGATTGAGACATAAGAGAAGAATGGAGAACATTTGTGGACCAAAACAAAGATGAGTGAAGTCAAAAGAATCTGCTTTGTAGCCAGTACTCACTTCAAGCTCATTTCTGAGACTGGTGCATCTCAGCCTTTGTCACTCTGATATGATTCTATATCCCCTTGTAAGTTTTGTCTTTTTATTTTTCCAGCCCAGGTTATAAGTTTTGCAACTGGTCATGCACAAATTACAGACATGATGGGGTGTGGTTTCCATCTCAAACACAAATATCAAGAAACAGGGGATGAGACTGAAGGTTTTCATATACATGCAATTTTGATGAAACAATGTTTGAAACAACTAGTTTCAAACAACTAGACTAGGAATTGAGATATGCCATAACACAAGAGTGAGGAGGAGATACACCATCACTTTTATATTTGCTTATTCTTGTAGAAGCTCTTGCAATGGAAAATGGACCATTAATGTTACATAGCTTTTTTCTCCAGATTTCCTTTGCTTCTTTTCAGTTGATGAGACTGTATGAGTAACTATTCTTACTTAAAAATATGCCCATGGACATGTGCTTATAAGGATGTGGAGGTTAGGTTAGGGCCAACCCATTGGGGAAGTAATAGTATCCCCATGATTTAATAATAAGCAGCTCTGATGCACAGAGTCTCAAATTGCTTCTCATAATAGTGAAATACAAGGGTAAACTTTATAACTAATGTTTAACTATACGGTGCAATTGTTAGCATTGGCTGAGTAAAGACAGAAGAAAAAAATGGGAACTCACATTGCAACAAACTTAGGGGAAAAAAATAAGAAGGAATAATGTTTGAAAGTCTAAATGACCATTAGTCATGTGTGTGTGTTACAGATATACACAAACTATATATCAATTGTAGTGCTTTAAGAATTTGCTGATAGATTGTGTGATGGGTGCCTAGTACACATCTAAATGGATCTGTTGAGTTTAGAATTAAGTGGAAAGATCCACGCTGGAGATATAAATTAGAGTCTTCAGAATATAGGTCATATTTATAGCCCAGAGACTTGATAAGACCTTCAAAGGTGTGAATATAGGAGAAGAGTCCAAATAATAAGACCTGGTGAAAGTATATGCATGTATAACTGAATGACTTTGCTGTACAGCAGAAATTAACACAATGTTGTGAATCAATTATACTTCAATAAAATAAACTTTAAAATAATTAAATAAATTCATCTTCGATTGTGACTTCTGAGTTTAACTAAAACAGCCCAGACTTTTGCGTTCCAGTATGCCATTTGCTAGCTGAGATCTAAATAATGTTTTTTGCTTGCTTTAACATTGCCTTCCTCAACTCAAAAATGGAACTAAGTCTACACACTGCATGATGTTCTTGAAAGGATTATGTGCTTTAAGCCAACCCTCGTTACCAAGGAAGTACACACCCCAAAAATCTACCACCCTTTTGGTGACTGTGATTAGGCAGAAGTAGGGTGAAGAATGAGAAAACAAAAATAGAGGAAGAGGATGAGGTTTAGTAATGTTAACATATACTGCAACTCGGAACTCCCACTTCTAGGTATAAACCGTAAAGGACAACTTTGATACATGAGCATAAAGAGATAAAGATATGATGTTTATTGCAACATTTTGTAATATAAAAAGTTGGGAATAAGTTTAAATGTCCATTAATAGAGAAATGTGTAAATAATCATGGTAGGTTCATAAGGTACAGCATTTAAGTAAGATGACTTAGATCTAAATGTTTAATACTCAGTAAAATGGCATCTTCTACAAAGGGAAGAAATGAGAAAACTCACACAAAGAAGGGCAGTACAAAAGAGACTTCAACTACAGCTCTTTTATTTCTTCAGAAATATGGAACAAATATTGCAAAATATTAAAATTTCTTATGTCTGAACAACCTATTTATTGATCTTTGTTTTTTTATATTAAATGTTAAAAATTATTATATATGCATAGCATCTATATTGATTTTGTATTTAAAATCTGCTGGTGCCTGTGTATGTATGTGTGTATGTATATGTGTGTGTGAGAGAGAGAGAAAGAGAGAAAGATTCCTCAATTTGAGAAAGACCTTCTGATTGAGTTTTGATAAGAATTTTCTCACACGTTTGCTGTTTCCAGAGCCTTTCATTAGCTTAGCAAATAAGGTGATTAAGTCAAGAAACCTGCTATTTCTTATTGGTCATTAAGTGAATTCAAATTTCTTCCTCTTTATTTGCCTAAATCTTAATATGTTTCTCCAAAGTTATTGGAAAAAACAAATTTTATTTTCTCTAAATTATTTTGTAAGTGTACAGTCAGCTTTATAGATATATTTTTCATTACTTCATTTCAAATATTGTCTTAGGTGTCTGTTTCTGTGCATTAGTTATAAGCTTGGTTTTAATAACTCAGAATAATAATCATTATCTTTCTTCCCTGTGCTTAGAATTATGATTGTTTGCATTGGCTCCTTTAGCTTCTCTCCTTACCTGTAATTTTCAAGATTACCATCACTGAAAATACCAGCTTTGGCTTCTTTAAAGTTATTAGTAGGCCTGGGATAGTTCCCGTACATCTGAACTTTTTAAAGTTCCCAAGAATTATTTTTTTTATGGACAGGCCTGAGAAACACTGACTTAAGGTAGTTTCCTGTTACTTTTCCTTTATTTCCATGGCACAATTTTTAAATAATCATGTTAAATTTTACCTCTTCCTCCTTAGTCTGCTATAGCCCTCCCTCTAGTTATTTACCCACATAATGCACTTGTCCTTCAAGTTTCAGTGTAATTTCCCAAGGAAGCCGTCCCTGAACCGCACACTTGAATTAGATTCCCCCACTTTTTGCCCTCTTATTGCCTTCACATTCATTTGAGATCCTCATTTAATGCTGGTTTTCCTGAAGATAAAAAATAAATCCATATTTATATGTCTACATCAATGTTGTATGGATGACATGTGATAGATAGATAGATAGATAGATAGGTGATAGAAACAGAGATACATATAGATACACAGTTTAGATATAAGTAGATAGATGATAGATAAGTTGATATAGGTAGTTGGATGGATGGATGGATAGATAGATAGATAGATAGATAGATAGATAGGTCTTTAGTCTGCCAGTGCTGAATACAGGGCTTGATACAGAATATTCAATGAATATCTGTTATAAGAAAATAATGTCTCAATAAAAAGACATTTCACCAGCTTTTATCAAAGTACAGGAGCCTTCCTGGGCAGTCAGTATTAGTAGGACAAGCTTGCTCTTATTTTCTATGAAAACTACATTTAAAATTCACAGGCTGGTGCTTCAGAATATTTGGCTAACCCTTGTCGATGGGTCACTATGCAGGATTATAGACCATAATGTACGTGGAAACAAAACCATCATCTAAAGGCAAAGCAACGTAGAAGGAAACCAACTCTCATCGTTTAATTTTCACGAAACACTTTTTGCAATCCAAGACAATAACTGACACCATGAAACAGTGCTCGCCTTTCTGGAGGTAAAATTTCTGACACCCTCAAACATCTAGATAATATTAGGTGGGGGCTGAGAGGAGCAGCCTTCACAAAGCCCGTGCGCTGCATCATGAAGACAGATTTCCCCTCAGTTCCCACTCAATGTATGGATTTTAAAATCGCACCACATTTATTCTATATTTGTATGTATTGTTATGTGCTAGAGACACTGTGTTTTAATCACCATAATAATTATATTGAGGTTTTATATCAAATATAATAAAAAGCACAAGGAAACTGATCCACTGAAAAATATTTGCAACATGAATGGCACACAAAGTCTAATGAAGGCTAAGAAATTTATAAAAGAACTTCAAATAGTCAATAAACATGTGAAAAGATATTTTGTTTATAATAAAAATTAAATAACCAGATATCACATTTCCTATAATTTTGTCAAATAGATATTCAATGTGATCAGTAGAAAGATTCCCTTGTCTATTATTGGACCACATGCATTGTTACAAACTTTCTAAAGGACAATTTGGAAACGTCTCTCAAAGTCTTAAAATGCACATCCCCTGCTTTTCCGGTGCATAGAGATACACAGGGATGCGTGTGTAAGCAATTTTAAAACAGTAAAACTATGAAAATGTATTATAGTAACTAAGAAAATAATTATTGAATAAATGATGGGAGGTTACCGTCATTGAATGCATCATTTTATAGCAAATAAAATCATTTATTGATATATTTATTATGTGCAGAGAAAATATGTATGGCACATGTTTTTAAAAAGGAGTGTTTTTTTAATTGATAACATGCTCAGATGTTAACACCCACCTGTCATAAAATAATAATAATAATAATTCTGTGTAATGATTTTGTAATTAGTGTTTAACTCAGTACCAGAGCATGACATCTGGACTTGTGACATGGTACAAAGCACCAAAGTGATCTCCATCTGTATAGCCGGGTTCAGTGATGTGACTAATTAAACACTTTTCATCGTCATTATTTAAAGGAAAAATAGTTATAATATGACCTGCAAATGACTTAAAAATGGTCAGAAAAGTTTATTCTTTCTAGAATTTTCAGAAAAATTCAAGATTGGATTGAAGCAAATGAAAGGCATGTTTATAAAACTGTATGTGAATGAAAAGAGGATTCTATAATTTTATTCTGACATTTGTTGAGCTAATCTCATTTATATTAAAACACTGTTTTAATAACTGGTGAAAAAGTAATACTTAGTTATTGTCCTTGATACAATAGTAATAATAAAAATAAAGTGAAAATGAAATTGAACTAAAATTCAGTTAATAAAACTATCTTTTACAAATTGATATAAGGAATAAGATATATTTCATTCTCTTCCTGAATTATAACTTTGAGAGATATAATAAAATAGCTAAATAACATTCCAATCAAGAAATCTGAACTTCATCTTCTTCCCCCTCACAAGATACAGTCAATAATACACTTGTTTTTTGAAAATTCAGACAGAAATTGATGACCTGGAACTCTTAACAAGCTCTCATGCTGACTCTTCCTGTATTTTCATGAGAGGTGCTGTAACTCACTGTTACCACTGACGTGTTCAGAGCTCTTGGCCAGCATCTTTGCTATTCATTTATTCCATCTAGAGTAATCTGTGTTTAATAGAGTGCTGGAACATCTCAGGAACAACAATTAAATATGATTGTTGTCAAGTGACAACTGGAAGTTATTGCTAAAAATGTCTCAGGCAGAAATTTGGGCATTGAGGTGTTTATTTTAAATAAAAGATAAGTTTAAATGAAGTAGCTGTTCCAGATAATGACAATTAAATGCTCTCATTCAAATCATGCATTTCTCCTCCAGACTACTAGAAATATTAGCAGAGTTGATTTTTTTTCTTTGCTTACTTGCTAGCATGGGGGACTCATTCATTACCTGGTGAGCATTTTGACTGAGGGTGTTGATCTGTAATTATTTGGCTTGTCTGCTGGGCAAGATGGAGTGGTGGGTAGGAGTGGGGTGTGGAAGGTGATCATTTCTGAACAGGGCAAGAAGAGGACAGGCCCTTGAAACAGACTATAGAGGACAAAAGACCTCTAGGTAAGCACAGAGAGAAAAATAATGTTTGAATAGTGAAAAAATAAAACGAGATTTAAATACTTTTGTTTTTTTGGCTGCATGGCTTGTAGGATCTTAATTCCCTGACCAGGGATTGAACCTGGGCCCACAGCATGAAAACACTGATTCCTAACCATGGACCACCAGGGAATTCCCCAAAACTATTTTCAGTAGATGTCCTTCTTTTGCTCCAATTATATATCTAAAATTCATGTGATATATATCAGTTCTCACATGAAATATCTACTGTGTGTGCATGAGTGTGTGTGTGTGTGTGTGCATGCCCAGACCTGCACACATGGCAGGAGGAGCAAAGGAGAGGGTGAGTGGGGTTGATGTAAATAAATGCATCTCCTTGGGTGAAATCATTTAAACTGCTGAACAGTATAGTTTTACTTTTTATAACTTCTATAGTAGGGTTGCTAATAAAATTTTCCAATATGGAGATAAAAATGTTTCAAGATAGAAATTTCTCATGGTTGACAATGACACTGGACTCTTGAGAGTAATATCCAAGGATGGGTATAAGCATCGCACTCTGTCAAGAAGGGAAAAAAGAAGTGACCACATGGGGAGGCTAGTGAGCTACTGAAACTGTGTAGATGGTGACCTCAAAGGACAGGCCACACCTGGGCTGGCCACAGATGCACTTTGGGAATCAAAAAGTGAAACAGAGAGAGCAATGTAGAGGAAATAAATGGGGGTAGAAAGTCTCTCCTAGTTGCCACTCTCACAAATCCTTGACAAGATGGGATAAATGGTAGATCTCTCATTGGGTATCTGATGTCACCCTCTAGGAAAATTTAAGCAGGTGTCTTGTATTTATTTTATCTGACAACCCTACTCTCAGAGCAAGCCCTGCTCTTTTATTTTTTAATTAATTTTATTGGAATATAGTTGATTTACAATGTTGTGTTAGTTTCAGGTGTACAGCATAGTGATTTAGTTATACATATACATATATTCATTCTTTTTCAGATTCTTTTCCCATCTAGGTTATTACAGAATATTGAGTAGAGTTCCCTGTGCTCTACAGTAGGTTCTTGCTGGTTATCTATTTTATATATAATAGTGTGTATATGTCAATCCCAATCTCCCAATTTTTCCCTCCCCCACTTCCCCTTTGGGTAACCATAACTTTGTTTTCAAAATCTGTGAGTCTGTTTCTGTTTTTTAAATAAGTTCATTTACATCATTGTTTAAAATTAGATTCCACATATGAGTGATACCATATGATATTTGTCTTTCTCTGTCTGACTTACTTCACTTAGTATGATAATCTCTAGGTCCATCCACATTGCTGCAAATGGCATTATTCCATCTTCCTCATGGCTGAGTAATATTCCATTGTATATATGTATCACATCTTCTTTAGCCATTCCTCTGTTGATGGACATTTAGGCTGCTTCCATGTCTTTGCTACTGTAAATAGTGCTACAATGAACACTGGGGTGCATGTATCTTTTTGAATTAGGGTTTTCTCTGGATATATGCCCAGGAGTGGGATAGCTGAATAATATGGTTGTTCTATTTTTAGTTTTTTAAGGAACCTCCATTCTGTTCTCCATAGTGGCTGCACCAATTTACATAACCTCTTCAGCATTTATCATTTATAGACTTTTATTGCTGGCCATTCTGACTAGTGTGACGTGAAACCTCATTTTAGTTTGGCCAGAAAGTACATGAAAAGATGCTCAACATCACTAATTATCAGAGAAATGCAAACCAAAGCCCAGCTGCTTTCTTTTGCTTATTTCTGTGTCTCTGTCTCTCCCATGATAAAAGATACTTCAACCATGGCAGGGTTTGGCAGTGGGCTCTTACAAGTTCATGAGATTGGACACACAGGTGGGAGAAAGCCCAGTAGGTCTTTGGGCTCCCCACATGTTTTAGCTCAGTTTACCTGAGATCAGCAGTGTGGTTTCTGTGTGTGTCCTCTGGAGATACCTCATCTGGAAAAGAGGTGACTATGGTTTGGGACAGGATTCTGACCATTCTGGTTTCCCTGCTATGATACCATCTAATAGTAGCCCACATTCTACCCGTCTTCTAACATTTGTCATTTTTCTTCGGAAGTTTCTTTCAGCCTTTTCTGACCAACACAAAGAGGCATGAAGACTCTTGGTTGACGCTTTCCTGGATCTATCTCTCATGACCTGGACTCCCAGAGGTCCATTCTATTAAAGGTACATAAAGGTGAAGGAAAAGCCTTGATGTATTCCATTCTAGGGATGTTATAAGTGTCTGAACAACATTTTATTTTCTTAACATTTTACACTGGACCCTTTCTAGGTAATTATTCAACCTATTTGTATTTCAGCCTGCCTGAATGTACCACCTGTTGAATTACCAACCACCTATTAGTAACTGTTTAGCAACTGATAGATAAACTAGAATTTTATTTTATCAGTTGCACACTATTGGTTTTAGACTTTAAACCTCACCCTCACCATCAAACCCAGGGAGTAAATCCTGGAAATTTATTAACAGGTATATTTCCCTACTTTCTGTGGTGTCTCAAGTTGCATCTTTCTATACTGAAGGGAGGGATGAAGGTTCTTTTAACCTATCTTCACAGAACAAAGTACTAGCATATGTCACCACACACACACACACACACACACACACACACACACACACACACACACTCCATTATTCAATTAACCAGTATTTACTTCATCTCCTTTGAGGACTGAATCAATAACTAGAAGTATACACGGTCACCCAGTTGTCTAGGCCTCGTGGTTCCTGTCATTGATATTTGTTACTGATTTGTTGCTGAGACTAGAGCCCCCAGTCTCCAACCCCAGATAAGAGCCTCCATTGCACTGCTCTGTACTGCTTGAAATGCTTATTTGCCACTAACTTTGTATTTCATTAAAAATACCTGATTTTCTTCCGAAATCAAGTTTAAGGTTTTTTTTTTAGGGTAGAGAATATATGTTTTTGATATCACTCCAAAATTGTTTTGTATACTAGCGGAGGTGTAGAAAATATTTGTTGACTAAGTAATTGATAGACTGCAAAGCACATAAGTATAGGCAATTATCAATTACCCCAAGACTCCATAGTTAGGATTTTATTGACACTTTCTGCATGCTTTTATTTGAAACCTTATTTTTATTATTATTTTGAGCCTAGTGTAGTAATTTATAAATAAAAAAACCTCCCAGGAAATAGTTTCAATTGATTGTTAACTATTAGTAACATGAAAGTCAAACTATTGTTTATTTTTCTTTAAAATTTTCTTCTCTCTCATGCATTGTATGGAACACAGCTTGCATGATAAGGGAAAGGCTTAAAAGTAAAATAGTAAATTAAATCTTTAATCTAATGAACCAGCAAACAATTAAAGAATAAATAAGATAAAATATATCAAGTGGTAAAAATAAAATTGAGAAGGAACATGTAAGAGAGAAAGCTATATTTTGGCATGATCTTTCTGTTAATCTTGGAGAATTTTCAGAACAGAAAAGAATTTTCTGGCCACTTTCAGAATAGAGTAGAATACAGGTGTCCTCTGTACAACATAGGTTTGAACTGCACTAGTGCACTTATACATAGATTTTTTTTCGTGAAATACGTAGTGTAATACTACATGATCTGAGACTGTTTGAATCCCAGGATGCAGGACTGTGGATCCGGAGGACAGACTATAAAGTTATAGACAGATTTTCAACTGTGAAGAATCAGCGCCCTAAACCCCGCACTGTTCAAGGGTCAACGTGATTTAACAAAGTTAAGTTGAAGGAGCATACAATAAAGAAATTAAACTTATACTTAAATACATTTTCAGAGTTCTGGGGACATATCACATGCATACCAGTTTAGAAATGCCAAATATATCCCAAGAACAAAAATAAAGAATTATCTCCTGTTCTGAATACCAGAACTCCCCTCTCACAGTTGGAAACAAAACGGTATCTGCCTTGTTGGCTGCCTTTCTTCAAACATTGCCCTGCCTGGAAAGGTTCCATAGGGGATATGATGAATGAAATCAAGACCCTTGAACAAGACACAGAAACCACAGCAGACAGAGGGCAGTAAGATACCCACATGATAAGAAGCTCTTGCTAAAAGAAGAACATCTCTGCTTATGTAGACATCAAGTGCATACCTGTCTTTTAGTGGCAGAGTTTGCTTATCTCTTATCCAGCTACAGGATACACACTATAATTGTAGGCAGGAGAAGAAAGTAAATTACACTTTTTTTAAAATTATATACACAGTGTTCATGACATGTGAGGACTCCAGCATTAACCGTGGCACCTTGAGCTGGAATTTGTCAAAGATACTTCTTAATGAGGTGGCTGTTTACCAAGGTGTGAGCAAAGCTAGGGAACCCACAAGTCCCTTTCTAAAGACTAGCAGTAGTGGAAAAAATTTTCCACCCCTAGACGCGATGGAACAGAGGGAGGAAGTGGTGTTATTGGAGCATGATTAGGAGCTGCTCTCGTTGCTATATTCCTAGTGCTGCAGACATTGCCAAGCCTGAACTAAAGCAGGGACCATGTGGGAGGGCTAAGTGCTCTGATCTTTCTGTTTCCCACTCTCTCATTTCTTTCCCATGATTTCCATCAGCCTTGTAGAACAGAAGAGCAAGGCACCCAGTTGATCCATCCTTGATCAGCCTCCAGAACACACACAGCAGGAGAGAGTGAGTTGAAGAATGGAAATGGAGAGTAAATGCTGAGAAAACACCACCACAGGGATGATGCCTTTATCTCATTAAATATTATGAAGAAATCATAAGTTATCCTTAGAGCAGCATGTTCCTGCTGAAAAGCAAGTTGAGACCTGAATTCAAGTTCCAAGTCTGCCCTCGGTTTGCTGACAGCCTTTGAAACAGTCCGTTAAATCCTCTGTGCCTCAATCCCTGGCACTACTTTTACTGACCTTTTCTTAAATAAAAGGGTTTGTTCAGATATATGTGACAAGAGTTTCAATAAGCCACTCTTCTTCAGGGCAGGACACGGTGTGAAGGATCTCCTAATTGCCCTTGGCATATGAGTGATCAGAAAGTAGAATGTAAACTTTGTTGTGTTGGGGGTCGGTGAACTTTAAGAACTGAAACTTGGACATAGTCCAGGAAACTTAGGAAAAAGACTCTGCTAAGGTTAAGCTGCTGAATAGTGGTGCTCTGGGTCTGGAGCTGGGTTCAGCTCCAGAAGGAAGTCGGGTTCTATTTTCAACACACCCATTAATGTGCCTTTTGAAATTTTTTTAGATATCCAAAGAGTGTTTCAAAAGGTAATTAGGGTTGAAGTTACAAGTAGGCAAACACAGCAGAGTGTTCCTTTTCTCATCGTTTTCTATTCATCTACAAATACCTTTGGTCTGTAATTTACTTTTGGAAAATGCATGCAATTTTCTTTGATAAATGGAAAATTTCAGCTTCATGCTGTTCTTTTGGGGGAAATCACGAGGCTCCTACAAGAATAGGTAAACAAAGCTACAACTTGTCAAAAGCACTAACATTTAAAAAATTAGAATTACATTAATTGGATACATCTATTTTTAAGGGCTCCTGGGAAAATAATCACCTAACACCATTTAGCTCAAAGCATTTTAATATCCCAGCTCTGGTGCTCTGGGGCTACCATGCAGGGCCAAATGTATATCCAAGACAGAGAGATAGAGGTCTCCTGGAGAAAAGCTGAAGAGAAGAAACAGCAGCCTACACTGGGCGGGGGGGGGGGTGATTTCGTGGTAATTGAGGTTTCATGGAGTCTAAATGAGACCTTGGCCTCTCCCAAAATAGTGCAAAAACATGACATGACACACATGTGAACATTTTCCTTCCAATGTCTAACTTTGTCCTATGTTTATTTCATTTGGAACGCCCCCTTGAAAACTTACAGGTCTTAAATATATTAAATTATTAAATACTAAAAATAGTTTCACCTTGGCAATGACATATTTTTTCAGATTATTATATGTTTATATAATATTGAGATGATCATATGGTTTTTATTCTTCAATTTGTTAATATGGTGTATCACATTGCTTGATTTGCATATAATGAAGAATCCTTGCAATCCTGGGATAAATCCCACTTGATCATGCTGTAAGATCTTTTTAACCTGTTGTTGGATTCTGTTTGCTAGTATTTTTTTGAGGATTTTTGCATCTATATTCATCAATGATATTGGTCTGTAATTTTCTTTTTTTATAGTGTCTTTGTCTGGTTTTGGTATCAGGGTGATGGTGGCCTCATAGAATAAGATTGGGAGTGTTCCTTCCTTTGCAATTTTTTGGAAGAGTTTGAGAAGGATGGGTGTTAGCTCTTCTCTAAATATTTGTTAGAATTTACTTATGAAGCCATCTTGTCCTAGACTTTTTTTTGCTGGAAGATTTTTTATCACAGTCTCAATCTCAGTGCTTGTGATTGGTCTGTTTATATTTTCTATTACTTCCTGGTTCAGTCTCGGCAGTTTGTGCTTTTCTAAGAATTTGTGCATTTCTTCCAGGTTGTCTATTTTATTGGCATAGGGTTGCTTGTAGTAGTCTCTTATGATGATTTGTAATTCTGCAGTGTCCCTTGCACTTCTCCTTTTCCATTTCTAATTTTATTGATTTGAGTCCCCTCCCTCTTTTTCTTGATGAGTCTGGCTAAAGGTTTATCAATTTTGTTTATCTTTCAAAGAACCAGCTTTTAATCTTATTGATCTTTGCTTTTGCTTTCTTTGTTTCTATTTCATTTATTTCTGCTCTGATCTTTATGATTTCTTTCCTTCTACTAACTTTGTTTGTTCTTTTTTCTCTAATACCTTTAGGTGTACAGTTAGATTTTTATTTGAGATTTTTCTTGTTTCTTGAGGTAGGATTGTATTGCTATAAACTTCCTTCTTAGAACTGCTTTTGCTGCATCCCATCGGTTTTGGATCATCGCGTTTTCATTGTCATTTGTCCCTAGGTACTTTTTGATTTCCTCTTTGATTTCATCAATGATCTCTTGGTTATTTAGTAAAGTATTGTTTGGTCTCCATATGTTTGTATGTTTTACGTGTTTTTCCCTGTAATTGATTTTTAATCTAATAGTGTTGTGGTCGGAAGAGATGCTTGATATGATTTCAATTTTCTTAAATTTACTGAGGCTTGATTTGTGGCCCAAGATGTGATGTATCCTGGAGAATGTTCCGTGTGCACTTGAGAAGAAAGTGTACTCTGCTGTTTTGGATGGAATGTCCTATAAATATCAATTAAATCTATCTGGTCTATTTTGTTTTTTAAAGCTTGTCTTTCCTTATTAATTTTCCATCTGGATGATTTGTCCATTGTTGTAAGTGAGGTGTTAAAGTCCCCCACTATTTCTGTGTCACTGTTGATTTTCTCTTTTATAGCTGTTAGCAGTTGCCTTATGTATTGTGGTGCTCCTATGTTGGGTGCATATTTATTTATAATTGTTATGTCTTCTTCTTGGATTGATCCTTTGATCATTA
Source organism: Stenella coeruleoalba (assembly GCF_951394435.1). Taxonomy (NCBI): domain Eukaryota; kingdom Metazoa; phylum Chordata; class Mammalia; order Artiodactyla; family Delphinidae; genus Stenella; species Stenella coeruleoalba. The sequence continues at coordinate 10,939,928 of NC_137151.1, forward strand.
TGTAGTGTCCTTCCTTGTCTCTTGCAACATTATTTTAAAGTCTATTATATCTGATATGAGTATTGCTACTCCAACTTTCTTTTGATTTCCATTTGCATGGAATACCTTTTCTATCCCCTCACTTTCAGTCTGTAGGTGTCCCTAGGTCTGAAGTGGGTCTGTTATAGACAGCATATATATGGGTCCTGTTTTTGTATTCATTCAGTGAGCCTGTCTTTTGGTTGGAGCATTTAATCCATTCACATTTGAGGTAATTATCGATATGTTTGTTCCTATTACCATTTTCTCAATTGTTTTGGGTTTCTTTTGGGTTCCTTTTCTTCTCTTGTGTTTCCCATTTAGAGAAGTTCCTTTAGCATTTGTGGTAAGGTGGTTTGGTGGTGCTGAATTCTCTTAGCTTTTGCTGGTCCATAAAGCTTTTGATGTCTCCATCAAATCTGAATGAGATCCTTGCCAGGTAGAGTAATCTTGGTTGTAGTTTCTTCCCTTTCACCACTTGAAATATACCGTGCCACTCCATTCTTGTTTGTTTCTGCTGAGTTCTGAGAGTTTCTGCTGAGAAATCAGCTGTTAACCTTAGGGAGTTCTCTTGTATGTTATTTGTCGTTTTTCCCTTGCTGCTTTTAATAATTTTTCTTTGCCTTATTTTTTGCCAATTTGATTACTGTGTGTCTCGGCGTGTCTCCTTGGGTTTATCCTGCCTGGGACTCTGCATTTCCTGGATTTTGGTGGCTATTTCTTTCCCATGTTAGGGAAGTTTTCACTATAATCTCTTCAAATATTTTCTCGGGTCCTTTCTCTCTCTCTTCTCCTTCTGAGAACCCTGTAATGCGAATGTTGGTGCATTTAATGTAGTTCCAGAGGTCTCGTAGGTTGCCTTCATTTCTTTTCTTTCTTTTTTCTTTATTCTGATCTGCAGCAGTGTATTCCACCATTCTGTCGTCCAGGTCACTTATCCATTCTGCCTCAGTTATTCTGCTATTGATTCCTTCTAGTGTATTTTTCATTTCAGTTACTGTATTATACATCTCCGTTTGTTTTTAATTCTTCTAGGTCTTTGTTAAACATTTCTTGCATCTTCTCGATCTTTGCCTCCATTATTTTTCTGAGATCCTGGATCATCTTCACTATCATTATTCTGAATTCTTTTTCTGGTAGGTTACCTATCTCCACTTCATTTAGTTGTTTTTCTGGGGTTTTATCTTGTTCCTTCATCTGGTAAATAGTCCTCTGCCTTTTCATCTTGTCTATCTTTCTGTGAATGTGGTTTTTGTTCCTCAGGCTGCAAGATTGTAGTCCTTCTTGCTTCTGCTGTCTGCCCTCTGGTGGATGAGGCTATCTAAGGAGCTTGTGCAAGCTTCCTGATGGGAGGGACTGGTGGTGGGTAGAGCTGTGTCTTGCTCTGGTTGGCAGAGCTTGGTAAAACATTAATCTGCTTGTCTGCTGATGGGTAGGTCTGGGTTCCCTCCTTGTTGGTTGTTTGGCCTGAGGCGATCCAGCACTGGAGCCTACAGGATCTTTGGTGGGGCTAATTGCAGATTCCGAGAGGGCTCATGCCAAGGTGTACTTCCCAGAACTTCTGCTGCCAGTGTCCTTGTCCCCACAGTAAGCCACAGCACCCTCCTCCCCACCTCTGCAGGAGACCCTCCAACACTAGCAGGTAGTTCTGGTTCAGTTTCCTATAGGGTCATTGCTCCTTCCCCTGGGTCCCGATGCAAACACTACTTTGTGTGTGCCCTCCAAGAGTGGAGTCTGTTTCCCACAGTCCTGTCGAAATCTTGAAATCAAATCCCACTAACCTTCAAAGTCTGATTCTCTAGGAATTCCTCCTCCCGTTGCTGGACCCCCAGGTTGGGAAGCCTGATGTGGGGCTCAGAACCTTCACTCCAGTGGGTGGACTTCTGTGGTATAAGTGTTCTCCACTTTGTGAGTCACCCACCCAGCTATTAGGGGATTCGATTTTATTGTGATTGCACCCCTCCTACCATCTCACCGCAGCTTCTTTTTTGTCTTTGGATGTGGGGTATCTTTTTTGGTGAGTTCCAGTGTCTTCCTGTCAATGATTGTTCAGTAGTTAGTTGTGATTCTGGTGGTTTTGCAAGAGGGAGTGATCGCACGTCCTTCTATTCTGCCATCTTGAACCAATCTCCTGAATGAAGCCATTTCTCTTCCACTTCTCATGCTATTAAACTTGCTAAATTCTAAAAAAATGACCACAAAGAAGAAAGCTCCATCTTCATTACAACATGGAAAAGTTCCCAACTTCAAATGTCAAGCTTTGATGATCATTTGTCAAATACACTGATATTGTTTTCAGAATGAAGAAGGCTGAAAGACAGTGTTTGATTCAGACCTTGGGCAGGATTCAGCTCTCCCTAAAGGAAGAATATTGGCCTCAAACAGCCTTTCAACAGTGCACGGTGGAAGAAGGGTACAAAGGAAAAATGCGGGATGTCCACACATGGACATCATTTTAAAATAGGTACAGGTGAAGAAGGAAAAACCCTCATGTGGTATTTTATGTCTTCAGTCTACCTTCTGGTTGAGGAACTGCTGGAAATGAAGTTGAAAAGAGGCAAAATGGAAGAGCAGAAATCATGAGATTTCAACACAGAAAACTTAGGACTTCAAGAGTGTTCTGTGAGCTACACTGATCCACAGGATCTCACACTGATCCAGAGACATGTTCCCAGAACCTAGTACAATAGCCTTCCTTGTCCTCATCTTCAGACACATCTGTCCCAAGCTCACCTTCTACCCTCTGCCTTCCTGCCTCCAGGTGCAGCTCAGGTTTATCAAATGCTAACAGTGATTCATTCTCTTTCATTGCATTGGAGGTTTCCTTTTGGATATTTAATGGTTTCCTTCTACTTTTTGTTTTGTTTACCTTTTTAAATACAAGTAAATCATTTTAAAAATAAAATGTCAGATAGGGAACCAAGCAATCCAATTTTTCATAAAAAGGAAGTCATTAAGTAATGGCTTAAAGAAGACAGAAAGAATTGTTGATAATGATTGAAATCATATTCTATCATAATTCTATAATTTTCAAATCTACTGAATGTATATAATATGTGTACATATATTATATGTATGTATATAATCCCTGTGTTTCTATCTATCTATCCTTCACCTAAGGAGATTGATAGAGAGAGAGATTCCTCCTCCCTGGTGGTACTTTGGGCCAGTGGTACTGAAGAGATGGTTTATGTGCTCACACTGTATTCTCCTCATGCTCCAAATTCTGATCCGTTACCCAGAAATGTCTATCCTTGGATTCAAGGTCCTAACTAGCAATTACAGATCTTCCTTAGCTTTCAGCTGCTATTTTTGCTCTTTCTGTGGAGAAGAATTTAACTTGAAAATGAGTCTCCTATTTATTAGTTTAAACATATATTCCCTCATTAGCACATTAACCATCTCACATCAAAAGTAATTTACCATCATCTCGAGCCCAATACCAAGGAAATCACATCATCATTCCCAAGATTGCTTTGCCTGTGTCACAACTGACCTTCATTTTCTCTTGATCCATAGAACTGTAGACTGTGTGAGCCTAAAGAAAAACAAGGAGGGGAGTAATTAACATTTTTGAGCACTGTTCGTGGGGGATGCATGTGTGAGCTTTTCACATTTCTCATTTCACTGAGACCTAAAAACAATTTTTTCCAGATAGATATCATTGCCCACATTTCATGGATGAGAAAGTTAAGGCTTCAGTAGGTTACATAACTTGCACAGGGAGTTTGAGTTAATCAGTGGTGAGCTTGGGATCCTAGCCGTGACCACAGACTCTGAGGTCTTGCTGAGTTCACCTCACCGTGCCACCCCAGCTGAGGCTATGACTTTTAACACTTCATCTTATATATTAGGGAGCCGAGGGGCAGAGGGGATATGGGTCTTACACAAGTTCACATGGTCAGTTGGGGTTGACCCTCAACCAAGTCCCCTGAATCTTGTCTCAGCTTTTCTACACACCAAGCTGCCTACTCCCCATAGCAGGCATAGCAAGGGCCAAGCCTTTTACACAAGTGGTTACACTGAGCCTGAATCCTCTGGCAGCTCCACTCTTTTATTTAATTGGAGCATAGTAGATTAACAATTATAGTTTCAGGTGTAGAGTGAAGTGATTCAGTTATATATATATATATATATATATATATATATATATATATATTCATTTTCCCTTATAGGTTATTATAAGATATTGAGTATAGTTCCCTGTGCTATACACTATGTCCTTGTTGGTTACCTATATTATATATAGTAGTGTGTATCTGTTAATTCCAAACTCCTAATTTATCCATCACCCCCTTCTCCCTTTGGTAACCATAAGTTTGTTTCCTATGTGTGAGTCTATTTCTACTTTGTAAATAAGTGCATTTGTATCATTTTTCAGATTCCACATATAAGTGATTTCATATGATATTTGTCTTTTTAATCCTTAGGTCATCCTTATTCTTGTCCATCTTCCTGAGCACCATGGCCATGCACAGTTACTAGGTTCTTTTTGAAGACCTCACTAGCACAGCCCAGTAATGGGAGATAAGTGAGAATGAGCAGTCCTCCTTTATAATTTCTACTAAGAAATTATAAAATCAAGTCCCAGACCAAATTCTGCCACACATACAACCAATGGGCAAGCATTCAGCCTCAATGATATCCCACTATTCTATTTTGAGGCTCTGAAAATGCCTTGCATGGAAGTTTCTCTGAAAACAAATGATACAATATTCCAGTTTTGTATTTCAGTGAATCATCTCTTCAATACTATGACCAACACTCTTCTAAACCAGCAGCAAGACACTAGCTCATTTATGAACCAAACCTCCCATGGTATCTCTAAGGGTATATGGTGAAGGAGACACTAGATTTTAAAGCCCTGTTCCTTAAAAAGTAGGGATTTGTTTTAAAAATATTTTACCTTATCCACCTGTATGGAATAGCAAAAATGCTTCAATGGAAGCACATTTCTAACCTTCCCTATTCCTAATCAACAACCTTTCTAACACCCATCAATCTTTCTAGTGAATTAACATAGCCTCTGATATTATTTGGTGAGAAAGGAATCCAAATATTTGTAGTAGCCACCCCTGGAATGTGGATTTTCTGATTAAACGCTGCCAGATCTTTCTGACATATTTAGAGCAACTGACTAACCCTGGCATGCAATGGGACCAAACTAATATTCACATTTATATCACATGGCCCAGGCTTTAAAGTAAACTACTACTTACAGTCTTACTGATTCACCCCTTCTCTCGGCCTGTGAACACTCGTTCCCTTAACTGCTTCTTCTCTGTCTTGCTTTGGGCATCGTCCTCTGCCCTGACCTGCAGTACAAGTGTGTTTCCAGAACACTCACACATGCTCCCCTCTTGTACCAGCCAGTCGCTCTGGGCCTGGAGCTATGGTTCTGGAGGATTTCTGGACCTGCCCAGCCCTGCTTTCTCCCAGCCTCTGTTGCTCACTCCCAACTATGGGATGCACTGTGCACCCCAAGTGTGTTTTTCTGTCCTATCAGTGTGATGAAGCACCAAACTTCAGCCAGGTCACTACCTTAGTGGGAACAAAACCATTTTCTCAGGGGAGATTCAGAGGACAAGTTGGTTCATCTCTCTTTGTTATCTGGGCTGTAGTGGGAGCTCAGGTCTCGACTTTCTCATCACTCTCAGACCCGACACCACCACCTCCCTCCCTCCCTTTTGCAACAGTGGACTTTGGAATGCTAGATGCTTGCAGCTAGTTGTCACTCTTGACTATAAAATAAGGTTCACAAGATGCAGTATGAAAGCTCTAAGGCGGCCCTAAGACTGGGTGAAAATTTGCATCAAATTACAAGGGTTCAAATTTTAAGAAAAAAACATTTAGTTTAAATATTAGTGAATAAAGACAGACAACTTTTCAGAACTATTACATTTCTGAGTTTGAGCTGAGAAATCAACCAGATAAGTGAGTAGGGAGCAGGGTCGGAGAGGGAACAGTCCTTTCTGAAGTGGCAGTTGAATGGCTCACCTTTGCCTCACCAGAAGGAAACCTGGTTTGCAGACTTTCCAGTTTTCACAGAGAGGCACACCATCGTGGTTTTTAATATGAAATCAAATTATTTTAAAACGTTTGGGGGTGATTTTCATTTAAAGAAATGCTATGCCAACAAAATATCACCATTGGTCCGCCTTCCCTGGTGTGGCTGAAACATTGGGCTCCTCAGAACATCTTAGGTTGGCAACGAGGGTTGAGGCCTCCTAAATATGAGGGCAGAGCTGTGAGCCACTCTATTGTGATGGTAAAATGTTTCTCATAAGGTGTAGAATTAAAACTGCTTTATGTAAAACCTTTGAAAAAAAAAAGAAGAAGAAGAAGCTGCTAACCTCCTGCGCTTCCAATATAGGGGGCACCGGTTCGATCCCTGGTGGGGGATCTAAGATCCCACAGGACAAGTGGGGGGGCCCCAGAAGAAAGTTAGCTTCTTCTAAAGGGCTACTCTATGGAGGATGTAATAGAAGGTTCCTTATCTAATTTAATTCTCACAGCAACCCAAGAGGCAGATCTTATTATTTCTGTTTTTCAGATAAAGAAACTGAGAAACCCTGAGGAGTAAGTAACTTCTGCAGCATCCTACAGATATGCTGTCCTAGCATTTGAACAAAAGTTATATGTGACTCTATGGCCTTAACCCAAGATCTGACTCCCTAACTCAAAGTTACTTAAGTCACGTTTGTTACAGTTATTTTCTCAATCAATAACTACTACCGTGTGCCCACATGTCCCCTTCTTATTCTTATTTCAGAGAGGTCATTAGGTACTCCCCTCATTAGGTTTCCCCCTTCTGGAAACAGGGGTACAAAATCAGCCTCAGTTATCTGAGCTATATCTATGTATGAAACGTTGGGGGAGCTCATTTCCATTTTGGTCCTTTCATTGAAACTTTTTTCCACCCTAGGACCTAAAATAAATGGTGTCTGGTTTATTTACTGACTTTAATGTAAACCTATGAAAATAGGTTGGAAGAACCTTCCACAGGGTGGAAGAACACCCGGTGGCTCAGTTACCTGAATACTTGAAGGAATTCAAGAATCTTTGCTAAAGTCACTGATGCTCCTCTTGATGGCTGGTAGCAGCTTTGAAAAGACAGAGGGAAAGACAGTGCTGATACAGCATCAGATTATCGGTGGTGAGATTTCAGTTATCACTGTGGATCATGGGGAATGGGTTTAGGGAGGGAACGCCTTTCCTGGACACCCCAAATTGTTCCATTAAGAGTCAGGGGATTTTCTCCTTGCATCCAAGCCCGGGGGTTATCCCACCTGGTGACGAGGACATGGAAAGGGGCGAAGAGGAAGTAGGAGTCTCAGGGATGAACTGAGCACATATGAAGAGAACTTGCTTACGAGTCAGAGGAACTGACTCTAGTTCCCTCATTAGCTGCTGTGTGACTTTTCACAAGAACTCAGTTTTCTCTCCGTTCACTGTGAGGAATGAGTAAAATTTAAAATAATCGTAATAATCATAGTAATAATAATAATAGCCTCATTGGTTGAAACAACAATAACCACAATTTGCCTGTCACTTTGCATGCATTATCTAGTTAATCATGGTAGCAACCATGAAAATTATGTATCATTCTCCCCATTTTGTGTTACTCAGTTACTGGCCCAGAAATACACATAGAAAAGGCTAACTCCAAATCCCGTACTCTTTCCCCTCAGCTGGCAGGGAAAGTTTATTCCAGTTGTTCACAGGATTCTACTTCCTCCCCCTCTACCCACAATTCATTTTATTTCCACTGAAATATTGTTTTCTCCCTGAGAGTCATTATGGTGTATGGAAAGATGAATAATAGCAATTTAATAAAGTACATAGTACAGATCTACAATGCCAATGCATTGTAGCATCTACAATGCTTTTATCTAAACATGTCTTTGTTTAGCCAAGACTAAGAACAGAGTAGGTCCCCCCCATTTTTTTTGGTTCCAGTTTGATTATCTGATGTAATTCAAATAACACCTTGATCTACTCAGTCAAACGCTTCTCAACTGTTCTCACTCTATTGCACTTCCCCTCTGGCCTGTTTCCTGTCTCACATTGCTCCTTCCCACAGTTTTCCTACAATCTCTTGAGTGCTTGTGAGCCCAGGGCACAGGCAGCTGCCTGCAAGGAGCAGGGCATCACACCACACAGGCTGGACAGGTGCGCCTTTCTGGAGTTGTTAGTACGGACTAAAATACCTGCGGTGAAATATGGCAAATCAATCCTCCAAATAATCAATAAACAAGGGCAATATTAATACCTTCACATGATAAAAAGGCAATTTGTGGTCCACGGTTGGAGTCTCTCCCGTACCCTGAAGCTTATTTCTTCCTTAGGAGAAATCACAGCAATTCTAAACTATGTTTCCCTTTTTTTGTTAAGATTTTAAAAAATTAATTTATTTTATTTATTTATTTTTGGCTGTGTTGGGTCTTCGTTGCTGCGTGTGGGCTTTCTCTATGTGTGGCGAGCCGGGGCTACTTTTCTTTGCAATGCGCGGGCATCATCGCGGTGGCTTCTCTTGTTGTGGAGCACAGGCTCCAGTAGTTGTAGCACACGGGCTCAGTAGTTGTGACACACAGGCTTAGTTGCTCTGTAGCATGTGGGATCTTCCTGCAACAGGGCTCGAACCCGCGTCCCCTGCTTTGGCAGGCGGATTCTTAACCACTGCGCCACCAGGGAAGCACTATGTTTCCATTTAAAGTAATTAAGCAAACACATGTACAGGCACTTAAGGAATAATGAGACAAATAGTAAAGTTCTTTTTTTCTTCTGGGGATTTCAACAACCATGATTCATACATATTTATATAACATTTGGGAGATAGCCTTGGGATGTCTACTTTGATCTTCATTCATTTATTCATTAGAAAATGAGATCACAGAAAGCCAAAGACCATATGATATCACTTACATGTGGAATCTAAAATATGACACAAATGAACATGTCTACAAAACAGAAACAGACTCACAGACATAGAGAAAGAGAACGGACTGGTGGTTGCCAAGCGGGTGGGGGTGGGGGAGGGATGGAGTGTGAGGTTGGGATTAGCAGGTGCAAACTATTATATACAGGCTGGATAAATGACAAGGTCCTACTGTATAGCACAGGGAACTATATTCAATATCCTGTGATAAACCAAAATGAGAAAGAAAGTGAAAATATATATATATGTGCATGTCTGTGTGTATAACTGAATCACTTTCTGTACAGCAGAAATTAACACAGTATCATAAATCAACTATACTTCAACAAAATTTAAAAAATGAAAGAAAATGAGAGCACAGAGATAGAGATAAGGGAGAGACAAACAGACAGACAGAGGCTACTCTTTGTGGAGTCATAGCGTAATGGCAATGATGAGTAACTGCCTTCAAGCCTCTGTCCAATCCACATCCCTCCCACTCTCCTCCCCAGCTGCACTGAACACGCTCAATTTTCTGAGCCCACCTGTGCTGTCACCAGGAAGACTGCACAGCCATTGCTTCATCTGCAGGGCATGAGGGGTCCCTGCCCCTTACTCCCAGCCTTGCTCCTTGCCTCAAGTGGTTGCTAATCTTTCTGGACTCCATTTAAAGCAGTCTGTTCCAGGGCTTCCCTGGTGGTGCAGTGGTTAAGAATCCTCCTGCCAATGCAGGGGACAGGGGTTCGAGCCCTGGTCCAGGAAGATCCCACATGCCGCGGAGCAACTAAGCCCGTGCGCCACAACTACTGAGCCTGTGCTCTAGAGCCCACGAACCACAACTACTGAGCTCACGTGCTGCAACTACTGAAGCCGCACTCCCTAGAGCTCATGCTCCACAGCAAGGGAAGCCACCATGATGAGAAGCCCGTGCACTGCAACGAAGAGTAGCCCTTGCTCACCACAACTAGAGAAAGACCGTGCACAGCAACGAAAACCCAACCTAGCCAAAAATAAATTAATTAAAAAAATAAATAAATAAAGTGGTCTGCTCCAGCCTGAGTGTCCTCACCTCTCAGCCAGATAAGGTGCCTCTCATCGGAGGACTCACAGGCATTAGCCGATCCTTCAAGCAGTCACCAGACTCTGCATGTTTACTTGTCTGGGTTATTGTGAGTGACTTGTGGGCAAGTGACTGCCACTCTATCTTATTCATTTCTTTGTTTCACTTCTTTTTACTTTGAGAGCTAGTCACGACTCCCTAGCACACGGGAAAAGCTCAAAACAGTACATGCTGAAGGAATAAAGGGAAAGATAGTTCAGGAAATCACAGCTTGATGGTAGAGACAGAGGTGACAGGATAAGCAGAATGCAATAGAACAAGCTCTGTGCACACGTGGAGGACACACGAGCAAGGGCTCGTGTGCCTGCAGCACAGAAAGCCAAACCCTGACAGCAATAAAGTAAGGGTTTATTTGCAGGGAGCCCAGCAAGGGAGTAGGGGACAAAGATCCACTCCCACTTGGTCCTGAGTTATGGGTTTTTTAACAGGGAAGAACAAAGAGGCTGGGATTAATCCTTGTCTGGTAACATTTCTTAATCGTAGTTTCGGGAGCCAGGATGACTCTGGTTTATGGCTCTCTGTCCAGGTGGTCCATGGCTTGGAGTCTGTGAGCTCATCTTGCCCTGGGGAGACAGCCTGTATGTTAATGATGATATCTATACTAGCAATTTTAGTACGTTAATGATGTTTTTGACAATAGCAATCTTAGTCATCTGACTCTGGTTGATTAGTGTCCAGTTAGCACAGGACTGAGGTCAGAGGAGGGAAGGAAGAGGATAAAGTTTCAGATAGAGGGATTAATCATAAACTCGGTTTTCAGGTGGGCTCATTTTCACCCACAGAGTTAGGGAAGGTTTCACTCCTCTTATCTTTGATATCGACCAGGGTTCTTGGCCTTCCTTAACCAATAGAAATTATAAGAACCAGAAAAGAAATTCAGGCGCGGCTTTACTGGGACCCCTGAGGCAGCAGCGGGGAGCGAAAACAAACAACATGTTCCCTTGCTTGCTTGCTTCCTGAGGGGGGGCAACCTTGTTCCTTACATGGGGTGAGGGTGAGGGTGTGTCCAGGGGTCGGTGGGAGGGGTGGCTGAGGTGTCTGCCCACCCTTTTGGTGGTGCTGTGTGCAGTGGGCATGCGCAGTGCCCTGCTTTTGCTCCCGACACCCTGCTTTGGCTGGCTTTTCAGAAGTGCAAGTTGGAGTTTTGGTCTCTTTGTATCTTGCTGTCCATAATTTGCACACAGTTATTTTTAGTCCCTCATAACTTGTATCTGTTGCTGGAGGAGACGTCTGTCCAGGTGACAGTCCTGCAGCAAAGGGTCCCAGGTCCCAGGCCCCACCTGTCTCATCTTCACTCCCATTTTACCCAGGTAAGCTGTTCACCTCCAGCTTTCAGAAGCAGGCTCAGTATTGATGTCTGCCCCAATGTAAAATGGAGGAGAGAGATAGTTTACAAATAAATGTAAACTTGAAGGAGTAAGGAGTCCATAGAGGGGCTATTTCTGCTGTCCAGCCTGAGAGAACACACTGCATCAAACATGAGAGCTGGCGGGGGAAGAAAGACAGGGTATGTTGACAAGGGGAGCAGAAAAAGTTTGGAGGGCGGCAGGGGGCATTCTGGACAGAACTTAAGCTGTGAACCTGCGTTTTAAGTAGGAGGAGGAAGGTCTTTACCACCCAGGAAGATGTTCCTTCTCATTATTTCAAGCTCAGAAGGTTTCTACGAGGCCACCTAGTGTTTCTTCCCACTTGAATAAGCTGAGTTAACCCCATGCCTCCCAGGACAAGCCTAAGACAGGTAGGAATCGTCAGTATAAGGTTAATGTTAAGAGTATAAGGCAGGGGTTTTGGTGCACAAATTCTAGCACTCACTCATTCTCTCCACAGTTTCATAGGGAGGAAACTATGTTTGCTCAGACACAATATTTTCACAAGAGCCAAATTGAACTTGAAAAACAATTTTTTAAAAACAACACTTTACTTAGTAGATAGACCAGAGCGTGATCACACTATCATGACAGCCCTGGGCAGGCCTTTTCCCGACAGCTCTCAAGCTTGGGTTCAGATTCAGGAACCTATGTGAGACTTCTTACTTTTCTTTCCCTCTAGTCTAGAAAAGCTGGATATGTGGAACCATATCCCAGACAAATGCCCGGTGGAGAGGCTAACCTGGCACCTTGTTTCATCATGATGAGAGGCAGAAGCAGAAAATGCACACGTAGCTGAGCTCTTTACAGATGGGTTCCACTGATTTGGTTTTCTCTTGGAGCCAAGGAGCACAAGGGGGAAAACACAGAAGGCGAGAAGTGAATGCAAAGCTCGGCCTTTACTGTGTGCTCCTCATACGAGGAGGTCCACTGTCTAGTAAAACATTGCCTAGTGTCTCAGGCTCTGCCCATTCAGACAAGGAGTTCTTACTGTCTTGGGGTGAGATGGTTAAGAGAGTAAATAACAGAACAGAGAGTGTTTCTTCATGTTTCTTTTTCTAAGGACTCAGGAAGAGCTCTGATGAGAGGAGAAAAGGCAAAATCTGAGAGTACCTTTCGGACAAGTATGTAACTTTCCCAAGACTCATTTTCCTGAAATGTAAAGTGAAGAAAACAAATGAAATTTCCATACAGAATGGTTGAGAAGATTGAATGAGATAATTTACTGAACATTTGTAATATGAATTCAAGTTGGTTCCTCTAACAGGCATGGACTCTTTTCTCTGATGGTGAAGGAATAATATTTTGTGAACATTATTTTTGAATCTGGCTTCTTGGTTCTCTGATTTTAGCAGTGTCCAACCCTGAGACTTGTATCTCAACTTTTTGGGGTCTCCGCACCCTAGAAATCGTGCTGACTCTGTCCTCACATCATACATAATACAAGAGTGCCAGTGTGGGGGAAATTAGTATAGAAAATAATTTAGTTTTCAAGGTGTATTACCAATTCTCCTTTACAGCATTAGCTTGGGGGAAAAAAATAAAATGGATGAAAAAATTAAAACCTTGGAATTCTTTACTGTGTAGTCAGTGGAGAACTCTTGCAGGGCTAGAGAACAAAGACAATATAAATGGACATTGATCAACGGGAACAAATAACCATAAGATCTGTGTAATGCAGCAATGGCCCATACTTGCTGAAAAAAGCAAAGGCAAAGCAAACAGGTATTATCATAGGAATATACACTCCAAAATAAAGGTGATGATTGTCTCACTGTGTTCTGTAAAGGGCTGGTTAAATCAAGAACAACTTTGTCTGTCCTGGGAAGGCCATGGCTAACCAACGGAGCATTCAGGAAGAACCATCACAAATGCCGGGAACAAGTAGCCACTTAGCCCAGCAGAGGAGTATCTGAGGTAACTCGGCTGAATCTCCAGATGTGGGCTGCCATATAGACAAGAAGCCATATTTCTCCTCTGCTTCTCCAAGAGGTAGAGCTGGAATCCATGGTTATATTCATAGAAAAAATGAGTACAATTCACCTGTTAGAAAGAAAATTTAAACAGTTTGGGCAGTCCAATAATGGAATGGGCTAGCTTACAAAATTATGGGCTTCATACCGTGAAAAATAGACATGTTGCCATATTGAGGCTACCCCCCTATATATCTTAGCCACTGAAGATGTGTTCTCTAAGACACTGTAAAACATCTGAAAATTGCTCTAATTGAGGAAGGAGAGAGCTTAAGTGTAAAGAACAGGTGCACTCAAGAGAGGAACTCATTTCAGGCCCCATATTAAATGGAAAAATGTAGGAAAAGAAAAAGTTCATTTATTGCATCAAATACATTAAGAATCTATTACGTTTAAAAACATATTTAGTTTCAGCACAGTGGAAGATACATTAGATAGATTAGTCAGAATACAGTTCTCATGAAATTTACAATACAGTAGAAGAAAAGCATGTTCATAAACTATGATATTATCATGTGGAAAGTGACATAAATGTGGCACATATAAAGTCCTCTGAGAATTAGACTTTACATAAGAATGGAAAAATCATCCTGTGTTTTCCTAATTAAACAATTAAGGGATTAGTAATAAATTACTTCTGATTTGCAAGAAAATTAAATGTAGGCCAAACCAGGTTGAATCAGAGAAACAAACAAGAAAAAACTTTAGAAAAATGTTTTTGGTTTCACCTCTCTCATGTTATAAACCTTATTGAATCTCAGGTTTGGGCTGGCTACCCAAGAATACATTTTTAATGTTATTCCAAATAGCTCCCCATTGCTTCTTGAAGAAATACTAGAAAAATTAAAATTAAATCATTTCTAAAGAAACTATAAGAGCCGTTATTAGGTTTATGCTAAAAATACAAGCTTTTTCAATGTTTTTGTGGCGTAGTTCACACATGTATAGAAATACCTTCCCCCATTAATAAAAATGCTCTATGACATCATCCTTCATGGCTCATCCTATTGTTGGATGCACTATAATGTATTTTTATAAGCCTCAAACTGGAGACACAATTTGTTTCCAATTTATTATTATAAATGTCACAATGAACACAGCAATAAATATGCATATTTCAAATTATTTTATTTTAAATTTTCCTTCACTTCTGTGCTAAAGTATAGATAAGTGTCTATTTTTGCACTGTTTCCTTGAAACAGTGAGTACTTCTATTATGTATTCTTTATGTATCTGATAGGAAAAGAGTGGTATCTCAATGCTGTAGGATTTAAATTTCTTTATTTTCAAATAATATTTAATGTTTTTATATCTTTGTAAACTGTAAATCATATGAATTATTTCTTTTTTTAAATCACCTCCTTATATGTTCTATGTCCATTTCCAAAGGGAAGTTTTATTTTTCTTGTTTATTGATAACAGCATGTTTACATATATTTCTCAGCATTGATTTTTAACATTTTTTGAAGTTTGTTAATTTACTAGACTGGTAATTTTATATCTTACATTTGATAGTGCTTTAAAATCTATAAAAAGACATTTTCATGTGCTATTTAATTAAGGTCCTATTTTAGATATGAAACCCCAGTTTTTTTATACATTCTTTTTTATATATTTTTAACATTTTTAAACTTTTTTTGTTATTCAAACACATTTAAGTTTTATACAATAAAACTATTAATATTATTTTTCATGGCTCCTATTTTGGTTTTGTGTTTTTAAAAGTTTTTTCCAACCAACCAAATTATAGATATATTGTTAAAATATATTGTAATTTCATAATTTACATTTAAATATTTAGAACATATGGCATTTATTTTGGAGTTGTGTGAGGTTGCATGCTCCATGTAATTTTTTGTAGATGATTAACTCATTAACCCATTATAGAGTATTAATTTCATTCTGTTTATGCTGAATTGAGATTCTTCATTGAACACCCTTACTGCCAGGCACTGAGAATATAATTTAAAAAATGGACAAAATTACTTTTTTCATTGAGCTTACATTGCAGTAAGAGAAACAAATATTAAACAAATTATCACTAAAATATTTCTTAAAAAAAAAACATGGAGAACAGTCTCAGTTTGGAGACTGGATAAAGATTAAATATAATAAATCTTGCATGGTGATGTGGGCAGAAATGTAATTTTAGAGAAGAAACAATACCCTATTTAAAAGTCCTGGGTCATCTGAACATGCCTCCTTCAGGGAGCTGGAAGAAATCCTCCTTTGGCTTGGGCACAGAAGGCAGGACACCACATATGTTCTGGAGTACTTGGGTCCATTCCAAGTACTTGGGTCCATTCCAAGTACTGGAATGGACCAAGTAGGTCCATTCCTACTGAAAGTATAACTTCCAGTAGGGTAGACCATTCTCATTAGCTTATGGAAGATTTATTCTCTTTTATTTTCTTTTCACTATTGCTGATCCCCAATCCTTTTCTGTATTGCCATATAGGCACTCAACCTGATGTGTGTGTTACATTTCCTTTGATATGTATATAACCTTATAAAAATACAGTGGTCCTCAAAAAATCTAAAAACAATAAATGCTGGACAGGGTGTGGAGAAAAGGGAACCCTCTTGCACTGTTGGTGGGAATGTAAATTGATACAGCCACTATGGAGAACAGTATGGAGGTTCCTTAAAAAACTAAAAATAGAACTACCATATGACCCAGCAATCCCACTACTGGGCATATACCCTGAGAAAACCATAATTCAAAAAGAGTCATGTACGGCAATGTTGATTGCAGCTCTATTTACAATAGCCAGGCCATGGAAGCAAACTAAGTGTCCATCGACAGATGAATGGATAAAGAAGATGTGGTACATGTATGTATACAATGGAATATTACTCAGCCATAGAAAGAAATGAAATTGAGTTATTTGTAGTGAGGTGGATGGACCTAGAGTCTGTCATACAGAGTGAAGTAAGTCAGAAAGAGAAAAACAAATACCATATGCTAACACATATATATGGAATTTGAAAAAAAAATGGTTCTGAAGAACCTAGGGGCAGGACAGAAATAAAGACGCAGATGTAGGGAATGGACTTGAGGACATGGGAGGGGTAAGGGTAAGCAGGGACAAAGTGAGATAGTGGCATGGACTAATATACACTACCAAATGTAAAATAAATAGCTAGTGGGAAGCAGCCACATAGCACAAGGAGATCAGCTTGGTGCTTTGTGACCCCCTAGAGGGGTGGGATAGGGAGCGTGGGAGGGAGAGGCAAGAGGGAGGAGATATGGAGATATATGTATATGTATAGCTGATTCACTTTGTATTAAGCAGAAACTAACCTACCATTGTAAAGCAATTATACTCCAATAAAGATGATTTAAAAAAATGTTTACAAGTCATACATTCTGCCACATAGAAAAAGATTACAGTGTTTCTTTTTATGTGCTTTTGGATTATGTAAATGGTATTGTGCTATGGAGATTTGTATATGTACAATGCTGTAGGTTTACGTCTTCATGCCATTGTATGTATACCTAAGTCATTGCTCCTAAATGCTTGTTACAGTGAATGTATCCATCATATTTTATTTATTTAGAGATGAACA
Source organism: Stenella coeruleoalba (assembly GCF_951394435.1). Classification (NCBI taxonomy): domain Eukaryota; kingdom Metazoa; phylum Chordata; class Mammalia; order Artiodactyla; family Delphinidae; genus Stenella; species Stenella coeruleoalba. The sequence goes on from NC_137151.1 coordinate 10,956,893, forward strand.
CATAAGATGGCTACAAACAGTAGCTACCACAAACAATGTTGAAAAGAATTACCTTCATACATACTTTTTTGAAACATATACATAGGAATAGGGTTCCTGGGTAACAGAAAACATAATATATACTATGGGACTACTGCCAGTTGCCCTCCGTATCAACCATGCAAACTCTTTTTAAAGGTTAAAATGATGTTGAATGTATTATTCTGCTTGTGCAAATGTCTTTTAAGACTAGTCAGCATATCTCAGTTTTTAAAACTTCACACACTGAAAACTTTATTCTGTTATTATCTTGATTCCTGAACACAACAAACTCTTAAATGTCCAGCAAAAATCCTTGGAGTATTTTTTCAGTGATAAACTGCTAACTACATAGTATGCTACTCTTAAAAACCAGGTAGCTGTGTCACTAAAGGTATAATTACAGTATTGTAATTTTTGTCCTTGACATAATTTTAGAAGATGGAACTCTGTAAGAAATTTGTATAATATTTAAAAGTCTGTTATAATGCAAATCCCTGGGTCAATATTTCTCTGGAGAATTGCTCTAGAATAGATACCACTTTTATATATTTTACACATTGTTTGCCACAGGCTTATTTTATATATATATATATATGTGTATATATATATATATATATATATATATATATAATTATATAGACTCATTTATTCAATCTTTCATTGCACATTTTTCTACATTGCCTACATCCACACATACCCCCATCCACATCAACAGTTGCTATGATGCAAATCTTAATTATTTTCTAAAGGATATATTTTAATATTAGTAAAATGATATATCAGATTGTTATTGCTGATGTTGAATACATTTCCATATACTTCTAGATATTTTTCTTTGCTTTCTAGGTTTCCCTGTTGATTCATAGAAGTCCTTCTGTATTCAAGATATTAGTCCTTAAGTGGATTTAGTTGTTGAAAATAGCGCCTTCTAATCTGCCATATGTTTGCTAGTTGTCTAGATTTTCTTCCTTAATGGATTTCTGAATTCTTATGTAATAAAATCCATTAACTTTTTTTTCCATGAAGTTTTTGGTTTGGGGATCTGAGATACTGTCTCTTTCCTCCACTCTTCTTCAAGGTCCCCTGGATATTCTCCTAGATTTTCTTCCTTTAGTTTTATAGTGGTTTTGATTTATAAGCACTCTGAATTTCACATTTATATATTGAATGAGAGGGATCCAACTCCACATTTCTCAGTTTAATGGGCTTATATCCTTAACATTTTCCTACTATTCTGGCATGCCAGTTCTGTCATATATCTCATTGGCTATAAATACATGGTTATATTTCTGAACTTTTAATCCTAATCTCTCAATCAATTTTGGAATCAGCAGTATATGGGCCACACACACCCTTGATGGCTTTTTAGAAACCTTGTGTGTATTAGAATAAAGATTACTCTAGCTTTGTAAAATAAGCTGGGAAATTTTCATTTTTTTTCCTGTAAAAATTTATATTTTTATAAATTTTATAAATTAATATATGTAAGTTAATAAATAGTGATTCCTTGAAAATTTGTAGAAGTTATTGGTTAATCCTTTGCTGACCAGCTCAATTACTTTAACACTTACTGAATGGCTCATACTCTCTATTTCGTTGACACTTTTTTATATTTCATGCTTTTGTTGGAATTCACCATTTCATCTAAGTTGCAAATGTACTAGCATATAATAGCTCATAATATTCTCAATACTTTCAAAATCTCTTTGGTGTCTTATTTAGTTATCTAAAATAGAATTTTGAAGTGGCTCTTTTATTATTGAGTGCCAATTGTATTGCATTCTGGCTAAAGACCTTAGTCTACATGATTTTGGGTCTTTGAAATTTATGCAGCTTCATTTGTGGCCTGTATATGGTAATTTTTGTGACTTTTACCTATGAACTCAAAATATTTATTTTCAGCAGTATCCATCTATCTACACATGCATTATACATATGTATAATTCATTAATTGGGTTATCTATATTTTCTGTAAGTTTATTATAATCCAGTTGCTTGACTTGTTAGTTTCTGAAAGATGTATGTTAAATTATCCAACTACAGTTATTAGTTTATCTATTTGTTCCTCAACTTTGTAAGTTGTTGCTTTATATATTTCAAGTCTACATACCTAGGCTCATGTATGTTCATGTTTGTTATAACTTCTTGATCTGTTATTCCTTATTATGTACTCTTATGATGTTTTAAACTTTGTTTCTATCTTTACTGATACAAAAATTTAAATATTCTCTGGATTGAATATGTTGTAAATAATAATCATCATCTTGCAGCCATTGTTGCTCTTGAGATATCTGATATAAATTTGCTTCTTACTTCCAGAAGCCTTTTGGAATCCTCCTTTGTCATTTGATCTACCTAAATTTCACAATTACGTCAAGGATGTTTTGTTTTTCTCTATTTCCATTGTAGTATCTATGAGCTCTATCAATTTGAAGTCATCATCTTCCATTGATTATGAGAAATCTTTCAGCATAATGTATTCAAGTACTTAACTTTCCCTCTATTTCTTTTATTTTTTTCTTCTGGGCCTATTATTTTATTAATCATGTTTTTTCTTCTCCTTTTACTTAGCTTACCTTTTATACTTAGTTCTCATGCCTTCTCAGAAAGGGATCTCCAAATCATTCTTCTTTTTTAAGTTTATTATTCACTTATATATCAGTTCTCTTATTTCAACTATTATAATTTTATTATTCAGTATTTTAATTTAGTTTTTTTTTTTAATGTAACTACTGGGTCTTCTTTTTTCTCATTACCAATATTACCCTCTCTATCTGTGAATATCATTTTAAATTCTCATTCTCAATGAGTCATCAGATAGAGGTTATTTATTTTATTCTCTTTCTTTTCAAGGTTTATGATCCTTAAGTGTCTTGTTATTTTCCCCTGTAGTCACATAATTTCTTGATACTTTCAGCTACTTTAACAGTTGATATATTCTTGGGGAGAAGAAGCAAACTCTTAAGCATCAATATATGCTACATTTGAAGTGTGAGAAAGGCCTGGGCAAGAGGACGGTGTCTATATTGAGAAAAGGATACACTCCAAGGTGCAGACCTACTACCTGTTTGCCACATCCCCCTTGCAACCCTGGTCCTTGGGAGGCTTGCTTATCCCTCTTTCCTGGTTTGTACTTTTTTGTGTGATCACCTAGTCCTTGGAGCTATGTGCTAGATGGGTGGACAAGGGATTTCTCAAGTACCAGCTCTTTTACCTAAACTCACTGAGATTTACTTTCCATCTGCTATTCTCAAGGGCTTCTTTGTTGATATCTCCAGCATCTCTGAACAGCTCGTGGACAGTGTTTCTCTTCCTGACCAACCATGTTGGGTCAACGGATGGGCAACAGTCTATTCTGGGAAATTTGGGGGGGGGGGGAATGATATCCTCACAATGAAAAGGGTATCCCAACATAATCTCTGACTATGCATCTGGATATTTTTTACTCAAAGCTGCTACTTTTCCCTCAATGAGACTCAGTCACGTTCAGTCTCCATAATATTTTCTCACAGATTTTACATTCATTTCTTTCATCTCTCTTTTTATTTTTACCCTTCACATCATGTATCTCAGCTTTCATTTTAGTGTGTCACAGTCTCTGGAAGCAGAACTCAGAAAAAATATTTTCATCCCCATTTTATTTATGAGGAAACTTAAGTTCAGAATTAAGTTAATTTGTCCTATATCACTGGTCAGTAAACAGCAGAGAGGGAGCAAGCACTGTTAGATCTCATTACAAAACTCATGTTCTTTCCCTGGAAATTTATATTGTATAAGATGTAATATACAGGAATCATTTTTAAGAATATCATTGGCTTAATAAATGAAAAAAATTATCTTGTTTTTACAAACTCTGGAGCTGGAAATTCACTTCATATTTTCCCAGCAAAATCATACACTTAGAAGATATTTTCATTCCCAAAGGTTCATTCCCACTTGACAGAGACGAGAAAAGGCTGTTGAATAAGTGTAAAGATAATTTTGAGTTCCATTTACAAAGGCAAATGATGCAGAAATTGCATGTATAAACCTCATAAGTGGACACTGAGCTGTTTATAGTTTAGAACCTCTCTAGTGACATGCACAGAGCAAATGGAAATCAGTCCTGCTCTCCACCACGAACAGAATATTAGCTCTTCTTTTCGGGTAAGTGCTTTTCAACGTAATGCCCTAAACAACAGATCCTGAAACAATGCAAAACATTTCATTTTACTTAACACATTGTTGCTTGTTATGGGAGTGCTGAATACTAACATATAGGCTAGTCAAACGGAAAATACCACCTGAGTTGTAATTTCTTTGAATTATTGATGGCAATGTTGAAAAAACTTCCTGGAGTGTTTGCTAATTTTTGTAGGGTTTTTGTCTTTTTATTCCTGTGCATTTCAATTTGGGGAGAAAAATATACTTATTTGAAGGCAAGGGGGATTTTTTTGAGTAAGTCTTGTGATTCAGTTGGCAGTGAGCCTTTTCTTTGTAAGGCGCTTTAACAGGTATTTGGTTGACAGATCAGAGACTTTTCATTGGTCTGTAGAACAATCAGACAGTCAGCAAAGCCACAAAACCACAGTCCCACAATTCATCCTGGATGATTCATTCTTTTTTTTTTAAATTTTTATTGGAGTATAGTTGATTCATAATGTTGTATTAGTTTCAGGCGTACAGCAAAGTGAATCAGTTATACATATACAAATACCCATTCTTTCTTTCTTTTTAGATTCTTTTCCCATTTAGGCCATTACAGAGTATTAAGTAAAGTTCCCTGTGATATACAGTAGGTCCTTATTAGTTATCTATTTTATATGTAGTAGTGTGTATATGTCAGTCCCAATCTCTCAATTTATCCCTCCCCTCCCTTACTCACTGGTAACCATAAGTTTGTTTTCTGCATCAGTGACTACTTCTGTTTTGTAAGTAAGTTCTTTTGTACCCTTTTTTTTAGATTTCATATAAGCAATATAATATGATATTTGTCTTTCTAGATCCACCCATGTTGCTGCAAGTGGCATTATTTCATTCTTTTCTATGGTTGAGTAATTGCTTCCATGTCCTGGCTATTGTAAATAGTGCTGCAATGAACATTGGAGTGCATGTATCTTTTCAAGTTATGGTTTTCTCAGGGTATATGCCTAGGAGTGGGATTGCTGGGTCATACCGTAGTTCTGTTTTTAGTTTTTTAAGGAACATCCATGCTGTTCTCCATAGTGGCTCTATCAATTTACATTCCCACCAACAGTGTAGGAGGCTTCCCTTTTCTCCACACCCTCTCCAGCATTTATTATTTGTAGATTTTTTTGATGGCGACCATTCTGACTGGTGAGAGGTGATACCTCATTGTAGTTTAATTTTCATTTCTGTAATAATTAGTGATGTTGAGCACATTTTTATGTGCTTTTTTGGCCATCTCTATGTGTCCTCTGGAGAAATGTCTATTTAGATCTGCTGCCTTAGATAATTTAGTCTTTATGACCAATACTCTACAGCTTTAAGCAAGTCATGTCATCAATCTAATAGAAGAGTCAAAAGTAGAGCTTGTAGCTAAATACAGGATGCAAAGCACACATGACCAATCTGTTTACTTTCTTATTTGGGTGAAAATATTGCACAAATTGAAGAGGAAGAAAATGCAACGTGGAGCATCCTGTGTGCTAAATATTTTGCCAGTTGCTTAACATTTGTATCTTAACCACGTTCATGCAAATCTGTGATGCTGTTGTCAACAATCAGCTTCCCCCTCACCATGTCCCCACCTATATCTGAGGAATGGATATTATTATCCCCCCTTTTAACAGATGGGAAACTATAGCTCAAGGAAGTTAATAGCTTGTCCAAGATCACACCAAACTCAAGTTTGGCCAACTCCATGCTTGATACCTTCAAGCAGCTATGCTCGATACCTGCTTTCTTAAAAATCATAGAGATCTTAGGATAAGTGCTGAAGAAGGAATCTTGTAGATCTGTTTCTGTAAGTCATTTATATAAAAATAAAACATCCTTCATGAGGTTATCTTCCTTTTATGGCATGTTGGTTTGTACTCCCATTTCCTGGAGAAAGAATATGTCTAAAAATACTCTGGAAAGTTTATAGCCCTATTAAAATATGAAACATTATTATTCTTTTTAAGGTTTAATGGTCTTCATTTAAAGAATATTTTTATTTATACAATAATCTCAAATCTATGTTGTCAGTGGAAGAAAATAATATGGATTTTCTCATTACTTTGCACATATTATGAGGAGGGTTATGAACTATGAACTCTCCAAAGCTGATTGCTTCAAAGTCCTTTATGCAAAATATGCAAGGAGTATGTATATAATTTACACAATGTTCAATTCTTTAGAAACCTCTCGCTGTTGATAAAATGGAGCAGTCACCTGGCTTTGTTTCAAGAATTCTACAACTCCATATTCATCTATATTGTGAATATATAGTGAGTTAATGCTTATGAATGCATGCATAAACCATTAAAACTTAGGTACTATTATTACTAACAAAACCATGCTAGTGATTTAAGTGAGAGCACAGCTAAAATAATACTAGCTACCATTTATTGACGATATTTTATGTGCCAGGAGGTTAGATTTTAGATGTTCTATCTGCCTCATCTCACTGTATTTCTTTCTGTCAGTAACTCTCAGAGGTTGGATGCTGAGGCTTAAAGAGGCGAAGTAATGTACTGACAGTCACACATCTACAAGTTGTGCAGTGCAGAATGTTTAAATCCATGTTTATCCACATCTGAAATTCCTTCCATTTGGCAGACAGCCTCAGAGTTCTTCAAGTGCTTAGGATTGAACCAGAATCAACAATGCTCACTCTGCTCACAGCTTTGACATTTCTGGTTTTTTGACCCTCTGGGCATTCTCTTGCTACCTCAAGGTAAACTATGCAAAGTGAAGACTCCTCTCCTAGACTACAGCTGTCATTTCCTTTCTTCCACATCTCTCTCTTATGAATCTAAGCAATAACCTAATGAGTGAAAACCTGTACCTAGGGTTACCCAAGGTCAGTAAAAGGTACAGAATAATTTTGGCATGTTAAACTGAAATCACTTTCTTAAAGTGATTTCTTAAGGATCACTTTCTTAAGGATCCTTAAATCCTTAAGGATTATCTGGTCTAATGGACAACTTATTAGAACAGCCTGGCCAATGGCACTGTCCCCGAAACAGAGTGAAATTGTAAGTCATATGTTGGACTACAGGCTGTCAGAGGCAGAAGAGACTTTAAGAAATAGTTTTATAATCTGTTTTTAGAAGTGGAGACCTTGAGTGCTGGCAGGGTGAAGGGATGGCCCCATGTAATTCAATACAGAGGCAGAGCTGGGAATAGATCCTTCAGACTTTCAGACTTATACTCTTCATTCTGTTGAATGTTCATATTTTTACCTATTAAAAAATCAGAAAAGTACAAGGAGAATATAAAAACACATATGTACCCACCATCCCAAATGCTCCCAATCCTTTATCCTGTCACCCCAGACACAGTTTCTATCATGAATGTAGGTGTGTGTTTATTACATTTTGTTTTTACTACATATGTGTAAGTCAATAAACTACATGAACTGACTTGTGAATCTAGTTTATGTAAGAGGCATCATGCAGTGTATGAGGTTGCACACCATGATTACTCACTCAAAATTGTATTTTAGCAACTTGTTTATACATATTGACATATTTTCATCTCTTTTACTGTTCAATTCTACACCTTATCTACACATCGATCACATATTATAAATATGCCTCATAAATGTATCACAATCTATATTTAGTCATTTCCGTACTGCTGAAAATTTGTTTTTGTCCCCCACAATGTTTTTTTTGCTATCCCCAAACCATGCTGTTTATGTACTGCTTATTCTTTGCATCCCAAACCATACAGCATGTTGTTTTGCCTCTTTCCGTAATTTATGCCAATGTTATACTTTGGTATACAGTCTTCCATGTCCTGCTTATGTTTCTAACAGTGAGCCATGCTGACGAACACAGCTATATTTAATTCATTTTTACTCATGTATAGTATTCCATTACATTAACATATACAAGTTATTTATCCATTATTATTATTGATGGACATTCAAGCTGTTTACCACTTTTTGTGATCATGAACAATGGTGCTACAAACATTCTTACACAGATAACCTGGTGCACATTTGAAGGAGTTTCTCTGGAGAGTGGACTGATGTGATACATGAAATATTTATGTTCAATTTTGGAAGACATAAATTAAAACATTGTGTGAGCTTCTCTATATCACATGTTCAGCAACATGTTAATTTTTCCCATATTAAGTAAAAATAAGAAGAGCTATAAAAATATTAAAATTCCCATTTGTCAGGATTCTTAAATGTTGTCCATTTAATGGATATAAAAATGCTTCTCATTGTGGTCTTGGTTTGTATTACCCAGCTTATTAAAGAGACTGCAGCTTTATATGTATTTATTTATGGCTCATGTTTCTGTGAAACACCCATCTTTTGTTCAGGTTTTCTTTTTATGGTAGTTACCATATAGTATACATACACATGTGTCATTAACTTTTTCTAATAATCTCTAATTTTACTACATTATCTTGATTTTTTTTTCCTAAATGAGATGGAGAACAAAGCAGATTTTAAATATCATTATAGTTTCTTTGCTCATTTCTTATAAAATCTTCCCCGTTATTTTTGCCTAACATTTTAATTCAAATGCTTCATTCCCCTAAATAAATATGTTTATTTAACTTTTAAACCATTTTTAGTAAATTTTACCAGATTCATTGCTCATCTTTGTTTCTGGCATTCCACTTCTTGTCTTTGGATTTTCTTTTATCCTCCATAAAGTATCTGTCTTTGCTAGTATTTTTAGTAAGTTTTAGAAGTTACTGGTAAATTCTCATCATTTGTGAATATATGAAAATATCTTTATTCTGCTTGAGCCATGACCAGGCATCCATTGGTAATGATGCTTTGCAAGCAGTCTTAGGGGATATTTTCATGTTTCCATGCATGTGTCTCAGGCAATGAGAAGTCAGAATGCACAGCAGCCCCAATGCTGGAGTCTCATGCTGCTGTGCAGGTGTCCACTCTCTCAGGGCCTGTGTCATGGGGAGATGCAATGTTTCCTTAAGGAGGAGTTGGCAAGTCACAAAGGGCCCTGGTGAAGAGAATCTGAGGCTCAGGCTGGAGCAGCTTAACAATTGGTTAGCAAGTACTGCCACACCAAGTAGAACAAAGGAATGCTTATTGTATATCTTTTGTTGACCTAGTTTTTCCATTGCTGATAAAAGGGTTTATACCCTTAATGTTCTTTTTATCTTTAATGTTTATCAGTTTTTCTATGATGTGTCTAAGTGAAAGACAATTTTTTTTACATTGTTTAGCACTTAGAGTGTAGTTTCCATCTGCAGATACTTGTCTTTCAATTCTAGGAGATTCTCGGTCACTGTCAATATGAATATTGCCTCTCTGCTATTTCATTCTTTCCTTCTGGAACTTATATTGGGTGTGTATTCTTTCCCTTTATTTTTACTTGGAGTATAGTTGATTTACAATGTTGTATTAATTTCAGGTGTACAGCAAAGTGATTCAGTTATATATATATATATATATATTCATTTTCAGATTCTTTTCCATTATGAGTTATTACAAAATATTGAATATAGTTCCCTGTGCTATACAGTAAGTCTTTGGGACTTCCCTGGTGGTCCAATGGGTAAGTATCCACACTCTGTGGTTGGGGAACTAGATCTAGCACGCATGCTAAAACCAAGTCCACATGTTGCAACTGAAAAAAAAATTCTGTACACTGCAACTAAGACCCAGCACAGCCAAAATAAATAAATAAATAAATACTTATGCAGTAAGTCCTTGTTGATTATCTATTTTATATATAGTAGTCTGTATATTTAATCCCAAATTTCTAATTTATCCCTCCTCCACCCCTTTCCCCTTTGGTAACCATAAGTTTGTCTTATATGTCTGTGAGTATATTTCTGTTTTGTAAATAAGTCCATTTGTATCATTTTCTTAGATTCAACATATATGTGATATCATATGATATTTGTCTTTGTCTGACTTACTTCACTTAGTATGTTAATCTCTAGGTCCATCCATTTTGCTGTAAATGGCATTATTTGTTCTTTTTTATGGCTGAGTAATATTCCATTGTATATATGAATCATATCTACTTTCTCCATTTCTCTGTTGATGGACATTTAGGTTGCTTCTGAGTCTTGGCTATTGTAAATAGTGCTGCTTTGAACATTGAGGTACATGTATCTTTTCGAAGTATGGTTTCTTCTGGATATATGCCCAGGAGTGGGATTGCTGGGTCATATGGTAGTTCTATTTTTTTTTTTTTTTTTTTTTTTTTGCAGTACGCAGGCCTCTTACTGTTGTGGCCTCTCCTGTTGTGGAGCACAGGCTCCGGACGCGCAGGCTCAGCGGCCATGGTTCACGGGCCCAGCCGCTCCGCAGCAGGCGGGATCTTCCTGGACCAGGGCATGAACCCGTGTCCCCTGCATTGGCAGGCGGACTCTCAACCACTGCACTGCCAGGGAAGCCCGGTAGTTCTATTTTTTAAGGAATCTCCATTCTGTTCTCTATAATGGCTGTGACAATTTATATTCCCACCAACAGTATAGGAGGATTCTTTTTTCTCCAGATGTATATTGGTTCTTTGATATAGATACTCCATATCCCTTACCTTCTCTTTGATTGATGTCACGTTTTTATCAGCTGTAATGTATTCTAGACAAGTGTTCACTACCATTGTCCACCTCTCTAGTTTACTCTTTCTGCCCAGCCAAGAGTTTATCCCATTTGCCGTCGTCTTTGTAATTTCAATAACTCTTTTTTATTGTCAGGATTTCCAATTAGATCTTTTTTCTCTCCATTTCCTTTGATTCCTTGTTTATATATGTAGATAGTATTTCTTTCTTACTATCTGAAGATTTCATTAATATATACTTTAAAGTCATTTTGAATTGGCTCCAACATCTTCAGTTAACTTCTAGATTGTGTCGATAGTGGCTCTCTTTCTCCATGTTAAAATTCGAATTAGCTTGGAAAAGCAGGTACCAATATGTTTTACAGTGTGAAGAATAAATATTTATAAATTAACTTTCATTTTTGTGAACTGGGGAAAGATAACCATGACTTGCTTTGAAGGCTGGGATGCACAGGTTCTTCTTCACATATTCCATCTGTATATACAGACTCCAGGCAGTCATATACCTGCCTCTATCTTACAGGTGAGAGTGAGAGCATCATGAAACTATCACCATGTCTCAGTAATCTCCTAACTCTTGTACACCCTCACCATGATCTGTTCTGTACAGAGCCAGCATCCTTTTAAAAACTCAGCCATTACCAAACTGATGGCTTTTCATCAATAATGATAAAACTCAAATACTTTACAATGTTTTTTATCTGTACTCAGTGTTTTTTGAGACTTTAATGAGCTAATTGAATCACCTGAACATCACCTGAGGATCTTGTTAAAATGCTGATTCTGACCCAGCAGGTCTGAAGTGGGGCCTGAAGTTCTGGATTTCGTATAAGCTTCCAGATGCTGCTGATGCTGCTGATCACACTGAGTTGCAGTTTCCTACATAATCTGGCCTTAGCCTCCCTCCCCTCCCTCATTTCACACGGCTCACCTCTCACTCATTTAGTGCTGTCTGCATTGAACTGGCTGTGTTTAAAAACACTAAGATTATTAGATCCTTGGACTTTTCCCTAAGTATGGGGATCGATTTCTAGTCTACTCCCTCACTTCTTCCAGGCCCTGCCTGATATTACCTCCTCAAGAGGTCTTCTCTGAGTAGCTCACCTAATATGCTTCCCACTCTACACTGCATCACTCTTTTCTGTGTCTTGCTATCTCTTCATAGCACTTACCATTAATTTAAATTATATACAAACATATATGATATATATAAGTATGAATACAAATTAAATATATAATTAAATTAATGGTAAATGCTATGAAGAGAAATCAAAATATAGATAGATAGGTACTTAGATACATAGAGACATAGATATTTCTTTAATTATCGATTTGTTTGCCTTATTAAAACATGCTTTCCATTAGACTTTTAATCTTCTACCTTTGTTATTCATTAAAGACTAAGCTCTCTAAAGTTCTAGAATTTGATTAACTCATTCAGCACACTGTGTCTCATGAATAGAATTGTACTTAACAATATAATGTAGGCAATAACCATTTGGTGAATGAAAGACTAAACGCAAATACTTTGCAATCTTACTTGTGTAGTCAGCTCCTAGTATAAACACAGGGAAATTTCAGAGGCTGTGCTGATTCCCACTTTAAGTGAGAATTTGCCCTTGACTTAGAAGGTGTGTTAAGCGGAATTCTAAAAGATAGTCCCCCAAATTCCTGGCCCCTGATGTACATATACATTCTCTTGGTCATCGAATTGAACACTAATATAGGTGCTGTAAAGGAATTTTGCAGATGTGATTAATACCCCAAATCAGCTGACTTTAAGATAGAGATTATCCTCCAATAGATTTAACATTATCAGGTGAGTCCTTAATATGGACAGGATCTTCAAGAGAGAATGTGAAACACATGAGGAATCCAGCATGGAAAAGATTCTGTATTGCTAGCTTTGAAGAGGGAGAAAGCCACATGGCAAGAGGTGGTTCATATACACAGTAAAGATCGAGGAGCACTGATCTACAGAATATATATATATATATATATATATACAGTGCTATGATAGCTATTAAGTCTGGGGACAGAGGGAACTGTAAGACATAAAAGAGAGTGGCTCTAACTATACCTGCAAATCTTTTCTTTAAAAAGTCAATAAATATATAAAGGGTTGTATAAGAAACTTTGGAAAAAATAAATATAACATTGATTAATTCTAGTTGGCAGGTGCATGTCATGCATATTGCATTATTGAAAAATTAAATTATAATTTAATTTTAAATAAAAACTTATATATACCAAAAAATATGAAACCCATATACCTAGATTCATCCACTAGGATGAAAGGAACCTCCCTGACCTCTTTATTCCTGAGTGTAACAACTCCAAATCCCAACTATGCAAATTAGATGTATGTCTGTCTACTGTTTTATGAGTTTCCAGTAGAATTTAAATTTAGATGAGCACCACTGAGATCGGGGAAGCCACTCCTCAGAGCTGCTCTTGTTGCCGTAATATTCTAATAAGAGAGTGACATAAAAAGACAATTGGATAAGCAGATAAGCTAGCTGAAGAAAATAAAAAAGGGACAGCTACCTTAATTACAGTGGTCAGGAAAGATCCTATAAAGATCATTTATGTTGAAAACAAAAGATGAGGGAGAGGCAGTTCTTCAGCATTCTGGGGAAAGTGTTCTTGGCAGAGAGAAATGCAAGAGCAATGATAACGGAGGAGGTGGACTTGTCAAGAAGCAAAAAGAAAACACACATGACTTAAGGTTGGGCAAAATGTGGATGATGGTATATTGTGAGTTCAGAACTCTCGGAAGTATTAAGTTCATGTAGAAAATGGTAGCTCTTAATCAGAAATGTTTTATTTTAAGGGCAATAGGAAGCTTTGAAGGATTTTTAGTAGAGGCATTAAATCATCTAAGTTGTGTTTTAAAAGCCTCCCTTTGGAAGATGGCAGAATAGGAAGCTTCAGGCTCTTGGCTCTCCATAAGAAACATGAAATAAACTATGGAAGGACCAGTCAAAGATCTACATCAGTCAAGCAAATATATAACCAAGAGAAAGGTACATTAAAAATGGTAGAAGGTGGTTGGTGCTTTTACTCACCTAGCCCCATCCTCCTTCTGGTCTGGAGGAAATGACTCAATTCTCAATTCCCTCCCTCAGGATGAAAGGAGCAGAATGGAACTTGTTTACAATGTCCTAGCCTCTCTCTGGACTCGTCTCCCCTCTCTCTGGGGGACGAGTTTCAGTCTCATCTGACTTGGAGGTCAGACAGGAAACAGTGGAAGCCACTGAAGGCAATGATGGGCATCATGGTGTGTGAACACTGCAGGGAGACTGCAGGCCTATGGATACATTGTGACAAGAGACTATGGACAGATAAATATAATAGAACTTCTAAGGCCCCCAAGAGAAAGCTGGGCTGAGATACTTTGGGAAATTAAGACATTTAAAAACAGCTGTGTGGGGCTTCCCTGGTGGCACAGTGGTTGAGAGTCCACCTGCCGATGCAGGGGACACGGGTTCGTGACCCGGTCCGGGAAGATCCCACATGCCGCGGAGCGGCTGGGCCCCTGAGCCATGGCCGCTGAGCCTGCGCGTCCGGAGCCTGTGCTCTGCAACGGGATAGGCCACAACAGTGAGAGGCCTGCATACCGCAAACAAAACAAAACAAAACAAAATAAAACAGCTGTGTGTATGGAAGGAATAAAAAGGGAACTTCCAGTTATAAAATAAGTCATGCGGGTGTAAAGTACAGCATGGTGACAAGAATTAATAATACTGTATTGCCTATTTAAGAGTTGCAAAGAGGGTAAATCTTAAAGGTTCTTATCACAAGAAAAAAATTGTAACTATGTATGGTGGCAGATGTTAACTAGAGTTATGGTGGTGACCATTTTGCAATATATACAAATATTGAATTATTATGTTGTACACCTGAAACCAGTGTTATATGTCAATTATACCTCAATTAATAAAAGATTTTTTCTGTTCTCATTGATGTTATTTTGTGTTGTAAAGCAGAATAGCAACTACAGTAATAATATCTTCCCTTTGAATACAACTTTAGAGAAAACACTGACAATATACCCTATAACAATTTCTTAAATTTACTTACTATAATAATTAAATAAAATTTTATTTATTTATAATAATCCAAGCAAGATGTTCATTTTGATTCTATTTAAGAAAGTATAAAAAAAAAACAGAAATTAAAAAAAAAAACTAAACTTCTATCAAAAGTAAATAAAATTGTAAGATATTTGTGTCTGATGGAATATGAAGAAAAATGAAAATAATGGTTTACAAACTTTGTAATAATATACAAAGAATAGTACTAATAAAATCCTAATATGCAGGTTTTTGGAAAAATTAGTAGATATTTATTTAGATAAATTGGAAAGTAAAGTAGAAAGACAAGAAGAAAAGGAGAGCCTAATAGTCATCTCTATCCCACTATGTGCCAACATTTTAGGAAAACTTAGTTACTTGGTTTTGTTTTAGCCCAATAAATTTAAGTATGAAAGTAAAAGCTAACTTGGATCAAAAACAAAACAACAAAAAACAGAAAAAATAAAACCCCAAAATAAACAAACACACACACACAAGCACAGGCTCAGAGAGGATACATGTCCAGAAAAGACTGTAGAATATCTTAAGCTTCTACCCAGGGATGATTTCAAGTCTTAGGAACCTATTTTTTAGTAAAAGTTTTCCATGTCATTGTGAGAGGTAGCTTCATTTTTTAAATTTTAAATTTTCAGCAAATGATGGCAAAGCTTAAAAAGAAAAGGAAAACGTGGCCCATTCAAAGGAACAAAATTAACCTCCAGAAACCATCCTTGAAGAAACACATCCATTTTAGTAAACAAATATTTCTTAAACAATTGTCTCCAATACACTTAAAGTCAAGGAAAACATAGACAAAAAACTAAAGGAAATCAAGAAAAATGGCATATCAAGAAAATAATATCAACAAAGAGAAATTATTAAAAAGAGCCCAAAAATTTTGGAGCTAAAAGAACACAATAGCTGAATTGGAAAATTTACTAGAGGAGTTCCAAAACATAACTGAACAGGTAGAAAAAATAATCAACAAATTTGAAGACATCCTTTAAAATCATCAAGTCTGAGAAGCAAAAAGAAATAATGATGGAATGTGAACAAAACCTAAGGGACATAAGAGACACCTTCAAGAAGACCAATATACACATTCTGGGAGTCTCAGCAGGAGAAGAGTCAGAGAGCTTATTTGAAGAAATAATGGCTGAAAACTCCCCAAATGCTAGGAAATACGTGGATATAAGTCCAAGCAGCTCAACATCTCCAATTTTGGTAAACCCAAAGAAATCCACACCAATATACATTATAAGCAAACTGTGGATAGTCAAAGACAAAGAGAGAATTTTGAATGCAACAAGAGAAAAGTGACTTATCAAATAAAAGAGATCCTCAATAAGATTATTAGTGTAGTTTTCAGGTTAAACTGAGAAATGTATGCCATAAGGCAGTGAGAAAATATATTTAAAGTGTTGATAAAAGAATATCTGTCAACAGATAATACTGTATCTGGTTAACTACCCTTCAAAAACAAGGTAAAAATTAAGACATTTTCAAATAAACAAAAGTTGAGGAAGCTCATTACCACCAGACTTCCCCACAATAAATGCTAAAGGGAATTCTTCAAGTGGAAACAAAAGGATGTAAGGTTGTAACTCAAAGCCATACAAAAATATAAACTTCTCTGGTACAGGTAAACACATAAATAAATATAAATAGTATTTTATTTTGGTTTGTAACTCCATTTTTAATTCTTTCATAGTTTTTAAAAACAAAAGTGTAAAAATAACTATAAATCTAGGATAATAGCTAAACCATACTTAACATGCAATTTGTGACATCAATACCAGAATTAAGAGATAGGGCTGAAAAGGAATAGAGGTTTTGTATATGGCTGAAGTAAATTGTTAACAGTTTAAAATAGTTTGTTGTAACTATAAGATATTTTATGTAATCACCATGGTAACCACAAAGAAAATGTCTACAACATATACACAGGTAAATGAGAAATCAAAAAACAACAAAAAAAAGTGTCCCATAAAAATATCAACTAAACACAGAAGAAGTCAGTAGGGAAGAAAATTACAAACAAAAAGTTTACAAGGCATAGAGAAAACAATTACAAAAATGACAATAGTAAATCCTTTCATATTAGCAATTACTTTAAATGTTAATGGACTAAACTCTTCAATCAAAAGCCACAGAATAGCAGAATGATTTAACAAATAAACCAAAGAAGATCCAACCAAGGCCTGTGTACAAGTGACTCATTTTACATCTAAGGACACATATAGATTGAAAAAGTAAGGATCGAAAAAACATATTTCATGCATATATTAGCCAAAATAAAGCAGGAACAACTTTAATAGTACCAGCCAAAATAGATGTAAGTTAAAAACTGTTACTATACAAAGAACGACATTATAAAATGATAAAAGGGTCAATTTATCAGGAAGACATAACAATTATAGATACTTTTTACCAAACATTAGAGTTCCAAAATCACCAAACTTTTTCAAGATTGAAACAAAGTTTTACAAGATTGAAGAAGAATTAGGTAGCTCTATAATAATAGTCATCAGCCTGTAATACTCCACTTTCAATAAGGAAAGAGAAGACATGAACAACACTATAGACCAATTGGAGCTAAGAGACACAAACAGAACACTCTACCAAACAATAGCAGATAGACCTTTTTCTCAAGGGGCCATGAATCATTCTCCAGGATAGATCACATGTTTGGCCACAAAACAAGACTTAATAAATTTTTAAAGATTGAAATTATACATAGTATATTTTCTGATAATAATAGATGAAACTAGAAATCAATAGCAGATGGAAAACTGAAAAATTCAAAAATATGTGGAAATTAAACAAAACACTCTTAAACAACCAGGAGTCAAAGAAGAAATCGAGAAATTAGAAAACATCTTGAGACAAATAAAACAAAAACACAACATTTCTAAATTTATGAGATGCAATGAAAGCAGTGCAAAGAGGGAAATTTATACATGTAAACTCAACATTAAAAAAGAATAAAGGTTTTTAATCAATCACCTAATTTTACACCTTATAGAGATGGAAATGGAAGAAAAAACTCACTCTAAAACTAGCAGTAGAAAGTAATAAATATTAGAGCAGAGATAAATGAAATTTAAAATGATAGAGAAAATCAACAAAGCCAAGTGTAGATTTTGTGAAAAGACAACACAAAAAGACAAACTGTAGCTAGATTGATAAGGAAAAAAGAGAGAAGCCCAAATAACTAAAATCAGACATGAAAGGGAGGGGTCATTACTACCATTTTTACATAAATGAAAAGGATTATAAGATACTATGAACAGTTGTACATTAACAAATTGGATAACTTGACAAAATGGACAAATTCCTAAAACTACAAAACCTACAAAGACTGAATCATGAATAAATAGAAAACCTGAGCATATGCATAACCAGTAAGGAGATTGGATTAGTAATCAAAAGCCTCCCAAAAAAGGAAAAGCTCAGGACCAGATGGCTTCATACATAAATTCTACCAAACATTTAAATAAGAATTAACACTAATCCTCCTAAAACACTTCCAAGAATTCAAGAGGAATTATTCCAAACTCATTCTATGAGACCAACATTAACATAACAAAGCCAAAACTAGTACATGAAAAGAATAAGATAGAATAATATCCCTGATGAATATTGATCCTTAACAAAATATGCCAAATCAAATTCAGCAACATATTAAAATGATCTTACACTATGACCAAGTGGGATTTATTCCTGTAATACAAATGGTACAACATATAAAATTTGATCTGTGTAATACATCACATTAACAGAATGAAGGGGGGAAAAAAAACACAAGATGGTTTCAATTCATACAAAGTATTTGACAAAAATCAACACCCTTTCATGATAAAAACAACCAAGTAAAAAGAAGTAGAAGGAAACTACTTCAGCATAAGAAAAGCCATACATAAAAAACCCACAATGAATGTCATACTCAATAATGAAAGACTGAAAACTTTTTCCATAAGGTTAGAAGCAAGGATGCTCACTTTTTCCCTTCTATTCAACATAGTATTAGAAATTCTAACCAGAGTATTTAGGCAAGAAAAAGAAATAAAAGATATTCAAATTAGAAAGAAAGAACGTAAATTATCTGACTGCAGATTACATGACTTTATACGTATAAAAACTCTAAAAATTCCACAAAAAACCTGCTAAATCTAATAACTGATATAGCAAATTTACAGAAT
Source organism: Stenella coeruleoalba (assembly GCF_951394435.1). NCBI lineage: Eukaryota > Metazoa > Chordata > Mammalia > Artiodactyla > Delphinidae > Stenella > Stenella coeruleoalba. The sequence goes on from NC_137151.1 coordinate 10,975,904, forward strand.
GGAAATCAACATAAAAAATCAGTTGCCTGTACTTCTGTGGTGGTGCAGTGGTTAAGAATCTACCTGCCAATGCAGGGGACATGGGTACAATCTCTGGTCAGGGAAGATCCCACATGTCATGGAGCAACTAAGTCCGTGCACCAAAACTACTGAGCCTGCACTCTAGAGTCTGCAAGCCACAATTAGGGAGCCTGTGTGCCAAAACTACTGAAGCTCACGTGCCTAGAGCCCATGCTCCACAACAAGGGAAGCCACGATGAGAAGCCCGCACACCACAATGAAGAGTAGTCCCCGTTCCCCGTAACTAGAGAAAGCCTGTGCGCAGGAACGAAGACCCAATGCAGCAAAAAATAAATAAATTTTAAAAAAAAAATCAGTTGCCTTTCTATATATTAACAATGAAAATCCCAAAAGGAATAAAACAAGTGCAATATTATCAAAAGAATAAAATACTTAGGAATAAACTTAAACCAAGGAGGCCACAGACCCTGACACTAAAATTATGATACATTGCTGAAGGAATTAAAGAAGACATAAATAAATGGAACACCTCAATTAAAGGATTAAAGGACTTAGTTCAGATGTTAATCCTACCCCAAATGATCTACAGACTTAATGAAATCCCTATAAAAATAAAAATGATATTTTTTGGAAAAACAGAAAAATCTATTCTTAGATTCATACAAACACCAAATAACCAAAACAATCTTGGAAAAGAAGAACAAATTTGGTGTCACAATTCCTTATTTCAAAATTTATTACAAAACAATAGTAATCAAAATGGTATTGTGCTGGCATAAAGACAGACATATAAACCAATGGAAAATAATAGAGCACCCAGAAATAAACACTCACATGTGTAGTGAAATAATTTTCAACATGGGTGCTAAGACCATTAAATGAAAATAAGATAGTCTTTTCAACAAATGGTGCTAAGAAAACTTGATCTCCACATACAGAAGAATGAAGGTGGACCATTACCTTATACCATACACAAAAATTACCTTAAGATGGACCAAAGAGATTAATGTAAGAACTAGTACTATAAAATGCTTAGAAGAGAACACAGGGGAATAGCTACATGACACTGGATTTGGCAATGATTTCTTAAATATAACACCAAAACACAGGCAACAAAATAAAAATATCAGTATATAAATAGGGCAACATCAAAATTAAAAGCTTTTGTACATCAAAGTTCATAATAAGAGTGGAAAAGCACCACCAAATGGTATAAAATATTTGAAAATCATATATTTGATAAAGGATTAATATTCAGGATATAGAAAGTGTTCCTAAAACTTACTAACAAAATCACACACACAAGAAAACTAAATGATGGGAAAATAATTTGAATAGACATTTCTCCAAAGATGATATACAGATGGCCAATAAGTACATGGAAAGATGCTCAACATCACTAATCATTAGGGAAATGCAAATACAAACTATAATGAGACACCATCTCAAACCCGTTAGGTAACTACTATTAAAATGAAAAAACAAACAGAAAACATGGTTGGCAAGGATGAGGAGAAATGGAATCCTGTGCACTGTTGGTGGGGATGTAAAATGGTACAGCCACTGTGAAAACAGGATGACATTTCCTGAAAAAACTAAAAATAGAATTATGTGATCCAGCAATTATACTTCTAGCTTTTGCCCAGAAGAATTGAAAGAATTGAAAAAGAAGCAGCAGGGTCTCAAAGAGATATCTGCACACCCATATACACAGCAGCATTACTTACAACAGCCAAAAGATAGAAGCAACCTAAATGCCCATGGATGGATAAACAAAATGTGGCATATACTTACAATGGAATATTATTCAGCCTTAATAAGTAAGGAAATTCTGACACATGGTACAAGATGAATGAACCGTGATGACATTATACTAAGTGAAATAAACTTGTCACGAAAACAGAGATACTATATGATTCCATTTATATAAGGAGCCTAGAGCAGTGAAATTCATACAGACAGAAAGTAGAACATTTGTTGTCAGTCTGGGGAATGAAGAAATTGGGAACTGATGTTTAATGATACAGAGTTTCAGTTTGGGATGATGAAAAATTCTAGAGGTGGATAGTGGTGATGGTTACAGAACAATGTGAATGTGCAAATTGCCACAGAACTGATCACTAAAGGTGGCTAAAATATGTATATTTTACCACAATAAAAAAGATGAAAAACAAAGTCTCTTTTTGGCTGAGGAGTGGTTAACGGATTAGGAAAAGATAAAAGCAAAAGCAAATATATTGATTTTTAGTACAAGCCTTGTGTGATGGTCATAGTGGTACACCACACGGATGGTACACCTAAAATAACAATGCATCAAGGGGTAGGAAATGGAAGTAGGTGGGAGAATGGCATAAAAGTACACCTTAAGGCTCTCTAAACTGGTAGTCCTAACAAACACCATTTGATTTATTGGTTTAGTTCCTGTAGAAACCAGACAAATCCCAAAGGAACACGTTAAACTATCATTACAAGCTAAACTACAAACTCAACCAAGTAGTTGTCCCAGTTGCAGCCACAATGCCAAATGTTTATCTTTGCAAAACCACATCAGCATGGCTTCAGGTAAACATATATGGTCATTAATTTGGCCATTAATATTTCTATTGTTATCAGAAAAAATATTCAGACACAATTTATACTGGCAAGGAATGAACATCAGTAAAGTTTCAAGTTTTGTCATGGGACTATATTCACTACCCCAACTTCTGTCATAATGTGGTTCAAAGAGATCTGGATCATCTAACTATACCTACCACTCAACATGATATGATCCAAAACATTGATGACATCATGCTAATTATCATGATTGAGCAAGAAACAGCTAGCACATCAGAAAAATTAGTATAACATGTATTTCTGAGTGTAGGAGAAAAATCCTACAAAGATTCAAGGGCTTTTCATATTAGTAAAAATATTAGGGGTCCATATGTTGAGGACATGTTGGGATATCTTATCCAATTTAAAAGACCAATTATTGCATCTCCCACCTGTCGCCATGAAGAAGGAATGATAATACCTGTCTTAGTCTGCTCAGTCTGTCTTAACAAAAATCCATAGCCTTGAATGGTTTAAACAACAGAAATTTATTTCTTACAATTATGGAGGCTAGAAGTCTGAGATTCGGGTGCCAGTGTGGTCAGTTTCTGGTAAGTGTTCTCCCCCTGGGTGGCAGATGGCCACTTTTCTGACCTGTGCTCACATGATCACTCCCTTTGTGTCTGCAAGGGGAGACAGAGGGAGGGTGAGTGAGGTTAAGGGGAAGGGAAAGAGGAGAGGTGGGGAAGGGAGAGGGGAGGAGGGAGAGGGAGGCAACAGCATCTCTCTTCTTACAATGGCATCATGATGGTCCCACACTCATGACCTCATCTAACCCTAATTACCTCCCAAAGATCCCAATCTCCAAATACCGTCACAATGGGGGTTAGAGTTTCAACATATGAATGGGGGGAGGGAATCACAAATATTTTATTTCATAAACATACCTAATAAGACTCTCAAGGATCTGGAGACTGCATCTTACACACCTTAGAACATTGCTCTCACCTACAACCAGGTCACACAAAAGGTTCCCAGATTTGACATTGGCCCAGAACAGGAAAGGGTCCTGCAGCAGTCCAGACTAGGTACAAGAGATACTGCTACTTGGTCCTTAAAATGCAGCTGGTTATGATAGCGCTGGTAGGAATAGTGGGGAAAGATGATGAATAGACTTTCATCACACCCCCACGGGAGAATCACAGTTCAAATCTCTGATCTTCTGGGAAAAGACAATATCATAGTCAGCGGAGAAGTACAGATTTTTTGAAAAATATTTCTCTTGTGCTTTTGGACCTTGGTAGACACTGAAAATCTAGCCATGGAACACTAAGTGATCATGAATCTGGAACTGATCATGAGTTCAGTATTGACTGAGTCCTAAATGGAGCAGACCAAGCACAGCACATGATGCATGATGAATGTAGTACATCAGTACCTAAACATGAGCAAGACAAGAGGGCACAGTCAAGCATCTCAGGATCCCATGTCATTCACCACTGTAGCACCAGAACTGACCTCTGTCAGCCCACACAACCAGCCCTATGAGAGAGCCCTTATAAACAAAGAACAGAGGAGGGAAAACAAACAGCTTAGTTTATGTATGTTTTGATTAGGTATGTGAGTGCCAGATAAAAATAGACTGCAATTGCAGTCCAGTTTCACTCAGGGATGACCTCAGTATAGAGTGGTAAAGGAAAATCTCAATGGGCAGAGCTTCGAGCAGTATAACGGGTCATATGTCCTGTGTGGAAAGAGAAATAGCCTGGGATGAGACTATATGGAAATTCATGAACAGTGGCCAATGAATCACTTGGACTGGTCATCTGGCCAAGGGCCTGAATAGAGGAAAGTTGGAAGACTGGGAACAAGTGGTCTGAGATGAAAACACATGGGCGTGGGCACAAGTTCGAAGATTTTTTATCACATGTTAAGGCCCAATAAGGAAAAGGCATGAAACCACTAACTGACAAAATGTCTCATCTTGTTGACACCAGCCAGCCTCTGACATTGGGCAACCATCCAACGCTGGCATGAGGGCAACAGGATCAGAGCAGTGGGTTTAGCAGAGATGTAGATTACCCATGGGTCCTTCTGCCTGGACTCCTTCTGGCCATGGCTAATCTAGCTTCCTTCTGTCTTATTCTCAAGTATAATTTCTTCTTACAATGACTGACACTGGGAATATCCATTTCCTACTGATTAATTCCAGCCTCACCCGGAGCAAAGTGACCCAAACCAATATATAAGTTCACACTGTGTTTCTCTAAATAAGGCATCTTACAAGTGGATAAAGAAAATGTCACTGGGATTTAGGAAATGAGAATCCATTTTCCTAGGGAAAGCAACACTAAGGAGTTATCAATTTAATTGGATGTTCAAGAACTTGCAGGTGTATTTTTTAAATTGACATTGGATTTTATTGTTCAAAATCGATGCCCTGATTCTGAGTAAGAACATGCCTAACGAATATGTGTTAAAGCACTTCTGAGATCATAATTATCACTGTTTTCAAAACATCCAGATCTTGACAAAGTCTCTTCAGAATGCTTTCACTTCAGGCAAAAGAAATAACCAATTTCTAGACAAAAAGAAGTGACCAACAAATACCCAGTGAGACATTCTGACTTTCCCAAATAAGATAAATTAATAACTCAGCACCTACTTTTTGTTCTGATGTTTTTTCTCTAAGTTGATAATTCCCTCTGCTATTTAAAATCATGCGTCCAGTTGCCAAAGTATTTAGGTTTTCCTTTTTCCTTTTTAAAAACCTTGGGCATTCAAATGATTGCCATCTGAATGACCATGGAATGTTTTAATATCATGACACTCTTAAGAGTAGAGAAGGTGATTATTTTTGAGACTGTCCATATGTATTAGGAGTTCATTTGAACCAGACCACTCAGTAAAGCAATCAGTATCCTTTCTCAAGGTCTTCATATGTTAATATTTCTCCTGTTCTGTGTGGAAATTTTCATTTTCTGGCATGCTGTCAAAAAAAGACGATTCTTCCTCAGATGTGCATCAGTAGTGACTGTACTTCAGGAGAATAACTTCCGATTCAATAAATAATTTTCCCTTCACAGACAAAGCCATGACATGAAGTAAGTTGTGGTTATGAAGCTTATTAGCTCAAATGGGATTCCTGAGGAAAAAGAGACCAGCTTCAATATAAGCTTCCTGAAATTCATAAGCAGAAGAACCATAATTAGTTTTCCTATTTCCACCTGCCAACTGGACACTATTGAATGACTCACAGTGTTCATTAGAAGTTACAAAAATTCAGTCATTACCACATCTCTCCCTGCCCTACGTTCTCATATACGAACAGCCATCAAGGCTCACCATACTATATAACCTCCAAGTTTAAATTTTCCCCTTCTTTACTTCCACACTGTTTTCTCTACCTTATTAATCTTTGTTAATCTTTGTTTCTCTTTAGTAGCATAATTTAACTTTCTGTCTCTGGTTTCTGTTCTTTTGAGAATTTCCTCTGCCCAGTTGACTGGATTCTGTTTCCAAAACAGTAAATTTTTGTATTTTTCCCAGTCTGGATATGCATAGTTGGCTACCTAACACCCATAAAATGACTGATAGTATAAAGGGCTCAGGCTTATCCTGACTTCCAGTGTCTATGCTAATAGCCCTCACAAGACAGCCTCTTCATCAGTAAGACAAGATGATTTTAGTGACTCAGATATCTGGTCTTCCATGGAGTGGTGTGCAGCTCCCTATCTATCTTTGCATAGACCTCATCTTTCAAGAACCCTCTGGGATGTGAGATCTTCCCCAGTACCCACAAACAGATTCTTTCTTTTGAACTACAGTAGCAACTTGCATTTATTACTAGAGGACTCATGACATCTCACTGAGACAGGGTGAAACTTCCACGTGTGAACTGACAGCAGCCTAGATAGAGTACGATACCTAGCACTTACTCAATAAATACTTTCTGAATGAGTAAACAGATTAATAAAAGAATAATTATCTCAGATCTCCCCTTCCTTTCTTCTCCCCTCTGCCAATTCAAAAGCTGAAACTAGATAGATGAACAATTAACATTCTAGAGCACCTGTGCCAGAGTTTATATATAAAAAACATATCTATGTTTGGATTATATACACATATATGTATACTTTTTATATATTCTTTATATATATATTCTTCACTGAGTCATTTTCTATTTTAATAAATATTAAAATTTGTTCTTCAAATTGTATACTAATTTACATATCCACCAAATTTCTAAACATTAGTATGATATTCTAAACTTGTTTTCTTAATTGATTATATTTCCTGTAACTTTGCTTGCAGTGTCTTTTTGTTGTTGTCTTTGTGTTATAAATGGTTGATATTTAATGAAGTCAAATTATACTACTTTTTTTCTTTGATTAAGGATTTTATTTTTACTTTCTTCTTGAAGAATATATTCCTTATCCTGTTATAAATATATTCCCCTTTATTGCTTCCAATAAATAAATATATTCCCCTTTATTGCTTCCAATAATTTTGACTCCTCCTACCTATATTTTGCTTTTAAATCTTTACTTTTTTCACGTATAGTATGGGTTGAGAAATTATTTTCATTTAAAATGATATCACATCAATTACACACCCTATATGTTTGGGGGAGGGGTTGTTAAATCCTTCAATTCTCATTAAAACACCTTTATTTCATATAATTTTTAAGTAAACATTTTATTGACATGTAACATACCTTCTAAAAGGTACATAATATCAAGCACACAGTCTGATAAATTTTTACCACCACTCCAACCAAGAAATAGAAGAGTGTAGCAATACAGAAATCTTCCTTAAACCCTCTCAAAGCAATTATCCCCAAAGGTAAACACTTCTTAACTTATGACACTAAATATACCTGTAATCACAATTCATATAAATGAGCTAAAACCAATTATGAGAAAGAAGATTCTCAGATTGCAAAAAGTAAAACAAACTAAAAATAATTAGCTATATGCTGCTTAAATTATATTCATCAAAGATAATAAATAATTAGTTCATAAGGTTATTAAAAAGAAAAAAGATAAACCATGTATATTCTAATCAAAATGAAGCTGACATAATGTGAATATAAATAATAGAAATTAAACAAACAGTCAGATAAATTATTAGAACCATTAATTAGTTTTCTTTTATGTCATTTAAAATTTTTATAAATGGTGCCATGCAGTATTATTCATTTATATATGGCTTCCTTTGTTTATGCTTTTGGATAGAGCAATGACTTATATATTTTCACTGCTTTATGATATAACATTGCATGAATATACCAAAATGTATTTATCTACCCTAGTGTTGATAAGCATTTGGGCTGTTGCCACTTTGGACTCAAACATTGCAGCTTTGATCATATATATTTATTAATATATATATTTTTTTTTCCACAAATGTATATATATATATTTTTTTTTTCATGAACATATGCATGTTGTTATTTTGGGTATGTGCTTGTGGGTAAAACAGATTTCCAAGGGACTGTACCAATTTACACTCCCATCAGCAGTACATGAGAATTTTAATATTAAAGAATTATTATTGTTTTGCTTTTGTTTTCGATTCTAGTTGCTTTGATAGGTAGGTAATAGAAACAGATCATAGTGTAATTTTCATCTCTTTAATAACTAATCATGTAAGCATATTTTCACATTTTTAGCTATTATTTATAAGTTTTTTATCCTGATAGACTTTTAATAAACTGCCTTTTAAATCTTTTCCTCAGTTTTAAAATTGTGTTGTCTACCTTTTTCTTAGAAATTGCTAAAAATTCAGAAGTCTTTCTGTAGTGGTTTGATTTTCACTCCCTTAATAGTATGTTGAGCAGAAAGTCTTAACTTTAGTGTAATACAATTTACCAGTTATTTTCTTTACGATTAGGACTTTTTATGTCCTGTTTAAGAAAATTTTGCCTACCCCAAGATTATAAAGTTATTGTCATATATAACCTTCTGTAAGATTTATTGCTTTATCATTCATATCAGATCTACAATCTACCCACCTCAAACAGATTTCTATGTATGGTGTGGCATAAAGATTAGGATTCATTTTTTTCTGTTTAGATATTTAACTGATACAGCATTATTTATTAAACAAATCTATTATTTTTCCCTTCATTGTTTTGTCTTTTTACATTAATACAGCACTCTTTTCCTTACTATAGTAGTATAATAAATCTTGATGCCTACAAGTATAAATTATCTAACTTGTTCCTTTTCAAGTTTAATTTGGCTAACTTTGGCCTTCTGCACTTCCATAAGCATTTTAGAATCAACGTGAAATTTTTCACTAAAAGAAAAAAGAAGCAGCTCAGATTTCAGTTGAGATTATAATATATTAATAGGTCAATGTAAGGAACACCGACAATTTTATTTCATTGAATCTTTCATCCCTTAACACGGAATATCATTCCTTTTATTTAGATCTTCTGTACTTTCCCTCAATAATATTTTGTAGTTCTCTGTGTCAATGTCTTGCAAATATTTTCTAAATTTATTTCTAGAGTTATTTTTCAGTATTATAAATGACACCCGTTTTTTAAAATTTTATCTTTTAATTATTTGTGGCAGTATAAGTATAAAAATTATTTCTCTTTATTGACCATGAACCCAGCAATCTTACTAAATTAACTCAATAATCCTAACAATTTATCTGTAGTTTCTTTTGGATTTTCTAAGTAGATAATCACACCGTGAATAGGTGCTAAATTACATCAAATGAAATTTCTGCAACTATTGAGGTGATCAAATGAATTTCCTCATCTATTTTGCTAATATGATGAATCACATTGTTTGATTTTCTTTTTTTATTGGAGTATAATTGATTTAAAGTGTGTTAGTTTTTGCTTACAGCAAAGTGCATGAGCCACACATATACAGATATCTCCTCTTCCTTAGATTTCCTTCCCATTTAGGTATCCACAGAGCATTGAGTAGAGTACATTGCTTGATTTTCAAATTTTAAAGAAATTTTGTATTCCTGGAATAAAAAATGTATTTATGATTCATCATCCTGTTATCCTATTAATATACCTCTGGATTTAAACTGCTAATACCACATGCAGAAATTTTTGCTTCTAGACTCATGAGAAAGATTGACTAGTAATTTTTATTTCTTGTAATATTTTGATAGGTTTTGTTTTCGAGGTTATTCAGACCTCACAAAATGAATTGGATAATTTTCTCCCATTAATTATGAATCAAATTTCAAATTGATTCACATAGAGTTGTTTATGATATCATTTTATTAAGTTTTCATGCATGCAAGTTCTAATGCAGGTGATTTGTGCATTATACATATTTTTTTTCTAGTTTAGTTTTGCTACGAGTTTATCAAATTTATTAGTCTTCTCAAAGGATCAAACTTTTCCTTTGTTGATTTTCTTCATTGTGCATTTCCTTTGTCTTTCAATAATTTTCTACCTTCTATATTTTTTAATTAATTTGATGCTCCTTTGTTAATATGGCTCCTTTCCCTTGCCTTTATTTTAGCAGAAATATAACTACTGCTTCTATTTTCTTTTTATAGTCATTATATTTTTAGCTCTATCAACATGCATGGTCAGCAGAATAAAGGTCCCCCAAAGATATCTATATTCTAATCTGTGGAATCTGTGAGCATGTTACTTTACATGGCAAAAAAAAAGGTCTTTGAAATTGTGATTAGAGGATTTGAAATAAGGAGATTATCCTGGATTATCTGTGTGAGCTCAGAGTAATTAAAAGAGTCCTTATAAGGGAAAGAGGAAGGCAAGAGAGTCACACAAGGAAATATAACCATGGAAGCAGAGGTCAGAGAAGGCAGAGGTTTAAAGATGCTACCCTGATGGCTATGAAGATAGAGAAATAAGCCATGTCCTAAGGGTGCCCGTACTCTTGAGAGGCTTGAAAAGGCAAGGAAGTAGATTCTCCCCTAAGGTACCCAAGGTGAACCAGCCCTGCCGACACCTTGATTTTAGCCTAGTGAGAATGATTTTTGACTTCTTGCCTCCAAATTGTAAGGTAATAAATTTGTGCTTTTTAAGACACTACATTTGTGGGCATTTGTTACAGCAACAATGGGAAAGTAATACCACATATTTTTACTTTTTTTTGTTACAGTTTCATATGAACCTCACTTTTCCACCTAGATTCATTACTTTCCTCCTCAGCTACATCCTTTAGTGGTTTTTTCCAGGAGGATAGATGAGTAATAAATTCTTGTAGTCTTTATAATTCTTAAATGTCTTGACTTTACTCTGATACTCACCATATAGTATAATGGTATAACTAGTGTAAGTATTCTAAGTTGAATGCTTTAAAGATAATAGTTTCTTGGCCTTGTTTATTTGTAGTGATGAAAAGTCTATTGTCAAGCTAATTGCTATTACTTTGTAAAATTTTGCCTTTTTCTCCCTCTGGTAGATATTTAAAGTAATTTTCTATTTATTCTTGTTATTAGCAGAGATTTCCCCTTCCATTTTTAAAGGGAAGTCTATGTATTCTATTTAACATAAAAATACATTTTACCTGCCTTTCATGTTTGTTTGAAAGGATAGGAAAGGTTTTATTTATTCTCCCTCAGTCATATGGACCTAGAAGAGGTTTAGAGATATTTAAATGAGAAATGGAACAGCTGTATTAAGACTTCTTAAAATATGACACATAATAAAAACACATCTCTTATTAATTTTAACAAACCTGTGCATTCTTGTGTAAATGGTAATTACCTCATTTGTATTGTTTCAAGTTTCTTAGTATTACCTATTCTGTCCTAATCTTATTTTTCCTCTTAACCACTTTTTCTAAAGCCTCTTAATAGCTTAATATCCAGGCAAAATACATATTAATGCTTCAGTTTAACAACTGTAATAAATTTCTTTAAATTATATAGACAGTGGCAGGTTTCTTAACTTATTTCACAGATGAATATTAAGGAAGAAGATGATGCTTTCTATTATCCTTTAAGGAGAAAATGGAGAAGATGGAAGAAAGCAAAAGAAAAAATTAGTATTTAAATTTTCTGAAGTTTTCTGTAAAATGTAGACAATACATTTATCTTTGTATCAAAATGATACTAGATTATTTTGATAATTAAGTGAAATAATTAAGTAAAACTAATTCTGTATAATTAGCAGAACTTCCATGTCTGTATGTATGCACATACACACATGTTAGTTCTCCCTTTCTTGTGAAAAAGCAAATTTTCTCTTTAAAAGTTAAATAAATGGCATGGCACTAAAAAATAATTTTGTTTTAAAATTATGAGTTTTGTATTTTTCTCTTTTTAAGAGTGACTAGTTGTGTAACATCAATAAATGTTGATAGCTTATGAGACTAGTTTAAAGATATCTTAGGTCAAAAATGACAGAAACTGCTTACTACAGCAACTGCAAGCACATTGGAAAAGGAAAAGATGTTGACGATAATAAACTCCTCAAAGCCAGGCTGCTTCCTTAGGTCCCAAGATGTTCTCACCCAACTGGACTCTGAACTTTGAAATACTCCCCCTTCCCCTTGCCACCTCTATCACCAAAACACTCATGTGTGCAGTTGCCTAATGTCAGTAGTTGTACAGAAGAAACAATCTGTACTAATCCAAAAAGAAACAATACAAAAATCATGACCTATGGAGCTATAGCCTTGCAGTTAAAATCCTAGTGTCACCACCAACCAGTAAATTCACAATCCACCTTGATCTCAATTTCTGTTTCAAGAAAATAAAGATGTAGAATGAATACAGAAATATTGCCTTTTGCAATAATTATGAGGAATAAATGAGATCATTTGTGAAAATGAACCATATGTGAGATATGGTCTGCAGATACAGCATGCAGACCCTAAACTAAGATTACAGTATGTAGAAACTGAGCCCTCAATCTGAAACTTAGTCTGAATCCAGTACATGCACTGAATGTTATTATTTATAACTTGTAGAACACTACATAATAGTTCATTGTCATAATAATATTCTCAAGCAGTATAAATACCTATCATGTTTTACAAGAATTTTTTCCAATTGTAAGATTCAGTGGCTTTTAAATTGAAGTCTAGTTGATTTACAACATTATATTAATTTCAGGTGTAGGACATAAAGATTCAGTTTTGATAGAATGCGTTGGCTATATGTAGTGCATCGGTACTGACAAATTACAGAAACTGTGAAAGCCAGACAGGAAATACAGATACTGGAGAGAGGGCAGTGTGAAAAAAGCCTCAGAGTGTTGCTCAAATTGTGCATAATTTTTGCTTCCATTAAACTAATTCTTGTACCAGCATTTACATACAACCCACTTAGCAAATTTATTTTAATTCAAACCTTACTGACATTCAGTGCAACATTCTACAGAAATTAACAGCTCTCCCGACAAGCAGCAGCCGGCAGTTTATGTGGCATTAATATGCAGCTAAGTAGTTTGGGCTACTCAGACATCTGGCCCGTGTGAAACAGCTGGAAAAGCACAGCGATTAACCTTTTCTTTACAGTAAGAGGTATTCCTACAGATGCCAAAACATTATGGTAGGTTCTAAACTGACTCGTAATAGCTCAGACAACTTTTCTAATCACAGGTGATGGTGTTATGCCTTCTTTTCCTCAACACTGGGAAGGAGAGTCCTGTCTAGTTTTTCCTATTTTATCGATGTCTTTTTGTGTAAGGCTTGCTTAATTTAAGCTCTTCAGATTCAAGCAGAGAAAGGCTTTACAGACAAAAAAAAAAAAAAAAAAATCCCATATCTAAAAACCAAGAAGCACTCTCTTAACCAGAGAGGACATTTGATGAAAGAGAATTTAAATCAACTTATTATAGGAATTGCAAGGCTAGAGAACTATATTTGATGAGAGCTAGCCCGATAGATGTTGGTTATTTATTTACTTACTTATTTTCATTTATTAATGTTCACTGAAACTTTCTTTATAGAAGAAAATGAAGCAAGGAGAGCTTGTGTGGGTTGTCCAGAAGCAGACACTTAGAACATGGCCATTCTGAGATGGAACCCAAGCAATCCTTATAGGCATTCCATACAATTCCCTAAATAGATCAGATTCTAATTTTTGTCTGTAATATTTTCAAATCTGATTAATTTTTTAAATGATCCAAAAAACTCTATATAATAGTATGTTTGCCTGATATGCCAAGATCCAGGTATTTCTAGATACTTGGTGTGTCTCAGTGATTAGTTGCGGCAGAAGAATATGTAGATAAGCGATGGCATCTCCCTCAGCAACTAAGGTAAAGAGGTTCATATGTGTAAAAAATAAATTTTTAAGAGCCCGTAGCAGTAGGAATGTAAAGGGGGAAGGGGAAGCATCAAAGCAAGATGAACTTGGAGAGGTAGACAAAGGTTAGAACATCTGGGGACTTAAAGATTATGATCATTTTTTTTTCTAGGAAATCCATTAGTGTTTAAACAGGTGTGTGGTTGGTAACAGGACTCAGCATTTTGAAAAACTTTGGCTGTGGTGGTGCAGAGTAGGATTTGTGAAGGAAGAAAAGGCAGGAGATGAAGTTATGTTGGGCTAGGGTGATGGCTTGGGGAAACAAGTCAATGGATGGATAATGGATTGGACTTGGAGAGTACTGAAGTAGATACATCAAAAGGGACTTGTAGGTTTCTGGCTTGCATAGCAGCATGGATGGAAGTGGTCCGTTAGCCCAGGAACACTGGAAGAGGAACTTGTATCAAGAGAAGTCCTTGAGTTCTCTTTGTGACATAACAGTTTGAAGTACATTTGAGACACCCAACAGGGGATATCAAGCAGCCAACTGATAGGAGTGTGTTACACAGCAAAACATCCTGGGATGGAGACATAAGTGTGTAAACAATTCTTAGTTTGAAGCCACATGCATGATGGAGATTCCTGAGGTACAGAGAACCAACACAGATGAAAGACTAAGACAGAGATGAGTTATTTCATTACATGCCATGCCAGGTAGCAACACTCAGCTTCAAAAAGCACCAGTCCCTTCAACTGTGTCGTAACTGAGCCCTTTGAAGTTGTTCAAAGGGGCAGTCCTGGATGAGGTCTGAGTTCCTAATGACCAGGAGAGAGGAAGATGAGCTAGTAAAGTAAGTGCCTGTAAAGAGAAATGAGGGGAAAATATGGACAAGGCATGACAGTCAAAGAGAAGATACTATTTCCAGAAGAATGGCAATGAGAAAATTCACAGCTGCTGCTGAGACATCAAGGTTATGATGATTTTAAAAATGACATTGAGCTTGGCAACATACAAGACATCAGAATGGTTAGCTGGAATTATCTCAGTGGACTTAGAGAGGTGGAAGTCAATTAGAGTAGGCTGAGGAGTGAGCAGGAGTCTTAGGGGTTATCCTAGCCTCTCATAGCACTCTGAATTCTGTAATAACACTTAACTCACTGCATTGAACTTGTATTCATTTCAGCCTTTTAAATTGAGTGTGAGTTCACTGACATTGCCACTGTATTTGACCCATCTTTGCATTCTTATCTCATCATAGCAGTTAGAGTGGTCCTCCTAAGTCATAAATCAGATCAGCTGTTACTCTGTCAGCACCCTCCAGTGGTTTCCCATCTACTGAGAGTAAGTGGCAGAAGCCTTCATATGCCCCTCAAGACCCTCCATCAGCCATTACCTTTACCTCTCTGGCTTTATCTTCTACCTTTCTCTCCCCTCACATGATTTACCAAATGGCTATGACATCCTTACTCTCCCTCAAAATGCTAAGCATCTTTGCTTCTCACCTACTATTCCTTCTACCTTGTGTATTCTTCTCCTTGATACCCTTGTGGTTAATTTCTTGGCTTCTTCTTAGTTTTCATTCAACTGTCACCTTTTCTGAAAGTTCTTCCCTGGCATTCTCACTGAAATGTGACCCCCTCAGCATCCCATCACAATAATATCTTATCCCCTTTCCCCTTTTACATTTTTTCTCCTTAGTAGTTAACTCTTCTAAGCATATTGCATTCTTATTTATCCTACCTATTTTGCTCCTTCTCCATTAGAATATAAATTCCATGAGAAGAGAAATCTTGCATGTGAGTTTTACTGCTGTTTCCCCAGCTCCAAAACAATATGCGGTACAGAAAAGCACTCTATAATTATTTGTTGAATAAATGAAAATTTCCAGTGCCTAATACAGTGCTCTACACATAATAGACACATGATAAATTAATGAATGAATAGACTTTTGTATCATGACCAAATTGTATTGTTAATTACTAAGATTGTATTGAATAAAATAATGCAACTACTTTTTTTTTAATATGTCTGTTTGCCTGTCATTAGTTTTTAGTATTTTTTGGTACCTCATCAAAATTACAGTGCAGTCATTATGGTGAAATTCTTTGAAGCAATTTGAAACTGTAGGGTTTCATTGGTCATCCATATCAATCTTAAAATTATATCAATGTAGTGCTTTGCATTCATTTTAATCAAATGCCTCTCCTGGAGCCCCAGAGTAAACAAAAATGGTTTTCATTAATTTCCATAATAACAACACCAAAAGATGTGGATTGTTGGAGTCTAATTCCTTTATCTTTTAATCTCATTCTGAGCATAAGCTTGGCTTCACTAAGTAGAAAAGAAATATAATGCCATACTCTTGACTTGACTAAGAGTGTAAATTAAACAATTGGGTGGAAATGTTTCATGATATCCAAAAATTTCAGTTTAGCACAGTTTCACATCATCTTCTCACCAAGGAAAATAAAGACCAGGTTTCTGAGCCATAGCCTAGTTGGTTTCATAAATTTTTGATGTGACATCAAGTATAACTGTGTGAAAATTGTCATAATGGCAGGGATTAGTCTGATCAAGGCAGAGCTGACATCTTGATGCGTAACTTCTAAGCTGAATAAATGATTTTCTCTGAGGAGCTTCGTGAATGTTTTTTAAGAAATATAGTTCACTGGTGATAGTGTCTCAAAAAAGCTAGCTGTGGTTTTTGGAGAAAAAAAAAAAGATTTAATGATGACAAGGAGTAGCCACTGCTCCCTGAGGTCCAAACACTATAGAAAATCTGTTTTGAGTGTGTATGTCATGGCCAAAGATCATTGTGTAGTTTTCATGTCAAAAGTAGGAAAGGAAAAATTGTAAATTAATTCCCCTGGGATATGTTTCTAGTCCTTTGTCTTTTATCTGAACTAAGATAACCTAATTATTTTAATTCATTAGCACTCATGATACCCTTTTCAGAGCCTAAAGATGAAGGAAGGAATGGTGCTACTCTGATTCCCAAAACTGTAGAAATAGAGCAACTAGGACTCCTCATCCTCTAGCATAATAGACACTATCATAAAAATCACCTTCTATAGATACTTTTGAAAGGAAATGGCTGTACAGCCAATGTGAAAATCTCCATGGCACAGCCTCTGCATTCACCTTTGCCAGCACAAATCTCTGATGTATCAACTTGTTCAGGATGGATCCAGTTCTCAAAGGCCCAGTGTATTTATTTAAATTTTTATTTTATACTGGACTATCATTGATTTACAATGTTGTGTTAGTTTCAGGTGCACAGCAGAGCAATTTGTTTATACATATATCTATTCTTTTTCAAGTTATTTTCCCAGTTAAGTTATTACAGAATATTAAGCAGAGTTGCCTGTGCTATACAATAGGTCCTTGTTGGCTATCTATTTTATATACCGTAGTGTGTATATGTCAAACTCAAACTCCCACTTTATCCCTCCCTGCCACCTTTCCCCTTTGGTGACCATAGTTTGTTTTCTAAGTCTGTGAGTCTGTTTCCATTTTGTAAATAAGTTCATTTGTATTATTTTTTTAGATTCTACATATAAGTGATATTATATGATATTTGTCATTCTCTGACTTACTTCACTTAGTATAATAATCTCCAGGTCCATCCATGTTACTGCAAATTACATTATTTCATTCTTTTTTATGGTTGAGTAATATTCCATTGTATATATGTACCACATCTTCTTTATCCACTCATCTGTAAATGGACATTTAGGTTCCTTCCAGGGACAGTGGAACCCCAGAACAAGCACAGGCCACAGACTCAGAGGACCTGGGTTCATGTCCCATCCTTTTGTTAATACTAAACCCCAGTGTATTTAAAAATATCCTTTTCACTTAAATGGTTAACAGAAGAGAGGTGTGACGGTGCTGTCATTAAGGATTTGCTTGCTTTAGGGTCCATGCAGTTGTATATTGATATGACTTAGGTGTGTTTATCCATAAGAAGTCTTTTCCATGATGAAAGACATTTACCGAAGGCCTTTTGTCACCTGCCTAATTAGAATAGCTCAGTAGTAGGGAGTGTAGGCTGTGGAGTCTGAAGAATCTCCCAAAGATGCTTTGACCAATTACTATCTGGGTCACTTTGGGCAAATTACTTGAATTCACTGAGCTTGACATGTTTTATACAAAATGGGAGTAAATGATAATTTCTACTTCTGTCAGTGGTTGGGGCAAGTATTTGAGTGAGTAAAAAGGTTTTGGTTCAGCTAATATCTGGCAAGGCAGCCAAGGATACCAATGGGGACCAGATAGTCCCTTCAACATGTGGTGTTGGGAAAACTGGACAGCCACATGAAAAGGAATAAAATTGGACCCCTATCTTACACCACTCATAAAAAATAACTCAAAATGGATTAAAGACTTAAATATCAGACGTGAAACCATAAAACTCCTAGAGGAAAACATAGGGGAAAATTTCCTTAACATTTGTCTTGGCAACAATTTTTTGGATATGATGCCAAAAACACAAGCAAGAAAAGCAAAAATTAATAAGTGGGACCACATAAAACTGGAGTCTTTTCACAGCAAAAGAAACAATCAGTAAAATGAAAAGACAACCTATGGAAGAATAGAAAATATTTTCAAATTGTATATCTGCAAGGGGTTAGCATAAGAAATATATAAAAACTCATGCAGAACAATAGCAAAAACAAACAAACAAAACATAACATAAAAAGAGGTTGTTTAAAAAATGGGCAGATGAACTGAATAGACATTTTTCTAAAAAAGACATACGAATGGATACAGGTACATGAGAAGGTGCTCAACATCACTAATTATCAGAGAAATGCAAATCAAAACCACAGTGAGATATCACCTCACAACTGTGGGTATAGCTATCATGAAAAAGACAAGTGATAAGAAGTGTTGCCATGCATGAGGAAAAAGACAACTCTTGCGCACTGTAGGTGGGAATGTAAATTGGTACAACCACTATGGAAAACAGTATGCAGGTTCCTCAAAAATAATTAAAGATATAACTACCTTATGATGCAGCAACTCCACTTCTGGGTATATATCTAAAGAAAATGAAAACAGGATCTTGAAGCGGTAACTGCACTCCTATGTTCACTGCAGAATTATCTGTAATAGTCAAGATATGGAAACAACCTAAGTCTTTGTCAACAGATACATGAATAAAGAGGATGTGAGATATATACACACAATGGAAGATTATTCAGCCATGAGAAAGAAGGAAGGAAATCCTGCCATTTGTGACAACATGGGTGAAACTTTAAGGTATTATTCTAAGTGAAATAAGTCAGACAGAGAAAGACAAATACTGTATGATACCACTTATATGTGGAATCTGGAAAAAAGACAAATATAGAAACAGAGAGTAGAGTGGTCATTACCATGAGCTGGGGACTGAGAGAAATGGTGAGATAGTGGTCAAAGGGCACAAACTTCCAGTTATAAAATGAATGTGTTCTGGGAATCTAATGTTATGTATGTTGATTATAGCTGATAATACAGTACTATATAAATATTTGAAAGTTTCCAAGAGAGTAGATCGTAAATGTTCTCACCACAGAAATGAAATGGTAACTACATGAAGTGATACAGGTGTCATCTAATGCTGTGGAGGTAGTCAGTTTGTAATATATAAGTGTACCAAATCAACACATATGTCTTAAATTTATACAATGTTAAATATCAATTATATTTCAATAAAGCTAGAAGAAAAATAATGCCTGGCACAGATTTATACTTCAGTGAATGTGAACATTCTTAATGTCATCCTCCAAACAACAATATTATGGAGCTATCCCATGTGGATTAATTGTGCATGCAACATGATAATCCAGTAATGAACTCCACAGTTGCTTTATAAAAGTTAGACTCCTAGAACCTAGTATTAGCAAGAGCATTAGATTATTTGAAAAAAAGTACACATGCTAGGCAGTAACAACTCTCAATTCGTTTCCACTTGACTAAAGTTGTTTTATCTCTATTTGTAAGCCGAATTCTGAGAAAATGTTAGATTCATAAGTTCCTTATTTTGCATCACTAGAGATATACATTTCTATCATTTAAAGGTTCATGTGTAGCATCCCTTGTTGCAATATGTTATGATATCACACTTGAAATGTGAGTCTAAAGCATCAAGTAATTTATAATTCACCTCTAGGCTCCTATGGAATGAGAGGAGATTTGGAAATGGACTATTTGTAATCAGGCCATCCAGAATCACAAGGTTAAAAACAGCTTGTTGGCACTTGTATTTTTATTCTGAACTACATTACATTCCTAATACTTACAAAAATGAACATAGGATTAAGAGAGCTGTCTATCTTTGCATACATACATACTCTCCTGACCTTTACAATGTCACTTCTACATTGCATTTAAACATTCAGAAGAGACAAAGACCACATTCCCAAAAATATATAAAGCAGGCAAAAATATTCACTCATTCATCTATCTATTAAATACCAACTGTATACAAAAAAGAGAATTAAAAATGGGAGTTAAAAAACTGGGACTACTGCAGTAATTATGAGAAACATTCCAATTTAAGAGGGATTGCAGACTAAAGGGAGTTTACAGTCAAGTTAAAAGGAATTGAATTGTGCTCATGGTATCACTTTCTCATCTCAAAGTGGCTGTTTATTCAAGCTATGTCTAGATGTTTCCTTTACTGAATGGAAATGTAAACAAGAATCCATTCTGGCTGTGATGCACAGGTTATATAAATTAAATATGTCACATTTGTGTATATAAGATCTACATACCTGCATCTTCACTTAACCAATGGTTAACAAAACCAAAAAGATTATTCTGTGCCATTTCACTGAGGAATAGAATTGTGATCTTAAACAGAATTTTATTACCTGTCTTTCCTGCTGTATACTGATTGTTACTGCTATGGAGGAAATATCTACATCATATTTAGAAACTCTCCCTTCCAACATTTAAAAATTACACAGCTGATTTCCCAAAGCTTCATCTTCACCAGTGACTCTCAGAGTGGTTCCCAGATTAGTGGCACCAGCACCACCTGGGAACTTGTTAGAAACAGAAATTTGGGGCCTCACTCTAGACCTATTGGAATCAGAGCCTCTTGGTGTAAGGTTCAGTAATTTGTAGATTTTTTTTTTTTTGGCTGCTTCGGGTCTTAGTTGAAGTACACGGGATCTTCGATGCAGCGTGCGAGATTCTCTCTAGTTGTGACATGCGGGTTTTCTCTCTCTATAGTTGTGGTGTGTGGGCTCCAGAGCACGTGGGCTCTGGAGTTTGCAGCACATGGCTCTCTAGTTGAGGCGCATGGGCTCAGTAGTTGTGGCACACAGGCTTATTTGCCCCTCGACATGTGGGATCTTAGTTCCCTGACCAGGGATCGAACCCATGTCCCCTGCATTGGAAGGTGGATTCTTTACCACTGGACCACCAGGAAAGTCCCAGTAATTTGTATCTTAATAAACTTTGCACGTGATTCTGAAGCATACTCAAGTTTGAGAACCGTAATTTCCATCCAAAGCACTCTTCTTGGATTGGTTGCAAGCCTGTCGTTCACATTTCCTAGAGCTGCACAGTCCCACACGGTAGCTAGTGGTGAGTGTGGGTATGGGTCATGTGAAATGTGGCTAGTCCAAACTAAGATGTGCTGTAAGGGTAAAAATGGTTTGAATTTCAAAGTCTTTATTAAAAAATGTAAAATATTTCAATAATACGTTTTGATTAGTAAACTTTATCTTTAAAAGAAGTTTTAGGTTCACAGCAACATTAAGAGGAAGGTACAGAAATTTTCTATATACCCCCTCCCCCCACACATATCCATCCCTCATAGCATCCCCATGTTATAAGTGATGAACCTGCATTGACACATCATTATCACCCAAAGTCTATAGTTTACATTAGGGTGGACTTTTGGTGCTGTACACTCTATGGATTTGAACCAATGTAAAATGACATTCATCTACCAGGACATTTATCCACCATACAGAATAATTCCACTGATGTAAGAATCCTCTGTGCTCTACCTTTTCATCCTTTCCTCCCCACTAACCCCTTGGCAACTACTGATTTTTTTTTATTGTCTCCATAGTTTTGCCTTTTCCAGGATGTCATAGACTTGGAATCATACAGTATGTTGTTTTTTCAGATTGTCTTCTTTCATTTAGCAATATGTATTAAAGATTTCTCCGTGTCTTTTCATGGCTTGATAGCTCACTTCTTCTTAGTGCTGAATAATATTCCTTTATCTAGACTACAGTTTATTTAACCATTTACCTACTAAGGGATACCTTAGTGGCATCCAAGTTTTGACAATTAAGTATAAAGCTGCCATAAACATCCATGGGAAGAATTTGTTTGGATAAAGCTTTCAGTCAATTTGGGTAAACACTAAGGACTGCAATTCCTGCATCATATGGTAAGAGAATGTTATGTTTTGTAAGAAACTGTCAAACTGTCTTCCAAAGTAACTACATCATTTTGCATTTGAACCAATAATGAATGAGAGCTCCTGTTGCTCCACATCCTCGCCAGGATTTTGTGTATCAGTGCTTGGGATTTTAGCCAGTCTAATAAGTGTGTAGTGCTATCTTGCTGGGGATTTTTTTGTTGTTTGTTTGTTTTTTACAATTTTTTTAATTTCAATTTTATTTTATGAATTTATTTTTTATACAGCATGTTCTTATTAATTATCCATTCTATACATATTAGTGTATATATGTCAATCCCCATCTCCCAGTTCATCCCACCACCACCACACCGCCCACCACTTTCCCCACTTCATGTCCACATGTTTGTTATCTACATATGTGTCTCTCTTTCTGTCTTGGAAACTGGTTCATCTGTACTATTTTTCTAGATTTCACATATATGCGTTAATATACAATATTTGTTTTTCTTTTTCTAACTTACATCACTCTGTCTGACAGTCTCTAGGTCCATGCACATCTCTAAAAATGACCCAATTTCATTCCTTTTTAATGGCTTAGTAATATTCCATTGTATATATATACCACATCTTCTGTATCCATTCATCTGTCAATGGGCATTTAGGTTGTTTCCATGACTTGACTATTGTAAATAGTGCTGCAATGAACATTGGGGTGCATGTGTCTTTTTGAATTATGGTTTTCTCTGGGTATATGCCCAGGAGTGGGAATGATAGGTCATATGGTAATTCTATTTTTAGTTTTTAAGGAACCTCTGTACTGTTCTCCATAGTGGCTGTACAAATTTACATTCCCACCAACAGTGCAAGAGGGTTTCCTTTTCTCCATGCCCTCTCCAGCATTTGTTGTTTGCAGATTTTCTGATGATGCCCATTCTAACCGGTATGAGGTGATACCTTATTGTAGTTTTGATTTGCATTTCTCTAATAATTAGTGATGTTAAGGATCTTTTCATGTGCTTCTTGGCCACCTGTATGTCTTCTTTGGAGAAATGTATATTTAGGTGTTCTGCCCATTTTTGGATTGGGTTGTTTGTTTTGTTAATACCGAACTGCATGAGCTGTTTATATATTTTGGAGATTAATCCTTTGTCCATTGATTCATTTGTAAATATTTTCTCCCATTCTGATGGCTGTCTTTTCACTTTGCTTATGGTCTCCTTTGCTGTCCAAAAGCTTTTAAGTTTCATTTGGTCCACATGTTTATTTTTGTTTTCATTTCCATTACTCTAGGAAGTGGGTCAAAAAAGATATGGCTGTGATTTATGTCAAAGAGTGTTCTTCCTATGTTTTTCTCTAAGAGTTTTATAGTGTCAGGTCTTACATTTAGGTCTTTAATCCATTTTGAGTTTATTTTTGGGTATGGTGTTAGGAAGTGTTCTAATTTCATTCTTTTACATGTAGCTGTACAGTTTTACCAGAACCAATTATTGAAGAGGCAGTCTTTTCTCCATTGTATAACCTGGTCTCCTTTGTCAGAGATTAGTTGACCATAGGTGTGTGGGTTTATCTCTGGGATTTCTATCCTCTTCCATTGATCTATATTTCTGTCTTTGTGCCAGTACCATATTGTCTTGATTGCTGTGGCTTTGTAATATAGTCTGAAGTAAGGGAGTCTGATTCCTCCAGCTCCATTTTTTCCCCTCAAGATTGCTTTGGCTATTTGGGGTCTTTTGTGTCTCCATACATATTTTAAGATTTTTTGTACTAGTTCTGTAAAAAATGCCCTTGGTAATTTTATAGAGATTACATTGAATCTGTAGATTCCTTTGGGTAGTATAGCCATTTTCACAATATTGATTCTTTCAAGCCAAGAACATGGTATATCTCTCCATCTGTTTGTGTGATATTTGATTTCTTTCATCAGTGTCATAGTTTTCTGAGTATAGATCTTTTACCTCCTTAGGTAGGTTTATTCCTAGGTATTTTATTATTTTTGTTGAAATGGTGAATGGGATAGTTTCCTTAATTTCTTCTTCTGATCTTTCATTGATAGTGTCTAGGAATTCAAGAGATTTCTTTGCATTAATTTTATGTCTTGCAACATTACCCAATTCAATGATTAGCTCTAGTAGTTTTCTGGTGGCATCTTTAGGATTACCTATGTATAGTATCATGTCTTCTGTAAAAGAGTGAGAGTTTTACTTCTTCTTTTCCAATGTGTATTCCTTTTATTTCTTTTTCTTCCCTGATTGCTGTGGTCAGGACTTCCAAAACTGTTGAATTATAGTGCTGAGAGTGGACATACTTGTCCTGGACATACTTGATCTTAGAGGAAATGGTTTCAGTTTTTTACCATTGAGAATAATGTTGGCTGTGGGTCTGTCATATATGGCCTTTATTATGTTGAGATACGTTCCCTCTATGCCCACTTTCTGGAGACTTTTTACCATAAATGGGTGTTGAATTTTGTCAAAAGCTTTTTCTACATCTATTGAGATGATCATATGGTTTTTATACTTTAGTTGTTAATATGGTGTATCACATTGATTGATTTGCATATATTGAAGAATGCTTGCATCCCTGGGGTAAATCCCACTTGATCATGGTGTATGATCCTTTTAATGTGCTGTTGGATTCTGTTTGCCAGTATTGAGTTGAGGATTCTTGCATCTATATTCATCAGTGATATTGGTCTGTAATTTTCTTTTTTTGTAGTATCTTTGTCTGGTTTTGGTATCAGGGTGATGGTGGCCTCATAGAGTAAGTTTGGGAGTGTTCTTCCCTCTGCAATTTTTGGGAACAGTTTGAGAAGTATGGGTGTTAGCTCTTCTCTCTAAATGTTTGAGAGAATTCACCTGTGAAGCCATCTGGTCCTGGACTATTGTTTGTTGGAAGGTATTTAATCACAGTTTCAATATCATTCCTTCTGATTGGTCTGTTCATATTTTCTATTTCTTCCTGGTTCAGTCTTGGAAGGTTATACCTTTCTAAGAATTTGACTACTTCTTCCAGCTTGTCCATTTTATTGACATAAAGTTACTTGCAGTACTCTATTATGATGCTTTTATTTCTGCAGTGTCCAATATAACTGCTCTATTTTCATTACTAATTTTATTGATTTGAGTCCTCTCCCTCTTTTTCTTGATGAGTCTAGCTAAAGGTTGATCAATTTTATTTATCTTCTGAAAGAACAAGTTCTTAGTTTTATTTATCTTTCTTATTGTTTTCTCTGGTTCTATTGCATTTATTTCTGCTCTGATCTTTATGATTTCTTTCCTTCTATAACACTGGGTTTTATTTGTTCTTCATTCTCTAGTTCATTTAGGTATAAGTTTAGATGGTTTATTTGAGATTTTTCTTGTTTCCTGAGGTAGGATTGTATTGCTAGAATCTTCCCTCTTAGAACTGCTTTTACTGAATCCCATAGGTTTCGACCATCGTGTTTTCATTCTCTTTGTTCTCTAGGTATTTTTTGATTTCCTCTTTGATTTCTTCAGTGATCTCTTGGTTATTTAGTAACTTATTGTTTAGCCTCCATGTGTTTTCTTTTTTTACTTTTTTTCTCTGTAATTGATTTCTAATATCATAGCATTGTGGTCAGAAATAATACTTGATATGATTTCAATTTTCTTAAATTTACAAAGCCTTGATTTGTGACACAAGATGTGATCTATCTTAGAGACTGTTCTATGTGCACTCGAGAAAAAACTGGAATAAGTTTTCAGATGGAATGTCTATAAATGTCAATTAAGTCTATCTCATGTACTGTATCTTTTAAAGCTTTTGTTTCCTTAGTAATTTTCTGTCTGGATGATGTGTATATTGGTGTAGTGAGGTGTTAAAGTCCCCCACTATTATTGTGTTACTGTCAATTTTCTCTTTTATAGCTGTTAGCATATGCCTTATGTATTGAGGTGCTCCTGTGTTGGGTACATATATATATGTATATATTATATATATATATTATATATATATATATTACATCTTTAATGGAGTATAACTGCTTTACAATGGTGTGTTAGTTTCTGCTTTATAACAAAGTGAATCAGCTATACATATACATATATCCCCATATCTACTCCCTCTTGCATCTCCCTCCCACCCTCCCTATCTCACCCCTCTAAGTGGTGATAAAGCACCAAGCTGATTTCCCTGTGCTATGTGGCTGCTTTAGACTAGATATCTATTTTATATTTGGTAGTGTATATATTTCCATGCCACTCTCTCACTTCGTCCCAGCTTACTCTTCCCCCTCCCCAGTCCTCAAGTTCATTTTCTACATCTGCGTTTTTATTCCTGTCCTGTCCCTAGGTTCTTCAGAACCATTTTTTTTTTTAGATTCTCTATATATGTATTAGCATACGGTGTTTGTTTTCCTCTTTCTGACTTATTTCACACTGTATGACAGACTCTAGGTCAATTCACCTCACTACAAATAACTCAATTTCGTTTCTTTTTATGGTTGAGTAATATTCCATTGTATATATGTGCCACATCTTCTATTATCCATTCATCTCTCAACGGACCCTTCAGTTGATTCTATGTGCTGGCTATTATAAACAGAGCTGCAATGAACATTGTGGTACATGACTCTTTTTTTTTTTTTTTAAATAGGATTTTCTTTTTTTTTTCTTAATTAATTAATTTATTTATTCATTTAGAGCTGTGTTGGGTCTTCGTTTCTGTTCAAGGGCTTTCTCTAGTTGTGGCAAGCAGGGGCCACTCTTCACCGTGTTGCATGGGCCTCTCACTATTGCGGCCTCTCTTGTTGCAGAGCACAGGCTCCAGATGTGCAGGGTCAGCAGTTTTGGCTCACAAACCTAGTCATTCCATGACATGTGGGATCTTCCCAGACCAAGGCTCAAACCCGTGTCCCCTGCATTAGCAGGCAGATTCTCAACCACTGTGCCACCAGGGAAGCCCACACCACTCTTTTTGAATTATGGTTTTCTCAGAGTATATGCCCAGTAGTGGAATTGCTGGGTCATATGGTAGTTCTATTTTTAGTTTGTTAAGGAACCTCCATACTGTCCTCCATAGTGGCTGTATCAATTTACATTCCCACCAACAGTGCAAGAGGGTTCCCTTTTCTCCTCATCCACTCCAGCATTTATTGTTTTTAGGTTTTTTGATAATAACAATTCTGACCCGTTTGGGGTGATACTTCATTGTAGTTTTGATTTACATTTCTCTAATTATTAGTGATGTTGAGCATTCTTTCATGTGTTTGTTGACAATCTGTATATCTTCTTTGGAAGAATGTCTATTTAGGTCTTCTGCCCATTTCTGGATTGGGTTGTTTGTTTTTTGATATTGAGCTGCATGAGCTGCTTGTATATGTTGGAGTTTAATCCTTTGTAAGTTGCTTTGTTTGCAAATATTTTCTCCTACTCTGAGGGTTGTCTTTTCATCTTGTTTACAGTTAGCTTTGCTGTGCAAAAGCTTTCAAGCTTCATTAGGTTCCATTTGTTTATTTTTACTTCCATTTCTCTAGGAGATGGGTCAGAAAGGATCTTGCTGTGATTTATGTCATAGAGTGTTCTGCCTATGTTTTCCTCTAAGAGTTTTATAGTGTCTGGTCTTACATTTAGGTCTTAAATCCATTTTGAGTTTATTTTTTTTGTACTGTGTTAGAAAGTGTTGTAATTTCATTCTTTTACATGTAGCTGTCCAGTTTTCTTAGCACCATTTATTGAAGAGGCTGTCTTTTCCCCATTGAATATTCTTGCCTCCTTTATCAAAAATAAGGTGACCATATATGTGTGGGTTTATCTCTGGGCATTCTATCCTGTTCCATTGATCTGTATTTCTGTTTTCATGCCAGTACCATATTGTCTTGATTACTGTAGGTTTGTAGTATAGTCTGAAGGCCAGGAGCCTGTTTCCTCCAGCTCCATTTTTCTTTCTCAGGATTGCTTTAGGTATTCAGGGTCTTTTGTGTTTCCATACAAATTGTGAACATTTTGTTCTAGTTCTGTGAAAAATGGTATTGGTAGTTTGATAGGGATTGCATTGAATCTGTAGATTGCTTTGGGTAGAAGAGTCATTTTCACAATGTTGATTCTTCCAATCAAAGAACATGGTATATCTCTCCATCTCTTTGTAGCATCTTTAATTTTTTCATCAGTGTCTTATAGTCTTCTGCATACAAGTCTTTTGTCTCCTTATGTAGGTTTATTCCCAAGTATTGTATTCTTTTGGTTGCAATGGTAAATGGAAGTGTTTCCTTAATTTCTCTTTTAGATTTTTCATCATTAGTGTATGCGAGTGCAAGAGATTTTTGTCCATTTGTTTTCTATCATGCTACTTTACGAATTTCATTGATTACCTCTAGTATTTTTCTGGTAGCTTCTTTAGGTTTCTATATGTACAGTATCATGTCATCTACAAACAGTAACAGCTTTACTTCTTTTTTTCTGAGTTGGATTCCTTTTATTTCTTTTACTTCTCTGATTGCTGTGGCTAAAATTTCCAAAATTATGTTGAATAAATTGGTGAGAGTGGACAATCTTGTCTTGTTCCTGATCTTAGAGGAAATAGTTTCAGTTTTTCACCATTGAGAATGATGTTGGCTGTGGGTTTGTCATATATGACCTTTATTATGTTGTGGTAAGTTCACTCTATGCCTACTTTCTGGAGGGTTTTTTATCATAAATTGGTGTTGGATTTTGTCAAAAGCTTTTTCTGCATCTATTGTGATGATCATGTGGTTTTTATCCTTCAGTTTGTTAATATGGTTTATCACATTGTTTGACTTGCGTATACTGAAGATTCCTTGCATTCTTGGATAAACCCTACCTGATCATGGTGTATGATCCTTTTAATGTGATGTAAGATTCCTTTTGTTAGTATTTTGTTCAGGAATTTTTCATCTATGTTCATCAGTGATATTGGTCCATAGTTTTCATCCTTTTGACATCTTTGTCTGGTTTTGGTGTCAGGGTGATAGTGGCCTCATAGAATGAGTTTGGGAGTTTCCGCCTTCTGCTATATTTTGGGAGAGTTTGAGAATTATAGGTGTTAGCTCTTCTCTAAATGTTTCATAGAATTCGCCTGTGAAGCCATCTGTTCTTGGGCTTTTGTTTGTTGTAAGATTTTTAATCACAGTTTCAATTTCAGTGCTTGTGATTGGTCTGTTATATTTTCTATATCTTCCTGGTTCAGTATCGGAAAGCACTGCTTTTCTAAGAATTTGTCCATTTCTTCAAGGTTGACCATTTTATTGACATATATTTGCTTGTAGTAATCCCTCATGATCCTTTGTATTTCTGCAGGGTTGGTTGTTACTTCTCCTTTTTCATTTCTAATTCTATTTATTTGAGTCTTCTCCCTTATTGTCTTAATGAGTCCTGCTAGTGCTTTATCAATTTTGTTTATCTTCTCAAAGAACCAGCTTTTAGTTTTATTGATTTTTGCTATTGTTTCATTCATTTGTTTTTCATTTACTTCTATTTTGATCTGTATTATTTCTTTCCTTCTGCTAACTTTGGAGTTTTTTTTTTTGTTGTTGTTCTTCCTTCTCTAATTGTTTTAGGTGTATGGTTAGGTTGTTTATTTGAGATATTTCTTGTTTCTTGAGGTAGTATTGTATTGCCATTAACTTCCCTCTTAGAACTACTTTTGCTGCATCCCATAGGTTTGGGGTCATCGTGTTTTCAATGTCATATTTTTCTAGAAATTTTTTTTATTTCCTCTTTGATTTCTTCAGTGAGCTCTTGATTATTTAGTAGTGTATTTTTTAGCCTCCATATGTTTGTAATTATTACAAATTTCTTCCTCTAACTGATACCTAGTCTCATAGTTTTGTGATCAGAAGAGATACTTGATACAATTTCAATTATTTTTTAATTTACCAAGGCTTGATTTCTGACCCAAGATATGATCTCTCTTGGAGAATTTACCATGAGCACTTGAGAAGAAAGTGTATTCTTCTGTTTTAGGATGGAATGTCCTAAAAATATCAATTAAGTTCCCTTGTTTAATATATCATTTAAAGCTTGTGTATCCTTATTTATTTTCATTTTGGATGATCTGTCCATTGGTGAAAGTGGGGTGTTAAAGTCCCCTACTATGAATGTGTTACTGTCGATTTCCCCTTTTATGGCTGTTAGCATTTGCCTTATGTATTAAGGTGTTCCTATGTTGGGTGCATAAATAGTTACAATTGTTACATCTTCTTCTTGGATTGATCCTTGATTATTATGCAGTGTCCTTCTTTGTCCCTTGTAATAGTCTTTATTTTAAAGTCTATATTTTCTGATATGAGAATTGCTACTCCAGCTTTCTTTTGATTTCCACTTGCATGGAATATCTTTCTCCATCCCCTCACTTTCAGTCTGCATGTGTCCCTAGGTCTGAAGTGGGTCTCCTGTAGACAGCATATATACAGATCTTGTTTTTGTATCCATTCAGCCAGTCTGTATCTTTTGGTTGGAGACTTTAATCCATTTATATTTAAGGTAGTTATTGATATGCATGTTCCTATTACCATTTTCTTAATTGTTTTGGGTTTGTTATTGTAGGTCTTTTCCTTCTCTTGTGTTCCTGCCTAGAGAAGTTCCTTTAGCATTTGTTGTTAAGCTGGTTTGGAGATGCTGAATTCTCTTAGATTTTGCTTCTCTGTAAAGGTTTCAATTTCTCCATTGAACCTGAATGAGATCCTCCCTGGGTAGAGTAATCTTGGTTGTAGGTTTGTCCCTTTCATCACTCTAAATATGTCCTGCCACTTCCTTCTCTCTTGAAGAGTTTCTGCTGAAAGATCAGCTGTTAACCTTATGGGGATTACCTTCTATGTTATTTGTTGCTTTTTCCTTGCTGCTTTTAATATTTTTTCTTTGTATTACATTTTTGATAGTTTGATTACTATGTGTCTTGGCATGTTTCTCCTTGGACTTATCCTGTATGGGACTCTCTGTGCTTCCTGGACTTGATTGACTATTTCCTTTCCCATATTAGGGAAATTTTGAACTGTAATCTCTTCAAATATTTTCTGTCTCTCTTTTTCTCTTCTTCTTCTGTGATCCCTATGATTCGAATGTTGATGCCTCTAATTTTGTCCCAGAGTTCTCTGAGACTGTTCTAAATTCTTTTCATTCTTTTTTCTTTATTCTGCTCTGCTGTAGTTATTGCCACTATTTTTTCTTCCAAGTCGCTTAACTTTTCTTCTGCCTCAGTTATTCTACTATTGCTTCCTTCTAGAGAATTTTTAATTTCATTTATTGTGGTGCTCATCATTGCTTGTTTGCTCTTTAGTTCTTCTAGGTCCTTGTTAAACGTTTCTTGTATTTTCTCCATTCTATTTCCAAGATTTTGGATCATCTTTACTATCATTACTCTGAATTCTTTTTCAGGTTGGCTACCTATTTTCTCTTCATTTGTTTGGTCTTGTGAGTTTTTACCATGCTCCTTCATCTGCTGTGTGTTTCTCTATCTTTTCATTTTGCTTAACTTTGGGATCTCCTTTTCCCAGGCTGCAAGTTCTTAGTTCCTGTTTTCTTTGATGTCTGCTCTCTGTGGCTAAGGTTGGTTCAGTAGGCTGTGTAGGTTTCCTGGTGGAGCAGACTGGTGTCTGTCTTCTGGTGAATGAGGTTGGATCTTGTCTTTCTGTTGGACAGCACCATGTCCGGTGGTGTGTTTTGAGGTGTCTGTGATCTCAATTTGATTTTAGGCAGCCTCTCTGCTAATGGGTGGGTTTGTGTTCCTTTCTTACTAGTTGTTTTTCATAGTGTGTCCAGCAC
The DNA here is from genome assembly GCF_951394435.1 of Stenella coeruleoalba. Lineage (NCBI taxonomy): Eukaryota > Metazoa > Chordata > Mammalia > Artiodactyla > Delphinidae > Stenella > Stenella coeruleoalba. Next base: position 11,007,783 of record NC_137151.1, read on the forward strand.
TGTTGCTTTCTGGTCCTTGAGTGGAGCTGGGTCTTAGCGTTGAGACAGAGATCTCTAGGAAAGCTGTTGCTGTTTGATATTACATGGAGCTGGGAGGTCTCTTGTTGACCAATGTCCTGAACTCTGCTCTCCCACCTCAGAGGTACATGCCTGACATCCGGTTGGAACACCATGACCCTGGCAGTCACATGGCTCAGAAGAAGAGGGAGAAATAAATAAAGAATAAAATAAAGTAAATTATTAAAATAAGAAATAATAATATTATTAAAAATAAAAAATAATAAGAAAAAGAGAAAGAAGAGAGGAACCAAACCAAAAAACAAATCCATCAATGATAACAATTGCTAAAAATTAAACAAAAAAAAATTAAAACAAACAAAGAAACTGACAGACAAAACCCTAGTTCAAATGGTAAAAACAAAGCTATACAGAAAAATATCACACAAAGAAACATACATAATACACCCTCACAAAAAGAGGAAAAGGAAAAAAATTTGTATATCTATCTATCTATCTATATATATAAATGAATAGAGCAAAAAAATCCAGAAACAAATCTACCAATGATAATAAACTCTAAATAGTAAACTAAAATAAACATATAACCAGAAACAAATTATCTACAGAAAGCAAACCCCAATTCTCCAGTTGTTCCCAAAGTCCACCACCTCAATTTTGGTATGATTCGTTGTCTATTCAGGTATTCCACAGTACCTCAAGTTGATTTTGGAGATTTTATCCACTGCTCCTGAGGCTGCAGGAGAAATTTTCTTTTCTCTTCTTTGTTTGCACAGCTCCTGGGGCTCAGCTTTGGATTTGGTCCCGTCTCTGCATGGTGGTCGCCTGAGGGCATCTGTTCTTTGCTCAGACAGGACAGGGTTAAAGGAGCAGCTGATTTGGGGGCTCTGGCTCACTCAGGCCAGGGGGAGGGAGAGGTATGGAATGTGGGGCGATCCTGTGGTGGTAGAAGCCGACATGTCATTGCAATAGCCTCAGGCATTCCATGTGTTTTCCCCTGGAAGTTGTCCCTGGATCACGGGACCCTGGCAGTGGCAGGCTGCACAGGGTCCTGGGAGGGGAGGTATGGATAGTGACCTGTGCTTGCACACAGGCTTCTTGGTGGTTGCAACAGCAGCCTTAACATTTCATGCCCATTTCTGGTGTCCACGCTGATAGCTGCAGCTCAAGCCTGTCTCTGGAGATTGTTTAGGCAGTGGTCTGAATCCCCTCTCTTCACACACCCTGAAACAATGGTCTCTTGTCTCTAAGACAGTTCCAGTCTTTTTCCCGGACTCTCTCCCGGCCACCTGTGGCACACTAGCCTCCTTCAGGCTTTGTTCATGCAGCCAATCCCAGTCCTCTCCATGGGATCTGACCTCTGAAGCCTGAGCCTCAGCTCCCAACCACCACCTGCCCCAGTGGGTGAGCAGACAAGCCTCTCAGCTGGTTAGTGCTGGCTGGCACTGATCCTCTGTGCGGGAATCTCTCTGCTTTGCCCTCTGCACCTTTGTTGCTGTGCTCTCCTCTTTGGCTCCAAAGCTTCCCCCCCCCGCCACCCCCCATCTCTGTCAGTGAAGGGGCTTCCTAGTGTGTGGAAACTTTTCCTCCTTCACTGCTACCTCCCAGAGGTGCAGGTCCTGTCCCTGTTCTTTGTCTCTGTTTTTTCTTTTGCCCCACCCAGGTACGTGGGGAATTTCTTCACTTTTGGGAAGTCTGAGGTCTTCTGCCAGCATTCAGTAAGTTTTCTGTTGCATATATATTTTTAATTGTAATATCTTCTTCTTGGTTCAATCTCTTGATCATTATGTAATTTCCTTCCTTGTCTCTTGTAACATTGTTTATTTTAAAGTCTATTTTATTTGATATGACTATTGCTACTCCAGCTTTCTTTTAATTTCCATTTGCATGGAATATCTTTTTCCATCCCCTCACTTTCAGTCTGTAGGTGTCACTAGGTCTGAAGTGGGTCTGTTGTAGACAGCATATATAGGGGTCTTGTTTTTGTATCCATTCATGGAGCCTGTGTCTTTTGGTTGGAGCATTTAATCCATTCACATTTAAGGTAATTATCAATATGTATGTTCCTATTACCATTTTCTTAATTGTTTTGGGTTTGTTTTTGTAGGTCCTTTTCTTCTCTTTTTTTTCCCCCTTAGAGAAGTTCCTTTAGCATTTGTTGTAGAGCTGGTTTGATGGTGGTGAATTCTCTTAGCTTTTGCTTGTCTGTGAAGCTTTTGATTTCTCCATTGAATCTGAATGCCATTGTGGCTGGGTAGAGTAATCTTGGTTGTAGGTTCTTCCCTTTCATCACTTGAAGTATATCATGCCGCTCCCTTCTGGCTTGTAGAGTTTCTGCTGAGAAATCAGCTGTTAACTTTATGGAAGTTCCCTTGCATATTATTTGTCATGTTTCCCTTGTTGCTTTTAATAGTTTTTCTTTGTCTTTAATTTTTGTCAATTTGATTACTATGTGTCTTGGTGTGTTTCTCCTTGAGCTTATCCTGCCTGGGACTCTGAGCTTTCTGGATTTGGGTGGCTATTTCTTTTCCCATGTTAGGGATGTTTTTGACTATAATACATCCAAATATTTTCTCGGGTCCTTTCTCTCTCTCTTCTCATTCAGGGACCCCTATAAAGTGAATGTTAGTGAGCTTAATGTTGTCCCAGAGCTCTCTTAGGGTGCCTTCATTTCTTTTCATACTTTATTCTGTTCTGCAGCAGTGATTTCCACCATTCTGTCTTCCAGATTACTTATCCTTTCTTCTGCCTCAGTTATTCTGCTATTGATTCCATCTAGTGTATTTTTCATTTCAGTTATTGTATTGTTCATCTCTGTTTGCTTGTTCTTTAATTCTTCTAGCTCTTTGTTCTTTAATTCTTCTAGGTCTTTATTAAATATTTCTTTTGTCTTATCAATCTTTGCCTCCATTCATTTTCTGAGATCATGGATCATTTTCACTATCATTATTCTGAATCCTCTTTCTGGAATGTTGCCTATCTCCACTTCATTTAGTTGTTTTTCTTGTGTTTTATCTTGTTCCTTCATCTGGTACATAGCCATCTGCATTTTCATCTTGCCTATCTTCCTGTGAATGTGGTGTTTGTTCCACAGGCTGCAGGATAGTAGTTCTTCTTGCTTCTGCTGTCTGTCCTCTGGTGGATGAGACTATCTAGAGGCTTGTGTAAGTTTCCTGATGGGAGCGACTGTTGGTGGGTAGAGCTGGCTGTTGCTCTGGTGGGCAGAGCTTGGTAAAACTTTAATCCCCTTGTCTGCTGAAGGGTGGGGCTGGGTCCCCTCCCTGTTGGTTGTTTGGCCTGAGGTGACCCAACACTGGAGCCTACCCATCTCTTTGGTGGACCTAATGGTGGACTCTGGGAGGGCTAATGCCAAGGAGTACTTCCCAGAACTTCTTTCCCCAGTGCCCTTGTCCTTGTGGTGAGCCACAGCTGCCCTCTGCCTCTGCAGGAAACCCTCCAAGGTAGGTCTGATTCAGTCTGCTTTGGGGTCACTGCTCCTTCCCCCTGGGTCTTCGTGTGCACACTACGTTGTGTGTGCCTTCCAAGAGTGGAGTCTCTTTTTCCCCCATTCCTTTTGAAGTCCTGCCATCAAATACCACTAACCTTCAAAGTCTGATCCTCTAGGAATTCCTCCATCCATTGCCAGACCCCCAGGTTGGGAAGTCTAACATGGGCTCAGAACCTTCACTCCAGTGAGTGAACTTCTATGGGATAATTGTTCTCCAGTTTTTGAGTCACCCACACAGCAGTTATAGGATTTGATTTTATTGTGATTACATACCTCCTACCATCTCACTGTGGCTTCTCCTTTGTCTTTGGGTGTAGGATATCCTTTTTGGTGAGTTCCAATGTCTTCCTGCCAATGATTGTTCAGCAGTTAGTTGTGATTCCAGTGCTTTTGCAAGAGGGAGTGAGCGCATGTCCTTCTACTCTGCCATCTTGAACCAATCTCTCTTCTTTTAGTTTGCAATTCTCTTGTGACATATGATGTGGAGCATGTTTTCATATGCTTAATTGCCAACTGTATAACTTCTTTCGTTGAGGCATGTGTTCAGGTCTTTGGTCTATTTTTAACTGGGTTGTTCATTTTCTTATTTTTGAGTTTTATGAGTTCTTTTAATATTTTGGGTAACATTCCTTTACCAGATGTCTCTTTTGCAAATATTTTCCCTAGTATGTGGCCTGTCTTCTTATTCTCTTCTTGTCTCTTCTTGTCTCTTATTCTCTTATTCTTATCCTCTCAGTAATATTCTTTCATATTGATTGAATATTGAAATAATTGAATTAAATAAAATATATTACTAAAAGTATTTTTATTTTTTACCTTTGACTTTTCTTAATGTGGCTATCAAAAATGTTTCAAGTTAATAAGTGACTGTTTTTTGTTATTCAAATTATATTCCTATTGGACAGAGTAGTCTTAGAATCTAACACTTGTCTTGAAAAAATCTCCCCCTTCACTGTGAAGCTTCTTGCAGAAAGCAATAATGTCAGGAATTCTGAGTTAAATAGTATAGTAATGAATTGAAGTGAATTGTGAAAATCTTTGAAAATAATTCACTGGAAAAAAAGAGATTATTATATGTTACTACAGTCAAGTAAACTATCATGAAAAAGGAAACAGTTGCCTCAAGTCAATTCTACCAGCAAAAGTAAATGCTATTTTTTTATTCAAGGCTGAATATCTACTAGGATTCTGACCTCATACTAGGAAATAAATGTCAAACAATGCCTTAATTTCAAAACTCACGTGTCTATATTCTTTCTCAAAACACCTGGCCCATATGTATCTAACATCACTGCTCACCTCCTACATCAGACCCTCTTGGACTCTTCTGTTCTCAGCGCCTTGTCCTCGTGCTTTGCCTGAGCAGCCTTGAGCAGTCATGGAGGCCACGGAGGCCCAGAAACCCTGGCTGCTCCTGCCACTGGTAGACTGGAATGAAGAAACACACTGCAGCATATGGGATCTGGTTATCTGGGCAGCTGCCAGTGTTACAGGACACAGTCCAGAACCATCAAGGGAGAAAGAGGGGGTCCTCTTGAATAGATCTTGATCAACATGAAACATAAAATGTCAAATATGCACAGATTCATCTCTCACTCTTACTTCTCTCCTCCAGAACAGCCATCTGGAGAGGTCCTGCAAAGCTTCATAGAGCATAGGTCAGTACACTGGCCACTCCCCAGGTCCTGCATCCCTGCCTAACATCCTGCTTCTGCGAATATCTGATTCCAAACATAGGATGTGTGTCCTAGGTGGGACAGAGAAGAAAAGCAGCAATAGGTTAATAGACCGTGTAAAAGTGGTTGGGGTCATGGATCAGAGGCCTCATGATATGGAGATAATGTATGGAGTAAAGACAGAAAAAACATATTTCTCCAAATTAAAAAAAATAGTGTTTATTTCAAATTAAAAGATTTTTTAATTTACATGTGAAATAAAGGAGACTACTTTCCAAGGGTTATTTCCAATTTCAGTTAACTTTCTCAAGCCGAACTGAACTAATTTCTGTAAATACCAATTGACCCACTTTTTTACTATTATTTAGAAGTAAAATAAAGTTCCTCCAATAGAAATATTCTCTGACTTATTCTTAGGTCAGCTCCTGCTAGTTGTGAATGTGACAGGAAAGCTAGCTCATTAGTGCTCTGTAGATGCTTGTGTGGGAAGTCTTAGCATCCTATTTTACTTTGCTATTTGACATTTTTCTCTCTAATGTGTAATCTATTGAGAGAAGCAAATCCTCAACTCATCCTGCTCAGTGGGAAGTAAAGAAATTGCTAATTATCTCTTCGTGAATCCATAAGTACTGTAAAATTTGGTTTGGGTGTTTTGTATACAGCATTAGTGCACTAACACTCATTCTTCCATGTGTTGATCTAAAGGCTGAATGTCTACTGATACCAGCCTTTGTATTTGCACTGGGCATAAAAAATTAGAATACAGAGGAAAAGTTCCTTCAAATGTTTAGAAGTGGCTGGGAAACTTCTGGCACATTTTCATGGGAGCAAAGATAAAAGAAGCTTCTGAGGAAAAAAAAAGCTGGAGAAGAATATAATATACCCATATGAAGGGCCACTTTCTAAAAGAAAAGTCAAAAATTGGCCATCCTTTGGGCTGAATTCAGCTCACAGACAGATTTTCTTCAGCTTATTCATTGTTTTTAATAAAGTGAATTAATTGCCAAAATTTAAAAATTGGCAGGCTTCACATACAAATACAATCCATATATCTGACTTCCAAACAAGAGGTTAATGGAGCAAACTGGTCCCTCGTTCCATGTGGCTTCTGTTGGCAGTAGCAGAGGACCACACTCTGGCTGGTTCACCCCTGTTCTCAACTGACCTGCTTCCCTTGTACATTTTAACTGCTTGCCACCTGAAGCCATTGATGTTTATGCTCTCTGTTAAGAATTTCTAAACTTATGGTTACCAGGAGCTAAGGGCGGGGGGGAGGGATAAGTTGGGAGATTGGGATTGCATATACACACCACTATATATAAAATAGATAACCAGTAAGTACCTATTGTATAGCACAGGGAACTCTACTCAATACTCAGTAATAACCTATATGGGGAAAGAGGCTACAAAAAGAGTTGAGATAGATAGACAGATAGAGAGATAGATAGATGATAGACAGATAGATGGACAGATATAAACACAGATATATATGTATAACCAATTCACTTTGCTGTACAGCAGAAACAAACACAACATTGTAAATCAACTGTACTCCAATAAAAAATAATAATAAATAAATAAGTTGCACCTGAGTTGACAGTCATGTCTTTACCATTGGGAACTTCTAGGACAGTGGTTCTCATAATTGACTGCATTCTGGAGTCAACTACAGAGCTTTAAACATTCTTATGTGTTACTTGAAAATGGCAGCCTAACTCCTGTGTATTCATTTTGTCTGAAATTGATGAAAGTGACTATTCTCAGGTGTCCTCCAGAGGGCCTACCACAGGGGTAGGTACCTATAGTTGTTTTTTCTACAACTTGTTTGTGGATTGGGCTCCATGGCAGACTGTACTTTCTAAAGATGGTCTTCAGATATCTTCCAGTCCATATATTCTTAAATCTTGCCCTTCCTTTATAGAGAAATGAAGTTGACTTCTTTTGCCCTCAGGTCTGGGCTGGCTGGTGACTTGTTTGTAACCAATGGAATGTGATGGGAGTGACTCTGCTTTTGAGACAAGGAAATAAAGGTGATGTAACTTCCACCTTCTTCCCTGAGACTGTTACCTTTGGAGCCCTGAGACACCATGTAAGAAGTACAACTACCAGGAGACCACCTTGTGAGGAAGTGCAAATGAGTTGACACAGAGAGAGCGCCTGGAGAAGAAAAAGAGAGAAGTAGGGTCAGCACAGCTGTCTCAGCCTATCGCAGTTCTGGCTCTAGCCATCACCTGATTGCCACTGATTGAGAGACCCTTAGCTGGAACTCCCAGGCCATGGAATCCCGGAACTATATATCAACAGCACTTTGAGTTATAATAATAAAATCATAGGTGTTGCTTTAAGCCACTAAGTTATGGTGTGATTTATTTATTTAGCAATAGTCAGTGAAACGCTTTTATTCCACTGATCATTCCTTGGACAGGGAAGGTCCTACTTAATCAGTGGTGTGCTGGTAAATGGTTAACAGCCAGCTGTCTGGACAGGAAAGTCCTGATTTGTAGTAGCGCTGGCTGATCACCTCGAGGTCTTTTCAAACTACCAGTGGGATACAATTCACAGTAGATCTGGAAGGAGTTACCCAGTAGCACACCATTGTAGTTTTTCCACCACAGACTCTCAATAGATGTAAATACCCTCAAGAGCATAGAAAGTAGTAAATTGTAAAAAATAATTTTGATTGTTTATCTTTGTTTTTAATACAATTTACTTAATGTTAAATGTATACTACTTAGTATCTACTACTAGTTGTGTCTAACAACAAGCTCACCAAATTCCTGAGCAGTCAGATCTCCCCCCAGGACACCATTGTGCTTCCCCTTCTGTATCATTGTGTGTGCTTCTCAGCCATAAACACTAGGGCTCAGGAGAACCATTTCAAATGACAGATAAGGTCTCTTTTGCACACATGTGTTTCACATCCAATCCATTACTCTCCCATTGTTTCACTGACCTTCAACAATCTGATTATCCATAATCAACATTGAAATCCATATCCCAGATCACTTTAGTAGGATTTATGAGTAGTATGTCTCACAGGTACCTCATATTCAGTTGAAGAAAAACTGGAGTTATCATCTTTCCCATCACCCCTTTTCTTCTTCAATCTTGCTTAATAACATCATAAGAGACCTGGTCCCTGAGTATCCTTGAATTCCACCATCTCTCCCCACGGTCAGTCATCAGGAAATCCTGTTACTCCATTTCCTTCAGGTTTCTCAACTTTGTTTATTTCTCTCCATTTCAGATTTGACTATCATAGGTCAGGTATTGAGTCTTTCTTTTTTCTTTTTTTTTAATCAAAATATAGTTGATTTACAATGTTGTGTTAGTTTCAGGTATAAAGTAAAGTGATTCAGTTATACATACACATGTACCTATTCTTTTTCAAATTCTTTTCCAATTTAGCTTATTACAGAATACTGAGCAGAGTTCCATGTGCTGTACAGTAGGTCCTTGCTGTTTATTTTATATATAGTAGTGTGTACATGTTAATCCCAAACTCCTAATTTATCCCTCACCCCACTTTCCTCTTTGCTCACTACAAAAAAAGTTTGTTTTCTATGTCTGTGGGTCTATTCCTCTTTTGTAAATGAGTTCATTTGTATCTTTCATTTTTAGATTCCACATATAAGGGATATCATATGACTTACAATGGAATATTAGTCAGCCATAAAAAAGAATGAAATAATGCTATTTGCAGCAACTTGGGTGGACCTAGAAGTTATCATACTAAGTGAAGTAAGCCAGAGAAAGACAAACAAATATCATTTGATTCTTTCTTTATAGATGATTTCAATGGCTCCCCTAGCAGCCTCCCTACCTCTGGTCTTGAACTATCCCTTCTTCACCCTGACCTCAGGGTTAATTTTTAATCATGCCATGTTTCTCTAGATTTTTCCCATTCTTTAAGGCTGTGAGAAGCAGTGGCACACATCACGAGCATTCCTTCTGTGTGATTTCATTATCCAGTGAAGACAAACAGAGGAGTCCCCACTGGGGCACATGCAGCATTTATATACACATCTGCATTGATGCAGTGCCTTAACTCAGATTACATATGTAGTCTGACAAATAGCCTGAATTTTCCTTTAAACCTGTACATATCCTGCTTGTAGAATTTCACTACAGTTGAGGTAAATTGTTCATAGCTCATTTCAGAGATATTTCGTCTTTGTATTTATATTCTTTAGCTAACCCAACCAATGGAAGTTGAAATATATCTGAGAGATATTTGCTATTGTCTACAGATTAGTCTTAATTTTTCTCCTTCATTACACCCAGGGATAGAGCTGGAGTAATACAGTTATGGGCACCTGATTTAATGTCTGGAGAAAAGGTTCCCTAGGGAGCTGTGTCACTTTGACCAAACTTAACTTAAACAACAGGACCATCTGGGGCTGATTTCTGTGGACATCATATTAAAAAGAAAATCAGTTTATTTACCCAAACTGCACCTCTGAGCCATATTTTATTTAAGTGACAGCAGCTGCATAAGCAAAAATATATTGGATTTTTTATTAACTCTAATTCATATACTCAGTATTTTAATCTTAATCCTAAAGTACTTAGATTTAGCACAAGTTGCTAAAATGAATAAAATTCATTGGATCATAAAAGAAGATAGAAAAGTTAAATGATCTGAAATACATTTTATATAAGACTTGTATTTTTCAATAAAGCTTCAGAAAACATGCCTATATTCTACAGGATAGAATATATTGCAGTCACATTGGAGATTTCAATAATTTCTGATGTTCACAATGGATTATTTAGATGTTTATAGCAGAAGGGGAATGTTTTCCATCAAAATCTGCTGAAATATGTTTTCCATGGATATTTTTCCAATACAATCTTCATACAGTGGGCAAAAAGGATAAAGCTCTAGAAAACAGTCTGTCTTAGAAAGAATAACAGATTTTACTGAAAGATCTTCATGTTCTCAATTCTCATATGGAGAGTTTTTCAGTTCTTTAAAATCTACCTCAATACAGACGGCAACACATAAGAGTTGTTTTCACTTTCTGGTGCCTCCCTACTGAATGCTATTTTGTACTTGTCAACCATGACCAAGTGTTGTCAGTCTCCTCTTTATCAAAGGCACAAATGCTACTTGCAAGGATTTACCACTTCACTGTAAAAAGAAAAATGGCATTTCCACACAACTGTCATGGAACTTCTTGGTATGACACTTTGTTTTGATCATTTCCCATATAGATTGTGATGGATCCTGAGTTTAGGGTAGAAAACAAATTAGGATGAATTATTATAGGGTGTTATTTAGACTCTCATGGTGTGCCACTTTACCAAGAACGCTGATGTATTCATTCACTACCCATCTATGTTTTCATGAAGCATTTATTTAAATAGTGGTTGAAAGTAACTGAACACTTACTGTATGGCAGGCCCAGTGCTCAGCATTTCATATACTATATTAGTATTGTTTTTTATCAGCCGCACCATGTGGCTTGTGGGATCTTAGTTTCCTTACCAGGGATTAAACCCTTGCCGTCCTAACCACTAGACCACCAGGGAATTCCTTCAGCATTTCATATATTTACTAATATATACATATTATATATAACATATATATTCCCTTACAAACTGTAGGAGGCATAGATACTATGGTTATGCATTGAAATGTACTTAATATCATTTTTGGAAAGAGGTTTATGTTAATTCAAAGAAGGGTAACGTCTAATTTATCAACCAGAAAAATGTTGTTGCATGATCTTACAGCTCCTAAATGTCAATATTGATCCCCTACCTAGTATTCACTTATTCTTTCTAGTTAAAAGTTAGTCAGATATAATATATCCTGTGTACAGGAGCAATGGATTAGAAAGAACAGAGACCCGAACTCCAATGCCAACTCTGTCACCCACTGTGTGATCCTGCGTGGATGGATTCATCTCTTTGATTCAACTTCTTTGAATGTAAAATGGTTAGATATTTACTGAAAAGATTGGTCATAGATTTTAAAGGTAATGATTTGTAATTGGCTGACACCTAGTGAGTTCTTAAGAGATATTTGTTCTTGGAACTATTCTTTCCTGGCAATAACTTTTTCTTACATTTGAGGTTAATTAAACTTAATCTTCTGTATGAAAAAGTACATAAAGACTTTTTTCAAAGACGATCTGTAGTTGCAAAGTAGAAAGAATGTTAGACTTGAATCCAAGAGTCTTGGGTTTGGGTCTTAAATGGACCAAACACTAACTCAGGTAGAGTCATTTAACTGCTCTGAACTAGCTTCGTTGTCTGTAAAAATGTACATATAGGAAGCCCTTTTCCTTACAAATATATCGTTAATTACCCTGTAGTCAAGACCACTGAAAAAAACTCTTTGGATCTCAATATAGTGACATTTGTGAAATGCCTTTGTGTCACAATTGTCAAAGACATTTTTTTAAACATCTTTATTGGAGTATAATTGCTTTACAATGGTGTGTTAGTTTCTGCTTTATAACAAAGTGAACCAAATATACATATACATATATACCCATATCTCCTCCCTCTTGCATCTCCCTCCCACCCTCCCTATCCCACCTCTCTGGGTGGTCACAAAGCACTAAGCTGATCTCCCTGTGCTATGTGGCTGCTTCCCACTAGCTATCTATTTTACATTTGGTTGTGTATATATTTCCATGCCACTCTCTCACGTTGTACCAGCTTACCCTTTCCCCTCCCCATGTCCTCAAGACCATTCTCTATGTTTGTGTCTTTATTCCTGTCCTGACCCTACGTCCTTCAAAATCTTTTATTTATTTATACATTTATTTTAGATTCCATATATAGGTGCTAGCATACAATATTTCGTTTCCTCTTTCTGACTTACTTCACTCTTTAGGACAGACTCTAGTTCCATCCACCTCAGTACAAATAATATAATTTTGTTTCTTTTTTATGGTTCAGTAATATTCCATTGTATATATGTGCCACATTTTCTTTATCCTTTCATCTGTTGATGGACACTTAGTTTTTTTCCATGTCCTGGCTATTGTAAATAGAGCTGCAATGAACATTGTGGTATATGACTCTTTTCAAATTACGGTTTTCTGAGGGAATATGCCCAGTAGTGGGAATGCTGGATCATATGGTAGTTCTATTTTTAGTTTTTTAAGAAACCTCCATACTGTTCTCCATAGTGGCTGTATCAATTTACATTCCCACCAACAGTGCAAGAGGGTTCCCTTTTCTCCACACGGTGTCCAGCATTTATTGTTTGTAGATTTTTTAATGATAGCCATTCTGACTGCTATGTGGAGATACCTCATTGTAGTTTTGGTTTGCATTTCTCTAATGATTAGTAATGTTGAGCATTCTTTCATGTGTTTGTTGGCAATCTATATATCTTCTTTGGAGAAATGTCTATTTAAGTCTTTTGACCATTTTTGGATTGGGTTATTTGTTTTTTTGATATTGAGTTGCATGAGCTACTTGTAAATTTTGGAGATTAAATCTTTTGTTATTTGCTTCATTTGCAAATATTTCTCCCATTCTGAGGGTTGTCTTTTTGTCTTGTGTATGTTTTCCTATGCTGCACAAAAGCTTCTAAGTTTCATTAAGTCCCATTTGTTTATTTTGGTTTTATCTCCATTTCTCTAAGAGGTGGGTCAAAAAGGATCTTGCTGTGATTTATGATAGAGAGTTTTGCCTATGTTTTCCTCTAAGAGTTTTGTAGTGTCTGGCCTTATATGTAGGTCTTTAATCAATTTTGAGTTTATTTTTGTGTATGGTGTTAGGGAGTATTCTAACTTCATTCTTTTACATGTAGCTGTCCAGTTTTCCCAGCACCACTTATTGAAGAGGCTGTCTTTTCTCCATTGTATATTCTTGCCTACTTTATCAAAAATAAGGTGACCATGTGTGAGTGGGTTTATCTGTGGGTTTTCAATCCTGTTCCATTGATCTATATGTCTGTTTTTCTACAAGTACCATACTGCCTTGATTACTGTAGCTTTGTAGTATAATTTGAAATCCAGGAGCCTGATTCCTCCAGCTCCATTTTTCTTTCTCAATATTGCTTAGACTATTTAGGGTCTTTTGTGTTTCCATACAAATTGTGGAATTTTTTTGTTTTAGTTCTGTGAAAAATGCCATCGGTAGTTTGATAGGCATTGCATTGAATCTCTAGATTGCTTTGTGTAGTATAGTCATTTTCACAATGTTGATTCCTCCAATCCAAGAACATGGTATATCTCTCCATTTGTTTGTATCATCTTTAATTCTTTCATCAGTGTCTTACAGATTTCTGCATAAAGGTCTTTTGTCTCCTTAGGTAGCTTTATACCTAGGTATTTTATTCTTTTGGCTGCAATGGTAAATGGGAGTGTTTCCTTACCTTCTCTTTCAGATATTTCATCATTAGTGTATAGGAATGCAAGAGATTTCTGTGCATTAAATTTGTATCATGCTACTTTACGAAATTCATTGATCAGCTCTAGTAGTTTTCTGGTAGCCTCTTTCAGATTCTCTGTGCATAGCATCATGTCATCTGCAAACAGTGACAACTTTACTTCTTTTTTTCCAATTTGGATTCCTTTTATTTCTTTTTCTTCTCTGATTGCTGTGGCTAAAACTTCCAAGACTATGTTTAATAATAGTGGTGAGAGTGGACAACCTTGTCTTGTTCCTCATCTTAGAGGAAATGGTTTCAGTTTTTCACCATTGAGAATGATGTTGGCTTTAGGTTGTAATATATGGCCTATATTATGTTGAAGTAAGTTCCCTCTATGCCTACATTCTGGAGGTTTTTATCATAAATGGGTGTTGAATTTTGTCAAAAGTATTTTCTGCATCTATTGAGATGATCATATGGTTTTTCCCCTCAATTTGTTAATATGGTGTGTCACGTTGATTGATTTGCATATATTGAGGAATCCTTGCATCCCTGAGATAAATCCCACTTGATCATGTTGTATGACCCTTTAAATGTGCCATTGGATTCTGTTTCCTAGAAGTTTGTTGAGTGTTTTTGCAACTATGTCCAACAGTGATATTGGCCTGTAGTTTTCTTTCTTTGTGACATCTTCGTCTAGTTTTGAAACCAAAGTAATGGTGGCCTCATAGAATGAGTTTGGGACTATTCCTCCTTCTGCTATATTTTGGAAGAGTTTGAGAAGGATAGGTGATAGCTCTTCTCTCAATGTTTGATAGAATTTGCCTGTGAAGCCATGTGGTCCTGGGCTTTTGTTTTTTGGAAGATTTTTTAATGCAGTATGTGGGCCTCTCACTGCTGCAGCCTCTCCGGTTGCGGAGCACAGGCCCCGGACGCGCAGGCCCAGCGGCCATGGCCCACGGGCCCAGCCGCTCCGTGGCATGCAGGATCCTCCTGGACCGGGGCACGAATCCGCGCCCCCTGCATTGGCAGGCGGACTCCCAACCACTGCGCCACCAGGGAAGCCCTGGAAGATTTTTAATCACAGTGTCAATTTCATTGCTTGTGATTGGTCTGTTTATATTTTCTGTTTCTTCTTGGTTCAGTCACGGAAGGTTGTGCTTTTCTAAGAATTTGTCCATTTCTTCCAGGTTGTCCATTTTATTGGCATATAGTTGCTTGCAGTAATAATCTCTCATGATCCTTTTTATTTCTGCAGGGTCAGTTTTTACTTCTCCTTTTTCATTTCTAATTCTATTGATTTGAGTCTTCTCCCTTTTTTTGTTTTTGAGTCTGGCTAGTGGTTTATCTTCTCTAAGAACCAGCTTTTAGTTTTACTGATTTTTGCTACTGTTTCCTTCATTTCTTTTTCATTTATTTCTGATCTGATCTTTATGATTTCTTTCCTTCTGCTAACTTTAGGGTTTTTTTGTTCTTTCTTCCCTAATTGCTTTAGGTGTAAGGTTATGTTGTTTATTTGAGATGCTTCTTGTTTCTTTAGGTAGGATTTTATTGCTATAAACTTCCCTCTTAGAACTGCTTTTGCTGCATCCCCTAGGTTTTGGGTGGTTGTGTTTTCATTGTCATTTGTTTCTAGGGATTTTTTGATTTCCTCTTTGATTTCTTCAGTGATCTCTTGGTTATTTACTAGTGTATTGTTTAGCCTCCATGTGTTTGTATTTTTTACAGATTTTTTCCTGTAATTGATATCTATCTCATAGCATTGTGGTTGGAAAAGATACTTGATACCATTTCAATTTTCTTAAATTTACCAAGGATTAATTTGTGACCCAAGATATGACCTATCCTGGAAATATTCCATGAACACTTGAGAAGAAAGTATATTCTTTTGTTTTAGGATGGAATGTCCTAAAAATATCAATAAAGTTCCCTTGTTTAATGTATCATTTAAAGCTTGTGTATCTTTATTTATTTTCATTTTGGATGATCTGTCCTTGGTGAAAATGGGGTTTAAAGTCCCCTACTTTGATTGTGTTACTGCCGATTTTCCCTTTTATGGTTGTTAGCATTTGCCATATATATTGAGGTGCTCCTATGTTGGGTGTATAAATATTTACAATTTTTATATCTTCTTTATGGATTGATCCCTTGATCATTATGTAGTATCCTTCTTTGTCTCTTGTAATAATCTTTATTTTAAAGTCAATTTTGTCTGATATGAGAATTGCTACCCCAGCTTTCTTTTGATTTCCACTTGCATGGAATATCTTTTTCCTTCCCCTCACTTTCAGTCTCTCTGTGTCCCTAAATCTGAAGTGTGTCTCCTGTAGACAGCATACGTATAGGTCCTGTTTCTGTATCTATTCAGACAGTCTCTGTATTTTGGTTGGAGCACTTAATCCATTTATATTTAAGGTAGTTATTGATACGTATGTTCTTATTACCATTTTCTTAACTTTAAGGGGTTTGTTATTGCAGGTCTTTTCCTTCTCTTGTGTTTCCTGCCTGGAGAAGTTCCTTTAGCATTTGTTGTAATGCTGGTTTGGTGTTGCTGAATTCTCTTAGCTTTTGCTTGTCTGTAAAGCTTTTAATTTCTCCTTTGAATCTGAATGAGATCCTTGTTGGGTAGACTAATCTTGGTTGTAGGTTTTTCCCTTTCATCACTTTAAATATGTCCTCTCACCCCCTTCTGTCTCACAGAGTTTCTGCTGAAAGATCTGCTGTTAACTGTATAGGGATTTCCTTGTATGTTATTTGCTGTTTTTCCCTTTTAATATTTTTTCTTTGTGTTTACTTTTTGATAGTTTGATTAATATGTGTCTTGGCATGTTTCTCCTTGGATTTATCCTGTATGGGACTCTGTGTGCTTCCTGGACTTGACTAACTATTTCCTGTCCCATATTCAGGAAGTTTTCAACTATAATCTCTTCAAATATTTTCTCAGTCCCTTTCTTTTTCTCTCCTTTTCTGGGACACTTATAATTTGACCTTTGGTTCATTTAATGTTGCCCCAGAGGTCTCTGAGACTGTCCAAAATTCTTTTAATTCTTTTTTCTTTATTCTGCTCTGCAGTAGTTAGTTCCACTATTTTACCTTTCAGGTCACTTATCCGTTCTTCTGCCTCAGTTATTCTGCTATTGCTTCCTTCTAGAGGATTTTAAATTTCATTTATTGTGGTGTTCATCATTGTTTGTTTGCTCTTTCGTTCTTCTAGGTCCTTATTAAACCTTTCTTATATTTTCTTCATTCAATTCCCAGATTTTGGATCCTCTTTACTATCATTACTCTGAATTCTTTTTTGGGTAGACTGCCTATTTCCTCTTCATTTGTTTGATGGTGGGTTTTTGCTTTGCTCTTTCATCTGCTGTGTGTTTCTCTGTCTTCTCATTTTGGTTAACTTAATGTGTTTGAGATCTCCTTTGAGCAGGCTGCATGTTCATAGTTCCCATCATTTTTGGTGTCTGCCCCCAGTGGCTAAGGTTGTTTCAGTGAGCTTTGTAGGCTTCCTTGTGTGGGAGACCTGTGTCTGTGTTCTGGTGGATGAGGCTGGATATTTTCTTTCTGGTGGGCAGGACCACGTCTGGTGGTGTGTATTTGGTTTTCTGTGACCTGATTATGATTTTATGCAGCCCCTCTGCTAATGGGCAGGTTTGTGTTCCTCTCTTGCTAGTTGTTTTGCATAGGGTGTCCAGCACTGTAGCCTGCTGGTCATTGAGTGGATCTGGGTCTAAGCATTGAGATGGAGATCTCTGGGAGAACTTTTACTGTTTGATATTATGTGGTGCTGCGAGGTCTCTGGCGGACGAATGTCCTGAACTCGGCTCTCCCACCTCAGAGGCACAGGCTTGACACCTGGCCGGAGCACCAAAACACTGTAAGCCACATGGCTCAGTAGAAAAGGGAGAAAAAAGAAAGAAAGAAAAAAGAAAATAAAAAGTTATTAAAATAAAAAATATTATTAAAAATAAAAAAAATTAAGTAATAAATAAAAAGGAAGAGTACAACCAAACCAAAAAACAAATCTACCAGTGATAACAAGTGCTAGAAACTATACTAAAAAAATAACCCTAAGACAAATGGTAAAAGCAAATCTGTACAGACAAAATCACACAAAGAATCATACACCTACACACTCACAAAAAGAAGAAAAGGAAAAAAATATATATATATCTCTATGTATTAAAAAGAAAAAAAGGAAAAAGGAAGAGAGCAACCAAATCAATAAACAAATCTACCAATGATAATAAACTCTAAGTACTAAACTAAGATAAACATAAAACTAGAAACAAATTAGATGCAGAAAGTAAACCCCAAGTCTACAGTTGCTCCCAAAGTCCACCACCTCAATTTTGGAATGATTTGTTGTCTATTCAGGTATTCCAGAGATGCAGGGTACATCAAGTTGATTGTGGAGATTTAATCTGCTGCTCCTGAGGCTGCTGGGATAAATTTCCCTTTCTCTTCTTTTTTCGCATAGCCCCTGGGGTTCACCTTTAGATTTGGCCCTGCCTCTGCATATAGGTCGCCTGAGGGTATCTGTTCCCTGCTCAGACAGGACGAGATTAAGGAAGCAGCTGATCAGGGGGCTCTGGCTCACTCAGGCTGGGGGAAGGGAGGGGTACAGAATGTGGGGCGACCCTGCAGTGTCAGAGGCCGGCGTGATGTTGCAACAGTCTGAGGCACACCATGTGTTCTCCCCGGATGTTGTCCCTGGATCACCGGACCCTGGCAATGGTGGGCTGCACAGGCTCCCAGGAGGGGAGGTGTCGGTAGGGATCTGTGCTTGCACACAGGCTTCTTGGTGGCTGCAGCAGCAGCGTTAATGTCTCATGCCCGTCTCTGGGGTCTGTGCTGATAGCCACAGCTCACGCCCATCTCTGGAGCTCATTTAGGTGGTGCTCTGAATTCCCTCTCCACCTTGTCACACTGGAACAATGGTCTCTTGCCTCTTACGCAGATCCAGACATTTTTTCCGGACTCCCTCCCGGCTAGCTGTGGCGCACTAGCCCCCTTCAGGCTGTGTTCATGCCACCAACCCCAGTCCTCTCCCGGTATCTGACCTCCAAAGTCAGAGCCTCAACTCCCAGCCCCCACCTATCCTGGCGGGTGAGTAGACAAGTCTTTCAGGCTGGTGAGTGCTGGTCTGCACCGATCCTCTGTGCGGGAATCTCTCCACTTTGCCTTCTGCACCCCTGTTGCTGCGCTCTCCTCTGTGGCTCTGAAGCTTCCCCCACCCCTCACCCAGCTCCCATCTCCACCAGTGAAGGGGCTTCCTAGTGTATGGAAACTTTTCTCCTTCACAGCTCCCTCCCACTGGTGCAGGTCCCATCCCTATTCTTTTGTCTCTGTTTTTTCTTTTTTCTTTTGCCCTCCCCAGGTATGTGGGGAGTTTCTTGCCTTTTGGGAAGTCTGAGTTCTTCTGCCAGCATTCAGTAGGTGTTCTGTAGGAGTTGTTCCACATATAGATGTATTTCTGATGTATTTGTGGGGAGGAGGGTGATCTCCACGTCTTACTCTTCTGCCATCTTGAAGGTCTCTCTGTCACTGACATTTTAAGCATCTTTTTTTTTTTTTAATTAGATGGTTGACTACAAGAGTTTCTGATCATTAGCAACAAAACCCAAGTCAAGACCAATCAAGGTTATCCTAGAACAGCCAAGTCAACAAGGTGGATTTAAACTCTTAAAAATATAATAAATGCCTGTTGTTATGTTTTTAAGACTGAAACCATTTGTTACACAATAGCTTACTGATACATTGTACTTTAAATTCTGGTCCATCTCCTACTGATTCTTAGCAGAGTTCTCTAATTCTCCTGGTTCAAAGTATTTTCTTCTTCTTTTAAATGTCTATGGCATACAACATTTCCACCATTAATTGACAGTCAATACCTTGGAGCGCATGCATATATTTTTATATCTCTAATCTGGTAGCACTTGCCTAGTTTAAGAATATCTAGTCCTCTTTCAATCCATAGTTCCTAACTCAAGTCCTTATGCAGCTCAGGGAATATATAAATATTTATTCCTTTGATTAATACACTCTTTTCAACCCCATCTGAGTTTTAAAATAAAATGGCATTATATTCATTCTACAGCACCAGTTCTCAACAATTCTGACTTAATTAAATTAGGGTGAGTCCTGGGCATTGGTATTTCAAAAGTTTTCCAGGAGATTATAATATATATCCAGGATTAAGAATTACAGCGTTCAGCTTGGCTCTGAATGGATTAAGTCTTTAGGGCACTTTTTTTTAAAGGCAAAGGGGACTTCCCTGGCAGTCCAGTGGTTAAGGCTCTGCACTTCCACTGCATGGGATGCAGATTTGATCTCTAGTTGGGGAACTAAGGTCCCACATGCCTAGCAGCCAAAAAGAGCCATTTATCCAGCCATGTTCACTTACTCCAGGTAGTAATCATTGACTGCCCTTTACAAATCTGCTCAGTCTTTTTGTTTCTTAACATCCTCCTGCCCCAGCCAGTTCCCCTGTCTCACTCCTGCTCCCAAGCAAAGCTATATGAACTCCTTGTTACTCTTTATACTTTAAATGAAAACAAATCCTTTAAAACCAGATTGATTCAGCAGAGAGGAAGAGATAGCACCTAGTGGTATGTTGGTATTTTTATAACTTCTAAGTGAACAATCCATTTTAAATGATTAATTCCATTACACTGCAATTTATGTCTAGTGCCAGCTAATGAAATAAATTAGTTTTAACATCAATTCAACACTCTTCCTTTTCTCACATGCTCTCATTAACTTCATTCTGAATGTTTTACTACAACAATTTCTCTGCCACGCCAGCTGCACCATTACTGGACTTTTCTTATTGATTACTGAAAAGTCAGATGCAAGAAAGACAATTGAGCAGGGAGTTGGTTATTATGATCAGTTTACAGTCTAGGGGTGAAAAAGTTATCAACAATGTATTTATTCTCTTGCCTATTTATTTTCTAGAGGAAATGGTATATTTCTGACCCTACGTATATTAAGAGGCTCTGATAGATATGTAGGTTCTACAACAGTTTTCAGGAATGATTTATTGATTTATTCCATTAAATAATAATGTTACAAATGTCGCAGTACATTTCTGTTTTTATAGTGCTTTCTCATTCACTACTTTGAATCTTCATGGAAAACCTAAGAAATCAGAAAAGTAGACATTTTAGCCACATTCTATTAATGAAGAAACTATAAGTCAGAAGGTTTATGCAAGTGACCTTAGGCTCCTTAGTGGCAGAGTTGGAACAAGACTTTTCCTTTTCCCTATTATCCTTCAAAGTCAAGACTCATAAGTTAAGAAGGTGGGTTTGGAGAATCTGACTGGTAAGTTGTGTAGTAAGGAAAGATAATTCTGTGTAGAAAAGAGCTATATCCTACACACTCTTAAATGTTAGAATGGAAAAATTGACCCTAAACACTCCACTGGATAGTCACAGTATCAGAAATGCCAACATATAGGGTACACGTTGTTTGACACCTCAAGCAATGTTTTGAATACATAATCCATTTACTCTCATGGAGACACCATTTAAATCCAATTGACCCCAGATGCAGCACATCATATTAAATTAATGTATCTATAAACTCATTCAACAAGTCCCCCAGTAAAAGCCAGTGAGACTGTAGTCTAGAATGAATACATTTTGATAGTCAGGTGAGGGGTGGATTCAAAGACCCTTTAGTAGAGAAGAGCCAGAGGGATATTGAAACGAGCATCCTTGGAGTTGGTATTCAGAGAAGCAGGATGGAAAGAAGGTGATGTACCAAGCACTTCGAGGAGGATGTGGGGCCAGTGTTTCCTGTTCCATTATTTTGCAGAGGGTCATGTCTCAATAGCATGGAGTAATGTAAAGGATGTCAACCTTGCAACCAGAGAGGCAAAATTCCTTTCATCATTGTACCAGCTGAGAGATATTGAAAAGTTGTTTCATATTTCTGAGTCTCTGTGTCATCATTTCAGAAAAATATGTTACCATTGATGAAATGAACTAAGAGATTTAAAACTTCCCCAGAATATAATGTGCACTCAAAAAATGTTTTATCCCTTCATCTCTTCCCCCTAATAACTATTACAGTCCCCAAAACCTCTAAGTTTTAAAATATTTATCTTTGTAGTGGTTAAAAGTTCAAAATATGCAGTTATATATACAAGGGGGCAAATCTTGTCTTTATCACTTACAACTGTAATTTTGGACAAGCAATTTAATCACATGATTTAAGGAATGTCTGAATTCCTTATTTATAAAATAGTACATACTTCATATTGTTATAGTAAAGAATACATGAGGAAATATAGGAAAGGTCTCAGTGCATGGCTTACAGCAAGCCCTCAGTAAGCCTTCCTCATTCCCTGCATTATTTTATACTATCTGCAGGATCTTGACCTTCACTCTATCTCCCTCACAAGCCTCTTCTTAACAGTGTGCTAGTCACCACCTGTGGACAACCTAGGTTTGGCTGGTGTCCCTTTTTTGAGGCAGAGTACCTTTGTCTCTGTCTGCTAGCATCTCTTTCCTTCAATTTCCCCTGGATGGACACACTGGCCACCTACTGACTGAAGCACAGCTGTATCTTCCCACTGAGCATCCTTGCTCCAGGCAAGCTCAGCCAGGTGCTTTTAGGCTTTTGGAGTGTTTCTAGGTAATGGCTACCCACATAGCAGTTTGCAAGTTGAAGGTGCATGCTTCATCGTTCTGTGATTTGCATATGTAAGATGAACTGGCTCATTTCAGCTTTAAAAGTATTGTGATGGTCATATTTTAAAGTGAAAAGAATCGACTTGAAATATAATATTGATATTTTTCTCTTTGGTGTGTATTCTCAAATGGAATATCTGTTATTTAGATATTCATGATTGAGATAGAATCAGCATGTGAAAACTGTTCAAAGTCAGATAATATATTGGAATATATTGGATCTGTTTTATTTTAAAGTCTAGATGATTAAAACAAAAAGATGTTTAGCTATTCAATTTTTAAGCTAAACCAATTTGGAGGAGTCTGGCAAAATTGCAGATAGCAGGTTTTATTGCTAACATTCTAATAATCAATCCCTTGATGACAATGGTTTTCTTGTCTCCTACCTGCATTTTGTTCTGGTTTCAAGCACACTTCAGCCTATTAAGTGTTTGGAAATTTTCAATACTCATTCACCACATCTTAAATTTTTGGAAAACTCTTGTCTCACATCAATTTAAAAAGGTTTAGATCTTTGATCCTATTCCTAGATTCCTGGAGGAACTGGAGTTTAGAGACTGAATTAGAGGAAAGAGTAGATGGTTCACCTCTCCTTTCCTTGCTCACTCTTTGACCTTGGGTGCATTGTGGAATCTCCCTGAAGCACAGATCCCTCCAACAGCTGACTCTGAGTTTGGGTAGGACACAGTATATGGGAGCTAGCCTTCATATGAGGCCCTTGGAAAACACAAGAGAGAAGAGACCATAATATATGCTTGTTTGGGGGTGGGGAGGGATTCTTGGTCCTCAGCCTCTTCTCTCAGTATTTAACAATAACCCCAAAGAAATAATTTGTCACTAAATAATACTACAAAAGTTAACTAGTTTCCTTTACATTCTCCTGGAGTAAGAGTTACTAAACATGTTCACACTGATTTTTCATTAAGCCAGAAGTTCAGGTGCATTTGATAAATAAAGTTATTTTATGTTTGAAAGCTGTCATGATGTCTAAATCATGAAAGTCCTAGAGGGAAAATAATAAAAGGGAACCTTAATGCTAAAATATAAACTACTGACCTGAACCTACAGGTTGAACTTAGTCATTTTAATTTGTATTTCAATTACTTCTCATTCTTCTCATCAATAGAGAAAAAATAAGTGGTTTATAGGAGAGTTACCTCTATCCACATCACAGAGACAATGCTACCCAATGCTATTTTCCCCTATTTCAAATCTCTCAAACACACATTATCTCATTGAATTCTTTTTTTAAAATTTATTTTTTGAAGCATAGTTGATTTACAAGGTTGTGTTACTTTTTGCTGTACAACAAAGTGATCCAGTTACACACACACACACACACACACACACACACACACACACACACATATATATATATATATATATATATATATATATATATACACACACACATTCTTTTTCATATTCTTTTCTATTATGGTTTATCACAGGATAATGAATAGAGTTCCCTGTGCTCTACAGTAGGACCTTGTTGTTTATCCATTCTCTATATGATAGTTTGCATCTGCTAATCCCAAACTCCCAATCCATCCCTCCTCCACCTCCCCTTGGCAACCATAGGTCTGTTCTCTATACCTGTGCATCTCATTGAATTCTCATAACACACTTGAGGGTTCCTACACAGGGTTTGGGACAGATGAGGAAACTGAGACTCAGGAAGGCCAAGAGACCTTCATAAGGTCAGAGAATTATGCAGTGACTGGCTTTGGGCTAGAGCTAGGGTTTTGATTTGCCAAATAGCTGCAGTTAACACATGTGAACTCAGCATAAATTGGACTGATCCCATGATCACCCTGGCCAGAAAACACGTCCCCTGAGTCGCTGCTTGGATTTTTTATTATCAACAGTCATTAGAAGACCAGCCCGACATTGGGAGCCATCCAGGCAGGGATGGGTGAATAAGAGGAAGTACAAAGGACACACGACAGATGTGACCTGGAGCTGTCAGGACAGCAGGCTGGGAAGATGGAAGAGGACCATTTATCAGGACGCTTATCTCCCAGAAAAGTTGGAAGAAGCACAGTGGGAAAGGATGCACAGGACCCCGGGGACACTGACCTGGGCTACGGCAGCACAGGCAAGCCAGGACCAGCAGCAACAGACTGAGGTCCTCCTGACACCGAGTCCGTGAATCCTGCAGGTCCCAGTGCCCAGGATTCTGCACCCCTGCAGACCTCATGCCCAGTGACTTAACCTCTGCTTCCAGACACCAGCTGGTCTGCAGAGACAAGGCATTAATTAGAATAATTGGGTCAAATCATCACCGAGAATTAATGATTCACCAGCCTCCCCCTGAGCACCATGGTGTGTCTAACAAAGAGGGCAACTCCTAGAATCGCCACAGACAATAAACCTTCCTGAACTTCTGCAACACTGCACGTGTCCAGGGGACAGTTCATCTGGAGTAAAACAACTTTCCCTGTTTCAGTTTTGGCTGATCTGGTCAATCAAGACACTTGTTTAACTGATTTTTTTTTTTTTCAGATAAGATCTTGAATGTTAGATGGCATGACAGCACGAAAGCATTACACACCCCATTACTGCAATTGAACCACACACAAATGTTCTCTTCCTCAAAAGAAAGACGGAAAAAGAAAAAAAAAAATACTACAGTGTTCCTTTTCCTTCACTCTTGTTCCAGAACTACAGGGAGGATTCTGGTATTTTGACAGACATTATATTCTTTTTTTTTTTTTTTTTTTTTTTTTTTTTTTTTTTTTTTGGCGGTACGCGGGCCTCTCCCGTTGCGGAGCACAGGCTCCGGACGCGCAGGCTCAGCGGCCATAGCTCACGGACTCAGCCTCTCCGCGGGATGTGGAATCCTCCCAGACCGGGACACGAACCTGCGTCCCCTGCATCAGCAGGCGGACTCTCAACCACTGCGCCACCAGGGAAGCCCAACAGACATTATATTCTGATGTGTGGTTATATTTCCTTCACCAGAAAGCAGTGGGTGCAGAACAGTGAAAATACGAAACTCATACCTGTGATACTGACACCATGCTAGGTACGTTCTACTCGTTTTTAATTTTTTAAAAAAACAATTATGGGAATATAGTTGATTTACAATGTTGTGTTAGTTTCAGGTGTACAGCAAAGCGAATCATTTATACATATACATATATCCACTCTTTTTTAGATTATTTTCTCATATAGGCCATTACAGAGTATTGAGTATAATTCCCTGTGCTGTACAGTAGGTCCTTATTAGTGATCTATTCATATACACTAGTGTGTATATCTGGTCAGAATGACCATTGTCAAAAAATCTACAAACAATAAATTCTGGAGGGGGTGTGGAGAAAAGGGAACCCTCCTGCACTGTTGGTGGGAATGTAAATTGGTGCAGCCACTATGGAGAACAGTATAGAGCTTCCTTAAAAAAATAAAAATAGAACTACCATATGGCCCAGAAATCCCACTCCTGGGCATATATCCAGAGAAAACCAAAATTCGAAAAGATACATGCACCCCAAACCAAAATTCGAAAAGATACATGCCCCCCAATGTTCATTGCAGCGCTATTTTATTTATTTATTTTTTGCGGTACTCGGGCCTCTCACTGTTGTGGCTTCTCCCATTGCAGAGCACAGGCTCCGGATGTAAAGGCTCAGCGGCCGTGGCTCATGGGCCCAGCTGCTCCGCGGCATGTGGGATCCTCCCAGACGGGGGCACGAACCCGCTTCCCCTGCATCGGCAGGCGGACTCTCAACCACTGTGCTACTAGGGAAGCCCAGTGCTATTTTTTTAATACAATAATCGTATAAAGTAAATATTATCTCCAGGTGATGTAAGAGAAAAGTCATCATGGGATCAGTTATGCACCTTTCCAGTAGTTGTACAGAGAGGGAATGACAGAACTGGAGTCAAGGGCGCCTAACTTCACAGCCTGTGAGCTTTCCAATGTGAATCCACATGTCCATCTTACTAGCTCCGTCTTGTTTAGAACTGACAGCCCATGGCGCCTCTGCTCTGAGATATTTGCCTAAAAATTAAAGGCTGATTAGTTATGAACTGAGACATGCAGTAAAACATTCAATATTCTGCATTTGGAAGATAAGGTAAAATTCCCACCTCAAATTCTTCCTGCCCTCTGAATTCTGGAAAGTCAAAACACTCTGAGTTGCTGACTTTCAATCCAGAAAATTAATTGTGAAGAAAGAAACCCCTATTTTTTCCAGATGTGTACAGTGTCATCAATTGCATCCCAGACTGACATCTGTCAACAAGGTTGGAAGTCCAGTGTAGAAAAAAGAGCTTCCAGAAAACATCAGGTCAGTGGGGCTGTGCCTGTGGCCTTTTCAGTGTCAGCAAATAACCCACATTTGTAAGGTGGTGATAAAGTCATCTAAAATGCATTGGAAAAGGCTGGCATAGATTACATTCTTCATGAGGGTGAGCCCATGGCTATGATCTAGCCAACACAGGTGCGTGAAAAGCTAGTTAAAAAATAACTTCAAGTTCCTAATGGCTTTGGGGAAATAGCATAATTACTTATCACACTGTTTACCCTCAAATTCCAATGATTTTGAGACCCGATGATGACACCCATGCGTTCTTATCTTTCAGGCTAGAAGAACTAGCATTATACACGTTTTCTCATTTAAATCCCATAATAAAGTTATAAAGTAGATAATATTTATTCCCCTTATGAAGAAAATAAAGGAAAGAAAAATTGAGTTTTGCAGAGATTAGACAATACCAAGAAGGCCACAATTAAAACTATTAAAATTGAGATTCACAATTGGCTTTCATGGTAGAATTTCAGGCACTTGAAAATCACTGAGCGTGTGTGTATGTTTGCGTATGTACATGTCTGTGCACGTGTATATATAAACACACTTTGAAGACTGCAGTGATTTGAGAGCTTTTTAAATCACACCACATTACTATGAGTAACCTCCTAGCTATTATCTTGAAATGTGTTTTTTCTTCAGTGTAATTGATAGTGAGATTATAAAACTTTAAGGGGGCCTGGAGATCATATTAGCCAAGGTCCTTATTTTATAAAGAAGGACTCAAAGCCCCCAGGGTAGTGCTGAATTACTCATGACCCACATTCATCAAATCGAATGTGTTCCAAGCTCAGTGTTTATCCTGCTTTTAATACACTGCCTCATAGATTGCAAAGCTTTCTCACACACACACACACACACACACACACACACACACACACACACACAAGGACACGTGCGTGCGCACGTGCCAGTGAAAGAAAAGCTATTTTTCACCCCAGATTACGTTTCCTTTTACTGAAATCTCCACTGATTCTTCTCCCTGAATGCCCAGATATTCACTCCATTAGCATCCTCACTGGGGAAAAAGAAAAGATGATCAGAAACAAAGTGGCAGAAAAGCCAGGAAAACTCCCACTCCTGCCTGCAGCTTTGAATGCCTACTACAATCTCCTTCACTTTCTTTCCTTATTCCCCAGGACTCCTCGTTAAGAAAAACACTCATTGCTCGCCTCTTGCAGGCACTGAGGGATCCTGGCCCTCGCGGAGCATCCCGCAGGCGCTGTGAGACGCAGGCCCTCTCCCTGGGAGGGATGGAGGGAGAGGGGATGCCCAGCGGAGGCTTCCACTACCCCCTTTCTTTTCTTCTGTCTTCAGAAGGAGAAACGGAGTCAGGGAGGAATTCAGTGACAATTCAACCAAACACAAAGGCAGTCACAAGGTAGCAGCTGCCACAAGAAGATGGGATGAAGAGTGGTGCATCGTGCGGGGACCCCTCCTCTGCCCCGCCCAACAGCAACGCAGCCGGCATCCGGATCATCCTTCCCTCGCAAAAGCCTCTTTGAGAAGCCGCGCTTTGTGTGCAGCGCTTTGCAGAATTAGAGAAAGGAAAAGTCCACGGGCCGATGCCCCTCTCACCCTGGCGTTTGTGGAGCTGGCGGTTATTGCTGCCGCTGGCGGGTCAGGATTTGTCTCTGAACAGCAGCCAGGGGTGAACGGAGTGCTAGGTCCCTGAGGTGAAAGTTTTGTTAAAGCTGCTGGTTCATTTTGACTGAGGCTAGGGGCTCAACCTTACCCAGTCAGGAAAATCTAGATCGCTTTGCAGGCCCACTGAGTCCCTTTCAGGGCCGAGGTCCTCCCCAGGACCAGGGGTTTGACCGTAGTTCAGGAACAGAGAGGACGTCAGCCTGGGTCTTCCTCGGACACTATGGAGCACAGGCATCCTTGACTAAGTTACTTCTCCCCTCTGGCGCTCACTTTCCAGCTGTGCTAAATGAATATTTGATCAAAGGAAGCATTTTTAGATATGAACCCCCATCTCCAAAGATAAATTGATAGGAAAACCCTATATGTGGAACAAACACAAACTACTCTGGTTGAAGCAGCAGGAAGACAGGCTGGGTGCTGATGAGGAAGAGCCCTTAGAATCATGTCAGGAATGAAGAAGATGTTCAGAAAATGTGCCATATTATCTCTTCCCTCATTTTATGTTAGACTTACCCTAACATTTGGAAAACAGTAATTTGAAATAGAACTCTTGATTCTTGAAGCTGCCCATCAAAATATATATATATGTTATGTAAAATACCCAGCCGTCACCTCTATCCACTTAATTTGAATACATTTTTCTTCATAGCTCTTACTGTTATCTGACATCATACTGTGACTTTATTTGCTCATGTGTTTATTTTACGTGTCTCGCATTAGATTCACTCTCCATGGGGATCTGGATTCCATCTGCTTTGCTAGTCACTATGTTTCTAGCACTTACAATAATGCCTGGCACATAATAAGTATGTATTGAGTATATACCTGGATTTCCCAGAATTTGATTGGAATTCTTCTTTGCCCCCCTCACTTGTATATATACACGGTCAACTTAAATTCTGAGCAGTGAGAGAAGCTCCCTTGCCTCTCTCGAAGGGTCATTTTCTTCGAGGGATTAAAAAAAGTGAGATTTTTAAAATTTTCCAAACAATACCAATTCTACACATTTTTTTGTACTCAAAAATAATCATCCTCTTCATCAAAATTTTTAAAACTCAAGAAGGAATCTGGGCACAGGATCCAGTAGAAAGGCTGACAAAGGCAGAGCAGTAGCAACTGGCTGGCCGGCTGCTCACCGGCCTAGGGTGGGCTTGAGCATGAAACATCCATGGATGAACGGAATCCAGGGAGGATACACCTCCGTAATCAGCAGCAAAGAGCAGGGAGCCACAGCTTTCAGCTTTCTGAGCGCTTTGCTTGCCTCCAAGTAGAGTCTGACAATTTGGAAAAGTATAAGTTACTGGATTATTAACACAACTCTCCAAAAAGTTCTGGGTGCTCTCAGATTTCTTTCCCCTCCCAGGGGTGATGCTGGTCTTCCCCCTGGAAGGGGCATTGTGCCATAGAATGAGGCTAGGCTTGCCTTAGAGCTGTGTTCAGTCCCAGTTCAGTGCTACCACAGTTGTGCTGGGTACTTCTGCAAAATATTAAACCTCATCTGAAAGCAGGCGTAGCTCCCTGGTAGGAGTTCGGATCATTGGAAATGATGTTTACAAGGTAACCAGAGCATTATTGTTTCCCACCAACAATTACCATTACCATAGTTGATGTCAATTTAGGAGGTATGATTTATATATGAATTTCAACCAACATAAATAGGTGTTCCACATGATCACAAGGCAACATAAACCAAGGATGAAATGTAAACCTTGTAAAAATGTAATATAGCTATATAGATGTCATTGCCCACAATATATAAGGTAAGGAAAATATATTTTCTCTCTCTATCCCCTTCCTTTCTTCTTTCCTTTTTCTTCACTTTTCAAATTGACAGGAAACATCCTTTCCCATTTTTCTCATGATTCAATTCACAAATATTTATGATGTCTCAATATATGACCAATAATGTTAACACAATTCAAATTTGTTTCAGATGTATTTTAAATAATGAAAATATGCCCAAGTGAAAAGTTTTCACCTATAATAATTTTAAGATAGCAGCTGAATCACAAGGTATAACTCACAATCCTTTGGTAGTATTTTTACTTTCTCTCTAAGAAGGCAATATGCTTAGTGGCTAAAACCTTGGGACCTGGGGAAGACCAGAACTGTTAACTTAAAAGCAGTGTGAATTTGGGCATGTTAATAATCTTTCAAAATTCGGTCTAACTGTAAAATTGTTCTAATAGCTCCTATCTCTTGGAGATGTTATAAAAATGAAATTAAATAATCCATGCAAATCATTTAATATAGAGCTTGACATAAGCCTTCAAGAATACTTATTGATGTTATTATTATTACTTTATTGTGGTTGTTCTATTTTTATCATTAAATACTGCAAAGGACATGTTGAATAAACAATCATATCTTTAAAAAAATTTGGCAAAGATTTAAAAACGTGTTGTTGTGTTTTTTTTGGTATGGAAGGTAAACAATGAGGACCTTTGATTCATGTCTTTTGAGCAAAATACTGTTCCAAACACTATTAAATTTCTCAAAGTTAATCCTCAAATAATTAAAGCAGAATGCTGTTTATATAATAATAAATATCTGGGTACAAAGGAAAACATTAATGATGTATATAAATTTTCCCCAACGTGAGTTCAGTCTCCCGAAGATAATTCTGTACTTTTTTAGTATACAAAGACTTAGATATGTTAATTTCTTAGATCTAGTTATATAACAATCATCAACCTCAAGATGTATCTACCCAAAATACAAATTTGTCAAAAATGCCAAGAGTGATTTTTATCAATCAAGACATTCATGGTTGGTTAAAGAAAGAGCCAAGAATATGAAACAAAGTTTGGGTCAGGATCAGAAAATCCTTCAGTGCCTTGACATTCTCATGATTGTCTTACAATCACAGAGGGTATGTTGCAGGAAGGGGGACCCTTTCCAGGGCCCGAGAGTGGGCTCTTGTCTAACACTCAGAAATGAATTATCTGAGGAGACACATGTGCTGACAAAGCAAGAGACTTTATTGGGAAGGGGCCCCGGGTGGAGAGCAGGAGGGTAAGGGAACCCAGGAGAACTGCTCTGCCACATGGCTCACAGTCTCAGGCTTTATAGTAATGGGGTTAGTTTCCAAGTTGTCTCTGGCCAATCACCTTGCTTGGCCCATAGTTGGTCTGACTCAGGGTCCTTCCTTGTGGCATGCGCATCGCTCAGTCAAGATGGATTCCAGTGAGAAGGGCCCTGGGAGGTTGGTAGGACATATTGACTGGCATCTCCTCCCTCCTTTTGAGCTTTCCCGAATTCTTCTGGTTAGTGGTAGCTTGTTAGTTCCACGTTCCTTACGAGGACCTCCTGTTGTAAGATAACTCATGCAAGTGGTCACTATCATGCCTGGGCAGAGCAGACGGTTTTGGTTAGTGGTTCGCCTAACAGGTGGAGTGGGAAGTAATCCCACCCAGCAGGTATACAGTATAGGTGTTAAGTACACACACTATAAAAACCAATAGGCTTGACTTCAGGGCTCACCTCAGCTATTGATGAACTTTCTCTGATGAACGTCCCAGCTCAGCCATTTATGGACGTTACCTAACACCATTAAGCTTCAGTGGCTTCACCCATAAAATGAAGCTAATTTCACCAACCTCACAGGGTTATTGGAGAGATTAAATGAAAAAAAAGGACGTAAAGTGCTTAGCACAATAGCAGAGCTGGGGCTAAAAATTTGATCTCTTTCCTGGAAGATGATACTCTTTCCAAAGTTGATAGGATTAGCATCAGAGGGAATGGGGTACAGTATTTTTCCAGGAAAATGATACATTTTTGGAAATAGTAGATATTTAACAAAAGCTGAATAGAAGATAAATATTAATACTAAATATCACAGACATTTCTAGTATGAATATGAAAAACAGTCCATTTTTTCTCACAAGATCATGATCCTTGTGGTGGGTTTGGTTGTTTTGTTGGTGGGGGTAGAGGGTTTTCTTGTTCGTCTGTTTATTTCAGTTGTTTGGTTTGTTTATCTGCTTATTTGGGTTTTCTGGTTTGTTTTGTTTTGTTCTATAAAAGTTTTATCTATCTAAAGCAGCAAGATTTAACATTTCACTTACTCTACCTTGCATTTCAGGCTCTGCTGAAGAACCCTTGAAACAAATTAGAGTCACAGTAACAGAAAATATAACCATAGTGACAAAAGCAAATATCCAGAGGCACTGGCAGTAATGGTTCTGGTTGCTAGTTGCTAGAAGTCCCTCATTTTCTGACTTTTCTAGTCTGTCCTGTTGGCACCATCCTCCCAGGACTCCAGGAGAGAGAACATCAGCCACGGTCCCTACTGCTAAATTGAAACTCATTCTATTCTGCTGCTTTCCTAAATTGCCAAAGGACATTTCCCATTTGGAAGATGGATTATCCATTCCTGGAAAATTCCCCAATTCCCTGACCCTTGTATATGTTTGTCTCTCCATAAAGGATCTGGCATTCCTTTTTGTTTATTCTCAAGAAAAGCCTGAAGTTTATGTTCTTGATATCACTTTCCTCAACCCAGATGCCTCTGTCTGCAGGAAAAATGCTTCCCTTCAATGCACAACTAGCAATAGCCAATTTCTCACCCCAGGAGGCAAGTGTTACCCTGGCAGGCCCTTCTGGCACAATACGGCAAAAAGAATATTTAACAGTTGTTTTTTTTTGGGTTTTGTTTGTTTGTTTTCTATCTCAGAGTCAGGGTTTTTCACTGAAAAGGATCCCTTTTGGATCATTGGCAGAACAAACCAGTGTGGGAATAGCACTCCCAACTCCAGAGTCCAAAGCAAAAATGAGTCTACACCTTCATCTGTCATCTTTCAAAACTTTGCTCCATAACTGAATTGAATAATTTTTGAACAGAGGAGACACATTTCCCAAAAAGAAGGAACACCAGTTTTCAGAGACTGCACTCAAAATCCACACTTAGGTGAGAACACAAAACACACACAATAATTTTACCTGACTCTGCAGGGACACCATCTTGTTAATAAACTCAATTTGCATGACTAATGAAAATACTTAACCTCTTGGTTTCAAGCAGTTTTCTCATGCATTTGCATAACTAAAGTAACCCCCTACTGTGGCTCTTTTTCTGGACAAAGGGAAGATGCATTCCGAAGAAGACAAATACTCCTGTGTCCCCTCGGCAACCACCAATGACAGAGCTTCAGCAAACATCAGATATAGTCCTAATGAACATCTCATCCATTTTATTTTATCTCAAAACCAGTAACCCTTGCTGTCCTATAACCATTACTGATACAAGATAAAGCTGAAATTCATTCAGCAATTCAAGCATTTATTGAGAACTGTAATCTACTGTTTTCTAATCCAGAGAGAGAAACATACATATACATGGCAGAGGTTTCGGCGTTGGGAGCTCACAGGGTATAAGAGCAAATAAAAGAGGCACACAGGGCTTCCCTGGTGGCGCAGTGGTTGAGAGTCCGCCTGCCGATGCAGGGGACACAGGTTCGTGCCCCGGTCCAGGAAGATCCCACATGCCGCGGAGTGGCTGGGCCCGTGAGCCATGGCCGCTGAGCCTGCGCGTCCGGAGCCTGTGCTCCGCAACGGGAGAGACCACAACAGTGAAAGGCCCGTGTACTGTAAAGAAAAAAAAAAAAAGCACACAAATAACAGCAATTCAAAGTAAGAAGCAATCGCCACAGTAGATATTAAAAAAACTCTGAATGTTTAGAGGAGAAATAAATTACCATGTTTGGAAAATCAGACAATCTTCAAGAACAGGGGCTGTTTGAATTGGGCTTTGAAGCACTGAATAGATTTATAGGCATCTTGATAGAAAATGTAGGTGAATATTCCTGGTGGAAAATCTAACATGATCAAAGTTATGAAGAGTGGAGAACATATAAAATGAACAGTATATACTAAATTAGCTTGTCAGTTACTGGTAAAGATTCAATGAATAACAGAAGTTAAAAAAAAAAAACCCTTCAGTATCTTATTTGAACACTCAAATGTCATTTAATTGCCTGTACAGAAATAATTTCATTTTTCCTCCATCAGTGCCTACAAAAGAAAGGCAGGTATTAATATCCCTACTTTTCTGAGGAGGCAACTGAGAGCAGAGAAATCAGATGACTTGTCTAAAATCACAAGTTATAAGCTTATCCTGACAATTCACTGATTTAATTCATATAGAGCTCTGAGCAGAGGACATGATATTTAGTCAGTGCTCAGAAGATGGTGGCAACTATCGAAATTGTTAGTAGTGAGCAACCCCAGAAATTGGTAATTCAAAATCCGTCTAAAGGCTAGGATCTTCCCATAAATGTATGCTATTTCTGATTCAATAAATACATATTTGAACTAAATGTTAAATTCCAAGACCTAACTGAAGTACTTCATCAATGCAGAGCTTCTCTTAAATGAAACTGGACCTAAGGGATGCATTACAAAGTGAGAAAATAGTTAAAA
This sequence comes from Stenella coeruleoalba, assembly GCF_951394435.1. Classification (NCBI taxonomy): domain Eukaryota; kingdom Metazoa; phylum Chordata; class Mammalia; order Artiodactyla; family Delphinidae; genus Stenella; species Stenella coeruleoalba. Next base: position 11,042,408 of record NC_137151.1, read on the forward strand.
TTAGTATTGGGAGTGGACTTCTCTTTAATAAAGACACAAGCTCCTCCTTGATGAAGGTCCAGGCAGGTGAAAAATACCAGAATGAAGTTAAGAGCTACAATAAGCATGCTCCCCTGGAAGGTCTGGGGACAGGTGGAGTGGACATTCAGCCTCCATGTGCTCTGTGTGATGGGTGATCCTGCAGGCTACTGTGTTAGTTTCATCTGCTTGGGATGATGGATGACTTCCCTTTAAGCTTTAGCATTCTCAAATCCTAGGTGTCACACGTTACTAGTTTCTGAATTTGTATCGAAAATTTGTGTTTAGGAAATATGTTTTATATTAGATGTATGGGAGACAATGCTTGCAATCAATCACAATTTTGTGAATGATATTTACCCATTTTTGTATTATGGTCAGGCACTATATATACATATGTCACTGATTAAATGAAAAGGAGGATTCTAGTCCTAGGTGAGTTCTTCCAGGCTTGAAATTTCAATGATCTGTGAGAGTATGCAAATCGCTCCTCATTTTTCCCTGAACAAGGATTAAATTAGTATGTATTGTAAATAACACCTCACAGAGCAAAACCAGGCTGAACAAATAGCTACATTTGGAAATAGAAACTAGAGATGATGAAATGAAATGCAGCATGAAAAAATGCTAAGAAACACAGCCGAGAAGAACATAAAAGAGCAAATCAGCAACATTTATAATACATTAAGGGAAATGAAAGAAAATCATGAGACCATTTGGGCATATTGGCCTAAAGAATCGAGATGGCTGCGTTCCTCTAGGCCTGCTCTTACAGTATTTGGAATCATGCAGTATAAAGAGTGCAGGACCAGGATTAAAGAGACATAGGTGCTGGTTTATGACCTGTTTCTAACTACTTGTGAGTGATGGCAGTTCGCTCCAGGCATCAGTTTCCTCATCTGTAGAATGGGAAAACTACACCCACCTTTCAGGTTTCTATGGGAATGTTATCTATGTAAAGATACTTTGTAATTTGTAAATTGCATTATGAATTTCAGTCATTAAAATTATCATGTTATTTTATATAGAAACGTATGTGATGCAATGTTATTATTGTATAACATAATACTCATTTTTCAGGTAAAGAAATTAAAACTCAGTAAGGTTACAGTCATAAAGTAAATATAACAAGTACAGTTTAATGATTGCTTAGTGAACTCCAGGTACTGTGTCCCTTTATTCTTTACATAATTTTTACAATTATTCTACAAGGTGGATTTTCTTATCTCTATATTACAAATGAAGAAAATGAGGCTTGAAGAAGTGAAGTAATTTTGCCAAAATCAAACAGTTTGTAAAGGGTGAAGATGAGATTTAAAACCTGTACATCTATTCTAAGGTTTATGTTATCAGCCATTATATTTCAATGCAGCAACATCAATAATTAAGTGTCTTACTACATGCAGGAAGCTATACCAGCCAAAAAAAGGCAGCATGTGTTGGTTGGAGGGTGGAGGGAGATACAAGTCAGAAAGGGTTTCACTGTGCTCATATATAATGCTGCACAAAGAGAATATCATTGACTAAGCACAGGTCCTGGACCCCAAACTAGGAACCCCTACCTGGCAGCCATAGAAAGCAACTTGAAGTCAAGAGACTAACAAGAAGTTAAAACCAAAGTCCTTAGAACACCAGAGATCAAAATCAGGAAAACCAGGTTCAGTCATCAAAGTCAAAGAGCTGATATAAATCTAGAAATAAAACATTCTGTCAGAAATCACTGTAACAAAACAATTATAATGAATATATTAAAGGAGCTAATGGAAAATATGGATAACATGGGTAAAGAAGTGGGGAATTTCAGCAGAGAGATGGAAACAATAAAAAAGAGAGATGAAAATATTAGAAGTGAAAAATATAATAAAAGGAGAATTCATTTGTTGGAGTTAGCAGTAGACCAAACAAAGCAGAGGAGAAGTTCAATGAACTTGAAAACACTTCTATAGAAACTATCAAAACTGAAACACAAGGATAAAAAAGGGTGAAATAAAATAGACACAGTATTAAAGATCTGAGATATAACATCAAATATGTAACATATGTGTCACTGGAATTTCAGAAGGAAAGGGAGGAAAGAATGAGGAAGAAGAAATATTTGAAGAGATAATAAATAACCAAGAACTTTCTGATCTAAACATAAGCAAAATGGTAAACTAGGCAGTTCCATCCTCTCATCTCACCACAGAAACACTGGAGAATAAGCAGAAATTGTCAGAACACTGGAAAACAATCAAAAAGTTGGCAGTAACCAAATACTGAGTCAAGAAAAAGTCACTTCAAAATGGTAGGTATTTTTGTGACAATTTTATTTTCCTTTGCATCACCACCACCACCCACCCCTGGTGCAGAAATGGACTTGGTCTCGAAGTAATGGTGGCCTGAATTCACAATGTGGTACCCTTTCTATGACTCTGGAGGAAAAAGAAAAAGTATCATGAAAAAATATCATGTATGTCAGTTCTAACTTGTCTGGGGTTACCTGAAAAACTGATGCAAGGTGTTCATCTCTGTTTCATCTAACTCAGAACTCATGCTGGAAAAGCAACAGGCTTTGGTTGAAAATACTGCAAGACAAACTAATAGCCCTCAAGATGTTTGTGGCAAAAGTTTAGAGTCAAAGCATAAAATAGACTGCATGAAGTCTGGAGCAAAAGCTGGGAGAGCTGTTTTAGAAAATTAAGACATTCAGAAGCAGTCAAGTATTCTGGGGAGTTTAGAAACCACATGTATAACCAGGGCGAGATGCCTGCAGGCTGAGAAGACTGAGCTTTCACCTGGTGTGGATGCCTCAAGTCAGTACAAATTTGGCTAAGTGTTCAAGAAGGGCACCAGTGTAGAGTCAATCTTCAGACTTGGAGAGATCAATTTTCTATCTGTCTCTCATTTTAGTTTTAGTTTTTTCTTTTGTTTGTTTGTTTTTCTGCTCATTTTCTTTGTTTTTTGTTCTTTTAGGATCAGTGAAATAAATTTTTTTGAAAAAGATAAAAAGGTTGGCAAATCTTAAAAAGAAAGAAAGGAGATAAGACACAAATAACTAAAATCAGAAATAAAAGTAGGGGCATTGCTACCAACCTTACAGAAATAAAAAAGTTTATAAAATAATACTATGAACAATTATATACCAACAAATTTTATAACTTAGATGAAATGGACAAATCCTACTAACACACAGATTGGATAAGCTGATTCACGATGAAGTAGAAAATCTCAACAGACCTATAACAAATAAAGAGACTGAATCAGTAATTAAAAACCTCCCAACAAAGGAAGTCTAGGTGCAGGTGGCTTCACTATTAAGTTTTATCAAACATTTAAGGAATAATTAACAAAAATCTTTCTCTAATTCATAAAAAGTAGAAGATGAGATAACTCCTCCTTATTCATTCTATGAGGCAAACTGATAACAAAGCCAGATAAAAATATTGTAAGAAAATTACAGTCCAATACCCCATATGAATATAAACAAAATATCAACACTAGCAAATCGACTCCAGAAGCATATTAAAAAGACCAAGTGAAATTCATCTCAGAAAAGCAGGGGTTCTTCAGTATAATAAAATCAATCACTGTAATATATCACATTAATAATACAAAGAAAAAAAAACTATATTATTATTTCAATTTAGGCAAAACAGACATTTGAAAAATCCAAAACCTTTCATAATAAAAGCACTTAGAAATGTATGAATAGAAGGAAACTCCCTCAACATGACAATGGGTATTTATGAAAAAACCACAGCTAGCATCATATTCAATACTGAAAGACACAAAACTTTTCTTAATATGAGGAATAAGACAAGGATTCACACTTTCACCACTGTTAGTCAATACAGTATTACAAGTTCTAGCCAGAGCAGTTAGGCAGGAAAAAAAAATGAAAGGCATTCCAATGGGAAAGAAAGAGCTGAAACTATCTCTATTCACAAATGATATGATCCCATATATATAGAAAATTCAGAAAATTAACAAGAAATCTACTAGATCTAATAAATAAATTCAGCAAACTTGCAAGGTATAAGATCAACACAAAATTCAGTGGTGTTTCTATATATCTACAATGAGCAATCTGAAATTAAAAAGAAATTAAGAAAACACTTCCATTTATAATACCATTAAAAACTATCTAAGAATAAATTTAATCAAGGAGATGAAAGATGTGTATACTAAAAACTTTTTAAAATGTTGCTGAAAGAAATTTAAAATGAGCTAAATAAATGGAAAGACATCCCATGTTAATGAATAGTAGGATTCAATATTTGTTAAGATATTAATACTATCCAAAGTGTCCACAGATTCAATGCAATCCTTGTCAAAATTCCAAAATTCATTTTGCAGAAATGAAACAGTTAATCTTCAAATTTATTTTCAAAGGGAATTGCAATGGACCCTGAATAGCTAGAACAATCTTGAAAAAGATGAACAAAACTTGAGGTTCACACTTCCCAATCTCAAAACTTACTACAAGTCTACATTAACCAAAAGAGTATAGTACTGGCATAAGGATGGACATATAGACCTATATAATAGAATTTATGGTCCAGAAATAAGCCCATATATATATATATATATATATATATATATATATATATATATATATATGACCAATTAATTATTTTGACAAAGGTATCAAGTCCATACAACAAGAAGAGTCTCTTCAATAAAAGGCACTAGCACATGAAAAAGAAAAATGAAGTTGGACCCTTACCTCATACCATATACAAAATTAACTCAAACTGGATCAATGACTTAAACATAAGAGCTAAAACTATAAAACTCTTAGAAGAAAACATAGGGATACATCTTCATGGTCTTGGATTTGGCAATGAATTCTTAGATATGACACCAAAAGTATGAGGAATAAAAAAAGAAATATAGATAAATTGGATGTCATCAAAATTAGTTTTTCTTTGTGCTTCAAAGGAATTATCAAGAAAATAAAAAGACAACCTATGGGAGCTGAATAGAAGATAATACATGCAAATTATGTATCTGTAAAAAAAGAATAATATCAAGAATATAGAAAAAACTTCTACAACTCAAAAACAAAAAGACAACCAATCCAATTTAAAAATAAGATCAGTACTTGAATAGATGTTTCTCCAAAGAAGATTTACAAATGCCTTATAAGCACATGAAAAAAGATGTTAAAATCACTAATCATTAGGGAAATGCAAATCAAAACTACAATGAAATACCAATTCAAATCTACTAGGATGACTGTAATTTTAAAAAGAGAATAAAAGAAAACTGAAAATATTGGCAAGGATGTAGAGAAATTGGGACCCTTATACATTGCTGGTGAGAATGTAAACTGGTACAGCTACTGTGGAAAAAAGTTCAGTGGTTCCTCCAAAATGTAAATGTAGAATTATCAAATGACTCAGCAATTCCACTCTTAGGTACATATTATAATGAATTAAAAACAAGGACCCAAATACTGTATGCCAGTATTTATTTCAGCACTATTCACAATAGCACAAAGGGAGAAACAACCAGTGTCAGTCAACAAATGAATGGATAAACGAAACGTGGTATATATACACAATGAAATATTATTCAGCTATAAAAAGTAATGAACTTGAGCTAAAACACAGATGAACCTTGAAAACATGCTAAGTGTAAAAGCTACATAGAAAAGGACAAATACAGTAAGATTTGATGTATATAAAACATCCAGAATCAGCAAATTCATAGAGGCAGAAAGTAGATTAAAGGTGACCAAGGGCTGTGGAATAGGAGAAATGGGGGATTATTGCTTCATGGTTACACAGTTCCCATTTAAGTGGATGAATAGTTTTGGAAACAGATAGTGAATATCATTGTACAAAATTATGAAGGTAATTAATGGCAGTGAACTGTACATTAAAAAATATGGTTAAATGGCCAACTTTAGGTTATATATATTTGCCCCAATAAAAAAAAGTACCATACATGCTAGTGAAAAAAGTAAAAAGTAAACTTGGGTTGCTCAACTAGACACCTCCTTTTTCCTTTGGGAGCCAGATTCCCGCAGACTGTTTTTGTTTTTCTGCTTTTCCTTGGTGTGGCTCACCAGATAGGGTCGAGCCCATGCCTGAGAAGGGCTATCCCAGCAATATCCCCATCCATTTTTCCAGCTGACATTGCCTGGTACAGAGGGAGGGAGCAGCTGCTAAATTAATTCAGATAGCAGCCCCTTTTCCTCTAACAGAATTCTGCATCCTCTACCTTCATCTTTATGAAGAATAAAGATGAGGAACCTCCATACTGTTCTCCTCAGTGGCTGCACCAAGTTACTTTCCCACCAACAGTGTACAAGGGTTCCCTCTTCTCCACATCCTTGCCAACATTTGTCATTTCTGCTCTTTTTGATGATAGCCATTATGACAGGTATTAGCTAAAATCTCATTGTCATATTGTTTTGCATTTCCTTGATGATTAGTGATGTTGAACATCTTTTCATATACCTATTGGCCATCTGCATTTCCTCTCAAAAACTAAAAAAAAGAAGGTACAATATGGCCCAGCAATTCCATTCCTGGGTAAATATCTGGAAAAACAAAACCACTAATTTGAAAAGATACACCCACCCCAATGTTCATAGCAGCATTATTTATGATTGCCAAGATATGGAAGCAACCTAAGTGTCCATCAACAGATGAATGGATAAAGAAGATGTAGTATATCTATACCTATATCTATATCTATCTATATATCTATACAATGAAACACTACTCAGCCACAAAAAGAATGAAATTTTGCCATTTGCAGCAACATAGGTGGACTTGCAGAGCGTTATGCAAAGTTAAATAAGTCAGACAGAGAAAGACAAATACTTTATGCTATCACTTTAATGTGGAACCTGAAAAATACAACAAACTAGTGAATATAACAAAAAAGAAGCAGACTCACAGATATAGAGAACAAACTAGTGGTTACCAAGGGGGGGGGCAATTTTGTGTGGGGAAGCGGGAGGTATGAACTACTGGGTGTAAGAGAGGTTCAAGAATGTACTGTACAACACAGAGAATATAGCCAATATTTTGTAATAACTGTAAAGGGAAAGTAACATTTAAAAATTATGTAAAATAATAATAAAAATTATGTAAAAATGTTTTAATTAAAAAAAGAATAAAGGTGGTATTTTAGCTACCCTCCAATAAAAGTCCCAAGAACTCCAAAATTGATGAGAAATATCAGTGTAAAGCTACAAGAAATTGTGTGAACTATAAATAGGATAAATATAAAGTGTCCCAAATCTAGGCACATCTTAGTAAAATTACTGATACCCAGGAGAAAAAGCAAACATTAAAACTAAACAAGGAAAAGGGACACAATTCATGCAGGAGAGCATATATAAGAATTACAAATGACTTGACATTGTAAACAATGGAGGCCAGAAGATAATACAACAATGTCTTTAAAGTGATATGAGAGAGGGAAAAAAAGTCTAGAATCCTATATCCAACATAACTATGCCTCAAAACAAAAGTGAAATAAAGATGTCTTCATTAAAATAGAGGTGAGAGGTGTTTACCTTCAGAAGACCTGCACTATGGAAAATGTTAAAGAGATCTTCACAACAGAGGGAAATGATTCTTAGACTTGCAAGGTAGAATAAAGAGCATCAATGAAGAAGGTATCTGTGTAAACATAAAAAATATTTTTAATGACTTTAATGACAGAGGAAGAGAGATTTTAAAGACTGTATAAACAAAATGACAATGTAATATGGAATGTGTGATATTTATAGAATTCAAATGTAAATAAGCATAGTACAAATAGCTGACAGAAGGATAGATGGAATTAATCAGTAGTAAGATTTTCACACTATATATGAAGTAGTGAGATTTTGAAACAGTATTATACAAAGGCAGACTATAATAATTTAAAGATGAACACTGTAATTTCTAAAGCAACTAGGAAAACAAAACACAAAACTAAATCTAAAAAGTTGATGTAAGCTATAAAATTGAATGTTATAAAGAGTCAACACAAAATAATCCAGGAAACAGGAACAGTCTAACATGGAAAAATTGGATAAATAAATATAAAACAAGTAAAAGATATTAGACTTAAACCTAACCTTATTAATAATTATAATAAAATGCAAATGGACTAGACTTCCTCTGATGACCAAGATGAAGTAACAGAGACCAATTTCCTTCTCAATGTAAAAAAATCACAAAAGTTAGACAAAAATGTATGAAACAGCAGTATTCAACTGGACATCAAGCAATGATGGACAGTGATCCTGACAGAAAAAAAACCAACAGAAATGAGTCCTAAGATTTGGTAACTACAAAGCATTGTCAGGAGAAAATTAAGGGTACCTAAATAAATGCAGAGATATACCATTTTCATGAATCAAAAGTACACAATATTGTTAAAAGTCAATTCTCCTCAAATTAATCTATAAATTCAACACTGTCCCAATAAAAATGATAGAGGTTTTTTTGTAGATATTGCCAAGCTAATTATAAAATTTATATAGAAAAAAAAGGAACAACAAAAAAAAGAAACTTAAGGAAAAGAATGTTTGAGAACTAATGCTATCTACTTTCAAGACTCATAGTAACCAAGACAGTGTGCATTCAAGTATTTGTAGACAAATAGATCAGTGAAACAGAACAGAGATTGCAGAAAGACTCACACATATAGCATCACTGATTTTCAACGAAGACACAAAGGCTATTTAGTGGAGACAATATGGTCTTTTTAACAAATGATGTTAGAAACATTAGATATCCATATATATAAAAAAAAAGTAAAAGCAAAAATAAATAATACAAATAAAACTCTAATACATTCTTTGTACCATATACAAAAACTAACTCAAATTGAGTCATAAGTCTTTTAAAAATAAAAACTAAAAAAACCACTAGAAGAAAACATGAGGAAAAATATTTGTGGCCTTGAGTTAGGCAAAAATATTTTAGATATGATACCAAAAGCCCAATCTGTAAAAGAACAAATTGTTAAACTGGAATTTATCAAAATTAAAAACTCATGCTCTTTGAAATAGAGATAATAAAAGACAACTTAAATACTGGCAGACAATATTAGCCATATAGATGATAAAGAACTTATATCCAGAATTACCTGAAAACAACAAACCTAAATTTCTTAAAAAATGCAAAAGATTTTAATAGACTCTTCTGCTCATCAGAAGGAATCATTAAGATAACTAATAGTCATACACATACTCAGAAAATAGTTTAAAATACATATATCTGACAAAACATTAATATCTAGGATATACAAAGAAATCTAGCTTATGCACAGTAAAATGATGAATATCCCAATAAAAATGGCTGAAAATACTTGAACGTCTCACAAAAGAACATATATGAATAGACAATAACCACAAGAAAAGGTCCAGAATATCAGTGATCACCAGAGGAATGCAAATTATAATGCTCGTGAGACACCATTTCATATCCACTCAAATGCCGCCCCTGCTCTTCACAAAAAGATTACTTACCAAACCAAATGCCAGTGAGACTGTGGATCAACCAGAACACTATGATGTGGCTGGTGAAAATGTGAAAGAATAAAAACCATTTTGGCAGTTGTTCATAGAGTCAAACATATACCTACCCTATGACTCAGCATTTCTACTCCTAGGTATTTCTCTAAAGGAAATAGAAACATATGTCCACAAAGACTTCTATGAGATTAATAGCAGCTTTATTCACAATAGCCCAAACTGGAAATGACCCCAAGCATTCATAGCAGGAGTATGAGCCAACATATTGCACTATTATATATCCCTTAGATGGAAAATCACTTGACGATAAAAATTTCTTAACTAATGATGCATGCAAGACCATGACTATACAAGATGCAGACATTATGGGGACTGAAAAGGGGCCAACAAATGAGAGCTCATATTTTATAATCCTATTTAAAACTGAATTTCTAGACTAGGAAACATTAACTGATAGTAGAAGGGGTTGCCTGGGAAAGGATTGATGGGAAAGAGACAAAAGGACATGTCTGTTGATGATGGGAAATATTCTAGACGTTGTCTTAGGTGGTGGTAACATAGATGTATGCTATTGTAAAAATTAATTAATCTGAGCACTAAATATCCATTTTGTGAAATGTAAATTATACCTCAACAAAAATGAATAAAAAAGAGAGATGCAGATAAGAATTTGCTAGTTTTATAGTAGTGTTGATCAGAGCAATTATTTCTTATCTCCACTGGTAAAAAATAAAGTTGAGAACTGCTTTGAGATGCACTATGACATGAGCAGGAATCAACCTTTAATGCTGTAAACCAATGATATTTTGAAATTGTTTGTTCCTAAGGCATAACCAAGCAGAAGGTGATTAATAACCTGATCAAGTCTTTCTTGTTCTAAGGCAAATTGCCTTCCTATTTCTGCCATTTTGAGATCTCACCATCTTTAAATGTTTAAAGTATGAAATGTATCAATTACCTATAATGTCTTTTTTTTTTTTAACTTGTGTACTGTATTGTTCTTTCTAGTGAAACTATAAAATTCTGCACAGGGAAGACCAAGTGACAGGAAGTGTGGAAATTGATATTAGAAGCTGGAAATATGGCATTCAATGGCTTATGCTTTTTAAAAAATAATAACTTGTAAGAGTGATCATGGCTATAAGTGGCATTTTTTTTTATATTTGGTGGGGGCGCGTGGGCACCAATTTCTTTCTATTCTGGATTACTGAAGATTAGAAAAAGAAAGAAGTTTCCCTACATATAATCCCTTCTCCTAACCTTCTTCACTCCCAGGAAAATGTTGAGAGTTAAGATTGGGAGAAGAGAAGGGATTTAAAACTAGCATATACACTGAACATTATGTACTTGGCATTTGCAAAATACTTTGCGTATATTATGTCATTTAATCTCCATTAGTCTTCATTTAAACCTACAAATTAGGTGTTATCTTGCCTGTTTTGGAGATGAAGAAACTGGGGCTCATGAATTAAATAACGTTCCTGTTTTTCAAATACTACACTTTAAGAGCTCAAACTCAGGTGAGTGGTGATGAATCGTGTCATGCCATGTTTCCCGTCCTTATTTTTCCCAGAACCATTGCCAGGAGCTCTCTTGCCTGAGTTATGGCAGCCTTCTGACCCCCAAACCACAGTCCTAGGAACAGGAAGAAAAAGTGTGACTTGATTTGTGGTCAAGACAATATATCAGATTGTTTAATTGCTTCTTCATTATTTAGCTCTCAGAAACACACTCTATTAATCACCTGAGAGTTAATCATACTAAATTTCATCCATTGAAAGCAGAAGCCATTAGTCTGAGAGCCAACAGCAAAGACAGAGCATGCAAGAAGCAATCATTACCTTGGGTGTGGGCCAACATTTACCCAGCTGCCTTTGGAAGGAAGTGGCAAAGAGGAGTAAGAAATTTTATTTGTTTGCCAAAGAAAACAAAGAGTAAAAAGGGAAAATGGTACTTTGGTGAAGTTTTTTAAAAACTGTTCTTCTGAAATTTCTAATCACCTCTGAGTTTGTTGTGGCCCACCAAAGAATAAAAAGACATCAGATGTGATCTGCAAGCTATAAATAGACGGATTATCATGAATAAGAAACTCTAGGGGATGAATGAGTAAAAAATGAAAACTGGAAGATAGAAGACAACCCAGTTTTCCTCTTATTCGGCAGCATTAGAGGGACAAGAATTACATTTCTGAGGAGAAGATTTACATTGATTTTTAAAAACAATTCATCCAATGTTATAAGATGTATAATAGTATATCACTCAAACCTATCCCTACCCCTTCCTTCAAAAATCTAATTGATTTTGAAAGAGGTAAGAGTACTTCTTTAGAATACTGCTAATCAATATATTTAGGCAACCTTAACAAGAGCAATTCTATACACAATTAGCAAATGCCATTCTTGGTTTCTCTGTTACCTAGTAGTCTGTGCAGAGTTATGTGAGGGGCTCCAGAACACCCTTCACTTACAAGAAATCTATTTCACAGAATGTTATCAAACTATAAGCTTCTACCACTCAAGCCACAGTTTTAAGGTGTGCTGTTAATCTTGAGAATATACTTTAGAGCTGGGTTTTTCAAAGTCTGATACTGGAACCCACTGATGCTGAATTTTGTGGAAGTAGAATCCAAGGATTTGTATGAATAAAATCATACTAAGCTTCCCTGACGATTCATGGGTACACTAATGTCTGAGAATAACTACTTACACCTTCAATATCTTCATTTCTATTCATCATATTCAGCTTAGCTTGTGTGATTTCTTTCCAGGATCTTTCCTCAAAAATGCTCTAAGTGATGTGCTCCAGCAAAAAAAGATGGAGCTCAGTAAAGGGAGAAAAGGAAACAGTCATCTTTTTCCCAATATTTCAACTTTTCCTCGTTATTCCCATGCTGTTTGTCTATAAAGATGTTCTGACTTAGCCTTATACACAGTTATATAATGAAAGAAAATGGAAATTTAGGAGGATAACTATTTATTGAGCTTTTATATAATGTATCAAAAATTTACACATTATCTTATTTAATCTTATCAACGATTGTGTATATGTTCTTCCCCTAAAGAAGTAATCTGAAGATCAGCTAGGTTACCTATTTTGCCTAAATTCATGTTGAACTTTAATTCTGCCATTTTTAATTAACAAATTCTCATGTCTTTGCAGGCATACCTTCTCATTATTTTATAAAGATATAAGCTCTGCCCCCAGGGAGGTACTGAAGACATTCAGAATATCTAAACATTGGTAACAGCTTCATGCATGCTCGTCAATGGAAAGACACACAAGAGCAATATTCATATCAGCTTTGTCAGGTTGCCATTTGAAGTTACGGGCTGAATTCTTGAGTGTGGTGATGCCATGCCAAACCAGCTCATTGAAAGAGGAGAAGTTGGTAAACGTGGTGACCACAGGACTTGTCACTTAGCACAAGTCCCAGGCCTGCCTGCCCTTGGCAGGTGGGCAGCACAGCATGTCAAATAGCTTCACTATTCAGATTCCACTATTTTTATTTTTAAAAAATTAAATTGGAATGTAAGATCCCTCCTCTTCCAGATTGGTTTTCTAGTAGCTTCTGTTATTTTTCTCTGAATTCCACTAGACTCCATTCTTTCTATTGGAGAATAGACTGTACAGCATCTTTCTGATTTCAGGAAGAAGGTCCCTGACTTCTAAACATCCAATTGTCCCCTTAGGTACCACCAATGCCATCCCCTTACCAAACAACACATAGCCTTTATTGTACAAATAATCTTTTGAAGCAAGTTTGTTACTTATGTATTATTGAATCCCCAAAGCACAGAACAAAGTCTGGACCCTAGTAATTACTTGCTCTATATGTGCTGTTTTCCATTCATGCAATAGATATGTATTAAGAATCTTGATATCAGGAGCTATGGTGTCCGTGGGGGCACAGAGATGAACAGGCAAGACAGGTATCAAGGTGAGAATGTGGACATCTATATAACCAGGTCATGATTAAAAGGATCCCCTGGAGTACTTGTGAAATGTGAAATGCACATTTCCAGACCCACTTCATCTGACTCTTCCTTGGACCAACCTGAATGAGGCAATCAAGTTAATTCTTGCATCAGACTAGACTGGGACATAGGGTAGAATTTTGAAGGTTAACAAGTGGAAAGAGGGGAATCAAAAGAACAGTTGGAGACAGCTGCCCTTTAACCAGGCAATTGCTCAGAAATATTCTCCACTTATTTTCCTTCCTGATATTCCAATTCATGAAACATTCATCCCTAAGATAAGAGGTGGAATCTTGTTCTAGCCTGTCAATTTTTTAAAATTTTATTTATTTTTTATTTACTTCTGGCTGCATTGGGTCTTTGTTGCTACACTCGGTCTTTCTCTAGTTGCAACGAGCAGGGGCTACTCTTCATTGAGGTGCGTGGGCTTCTCATTGCGGTGTTTTCTCTTGTTACGGAGCATGGGCTCTTGGTGCGTGCGCTTCAGTAGTTGTAGTACACAAGCTCAGTAGTTGTGGCTCGTGGGCTCTAGAGCGCAGGCTCAGTAGTTGTGGTGCATGGGCTTCATTGCTCCACGGCATGTGGGATCTTCCCGGACCAGGGCTTGAACCCGTGTCCCCTGCATTGGCAGGTAGATTCTTAACCACTGCGCCACCAGGGAAGCCCTCGCCTGTCAATTTTGACAACCTTGACAATCATCAGATGGCCCTCTCTAGTGCAGTCAGCTCAATGTCTGGCTCCACTCAGAACTCCAAATGTTGTCTTGTTGCTGGAGTCTCCTGATACTTCAAATGAGATATGTCTTCCAGGAGACCTACCAGATGTGCTAATGATGATTCCTTATAAGACAGAAGAGAGGCCAGTTCAGGAAAGAATAGCAAAGAAAGCAGATGATGGCAGGCTTCATCTTAGGGTCCAAGCCCTGATAGCTGGGCCAGCTGGGAGTCACATATCAGGGGAAAGAGATTTTAACTACATCCATTATATTCAATAAGGAAAAAAATATTAGGTACGTATTTATGTTGACCCATTTTAGAGGAAGATCCAGGTAAAGATGTTCCTGAAGAAAGGGAAATTGTGTTAAGAGAGAAGAAGGCAAGGATGGAGAAAGAAAGATAGAGAGAGAAACTTTCCACCAAGCGTTCCTGTTCAGTGAGAGTAGCCAAAACAAGGCCTTGTCTCTGCCACACACGATGAAATGACCTGTAAATAAGTGCAAGTTTTTGAACTGTTAGTTCAAGGAGAATAATTATGATGTAAACTAATTCTTTCCCACAACTGTAAATAAAGCCGGTCTCTTTACAGATGCACTCCCATCTTCAAGATGCAGTCGTGTGCAGCAGTCAAGTGAAGGCAATCTCTCAGACGTGGAATCCCATTTTGACGGCAGGCATGTGATCAACTTCACTAGGCACTCAGGAAACAAAATCAGGAGACTCTCTTTCTCTCCTTTTCCCTTCCTAGACCTAGTACTTCCTTCTCTCAGATGATAAATTCCTGCTTTCATCTATATAAAGACAGTATTACAGGTTTTGCAAGTACTTACAAGTATTCCAGCTCTGATTCTCCTCTACTTCCATCTCCTGGGCAACTAACAGACCCAATCCATCTCTGTTCAAATTCTGTTTTGACCCAAATCTTTGGTCCTTACTCCAAGAAACATTAGAATAAGTATCAGAAATGAGAGAGAAGCAATAAAAATAAATATTCCACTTTGATCTGTCCATTTTGAATATTTTGTGGTGCAAACAGAGAACAGGAGAGAAAGAAGTAGATCTCTTCAAAGCAGCATTCTAAACAGTGTATGACAGCCAATTACTGAATTTAGCTGGGACTTTCACACTTTTACTTCAAATGAGAATTTTAAAAAAGCAGCATGCCTATCCATAGATAACTTTTTGCTGAGAATGTTTAACCATTAGAAGAAAAAGAATAGGATTATAATGGAATTACACAAATCACTGTACTGCCTTTACCAAAACCATCTGGTCTAGGTGTTATTAAGTATTGTGATTGTGTCGACATATATTAAACCACTTAACTTAAAATAATCTAGGGACTTCCACTGCAGTCCAGCAGTTAAGACTTTGCCTTCCAAAAGGCAGAGGTGTGGGTTCAATCCCTGGTTGGAGAGCTAAGGTCCCACATACCTCACAGCCAAAAAACCAAAACATAAAACAGAAGCAATATTGTAACAAATTCAATAAAGACTTTTAAAAAAGGTCCACATCAAAAATAATCTTAAAAAAATAATAATCTAAAAGCCACTGGTTGGGTGTATTAAATATTTGAAAAAGTACCTAGGTGAATATCAGGAAGAGATCATTTACAATGAAGCAGAGACAAAGTAATGAAATGATAGCTTTACCAAAAATCTATTTTGGAAGATCTTTCTTTAAGAAAATAATTGATTATCACTTTGCAGTAGAAGTTAAAATCTTTGAAACAACAGTGAAGGGAAGACAAAAGATGGATAAATAGTACTCCATGAGAAAATGAGAAGAGAAAAAAAGAAAAGAAGGAGGGATGGAGAAGGAAAAAGGGAGAAAACAGAATCCAGGACATGTTCTGAAGCTGTGGATAAAATGGCATGCAAAATTTTCCCCAGTGGGATGGTCAAAGGACTCTAAAGAACAGGGTCTATCAACCATTTAGTGGATTTTGGTTATGTTCTATGAGAACACCACTTCCACTCTCTCCTCTTAACCATGTTTCTAGTAAGAGTGGCAAAATACAAATGCCTGTGAATGGGAACCTTTTGCCCATATTATTAAACAGGCTGAATTTTACATCTGGGTTTACTAGCACAAAACTCAAAACATCACAAAAAGAAGGGAATAACATCAATTAATAAATTAAACTTTGCAGAAGCCAGATTACAATCCAAAACTCACCATAAAAACACAATTCGCTCCTCGCTCCACCTCCCACACATACTTTGGTTGCTATTAAAAACCATCAAACAAGAAAACAAAACATGGGGAAATACCACTGACTACTGAATGTTAAAATATTTTAATATTGCTCTGAAGGGCTGTGAGGTACCAGAAGTCATCTGGGTTATGCTGTTTTGAATCTGACCCAAGTAGACATAATTTAAACTCTTTATATGCTCTTGATCTAGCTACATGCACTGGCTCCTGGCACCTAAGGCCCCTGACTGAACACTTCCCAAAGATTTATGAACTAGGGTGGAGAGTCTAGCATGGGCAAAACCATGCCTTGTCTGGCAAGATGCTTAACGCTTGACCTAAGCCTGAAATGATTTCCTGCATAAGAAGATATATGTGGACCCTAATATACCACACATGATCCTGACCTTGACTTTGAGAGAAATATTGGTAAAGACTGTTAAGGACACAGATACATGTACCCATAGATATAAAAGTAACTTCCTCAAGTGGTTTCATTCCATATTTATTGAGTTCTGTGCACCAAACACAGAAGCAGGTTTATGAAGTTAAATGTTTGAGAAGCTATTTTAACTGGATGACAATCTAGAGAAAACATAGCTTTAGTGTCACCTTCATTTTATAAGTCAGTATTTATGTTATCTGCCTAAAATTCGAATGGTAAAACGGAAACTCAAAACTTTACCTCTCTGACCATAAAGTCTACAATCTTTCCATTATTCTACACTTTCCATGTTTCATACATACAGTAGTTTGTAGGATATTTTCAATCTTTTCCTTAATCAGAGTTGTTTCTCAAGTCCATTTGGGATGCACATCTGTAGTCTGTATATGCACATTAATCCATAAATTGTAGCAATTCTCATCTTAGTGCAGAAAAAGGCAACTGATGCTTTGATGTTTTCAAAGGCGGCATGATAAATGAAAAGCAAACTTGGCCTTTAGAGTTAGACTTGGATTTGTGTCCACATCCTGCTACTTCATAACTGAGTGTCTCCTTGAATGTGTCACTGGACTTCTCTTAGCCTGTTTCCTTTTTTGTAAATGGGACTTAAAGTACTTATTCTTCATGCCGGTAAACATTTCACATGGATGTATTATAATTTGTTACCAACATTTTGATGGAGACGTTTGGATGTAAGACATTTTAATTCGGCCTAAATAAATAAAGCCAATTAAAAAAAAAACTGATCAGGGTACACAGAGGGTTTATTTGTTTACTTATTTGCCCATGAGCAGTATTTGATTCTGTTCACTAGCGTGACTTAGTGGCACTTTAACCTTCTCTGATTCCCTAGATGGTAAACCTTGCTTCCTGCCTGCACTGCCCAAAGGTACAGTCTTTCTTTCTCTGAATTACTCCCCTGCCTGGATTTAACACTTTGTTTGTCTGAGCCTGCTGTGTCAGCCAAGTGCCTTCCCATATCCTCAGCTCTCTGGGTTTCACTTTCCCATAGGATATAACTTGTGCACCAACCCTGGCTATATCATCTGGTACTTCTTGATGCTGAATTAGAGCTGCAAGTTGTATCTACTTGGACTTTATTCCTCACAAATAAACATTGCCAAGGAACTGCAATTCAAAAGTTTGCCCCATTTCTCTAATGCATTTGCAAAAATAAGCTCCTGTGTTTTTACATCCGAAAAAGAGGGGACATATGTATACACATGGCTGATTCACTTTGCCATACAGCAGAAACTTACATAGCAGTGTAAAACAACTATACCCCAATAAAAAAATAATAAAAAAATAAAATAAACTCCTATGTTCTTTAATAAATAGCCAAAAACTTTAGTTCATGGATACTTCTTTGCATAAAAACTAAACATGCACAAAAACATAAGTTTGGAAATCAAAAGACACTCGTTTATTTGTCAGTCAGTCTGGACAATTTTCATCCAGGAATATTCATTCTATATTGTCACATTTTACTAGTCACTACTGATCAGATGAAAAAGACTTTTAACTAACAAACTTCTTGGGTTGTCTCTAATCATTGGTTAATACTTTCTCTCCAATGAAACATGTTAGAAATGTTATTTTATTCACAGTGACATTTAGATATTCCTGATTACTTTAATGTCTGACATAAAGATTTTATTTTTGTCTAATACAGCATAAAACATCTGGATGAAAGCTTAGCATTTAAGTAATTTAGCTCTATATTTTTAATTATCCTCATGCTTGACATCATATGGAGCAAACATCCAGATGTGTCACTGGAGATTTCAGTTTTCAACCAAGTGTTTTAGTATCTACCAGACATTTTTCAGATGAAAAAAAATAGATTTTTTAACTTTTCTTAATAAATGACACTTTCTCAGCTTTTTAGGTTATAATTGATCGATCCTGTACTCAACAGAAAACTCAATTTCCTTGAAGTTTGTTTAAAAAATAAAATTCATCCTCTTCTCACTGTACCTTTTCTTTCCTAACCGTGATAATGACTCTTACCAACTGATGTAATAGAAAAATCCCCTCAGTTGTGTGTTGCAAAGAAATTGACTTAGGAGGATGGCTGCTACATAGAAATGTAGTCTACTTTACATTTGGTAGTGTACCAGATGTAAAATAGATAGCTAGTGGGAAGCAGCCACATGGCACAGGGAGATCAGCTCTGTGCTTTGTGACCACCTAGAGGGGTGGGATAGGGAGGGTGGGAGGGAGACACAAGAGGAAGGGGATATGGGGATATATGTATAAGTATAGCTGATTCACTTTTTGATACAGCAGAAACTAACACCATTGTAAAGCAATTATACTCCAATAAAGATGTTAAAAAAATAATATCCATAAAAAAAAAATAAATAAGAAGTGTAGTCTAGGGCTTCCCTGGTGGTGCACTGGTTGAGAGTCCGCCTGCCAATGCAGGCGACACGGGTTCGTGCCCCGGTCTGGGAAGATCCCACATGCCACGGAGCGGCTGGGCCCGTGAGCCATGGCCACTGGGCCTGCGCGTCCGGAGCCTGTGCTCTGCAACGGGAGAGGCCACAACAGTGAGAGGCCCACGTACCACAAAAAAAATAAAAATAAAAAAAAATAAGAAGTGTAGTCTAAATCATTTCAGAACATATTTCTCCACAATGCTGAGTATTCAAATCAAATATTTATTGGGAATCTACTCAGTTCAATGTTCAGTGACAAAAAGGGAGGAACTTCTACAAGTAGGTAGCATCTTTTCTTTCCATCACTGAATTTAAAAGACAGCCATAAGGTTAATTGACGACCAAAAGACTGTCTTCGCATCATGATCCTTTAGTTGCAAAGACATAAATCAATTCAACTTGACCCCAAAATGAGGATTCGTTGGAGAGATTTACTGAAATATCAAGATAATATGGGGCAGAAATTTCAGCTGTGTCTAGTGAGAACTGAAGCTTCCTGGCTCTCTCCTTCCCCATTTCTCTTTTCTCTGTGGAGGTACAAGGTTCCTCTTGACCTGCACATGTCTTGTCAAATCTGCTCAATCTCAGTTCCTCAGAATGACTTTTCCTGAGTCTCTAAGCCACCCTCCTGTAACCTACCTGCACTCGCAGCTTTCACTCATGTTTCTATCAACTATACTCATTTATTTCTATATGATGTTGCAACCCAATGAATATATCCAACCCACTTGCCTAAGAAAGATTGTCTACAAGGCTCAGTGCCTGCTGTGCATTATTTCCACTCTCTGTGAGGTTCCCATCCTGGGGCAAGCAGTCATGACCAAAGGATTGGGTTTATATGGTACAGATATAGGAAGCCTCCAAGAATATACAAGGAGGAAGAAACTTTTAAGAAAGGGGCATGATTGGACAGTCAATAATAGATTCCCCCTCCCCAAAATATTTTAACAAAGAGGGACAAGCTTAAGTACAAACTTAGAGACCAAATATCCAAAACTTCTCTTTTACATTTACATTTAGGAAAAAGGACTTGCAAGAAGAAATAACTATAAATCAATTTAATTACTATCTTTGCTTAATATGTGTTACTTACAGATTAAATAAAATATAAAGTATATTACATATAATACATAGATTGTGAGTATAATCATAAACCACCTTCTATTCACATAACTTAGTTTCCTGAATCTGTTTTTCAATACTGTCTTTTGGAAAGAGAATTGTTAGCTTTATCCAATGCAAAGAGCTGGTCCACATAATCAAACATCCAACTGTGACCAAGAGTTAATATTCCCTAAATTCTGTATTATTTTTAACATAACCTGCATTAAACAAGACTAAGGTCAGGATAAAGAAAATATTAGCCTATGAGACCAAGAGTCAGGCCTCACTTTTGTCCTGCTAGTATTGACTTGAGCAAGTCAGTTACTTCTCTAAATTTTAGTTTCCTCATCCATCATGGTTAATGATTAATGGCTGGTTTATTTCAGCTGCATTGAAACATCTCCCGTCAAATCAGCTCCTTCAAAATGGTGAACACAAAATACAATATATCCAATGTGTGTATTCAATAATGTATTTGAAAGTGTGTCCCAAATGATTCCATACCGCACAAATGTCCTAGGCTAGTTACTTAGCCGCCAATCTCTATTGAAAAGTAATCATTATTAACCCCATTTGAACAGCAGGAAACTGAGACTCAGAAAGGCCCAGTAATATGTCCCAGAAAAACTTTCAACTATGAAGTGATAAAATATGAAATTACATGCAGCTTTGGCCAACACCAAAGACTGCAATTTTTCACCTGCCATGTTGCCTCTGAAAACATCTTAAGCTTGTCTTATCTACCTTATTCCAGACTGAGACAAGTATTAGTCTAATATCAGGTAGAAGACAAAAAGCAATTTATTTGCTATCCCTGTGGGTGAAATAATCTCAGAGAATCAGCCAGAACAATGTTGTTTGTAAATGTTGATTAGATTTCCTTCTACTGATTTATATGAGAAATGTCCCTTGTGCCAAAGGAACCACATTTTATCACCATTAAATACCTTTTTTTCATTTATAAGATTTTAACTAAAAGAGTAGGGCAAAATAAATGCAGGCATAAAATAAATTTTCTTTTCAGCAGGCCAAGTTGAATAAACAATAATCAAAGTATATACTCAGAGTTCCTACATCCAAGCATTTTTATGTATAGTTTCAGCCATAAATGGATGATTAGATGATAAATTACTTGGTGCATCCTGATGTTCATTCCTAAAAAATAACTACTTAACAAGAGAGAAAGAGAGATAGAAAAGCCACTTAGATTAAAATAACCAGATGGTGGCCATTCCTAAATCTGAAAAATTATAAAGATCAATGTTTTTCTTATGGTTTTCTTTTAATTTACTTATGAAAAGAATGAATGTCCTTGTTCTTCATTCCATTAATATTGCTAGAATACTGGTGTTATCCCTTATGTTAACATGTTTAGAAACTATAGAGAGAGCTTCCAAACATAATCAATAGTGGATAAGAAGTAGCAAGCAAAATTTCATTTAGTGTTGAGAGTATAATCTTTTTTCAATAATGTTTAGGAGAGGATTTGGTACCTATAAACATCTAGAAAAATCATTTGTGACCAGTTAACTAATGCCAATGAGCAGGCATGGGAGACATGCCTTGCTGAATAGAACTGAATGACGCTGAGCTCAAGGCCATCTGAGATTCAGAAAACCTGTATAGTGATTGAAGAAAAGCCATAGTTTTTTTAATTTTTTTTTTAATTGGAGTAGAGTTGATTGACAATGTTGTGTTAGTTTCAGGTGCACAGAAAAGTGAATCAGTTATACATATACATATATCCATTCTTTTTCAGATTCTTTTCCAAGTGTATGGAGTAGAGTTCCCTGTGCTATATACACACACAGTTAGTTATCTATTTTATATATAATAGTGTGTATATGTCAATCCCAATCTCCCAATTTATCCCTCTCCCCCTTACCTCCTGGTAACCATAAGTTTGTTTTCTACATCTGTGACTCTATTTCTGCTTTGTAGATAAGTTCATTTGTACCTTTTTTTAGATTCCACATATAAGTGATATCATATGATATTTGTCTTTCTCTGTCTGACTTACTTCACTTAGTATTATAATCTCTAAGTCCATCCTTGTTGCTGCAAATGGCATTATTTCATTCTTTGAAAAGCCATAGTTTAAAGCTAGAAATCAGTTATGAAAGGGGAAGGAAGACCAAAGCCTGAAATTTGAGAAAGAATAATGATTTAGGAAGTTGGGGGCACAGGTAGTACAAGTCAGAGGTATGATGTGTTGAAACAAACAGTTCAAAACAAAGAACATAAATGAAAAGATGGAAGTACAATTTTCCTTTAACATCAGACCAAGTGTATGACACTCTTGGGATGGGTGTAGCTTATAGGAATACTATGGGAAAAGACAAACTGTGAGACAATATTTATTTATCAAACATTTGCCCATTACAAATGTTGAGAGAGAGAAAATCCTACTTCATTGCTCACCACGTGTGTCCTTACAGCTGCCAGCTATGGCGGGGGGCGGGGGGGGTCAGCATTTTCTGATACCTATTAATAACCCCTAGCTCTTAGTACTTTTTGGCAGCAATGCAAGCTGGTAATATTATTTCCTTTTCTGAAGAAGGAAACTAATGCCAATTTAGTGTGGAAACTCAGAGTCATGGGCTCTAAGCATGACATGTTTTTATTTGTCCCAATGTACACCACCAACCGCTTTATGTCAGTCTTCTGTCATCATGAGTAGCAGGGTCCCCTAACGAACTTCATCCTGAGTTCACACAGTTATGACTTTTTTCAATTATTAACAGAGTAGTTGCATCTTAAGGCTCACTGTTGTTCACTTACAAACTTCCATCTCACTTCTCATTCAAAATCCCTAGATATACCAAGCCTGTAACTCTAGCTGCTTGGCATGGAGGGAGGAGGGTCTGCTTTTCCACACCCCTCCTCCTTTTCTTCATCTCTTAGCATCCTGGTGTGGAACATAGGCTGCAGAGAGGATAGAGAGATTCTTACCTCCTGGCCCGTGGTGCTGGCAAGCTCTTCTCCCTTTCTGCAGTAGCACTGTCTATCTCTTGGGGTACAAGCATTTGTATTTATTGTCCTCTTCATGACAGTCCATTAGCAAAGAACATCCAACATCTCCCTGTGCACACCTCAGCCCCTTATTGTTACTTTCATGCAGAAACCGATGCCATGGACACCAGCAAAACAGCTCAAGCCTCCAACCCAACTCCTTCCCATAGCATACAACGACCACATCAAACAATGGGCTTGCAGGCTGTGCACCCAACTCTCACACCTTGACTCCTAGCCCCACCTTTTCTCCACACACCAGGAGCAGGCATTCAGATGGTCTAGTGGCTCAGAATATTCCAATAAGAGACTAACGAGGGCCCACTAGAATCATGAGCTTGTCATGTTTCCAGTCTGGGATGCTAATTTAAAGAATCACTGCAAAGAAGGGGCACACAAAGAAAAATGATATGCAAAAACTAAATCCTTGTTTTCTTAGAATGGTTGCTTACAAATCATATTTTTCAAATATTATGTGAAAAATAGTAATTTACATATGAAATATCACATTGAAGTATATGAGGTCAGTGTGGGCTGAAGGCAGGGTTATTGATTGTAGGAAGTGGGAATTATGTTGACCCTTGAAAGATAGGGTGGTGTATAGATAGTGAAAAAAAGGAAAAGGGTATTGGTGCATAGGGATTTGATATTTGGGGGAAGATATCAGAGGGGTAAGTGCCTACTATGAATTTATTTGGGAAAGAATAGACAACTCTAGCCAGAGAGAATTTTGGAAGCTATTTTTAAGCCCTGATTCTTATTAAAAACACAGTAGGAAGATAATAGTAAATAGTACACTTCAGGAAGTTGTTTCCATTGATTTCCATTAAAGACTTAAAAACTGTCAGGCATTTAAGTATAACATTTGACCTGATCAAGGACAATTGTCAGCTATTACTTCCAAAAAGTTAAATAAAAATAAAATTGAACTATTTGCGTATTCATATTTTAAATGACATGCTATTGGTTAGAATTAACTCTGTAATACAGTTGCCATAAATTATTTATTTCTAGGATCCTTCTTTTAAAATCAAAGTACAACAAAAGTCAATGTGGACATCATTTCAGCTGATATGATACAAAGGTTTTGTTTAGATAGAACAATATGAAAACCTAAATTATCATTTTATTCTGGTATTGCACTGTTTTGATAAAGATTTCTCAGCATCGAAGATCAGGGGAAAAGAAGACACTATCACCACCAATGAGAACCAGATTTCCTTAATGTCATGGCTGACGATATTAATCACTTGAATTGTTGGCAATGAACATTTCCAGTCTCAAGTCAAAAACTTTGGAATCACCCTTGAGTCTTTCTGTCATACTCCACCTCTGATCCATCTGCAAGTCCTCTCAGCTCTACCTTCAAAATATATCCAGTCTCTTACCACTTTTCACCACCATGGACCAAGCTGTCATCACTCCATATAGGGTTTATTGCAGTCTCCAGGACTGGGAGCTCTGACAGCCTTTGCTCAGCTGTAGCATTGGCCATGTCCCCACCATGCTGGTTCTGTGGTGTCTATTGGCCATGGTTCCCTTTTCCTGCCTTGTATCTAAGCCTGGTTAGCTAGCAATTTCTACAGTTTCAGTAACTTGTTTGTAGATTAAACAAACTGTAGTCAATTTCTGTTATTGCTTGCTTTTCTTTCATTTCTTTCTATGAAGTATCCTATCTGATGAAAATACTGTGTGTATGTGTGTGTGTTTATAGGTATACAACTCCATATAAAATATTAAAATTAGAAAATGCTAAAATGATTAGTATATACTAGAATATAAACTTCATGAAAGCAGAACTTTATGAGTTGATGTCTCTGTTGTACCAGGTAGTCAATAAATACTTGTAGAATGAAGGAGTGAATGAATGAATCTTTGTTGTTTGAATATCTGGATGCACATATCTTGTGTTAAACTTTTCCACAATTGGTAGATTTATACCCGAAGAGAAATTTCACGTAAACTGCGTAATCTTCATGTTTTAAATAGCTTCATGGCTGTCTGCCTTAAAATATCCCAGAAACATGCAAGAACTTGACATTACTAAGGCTGTCTTGCAGAATCACACTGCTAGCTCGTAATGCCTGAGGAAAATGCCAACGTCCTTCACCTGGTCATCCCTCCAGCCTACCCTTCTGCCCCCACCCCGCCACCACCAATCTCCTCTCTCTGTGGGGCAAACACAAACCTTAGGGTAAATCTTACAGAAGTTCCCCACATTTTTGAGATGGAATGCTATAGGTTTGACTGTCAATGTTCAAGGGAGAAGGGAACAGATTTCTGCTAAATAATTTGTCATGCCCTTAACATTACCATTTTCTTCTTCTTTTCCTTACTCATGGTGGGGAGGTACGGGAACACACAGGGTGCTGCACTGATTCCATTGCTTTTGTTTTGCATACATTGTGCTGAGAAAAGGTCCTCAACACAAGCTGAGTTATGGATGTGCAGCCTGCTTGTTCACAGCCCGATGGGATGGTACCCACTGCAGTCCTCACCTGCTACATGCTTGCCCACACATCGAAGCAGAGATGTTAGGTGAGCCTTGCTTCCGCCCCACCAGTAGAAACGCACCTACAGACTTACTTCCCAGACGGTCAGCATCATTAATGAGAACTTCATGCAATTTCTGAATAGTAATTGTAGAACAAGCTGGAAAGCCTGAATTTTCAAGAAAAATCCATGGTTAAAAAAAATAGCTAGCCTATGATTTCGGTTAAAATAACAATTAATAACAGTACGACTGAAGATGTCTCCTTTCTCTGACCATCAAACCCATTGTACAGACATAATGACTGAAATCTGTCTTTCCCTCTGATTGTCAATTACTTTGCACTGAGAATTGTATCTTTATTTATTTATTTTCACTTACATTTGAATACATTTGAGGAAAGGCTCTGCAATGGTGGAGAAACATATTCTGCAAAAACATTTATTCTGAAAAGAATAATTTAAAACATGCACACAAACCTTACTTTATTCATTTCCCCCTGTAATTATATTTTTAGATGATCGCTTGTGTATTTTCTCACTTTAAAATGGAAATGAAATGTCTGATGACTTGAGTTGATTTAATTTTCCCAAGGAGAGGAACTCCTACCCCAGTTCTGTGTTAGGGAGCTTGTTACTGTTTCATTGCTCAGTCTACAGCAATGTTGATGGTTTATTTCAGGTTTTAAAACACCCTGCTATGTAGTAATTGAAATCATCAAAAGCTATTGTCCTGGGCAGGTCATATGCTCTCTCTTTCACTGTGTTTTGACTTAATGTAATGTAATTACATTAATTACATTATGTTAATGTAAACAGAAGATAGAAACAACCCTAAAGCTCTCAAGGTCAGAAAGAATTTGAGATATCAGTGAGCTCAACATTGGTTTGAACATACAGAGAAATTGAGACTCAAAATGGAAGCAAATTGCCCAAAGTCAGATTATTAAGCAGCCCATGAAACCTGGCTGGCTCCTGATTGGCTACTGGTCCAGGGCTCTTCCCAGCTTTATTGTCTGGTGGTTTGTTATCATGGTCTTTGTGGAAAAAAAAATAGATGTCTTGTATTAAAAGATGATGAGCAATGGAAAAAGAGATAATTCTCTAGGATATTTTTAGAAAAAACTTCATGTGTGGTCTCATCAACAGGAACTGAGACGTCATACTTACATACATGTATACAATTTTGGATGACATCTACCTTTATCTTTATATGCGGTATGAACATCTCACCAACAGAGTCTTCATTTTGACAGTAGCTACACACAAGTCCTATACTTCTACCAAAAGGGGCTCCTAATGTGTCTACTGATTTCTAATATAAATGCCTATTCCTGCTTTTCCCAACTTCTAGATTCCTCTCCCATGATTCCTCTTTTCTGTCTGCCTATCCAGCTGTCCAGGAAAAAATGAATGGATGCCTTTTCCAATGGGGTTCTATCTAGTCCTCTCTGTCCCTCTAAATGCTCCTATTCCAACTCAGTATTAGAGTTGTAGAACACCTGTCTTAGTTTAGAAAGCCTCAAAGCGTCTAGCATTTGTTTAGCAAACATTTATTGAGGACATGCTTGGTTTCTCAACACTTTGATAGTCACTCAGCAATGTTGCATGAATGAATGAGTAAATAAATGGCACCTATAAATCCATCCAGGACCATTCACTGGAGAGCAAATTCGCCTCTCTAGCTTCTTTCTGCATTGCTCTATTTGATCTCCCATGCCCTGGTTGCCCTATGTTATAGTGCGAACACTACATAAAAATTGGTTTCCAGAACCGTCAGATTGTTTTTAGTCTTCAAACTGAATGGTACAGCCCAACTTATATTCCACTTTCTACATATTTTCAAGCTCCTTGATTTTGGATGTTATTCTTTCATTCCCTCATTTATGGCTTTCTTCTCTATTCAGACCTAGTACTTAATCTTCCTTTTTCAAATCTGAGTATAGCCATCCTTCCTTTACTGCACTGTGCCTCTGCCTTTTCATCTGTCTCTGTATCTCTTCTAGACAACTTGTATCGCCTCACACACAACAAGTTAAAATCAGCTCTTTTGCCCCTTTCCTGTTTGCCTATTTCTGTTCCCCTCTAACCTTGAAAGAACCCAAGGAACCTGTTGATTCTTTTCCTAGATAAAAATAAGCAACAGTAAGTAGCTCTCTACTCCCAAGAGTCCCCTTAGCAATCCTTCAGGCGGGTCACTCGGGCAAGATAACATCTGAGGAGAGAGTCAGCCATTCTGCACGCAGTGGAGAAGGATGCAGAACCCAACTTCCTGCCTTGATGATTCACTGAGATTCTTCTCCCCTCCCGCCATTTTTCCCTTCAAAAACGGTCATGGCTGAGCAGAATCTTTGGAACTGGTCTCTGGACACGAGTCCAACTTGTCCCCAAATTGCCAGGTTTTCTGATTAAAGCAGCTTTCCTTTCTACTGACACTTGCCTCTTGAATTATTGGCTTTGACCAGCAAGCAGCCAAACCTGCATTTGGTAACAATGTGATTAAAAGAACTCAATTTCTTCCTGGAAAATCCGAAGTCAGTGACAATACTGTGTACTAAAATCATGCTTCCCTTTATATTGAGGCCATTATTCCTTAGGTCAATGTTGATACCTCCCCTGTTGCAGGCCCTACATTGCTTTCTGGGCATCACCAAGATGAATGAGACATAGTTCCTGCCTTCAAGGGCCTCACAGTATAAAGTGAATGATGTGCATGTAAAAGGTAATTACAACAGTGTGAAGAGAACTTAACCTTGGAAACCATGGACCTGGGTACCAATGTCAAAGAGGTATGGTGTCAGAGATGACTTTTTCCAGCAGGTCAAGCTTGAAATAAATTTTACAAACAATAGAAGTAGATGTGAGACAGTTAAAGATGCCTGAGATATCTTTGGATCTTCACAAAGCATCCAACACAATGTCCAACAAAAATTCGGTGATTGAATGAAGGATGAAACTATATATGCTCCTAACCTTCTATTTCTACTATATTAGTTCAAATATGAGTTTACACTTCACAGTTATATTTCTGTAGTGCTCTTTCTGCCTTTAGTATTTCTTCCTACCCCTTTCCGCCATCCACCCTCTGGATTGGCATCAGTAATCTCAGCAAATGATCATGTTTTTCATGTGGATCCCCAGTGCCTATTTAATAAGCTCCAAACTTCACAGCCAAACATTTGAGGCCCCCATACTAAGACCCCAATCTACTTCTCCAAACATTACTTTTCTGTGCAAACCATCTGCAGGAGTCAATTTGGTCTACATCTTTCCCCTGAGAGGCATTGGGCAGTCCTTCAGAGGGTATGAAGCTCCTTTAAGAAGTTTATAAACCAGAGGAATAGATCAGTAGCAACAAAAAACAGTGGGTTCCAGGGGAAATTTTCAGGAATACAAGGGCCAGGATGTGACCAGAAGAAATAATGAGGGAATTAGAAAGGTTAGCAAAAATTGTTCCCCTTTGTTTACTCAAATTATGTTGAAGCCCTGTGTTTGC
The DNA here is from genome assembly GCF_951394435.1 of Stenella coeruleoalba. NCBI lineage: Eukaryota > Metazoa > Chordata > Mammalia > Artiodactyla > Delphinidae > Stenella > Stenella coeruleoalba. Next base: position 11,071,769 of record NC_137151.1, read on the forward strand.
AAAACTGATCAAGGACAAAGTTTTGCAAAATTTTCAGCCCTTTTCATGTCTTAGTTTTTGCAAAATGCTGCAAAAAGATATTTTTCCCTTTTATATTTGTAGCTGTACTCTCTGTGACTGAAAGAGCAAAGGCAGCATGAAAACACAAATTAATAGAGGAAAATTATGTCAACTATTTTCAACCATGCCAGGAATCATTGGAATTGAAAGTAAGGGCTTCAAGTGTTATCGGCTTTGATGATTCATTCTGTCCTAGTGTCTTATTTCTTGCTTTGCTCCTAACCCCACCGTACTGTTTCTTGCACCTTCAGCTCTGTGAGCACTGACATCTGAAAGAGCGTGAATTTTTCTTCAAGTTGCATCAACTCATTTGCAAATGTGAAACATCAGCCTTTATTAGTTCCTTCTTTTTTTTTTAACATCTTTATTGGAGTTTAATTGCTTTACAATGGTGTATTAGTTTCTCCTTTATAAAAAAGTGAATCAGTTATACATATACATATGTCCCCATATCTATTCTCTCTTGCATCTCCCTCCCTCCGATCCTCCCTATCCCACCCCTCTAGGCAGTCACAAAGCAACGAGCTGATCTCCCTGTGCTATACGGCTGCTTCCCACTAGCTACCTATTTTACTTTTGGTAGTGTATATATGTCCATGCCACTCTCTCACTTTGTCACAGCTTACCCTTCCCCCTCCCCGTATCCTCAAGTCCTTTAGTAGATCTGCATCTTTATTCCCATCATGTCCCTAGGTTCTTCATGACCATTTTGGGTTTTTTTTTATTCCATATATATGTGTTAGCATACGGTATTTGTTTTTCTCTTTCTGACTTACTTCACTCTGTATGACAGTCTCTAAGTCCATCCACCTCACTACAAATAACTCAGTTTTGTTCCTTTTTATGGCTGAGTAATATACCATTGTACATATGTGCCACATCTTCTTTATCCGTTCATCTGTTGATGGACACTTAGGTTGCTTCCATGTCCTGGCTATTGTAAATAGAGCTGGAATGAACATTTTGGTACATTATTCTTCTTGAATTATGGTTTTCTGAGAATATATGCCCAGTAGTGGGATTGCTGGGTCATATATAAGTTCTACTTTTAGTTTTTCAAGGAATCTCCATACTGTTCTCCATAGTGGCTTTATCAATTTTCATACCAACCAACAGTTAAACAGGGTCTCCTTTTTTCCACACCCTCTCCAGCATTTATTGTTTGCAGATTTTTTGATAATGGCCATTCTGACTGGTGTGAGGTGATACCTCATTGTAGTTTTGATTTGCATTTCTCTAATGATTAATGATGTTGATCATTCTTTCATGTGTCTGTAAGCAATCTGTATATTCTTCTATTTCTATTTAAGTCTTCTGCCCATTTTTGGATTGGGTTTTTTGTTTTTTTAACGTTGAGCTGCATGAGCTGCTTGTAAATTTTGGAGATTAATCCTTTGTCAGCTGCTTCATTTGCAAATATTTTCTCCCACTTTGAGGGTTGTCTTTTCATCTTATTTATGGTTTCCTTTGCTGTGTAAACTTTTAAGTTTCATTTGGTCCCATTTTTTTATTTTTGTTTCTATTTCCATTTCTCTAGGAGGTGGGTCAAAAAGGATCTTGCTGTGATTCATGTCACAGAGTGTTCCGCCTATGTTTTCCTCTAAGAGTTTGATGGTGTCTGGCCTTACATTTAGGTCTTTAATTCATTTTGAGTTTATTTGTGTTTATGGTGTTAGGGAGTGTTCTAATTTCATTCTTTTACATGTAGCTGTCCAGTTTTCCCAGCACCACTTACTGAAGAGGCTGTCTTTTCTCGACTGTATATTTTTGCCTCCCTTATCAAAGATAAGGTGACCATATGTGCATGGGTTTATTTCTGGGCTTTCTATCCTGTTCAATTGTTCTATATTTCTGTCTCTGTGCCAGTACCATACTGTCTTGATTACTGTAGCTTTCTAGTATAGTCTGAAGTCAGGGAGTCTGATTCCTCCAGCTCCATTTATCTTTCTCAAGATTGCTTTGGACATTCGGGGTCTTTGTGTTTCCATACAAATTGTGAAATTTTTTGTTCTAGTTCTGTGAAAAATGCCAGTGGTAGTTTGATAGGTATTGCACTGAATCTGTAGATTGCTTTGGTTAGTAGAGTCATTTTCACAGTGTTGATTCTTCCAATCGAAGAACATGGTATATCTCTCCATCTATGTGTATCATGCTTAATTTCTTTCATCAGTGTCTTATAATTTTCTGCATATAGGTCTTTTGTCTCCTTAGATAGGTTTATTACTAGATATTTTATTCTTTTTGTTACAATGGTAAATGGGAGTGTTTTCTTGATTTCACTTTCAGATTTTTCATCATTAGTGTATAGGAATGCCAGAGCTTTCTGTGCATTAATATTGTATCCTGCTACTTTACCAAATTCATTGATTAGCTTTAGTAGATTTCTGGTAGCATCTTTAGAATTCTCTATGTATAGTATCATGTCATCTGCAAAGAGTGACAGCTTTACTTCTTCTTTTCCGATTTGGATTCCTTTTATTTCCTTTTCTTCTCTGATTGCTACAGCTAAAACTTCCAAAACTATGTTGAATAATGGTCATGAGACTGGGCAGCCTTGTCTTGTTCCTTATCTTAGTGGAAATGCTTTCAGTTTTTCACCATTGAGGATGATGTTGGCTGTGGGTTTGTCATATATGGCCTTTATTATGTTGAGGAAAGTTCCCTCTACACTTACTTTCTGGAGGGTTTTTACCATAAATGGTGTTGAATTTTGCCGAAAGCTTTCTCTGCATCTACTGAGATGATCATATGGTTTTTCTCCTTCAATTTGTTAATATGGTGTGTCACGTTGATTGATTTGCATATATTGAAGAATCCTTGCATTCCTGCAATAAACCCCACTTGATCATAGTGTATGATCCTTTTAATGTGCTGTTGGATTCTGTTTGCTAGTATTTTGTTAAGGATTTTTGCATGTATGTTCATCACTGATATTGGCCTGTAGTTTTCTTTCTTTGTGACATCTTTGTCTGGTTTTGGTATCAGAGTGATGGTGGCCTTGTAGAATGAATTTGGGAGTGTTCCTCCCTCTGCTATATTTTGGAAGAGTTTGAGAAGGATAGGTGTTAACTCTTCTCTAAATATTTGATAGAAATTGCCTGTGAAGCCATCTGGTCCTGGGCTTTTGTTTGTTGGAAGATTTTTAATCACAGTTTCAATTTCAGTGCTTGTGATTGGTCTGTTCATATTTTCTATTTCTTTCTGGTTCAGTCTCGGAAGTTGTCCATTTCTAAAAATTTGTCCATTTCTTCCAGGTTGTCCATTTTATTGGCATAGAGTTGCTTCTACTAATCTCTCATGATCCTTTGTATTACTGCAGTGTCAGTTGTTACTTCCCCTTTTTCATTTCTAATTCTATTGATTTGAGTCTTCTTCTTTTTTTTCTTGATATGTCTGGCTAATGCTTTATCAATTTTGTTTATCTTCTCAAAGAATCAGCTTTTAGTTTTTTTGATCTTTGCTATAATTTCCTTCATTTCTTTATCATTTATTTCTTATCTGATCTTTATGATTTCTTTCCGTCTGCTAACTTTGTGTCTCTTTTATTCTTCTTTCTCTAATTGCCTTAGGTATAAGGTTAGGTTGTTTATTTGAGATGTTTCTTGCTTCTTAAAGTGGGATTGTATCGCTATAAACTTACCTCTTAGAACTGCTTTTGCTGCATTCCATAGGTTTTGGGTCATCATGTTTTCACTGTCATTTGTTTCTAGGTATTTTTTGATTTCCTCTTTAATTTCTTCAGTGATCTCTTGGTTATTAAGTAGTGTGTTGTTTAGCCTCCCTGTGTTTGTACTTCTTACAGATTTTTTCCTGTAATTGATATCTAGTCTCCTAGCATTGTTGTCAGAAAAGATACTTGATCCAATTTCAATTTTCTTAAATTTACCAAGGCTTGATTTGTGACCCAAGATATGATCTATCCTGGGAAATGTTCCATGAGCCCTTGAAAAGAATGTGTATTCTGTTGCGTTTGGATGGAATGCCCTATAAATATCAATAAAGTCCATTTTGTTTAATGTATTATTTAAAGCTTGTATTTCCTTATTTATTTTCATTTTGGATTATCTGTCCATTGGTGAAAGTGTGGTGTTAAAGTCCCCTACTATGATTGTGTTACTGTCAATTTCCACTTCTATGGCTGATAGCATTTGCCTTATGTATTGAAGTGCTCCTATGTTGGGTGCATAAATATTTATAATTGTTACATCTTCTTCTTGGATTGATCCCTTGAACATTATGTAGTGTCCTTCTTCGTCTCTTGTAATAGTCTTTGTTTTTAAGTCTATTTTGTCTGATATGAGAATTGCTACTCCAGCTTTCTTTTGATTTCATTTGCATGGAATATCTTTTTCCATCCCCTCACTTTCAGTCTGCATGTGTTCCTAGGTCTGAAGTGGGTCTCTTGTAGACAGCATATATACGGGTCTTGTCTTTGTATCCACTCAGCCAGTGTATGTCTTTTGGTTGGAGCATTTATTCCATTTACATTTTAGGTAACTATCGATATGTATGTTCCTATTACCATTTTCTTAATTGTTTTGGGTTTATTATTTTAGATCTTTTCCTTCTCTTGTGTTTTCTGCCTTGAAAAGTTCCTTTAGCATTTGTTGTAAAGCTGGTTTTGTGGTGCTGAATTATCTTAGCTTTTGCTTGTATATAAAGGTGTTAATTTATCCATCAAATCTGAATGAGATCCTTGCAGGGTAGAGTAATCTTGGTTGTAGGTTTTTCTCCTTTGTCATTTTAAATATGTCCTGCCACTCCCTTCTGGCTTGCAGAGTTTCTGCTGAAAGATCAGATGTTAACCTTATGGGGATTCCCTTGTGTGTTATTTGTTATTTTTCCCTTGCTTCTATTAATATGTTTTCTTTGTATTTAATTTTTGACAGTTTGATCAATATGTGTCTTGGCGTATTTCTCCTTGGATTTATCCTGTATGGGACCCTCTGTGCTTCCTTGACTTGATTAACTATTTCCATTCCCATATTAGGGAAGTTTTCAACTATAATATCTTTAAATATTTTCTCAGTCCCTTTCTTTTTCTCTTGTTCTTCTGGGATCCCTATAATTTGAATGTTGGTGCGTTTAATGTTGTCCCAGAGTTTTCTGAGACTGTCCTCATTTCTTTTCATTCTTTTTTCTTTATTCTGCTCTGCAGTAGTTATTTCCACTATTTTATCTTCCAAGTCACTTATCCATTCTTCTGCCTCAGTTATTCTGCTATTGATCCCTTCTAGAGAATTTTAAATTTCATTTAATATGTTGTTCATCACTGTTTGTTTGCCCTTTAGTTCTTCTAGGTCATTGTTAAATGTGTCTTTTATTTTTTCCATTCTATTTCCAAGATTGTGGATCATCTTTACTATTATTATTCTGAATTGTTTTTCAGGTAGACTGCCTATTTCCTCTTCATTTGTTAGGTTTGGTGGGTTTTTGCTGTGTATTTCTCTGCTTCATCTGCTGTGTATTTCTCTGTGTATTTCTCATTTTGCTTAACTTATTGTGTTTGGGGCCTACTTTTCGCAGGCTGCAGGTTTGTAGTTCCTGTTGTTTTTGGTGTCTGTTCCCAGTGGCTAAGATTGGTTCAGTGGGTTGTGTAGGCTTCCTGGTGGAGGGGACTAGTGCCTGTGTTCTGGTGGGTGAGGCTGGATCTTGTCTTTCTGGTGGGCAGGTCCACGTATGGTCGTCTGTTTTGGTGTGTCTGTGGCCTTATTATGATTTTAGGCAGCCTCTGTGCTAATGCATGGGGTTGTGTTACCGTCTTGCTAGTTGTTTGGCGTAGGGTGTCCAACACTGTAGCTTGCTGGTCGTTGAGTGGAGCTGGGTCTTGCTGTTGACATGGAGATCTCTGGGAGATTTTTGCCATTTGATATTATGTGGAGCTGGGAGGTCCCTTGTGGATCAGTGTCATGAACTTGGCTCTCCCCCGTCAGTGGCACTGCCCTGTCACCTGGCTGGAGCACCAAGAGCCTGTCCTCCACATGGCTCAGAATAAAAGGGAGGAAAAACAGAAAGAAAGAAAGAAGAAGATAAAATAAAATAACATAAAGTTATTAAAATAAAAAATAATTATTAAGAAAAAATATTTTTTAAGTAATAAAAAAAAAAAAAAAAAAACAGAGAGAACCCTAGGACAAATTGTAAAAGCAAAGCTGTACAGACAAAATCACATGTAAAAGCGTACACATGCATACTCAAAAAAGAGGGAAAAAGGTAAAAAAAGAAAAAATATATATATATATTATATATATATATATATATATATATAGTGTTGCTCCCAAAGTCCACCTCCTCAATTTGGGATGATTTGTTGTCTATTCATGTATTCCACAGATGCAGGGTACATCAAGTTGATTGTGGAGATTTAATCCACGCTGCTCCTGAGGCTGCTGGGAGAGATTTCCCTTTCTCTTTGTTCGCACAGCTCCCAGGGCCCAGCTTTGGATTTGGCCCCGCCTCTGCGTGTAGGTCGCTGGAGGGCGTCTGTTCTTCGCTCAGACAGGACGGGGTTAAAGGCGCAGCTGATTCGGGGATTCTGGCTCACTCAGGCTGGGGGGAAGGGAGGGGCACAGAGTGCAGGGCGAGCCTGTGGCGGCAGACGCAGGCGAGACGTTGCACCAGCCTGAGGTGTGCCATGCGTTCTCCCGGGTAAGTTGTCCCTGGATCCCGGGACCCTGGCAGTGGCGGGCTGCTACACAGGCTCCCAGGAGGGGAGGTGTGGACAGTGACCTGTGTTCGCACACAGGCCCCTTGGTGGTGGCAGCAGCAGCCTTAGTGTCTCATGCCCGTCTCTGGCATCCACGCTGTTAACCGCTGCTCGCAACCGTCTCTGGAGCTCCTTTAAGTGGTGCTCTTAATCCCCCCTCCTTGTGCACCAGGAAACAAAGAGGGAAGAAAAAGTCTCTTGCCTCTTCAGTAGCTCCAGCTTTTTCCCGGAATCCCATCCATCTAGCCATGGCCCACTAGCCCCCTTCAGGCTGTGTTCACGCCGCCAACCCCAGTCCTCTCCCTGGGATCTGACCTCCGAAGCCCGAGCCTCAGCCCTCAGCCTCTGCCCACCCTGGCGGGTGAGCAGGCAAGCCTCTTGGGCTGGTTAGTGCTGGTCAGCACCGATCCTCTGTGCAGGAATCTCTCCACTTTGCCTCCGCACCCCTGTTGCTGCGCTCTTCTCCGTGGCTCCGAAGCTTCCCCCCTCTGCCACCCGCAGTCTCCGCCCGTGAAGGGGCTTCTAGTGTGTGGAAACATTTCCTCCTTCACAGCTCTCTCCCACTGGTGTGGGTCCTGTCCCTATCTTTTTATCTCTGTTTTTTCTTTTGCCCTACCCAGGTACATGGGGAGTGTCTTGCCTTTTGGGAGGTCTGAGGTCTTCTGCCAGCGTTCAGTAGGTGTTCTGTAGGAGTTGTTCCACTTGTAGATGTATTTCTGATGTATTTGTGGGGAGGAAGGTGATCTCTGCGTCTAACTCTTCCGCCATCTTTAAGCTCTCTCTAGTTCCCTCTTTTTTCTGTTGTTCCACAATTAAGTTACAGTCTGGTCTGTAATCTGTCTCTTCATTCTCTGGCTTTCAGTGTGGTGCAATTGTATTAAAATTGTTGGGCAGGAGTTGGCCATGTATTTTGTAGACCAGTGAATTCAATAAAGTTGTACATTCAATACAGTTGAACATACAAACGCATGTGCACATACACATGCGCACACACACACAGAGCAAATTTCTTTCCAGAGAGCTTTTATAGCTCTTATGAAGACAGACCCCAAACATTCTCATGCCCTTGGTCCCCACTGTAATCAATATTTACTGGTTCTAAAATATTCAGTTCACTGTATGATGCTTATGTCTTTACTTTTCACCTCCTCCTCCTCTGGACTGTGAGCTCCTGGAAAGTTGGGAATAAAACTTTCATTTCTGTATACCAATACCAGCCTAGTTGTGGTATGTCACAAATGTTTAATAACTCTGGACTGAATACCAATTGAGTTGTGGACTATTTTTTGGAATTGAGAACGAGATATGATTTCCTATGAATGAATTTCTCTAAAGAAGAAACTCTAAGCCCTTACTTTATAATAACCCTTTTCTCACATTCTTTAGAGTGTCTCTAAATTAATTTAAGGTATTTTGAGAAATTCTCAAATAAAAGTTGCTTAAATAGTAAAAGAAAAAAAGACCTAAGATTAATTTAATTTCATTTAGGCAAATACGTGTTTTTTCAGGGATGAATACCAGAGCAAACACCAGGAATGTGTCCACATGGCCTTGCTGGTACATAGCAGGTATTACAACACACACACACACACACAGACACACACAGACACACACACACACACCTGGCCTTGTACACGCCTGGTCCCCTGGTTCCATGTGATCAGAGATACTGGCTTTCTACATGTCTGGCTGAGTTCAGGAGTGTAGGCATGTATTAGAGAAAAGCTCACTCTGCAGTAGATTCATTTCCTAGCCAGAAAGATATTAAATATATATTCAAACTCATTAGTACTTGAGAAAACATAAATCTTAATAAAATGAACACTATGCAGCCAATAAAAAGAATTAAAAGGTCTTTATGTATTAATTTGTTCACATGTATTATTAAGCAAAACTCAAGTGACAGAACAATATGTCTAAAATGATATCCCTCTGTGTATGTGTGTGCATATATGTTGACATTTCCTCACATTCATTTCTAGAGGGGTACACTCAATATTTTGCTGTTGTGAATTGTAAGTATTACTGCAATATAGGTTTGAAGTAGAGAGAGACAATGAAACCACTTTTACGAATTTTCTTTATATGCTTAAAACCAGTGAAAACATGGAGGAAAATTTCTGGAGATTTCTTATTTTATATATATGTGTGTGTGTGTGTGTGTGTGTGTGTGTGTATAATACTTTCTGAATTGTAAACCAATTTATTAATCATTTCAAAATTAGGGGTACTTTACAACCATTATGGAGAACAGTATGCAGGTTCCTTAAAAAACTAAAAATAGAGCTAATATGTGATACAGCAATCCCACTCCTGGGCATATATCTGGAGAAAACTCTAATACAAAAAGATACATGCACCCCAATGTTCTTAGAGGCACCATTTACAATAGCTAAGATATGGAAGCAAACTAAATGTCCGTCGATAGATGAATGGATAAAGATGTGGTACCTATGTACGATGGAATGTTACTCAGCCATAAAAAAGAATGAAATAATGCCACTTGCAGCAACATGGATGGACCTAGAGATGATCATACTGAGTGAAGTAATTCAGACAGAGAAAGATAAATATCATATGATATTGCTTATATGTGGAATCTAAAAAACGATACAAATGAACTTACTTACAAAACAGAAATAGAGTCACAGATGTAGAAAACAAACTTATGGTTACCAAGGGTGGGGGGGAAGGGGAGGGGAGGGATAAATTGGGAGATTGGGATTGACATATACACACTACTATATAAAAAATAGATAGCTAATAAGGACCTACTGTATAGCACAGGGAACTCCACACAATACTCTATAATGACCTATAGGGGGAAAGAATCTAAAAAAGAGTGGATATGTGTATAACTGAATCACTTTGCTGTACAGCAGAAACTAACACAGCATTTGTAAATCAACTATACTCCAATAAATTTTTTTTTAAAATTAGGAGTACTTTAATTTTTTTAAAAAAATTGAATAATAACATTCTTTGAGCCTCAGAAAATTATATCTCCCCTTCTCAATACAGGTGTGGCTTAAAACAATATGCCAGCACCTCCCATCTTCCAGAGAAGAGAACCTGGGAACAGCATGCCAGGCTGCTGGCCTGTGTTCCCACTTTTCCTATTTCTGTAGCTGTGGTTCAGGCCCAGCTCTAACTTTAGGGTTGAAAGAAAATCAATCCCATTCAGAATCCCCCACAGGGACTTATTAGCTGGTCCAAGGGCCAGAACATGGAAATATATACATCTCTTCATCTCTCGCAGTCTTGGCAACTCTCACTGATGGTGCAAGCTACAAATCTTTAGAGGACGCATGATTCTCCAAATAAATTACATGTAGTTAATGTAAAGTTCAGATGACTATAATCTCAAATGATGATGATTCTTCAGTTCAACCAAGAATTCAGACAGATCATATGGACAAAAAAACAGAGTTTAGAGACAAAATCCTACGTCTAGGTAAATACTACATACATATTATTTTCTTTCCTTATCTCAACTGGAGAAATTAGCTGTATGTTCCCAATTATATAAAGGGGGAAGTTGAGGCTGAGAAAGATCAAGTGACTCAAAGTTGCACAGTTATAAAAACGAGGATTGGCACTCAGGTTTGCCCAACTCTGAAACCTGTATAGTTGCCCTCGAAAGTGTTGCCTTCCAAAGCATTAAGATTTAGTGTAGAAGATTAGTGAACTTGCCTTTTCACTCTCCTGGCAATGTTTTTAGAGCCAACTACTTTAATTTCAGTTGTCTGTGTGGTTAGTAATTGGATAGACATCCACCTGTCCCAGTTGTATTAGGCTGAGATCCTTCTCATACTGATGTTGCTACTGAACTCAGGTTCAGCTGCTCACCACTCAAAACCCAATAATTAGAGAGGCAAGTGTCAATAGAAAGGAAAGTTGCTTTAATCAGAAAAGCCAGCATCTAGCACAACCTTCCAAGACTTAACCAGGAAGAAATCGAAAATATAAACAGACGAATTACAAACACTGAAATTGAGAGTGTGATTAAAAATCTTCTAATGAAAAAAAGTCCAGGACCAGACGGTTTCACAGGTGAATTCTATCAAATATTTTGAGAAGAGCTAACACCTATCCTTCTCAAACTCTTCCAAAATATAGAAGAGGGAGGAACACTCCCAAACTCATTCTACGAGGCCACCATCACCTTATTACTAAAACCAGAAAAAGATGTCACAAAAAAAGAAAACTACACAACAATGTCACTGATGAACATACATGCAAAAATCCTCAACAAAATACTAGCAAACAGAATTCAACAGCACATTAAAAGGATCATACACCATGATCAAGTAGGGTTTATCTCAGGAATGCAAGGATTCTTCAGTATACGTAAGTCAATCAATGTGATACACCATATTAACAAACTGAAGGAGAAAACCATATGATCAGCTCAATAGATGCAGAAAAAGCTTTTGACAAAATTCAACACCCATTTATGATAAAAACCCTCTAGAAAATAGACATAGAGGGAATTTACCTCAACATAATAAAGGCCATATATGACAAACCCACAGCCAACATTGCTCTCAATGGTGAAAAACTGAAAACATTTCAACTAAGATCAGGAACAAGACAAGGTTGTCCACTCTCACCACTATTATTCAACATAGTTTTGGAAGTTTTAGCCACAACAATCAGAGAATAAAAGGAATCCAAATCAGAAAAGAAGAAGTAAAGTTGTCACTGTTTGCAGATGACATGATACTATACATAGAGAATCCTAAAGATGCTACCAGAAAACTACTAGAGCTAATCAAGTAATTTGGTAAAGTAGCAGGATACAAAATTAATGCACAGAAATGTCTTGCATTCCTATACACTAATGATGAAAAATCTGAAAGAGAAATTAAGGAAACACTCCCATTTACCATTACAACAAAAAGAATAAAATGCTTAGGAATAAACCTACTTAAGGAGAAAACAAGACTTGTACGCAGAAAACTATAAGACACTAATGAAAGAAATTGAAGATGATACAAACAGATGGAGAGATATACCATGCTCTTGGATTGGAAGAATCAACATTGTGAAAATGACTCCACTACCCAAAGCAATCTACAGAATCAATGCAATCCCTATCTAACTACCATCAGCAATTTTCACAGAACTAGACAAAAAATTTCACAATTTGTATGGAAATAAAAAAGACCCCAAATAACCAAAGCAAACTTGGGAAAGAAAAACAGAGCTGGAGGAATCAGGCTCCTGGACCTCTGACCATACTACAAAGCTACAGTTATCAAGATGGTATGGTACTGGCACAAAAACAGAAAGATAGATCAATGGAACAGGATAGAAAACCCACAGAAAAACCCATGCACACATGGTCACCTTATTTTTGATAAAGGAGGCAAGAATATACAATGGAGAAAGACAGCCTCTTCAATAAGCGGTGCTGGGAAAACTGGACAGCCACAAGTAAAAGAATGAAATTAGAACACTCCCTAACACCATACACAAAAATAAACTCAAAATGGATTAAAGACCTAAATGTAAGGCCAGACACTATAAAACACTTAGAGGAAAGCATAGGCAGAACACTCTATGACATAAATCACAGCAAGATCCCTTTTGACCCACCTCTAGAGAAATGGAAATAAAAATAAACAAATGGGACCTAATGAAAATTGAAAGCTTTTGCACAAAAAAGGAACCCATAAATAAGATGAAAAGACAACCCTCAGAACGGGAGAAAATATTTGCAAATGAAGCAGCTGACAAAGGATTCACCTCCAAAATTACAATCAGCTCATGCAACTCAATATCAAAAAAACAAACAACATAATCCAAAAACGGGCAAAAGACTTAAATAGACATTTCTCCAAAGAAGATATACAAATTGCCAACAAATACATGAAAGTATGCTCAACATCACTAATCATTAGAGAAATGCAAATCAAAACTACAATGAAGTATCCCCCCACACCAGTCAGAATGGCCATCATCAAAAACATCTACAAACAATAAATGCTGGAGAGAGTGTGGAGAAAAGTGAATGCTCTTGCACTGTTGGTGGGAATGTAAATTGATACAGCCACTATGGAGTACAGTATAGAGGTTCCTTAAAGAACTAAAAATAGAACTACCATACGATCCAGCAATCCCACTGCTGGACACATACCCTGAGGAAACCGTAATTCAAAAAGAGTCATGTACCAAAATGTTCACTGCAGCTCTATTTACAGTAACCAGGACATGGGAGCAACCTGAGTGTCCATCAACAGATGAAAGGATAAAGAAAATGTGACACATATATACAATGGAATATTACTCAACCACGAAAAGAAATGAAATTGAGTTATTTGTAGTGAGGTGGATGGACATAGAGTCTGTCACACAGAGTGAAGTAAGTCAGAAAGCGAAAAACAAATACCATATGCTAACACATATATATGGGATCTAAAAAAAAAAAAGTGGTTCTGAAGAACCTAGGGGCAGGACAGGCATAAAGATGCAGACAGAGAAAATGGACTTGAGGACACGGGGAGTGGGAAGGTAAGATGGGACGAAGTGAGAGAGTGGCATGGACTAATATATACTACCAAATGTAATATAGATAACTTGTGGGAAGCAGCTGCATAGCACAGGGAGATCAGTTTCGTGCTTTGTGACCACCTAGAGGGGTGGGATAGGGAGGGTGGGAGGGAGACGCAAGAAGGAGGAGATATGGGGATATATTTATATGTATAGCTGGTTCACTTTGTTATAAAGCAGAAATTAACACACCATTGTGTTATAAAGCAATTATACTCCAGTGAAGATGTTAAAAAATAAATAAATACAATGAAAAAAGAAAAAGAAAAGCCAACAATCTGGGAAGAAGATGGACTTGTGCCCTGAGACCAACTCCGAAGATTCTGCTCAGCCATAAGCGTTTTTAAAGGGAACAATGAGAGAGAGAATCTCAGTGAATCATCAAGACAGGAGGTTGAGGTCTGTATCCCTCTCTATAGTTAGATTTTTAAGTTTAGAGGGGAACAGAAATAGGCAAACAGGAAAGGGACAAAAGAGCTGCTTTCATTGTTACTCTGTAAGCCCTAGAGTTTCCAAACCTGATCTATAAAATCTAAAGTCTGGCCTTCTTTTTGCCTGAGAGTTCAGATTCTCATTAATTAAACACCAGTTAATGAGAACACAACTAATCACAACCTCAGCTAACCAAAAGTATTTGCTAAAAAACAATTTAGAAGCAGACAAAAGATCATCCTAATGTGGAAACAGACACACATCTTTCAGAGGTTGACCCAAACCCATGAAATCCCTCTAACTCTTGAGTTTCCTGCAATCCAGGCCAGTGAGCCTGTTCTGGCAGATGGAGCTGCATCATGGTTTGAGCACTGGAAACAACCCGGGCTGGATTTTTAGAATGTGGCTTGGAACCCAATTTCCTTATTTTTTTCTCAGTGTTACAATGTCTAAATGACTTAGACTCCTTGAGTCTCAGTTGTTCACCTGTAAAACGGGGTGATAATTAATGCTGCCACGAACAGTTTGCAGCGGGTTGGAGATGTTTACTGTAAAAGCCTTACACAATATACTGGAAAGCAACTCTTCTTCCCCTTTCCTGTTTGCCCATTTCTGTCCCCCTCTAACCTTGAAAGAACCTAATTATAGGAATGAGATCACTAGTCAGTTAACCTAACTCCTAACTTATGCTCTCCTGAGCACACAACATGCCTTGCCTAACCTGTTGATTCTTTTCCTAGATAAAAAAAAGAATCAAGAATTAAGCAGTTAAAAAATGACTAGCTCTCTACCCCCAACACCCCCACCCCTCCCCAAGGAATCCTGTAGACAGATCATGTGGCCAAGATAACATCTGAAGAGAGAGTCAGCCAGTCTGCACGCAATGGAGAAGGATGCAGAACCCAACATCCTGCCTCAATGATTCACTGAGATTCTTACCACCTCCCCCCATTACTTTCTTTTAAAAACTGTCATGGCTGAGCAGAATTTTTGTAGTTGGTCTTAGAACACGAGCCCACCTTCTCCCCAGATTGCCAGACTTTCTGATTAAAGCACCTTACCTTTCTACTGACACTTGTCTCTCAAAGTATTGGCTTTTGAGCAGCAGCAAGCAGCTGAAGCTGAGTTCGGTAACATGTTCATTGACAAATTACTTCACAAAATCGTTCACAATTAGTCCTGAGTTCCTCTTAATTGCCTGGCACATACTTGCAGAGGTTCATTCCTGGATTCCTGGGGGGCAGGGGTTGAGAAGGGGTGTGGGACAAGCAACTGCAAGTATGTTTGGCATATAGTACCTGATCATTAGATAATGGCTATTATGACTTCCTTCATATCACACAAAATCCTTAGTGAGACAGATAAAGATCTAGTATCATAACGGCTTTGTTGCATTTCTCTGTGGGGCATGGAGCCATGGGGGCTTGATTTAAATATTTTAAAAAGATTTTCAAAGAGGAATTATTTTTAATGTGGTTTAGCTTAAAGCTTTAACTGAGAAATTCAGCTAACTGAAGCCCTCACTTATATTCACCGAGATGATATCAGAATGATTTCTCTGATTTTGGTGAAAAAACAATTGAAGAAAAAATGGTCCCAATGACACAGGGCCACTTTTCTTAAGTAAAAATTAGATCCAATCTCCATCCTACACAAAATAGATGCTATGCTCGTAATATTCTTTTACCTATGGTGGGTTTATAGAAAAAGTAAACAAGATATTTTATAATCCGTATTTAGCAATGTGCTTATATAATTAGAGACGTTTATGAATCATCTTCATTATGCATTTAAACAGTTCATAAAAGTTATGAGTCCAATGTACTTACAGCTTTTTGTTGTTGTAAACCTTTAACTACAAATGCAGTAAGAACAAAGCAACCAAAATGTGCATATTCTGGAGGCTTCACACCAGCCCCTGCTTCAATCGTGCATGAATTAACAGAAATGAATTTGCAGCATTTTATTTCTTGGTGTAATGGAGCTCAAGTATTTCATAAAGCGTAACTATACAGAAAATTCCGAGCTCATTTTAGAATAATTAGCACATTGATGTTACTTGTGTAGTTAAAAGGAAATGTTAAAATTTTCCCCTGGTAAGCACTTTTTTTTTTTTTTTTTAGCATCTTTATTGGAGTATAATTGCTTTACATGGTAAGCACTTTTTGAAGGCTCACTCTGTTCTCCAAAGTGAGCAATCTTTCACTCAGAAGAAAGCTGGAAGCTCTGTTTTTCCTGCATTTCGTCTTCTTCCTCTTGTACCTCGATTACAATACTAGTGTATATTCAGACAAGTCTTAATTACAGCCTGAAGCAAGTGAAAGAACCCCTGTAGATTAAGCAGATAACTTTTCTAAATGATACATTTACCTCCAGTTCCTCCAGCTCAGTCCTCTGAATAATTAAGGCTGAACTACAGGAGACCTAACATCTGCACAAGAAGATGCCTTCATTTAACATTCTCACCACAATTTGACAGTCTCATATCTCTTTCCCCCACCCCTTCCGTAAAAGGAAAGTCACCCTCCTGGGAGGAATAAGAAACTAACATTTACAGAGTTTCTACTATATGTCAGGCAGTACTGTGTGAGGTCTGTCACCTTCCACACTCTTTGAATGTTCACACAATTCTATGAGGTCAGCAAGGAGCTTAGTCATTCCTGTTTTGCAAATGAGGATAGTAAGTCTCAAGAATGTTAAGTAAGTTTCCCAAAGTCACAGATCCCGGGGGGAAAAGGGAGGATTTAATTCAAATTGGTCAAAATCTGGACTCTGTTCTTGCTACGTTCTGTGCCAGCCCAAGGTGACTGACAGCTTAAGGGAACAGAGGCTACTTGAGCATGGTCAACAAAAATCTCAACATAAATTCATCTACTTTTATTTAATTCACTAAAATCATACATTGCGTAGAAAGTTGTTAGAAAAGCTAATAAAATTGCAACCTCCTTCCTACTCTAGGAAATATGAGCACGAGATGGCGGAGGGCTTTACTGCCAAAAACCAGAGGGGTGACCAAGGGGAACTTGGTAAAGTCCAGGAGCTTCTCTCCATTATTGCTGAGATCTGATGAAGAGATTTGCACTATAAATTATTTTGACCTCCTAGAGATAGCTTCCCAGATAAGATTTTGATATTTGAAACTATGACAAACAAAAGGAAAAATTAATAAGAAATGGTATGATTGTTTCTCATAGCCATTGACTAGCACTTACTGAATGACTATAACATCATAAAAGTGATGCTGGGTTTTGGGAATAAAACTGAAAGAATTGGATGGATCTTGTTCTTACACAGCTAGAGTAAGCATGAGAGATAGATAAAAAAAAGTAGATACTTGACAATCTAATGAGATGTATGTAAGACAGGCATCTAGGGAGATAGATGCTAAGGTCAGATGCTTTGTTTTGTTCACTGATGTAACCCAAGAGCCTGGCACAAAATAGAGTCTCAATAAATCCCTACTTAATGAAATAGAGCTGGGGAGCACCTAAGAGTGACTGCATGCAGATTTGGTAGTGAGTGATCAGGGAGGTGATGTGAAGTTTCCTGAGAGGGAGTGATAGCTTAAAAAGAAGGAGAGAGAGAGAGTAGGAGTTAATCTGGTAGTAGGTGATGGCTGAGAGAATGATATATGCAAAGGTCAACAAGAGATAAATGACATCTACTTCTCTGGGAAAGAAAATGCTTCCACAATCTTGGTGCATGGGGTCTCAGGGCCAAGTTCAGGGGCTGAACAGGGAGGTAAAGAGTGCAGTGAATGCTTTTAGCAATAGGTGTGAGGAGCTAGAAACCCTCTGGATTGGATTGCTGGGTCTCATCTGCTGATTACAGCAGGATTTTCCAAAATACATTTCAAGGATTCCTTTCTTAAGGAAATTTAGAAAATGCTGGGATAAACAAAGCTTGCTTGTTTGTTTTAACTTACTATAGAAGTTTAATAAATCCGTCAGTTGGAAATTTTGCATATATCATTTTTAAGCTTAATTGACCATAAGAAGTAACTTAGGAAATCAGTTTAGAAAACACTAAACCTTAAGATGTTGTACAAAGTCAGCTACAAAGCTCAAATCTGCCCTATTCTTTGGTCAATTCTGAGATTTGTTGGGCAGTGTCAACTGAAAAACAACATACAACCTAAAACTTGAGAATTATATATTACTTGGTAGACAAGACTGAGGACTTAAGCCTAGGAGACAGCATCTCAGATGCTCTGAGGGACTGCTTCGAAGAGGCAAGGGAGGGGCCAGGATCTATAGGAGTTTTTGTAACAAAGACCAGGTAGTCAGAACATCAAAAGATTACTGTTAGTTAAAGAAAACCAGACATCTCAGGTTAAGGAATTTAGCACTTCTCTATGTATGGGAAGATGTAAGAGTCTGGGCTCACTGAAATCATTCCTTTGATATGCACCTCAGCTCTCTGGGGCCAGGATCCTGTGCTCTCTCATCCTGAGTCTCCTCCGGGTTCATCGTTAGGGGTGGCTTCAGTGGCTGACTGCTAGATGGGAGCATCCTGTCTCCATCATGAGCTCCCTCAGTGCTCACCTTTGGGAGCAGCTGTAATGTGATGGCTTGATGGCTGAAACGTCGTTTGTTTATGAATATGGAAGCAACGTTTTCTCATTTCATGTGGTTGGGGTGACCTCTGGACACACATGTGCCCGTGAATCACCAGTCTTTTGGGCATTCTGCCATATGGCCAAATCTCTACACCTTGGTTTGAGTTTCAGATTTCTACTTACCCACTCCTACTGGTTTCACATTCTTGCTGGGAATAGATTTTTGGCCAAACCTTCTCTATATTTTTGGAATCACATCACTGTTCCTAATTCTAACAAAGTATCCTTTTGTTCCCAGTGAAAGGCTCTTGTCTTGTCACATAAAGAATTCAGAAATGTGACAGGGATAAGAAAGTAAAGTGAGGATTTATTTAAGCAATAGTACACTCTCCAGGGGAGAGGGGGCAGGCTCAGGTGAGTAGCTGCCCTGAGTTTCTTTGGCAAGCTGGTTATGTGAGGCATAGAATGAAAGGGCAGAATATTCATTGGGGAAGGAGGGTTTTGGGGTTGTATTCCCTGATTTTCATCTCAGCTCCACCTTCACAAAGGGAAGAGGGATTTTTGTCCTTATTTAGTCTTTTTCTTTTTTAATTAATTAATTTATTTTTGGCTGCATTGGGTCTTTGCTGCTGTTCGCAGGCTTTCTCTAGTTGTGGCGAGCAGGGCTTACTCTTTGTTGCGGTGCATGGGCTTCTCATTGTGGTGGCTTCTCTTGTTGTGGAGCATGGGCTCTAGGCTCGGTAGTAGTTGTGGCGTGCAGGCTTCAGTAGTTGTGGCTCACGGGCTCTAGAGTGCAGGCTCAATAGTTGTGGTGCATGGGCTTAGTTGCTCCGTGGCATGTGGAATCTTCCTGGACCAGGGCTCAAACCCGTGTCCCCTGCATTGGCAGGCAGATTCTTAACCACTGTGTCACCAGGGGAGCCCCTGTCCTTATTTAGTCTTTACTGGAAGGGTCATGGCCTTGGTGCATGATGGGAACTTCCTATCTGCAAGGCTAATTTTATTGTAATGAGAGCATAATGAGCAAAAATTACATTAGGATGCCGGAGATTCCCTCCTTTTCCCGTCTTTCTTTGTCTGCCTTCAGGACACTGATCACCCCAACATGTGTGGTTTCCTGCCACCTGGCCTGTGCCCTCCTTTCTCTGCTCATATCTAGCTACCTGCCTGCTTTAACACTTTCAAATGACTGGAACTTGCTTCTCTATGTTCTTGTGATGTACTTATCACAAGAGATTCCCCACTCCAGGCTTACACGTATTATGGTTCCATCGTGAATACGCTTTGTATGCTGACTGAGCCTCTTATAGAATTGAAGCTCCTTACGTATCAAAAGTTCATGCATCACAACCAGCCCTACCACCAACCTTTGAATGATACTGCTTACAAAACTGCTGATCATCCACCTTGGAGTTTGGCCCCTCAATGAAGTCAGAGACCTCAGCTCTGGTCTTCCTGGTCTGGGCACATTCTCTCCTACCTCCAACCCTCACCATGCTGTCAAAAGCTGTCATGCTTTGAAACTAAAACACCCTGAACAATACAAGAGAAAAAATAGGCACAAATAGTTACTAACATAGCAACATTTGTTTTCACAAATGTAATGTGTTTTTAAAATGCAACTTGTTTTATAAAACTACAACATTTGCTCTTACACATTTGTTGACTCTGGTTTATTTTGCTCCTTCCAGATCATTGCTAGTCAGTGTGGCTAATTTCTATAGGAGGCGATGACAACCCCATTGTCTTCTAATTCAAATTTCCTTTTCCTTGGTGCTTCCATAGTAGATGATTCTGTCTTCTTCAGTCATAGGTGATGATCTTCATTTCTTATCTTCCCAATTGAAGGTCTTTATACTCCTTATTCATCATATTTCTTTGAACAGATTTTAGATAAGCTTCAAGGACACGTCTTGGGCATCTGATAAAAATGTCCACAATGGTGGTTGTTTTTTGCTAAATTCCTCTTACACCTCTTATAAATATTGAGATTATTACTCTAAAAACACTTAACTTGAGGAATATTGCAATGGTGCTATAGACAGAAAACCAATAATTTCCCCAAATCTAACCTAAAATTGCCCATACATTTTTCCAAAATTTTGACAAAAGTTCTCAAAAGAAATAGCAAGTGTTTCACTAAAATATTAATATCTGTACAATTCTATGAAGAATTATGATAAAATGCTAAATTGAGGTAACCCATATTCAAGGCCTAAAAAGGGCCTGCCCTTCTGCCTGTGTGTCTATAGAGAGAGCCAGCCAAGTCCAAGAAGGATGCTGAATCCACTTATAACCAAGCCGCAGGGACCAGGAAGAAAAAGAGAAAGGGAGGTGACAATTCCAAGAAAGGCTGCATTCAACCTCCAGTTAAAAAGAGTCAGGGAACCCAGGCACCAGGTCCCATGGCTGTTTGGGCTGATCTCACATTGATGGTTTGAGTTATCAAGTGTGGTTCTAGCTACTAGTGTTAGTAACAAAGAGAACCAAATTGTGGGTGAGAGAAAGTCTGTTTATGATCCTAACCAAAGCAAACTATAATCTGGTCTTGGCTTGAAGAGGAATTTTGTGGGGAGACAGGAAAGATGCTATTGGAGACTTTGGACAGCCAAGGCAAGCTTTCTTGTCTTAGAGCCCCATCTGCAGAGGCCAAAGTGGAGGCTCAACTCAAAAGGGCAAAACTCTGGAGTAAACACGTGGCTACCCCCAGATTCTGTTTTCTCTGCCAGCACTGAGGAGCCTCAAATCAAAATCCTAATGCAGCAGGAAATTTTGAGATGGAAAGATAATGTTTATGATATTAGTGTAGTAGTTAAGATAAAACAAAACCAAAGGAATAAGAAAAGTTGTGTGTGATTGAGATGTGACAAAAGTAGAGGCAGCATGTGGCTTAAGAAAACTTTGGCCTTCTCCCCAGTTTGGGGGAGAATCACATGCCAAAGTCATTGCTCATCTCAAGGCCTCTGAAGACAGTCTTAGGGAAGGTCTGTACTAGCAGGAAAGGCCTAAGAAGTTCTTAACTCTCTTCAGTTTAGGAAAAGCCTTTGACAGAAAACAATGTGATGGGGGACTTATCCCCACTTGGTTTGGGATCATGATCCTCCAGACAATTTGCCTCAGATGCTAGGCATCCTTATGAGATAAAATGGTACATAAAACGTAGAATAGTCTTTTCAAGAACTGGTTCAGGAACAACTGGATATCCACCCACAAAAGAATGAAGTTGAACCCCTATCTCACACCATACACAAGAATCAATTCAATGTGAGGCGATTGAATCAGTAACTAAAAACCTCCCCACCAAAAAATGTCTGGGGCTATTCTATCAAATATTTTAAAAAGAATTAAGACCAATCCTCTAGGGACTTCACTGGTAGTGCAGTGGTTAAGACTTCATGCTCCCAATGCAGGGGGTCCTGGTTTGATCCCTAGTCATGAAACTAGATCCCACGTGCATACTGCAACTAAAAGTTCACATGCCACAACTAAGGAGCCAGCGAGTCACAACTAAGGAGCTTGTCTGCTGCAATTAAAGACCCAGCACAACCAAATAAATAAATATTTTTTAAAAATTCAAAAAAGGAAGACCAATCCTCTAAAATTCTCTTATAAATGAGTAAGAGCTACCGTTTCTAACTCATTCTATTATGTCAATGTAATTCTGATACCAAAGCTAGTCAAATACATCAAAAGAAAACAAAATTACAGTCCAATGTCTCTTATCCAAATAGATGATAACGTGCTTTAAATATACTAGCAAACTGAGTCTAACAATATATTAAAAGGATTGTATCATGAACAAGTGAGATTTATCCTAGGAATACAAAGAGTGTTCAATATATGAAAATTAATAAATGTAATATACAAAATTATTGAAATGAATGAAGAAAAACACATGATCATCTTAATTAATGTATAAAATGCATTTGAAAAAATCCATCACATTTTATAATTTAAAAAAATGAGTAGAAGTTAATTCTTCAACATGATAAAGGCCATTTATGAAAAACTCAGAGCTCATATCATGCTCAATGGTAAAAAAGTGAAAGCTTTTTTCCTAAAATCAGGGAAAAGAAAAGTATGCCTGTTTTGTCATTCTATTCAACATTATCCTGAACATTTCAGATAGAGCAATTAAGCAAGAAAAAGAAATAAAAGCCATCCACATTGGAAAGGAAGAAGAAAAAACTGTTTGCAAATGACGTGGTCTTTCATATAGAAAACGCCCCAAAGACACAAAAAATATTAGAGTTAGTAAATGAATTCAGCCAATTTGAAGGGTACAAGATCAACACTCAAAAATGTGCTGTGTTTTTATATACTAGAAATGAATAATCCAATAAGGAAATTAAGAAAACAATTTCATTTATGATAGTATCATAAAGAATAAAATGCCTAGGAATAAATTCAGCTAAGGTTCAAGACTTGTACACTGAAAACTACAAACATTGTTAAAAGAAATCAATAAATACTTAAATAAATAAAAAGACATCCCATATTTATGGATTGGAAAACAGAAGATTGTTATGATGCAATACTTCCCAAAGCAATCTACAGATTCAAAGCAATTCCTTTCAAAATCCCAATGACCCCTTTTGCAAAAAATGGGAAAGCCAATCTTAGAATTTATATGGAATTGCAAGGGACTCTGAATAGTCAAGACAGTACTGGAAAAGAAGAACCATGTTGGAGGACTCACACTACCTAATTTCTAGACTTACTCCTAATGTACAATAATCAAATAGTGTAGTACTGGCATAAGCATAGACCAATGGAATACAATCAACTTCCAATTTGCCCTTCTATATACAGTTGACCCTTGAACAACGGGTTTGAAGTGTGCAGGTCCACTTTTACATGGATCTTTTTTCAATAAATACTTACTATAGTTCTTCATAATCCGAGGTTGTTTGAATTCCCAGATGTGGAACCACAGATACAGAGGGCTGACTGTAAAGTTATATGCAAATTTTCCGCTATGTAGAGGGTCAGTGTCCTCTAACCTCTATGTTGTTCAAGGGTCAACTGTATTACCATTTGATTTTTGATGAGGGTGCCAAGGTGATTCAATGAATACAGAACAGCCTCTTCAACAAGCGATGCTTGGATAACTGGATATCCACTTGCAAAAGAATAAAGTTGGACCCTTACTTCACATCATATGCCAAAGGAACTGAAATATGAGTAGAGAGCAAATGTAAAAGCTAAACCTATAAAGCTTTACAACCTTGAACTTGACAATGATTTCTTAGATATGACATCAAAAGTGTAAGCAGCAACAACAAAAAAGATAAATCGTGCCTCATAAAAACTTAAAGTTTTGTGCATCAAAAGAAACTAACAGAAGACTGAAAAGGCAACCGAGATCATGGGAGAGTATGTTTGCAAATCATATATTTGGTAAGGGACTTGCATCCAGAATATATAAAGAACTCAACGACAACAATCAAATTTTTAAATGGGTAAAGGACTGAGATAGACATTTTCCCAAAGAAGATGTGCTCTTATTTTTAATCTTTAGAGAAATGCAAATCAAAACCACAACAAAGTGTCACTTTATACCCACTAGGTTGGCCAGAGTCAGAACAAAGGAAAATAACAAGTATTGCCAAGGACGTGGAGAAATTAGAACCATTGTTTACACAGCTACCAAAATCAACAGCTAACACACCTCTCCAAAGCCTATCAAGTAAGAAATCTGTTAATCTTACATATAAACAAAATAAGCAAGCTCATAGAATTATGTGTGGTTGATCTATGTCATTTGGGACTAGAAGAGCCATTAAGTTCAATAAACTCTGGGTTAATAATGAGAACGTCTATACAGCATTTCCAATTTCACCACTATGACCTCTGTAGCTGTAATAGTCAATGAGGTAATATATTAAACAACTGTTTTGACTTTTTTCCCTGTCGATGAATTGACAACTCCACAGGGAGGAGAAGTTACTCAGCAATAATACTTCTTTTAATTTATGCAGTAGTACTATGAAATGGGTATCATACCCTCACTGCTTGAGGTTCAGATAATTTAAGTAGATTGTCTAATGTTACGTAGTCAATAAGTGTCCAGGAATGAAAGCCTTTGATATCTTGCTCTTCCTGAAAAAACATACTGCTCCCTGTAGCTCTCACGGAGTATTTGCAAAAGAACTACCCTTAAATTTTCTCTATCACGTTTCTTTCAGAAGATAAGCCCATTTATTCTCTCTCTGAGGGGAGGAAGCTGGAAAAGGGTATAGGTAATCTGGCTGGGGAGGGCCTGACATGCCCAGGGTCCTGGTAAGGGTACATAGGATTTCTGTGCACAAGTTGCACCTCGTCTTTTGTTACTTGTTTCGTGGGTAATTGGAGCTGCCATGGCCTTCTGAGCTTCTGGTCTATATTTAGGCTGGGGAGGGATCTGTTCTTTCTGGCCCAGCTTCTTCAGCTGCCTCTGCTTAGGCCTTTTTCTTCAATGGGGAGGAACTAGAAACAGGCAGTGTGGACCTCAGGTTACAGTTATGCTCTGCAGTCATTTTATCTCAGTAAAGCTTATATTGCTACCCCCTATTTGGTCATCAGTTTTTTTAAAGTATTTTCTAATATTTTGAGCTCTGGAGCAAAGAAAGGATGGGTCTTGGCATTTCAAGTTCCAACAGATCAGACACTAGTCCTCAAAATGTTTGGTGCTTGAAGACCATCTGTAACTTGAAAACTATGCATGTAAATTTGCTCGTATTTATAAAGAACCTTGAAATGTTTACATTTCTGAAATCCTAGAGTTCCCTTCAAATACTTGTTACCCATATATCAAAAGCATTCAGAACAGTCTCTGACACATAATAGTTACAATATATACATATATGTAAAAATGAATGAATGAGGAAGCAATCTGAAAAGCAGACCAAGATTTACACACATAAATGTTTACGGGAACATTACATGCTGAGATAAAAAACGTTGGAAATAAGTGTCTGAAAAACAGAACTCTGATAGGCCTTATGATGAATATCTATCATTCAACAAAATATGCAGCCAAAGATTTGCACTTATTAAAATATAATGACATTTTAAAAATGGAACTGATACAATACAAACAAAATAGGACATACAGTTACTTACCTGCATTTTAATTCCCTGGAACTTAAAAGTATTTGTAGGAAAGATGTAGACGTATTGGAGAGCATTCTAAGTTGGAAATCTGAGTTCACATCTCACACTGTTCCTTCCCAAATCCCTCTGTGGAATAACACAGTAATCAAAGGTAACCACCTGTTTGCAGACAGAGATGCAGCGGATGGCCAGACAGGGTGCTCACTGCAATGGACTGCCCCGATGAGGGGATTAAAGGGCCAAAACCCAGCCCAGGTTCCTCTAAGTCATTCACCCTGAACAATACAGCAGTCATCTAGGGGAAACGCATCCTTCTTACCAACACTATGTGGCTCTGTGTGGCAGAGCCTGATCCCAGCTCTCCTGAGATTGACTGCAATTGTAGGTCTTCTCTTTCCATACCACCTAGTGAGAGCTGATGGATCAGTAATGGAAAAGAAGGTTAGCTTCTCCCAGACTACGCAACTCAAACACAATGCAACTTCCTTCTTTGATAGGCAAGAGGTTAATTTGTTGAAAGAGTAAATATATGATTTATCAAGCAGGAATGCAATCAGAATTAAATAGTTTTGATATAGTTTCCCTCAAATAACCACCTGTAGGATTCATTTTGCATCTTCTGTCTGGAGTAAAGTTGAGGAAATGAGACACTGATGCTTGATGTTCGAATGGATTCTGGCCTCTGGTTAGTGAACCTCCAATGCCTAAAGGACTCCTGCAATATTTGTGCAATTCACATTTTTTAGTTTCTTTAGCATGTGAATTGATACCAAATAGTCTACTCAAAATACCCCTACATCTTGTCTGTTGTTCAATTCAAACAGACAGTAGGACTATGACCCAGTAATCTTTATCAATCTTTCAAGGAGATTTGAAAGCAAATACTTCCTCTGGTACTGACTGCATTTTGCCGACTATCGCAGGTGTGCATGGGACTATATGTAGCAAATATTCAAGGAGGAAGGCCACGTAGCAAATCCCACCCCTTATTTCAGTAACAGGAAAAGCAAAGAGTAGCAAATAAAAACAATAGATAGACTTTATAGGGTGCTATGACTTGAGTAGTTGCACCATTCAGACAGGGAAAAACCAAGGACAGCAGAGAACACAGTATCCCTTTCAGCTGGAAAATGTGACTTGTCTTCTGCCAGGCTCTGAATGATGATCTGGAACCTGACTAGCTGGCAATTGGACAAGTACATGCAAATACTTGTCTAACATGGCATACAAAAGGCACAACCAGTTTGGAGAGACTTGGAGCACTGTCTCATAAATTTTAAGTACATACCTTACACTTCAGTAATACCACTATTAGTTAGCTATCTTAGACTCTTAAATACTTGCACAAGGAGACATGTAACACAGTGTTCTTTTCAGAACTGTTGATAATAGGAAATAATTACAGGAAATTAAAATGCCTACCAGAGGAGAAAAAATAATTAAGTTGTTGCTCTTCTTTCAATCCATCAGTTTAAAATAACAAATTAAATGAAGCACAGATAAATAAATTATATATACATGTATCAACATTGATATATCACAAACATAACAATGTGAAAAGTTGCAAAGGGGCATATTGTACAATGTCAGATATGAAAAACCACATAAAATATTACTAGACTTTTTTATAGACATAAATATATGTTGTAAGGAATAAAGCAGCTACAGAAGGCCACATACCAACCTCAGTAAAATTGTTACTTCTGGCAAAAGGGAAGGTTGAGCGGCTTCAAGTGTACCTGAAGCTTTTATTCCTACAAACAAAAATAATATGAAACAAATACAGAAAAATGTTGACATTTCCTAACTCAGAGTGGTAAACTTGGCTTATTTTTATATTAATGTCTGTCCTTTTTATATGACTGAAATGATTCAAATGAAAACAAATTAAATGTCATAGAAGTTAGCCATGGCATGGTTGTCCTCAAAAGTTTATCTCTGGCCTCAACATTAAAGCCTACCTACTAGACACTGGCATTTGAAGTTTTCTTCCCAAAATGTAGACCGATTCAATAGCTTCATTGCTCAGCCTCTTGGAAGGCAGTGTGCAATGGTGGAAGTCACATGGAAATCAGAGTCAGACAGACTTCATGGTACGAATTTCTTGGATTGATTTTAACCATGAGAAAATAATATTGCACAAGATAGAGATCTGTATCTTAATGGCTGTTAACTCCTTACCTTTCCCAAGACGAACTTTCTAGATTGGCCAAGTAGATCTTGGTTGAAAACAAGCTACCCATACATTTTTATAGACTGTGGTATCCCTATTTTAAGTGCTTTCTGTGCTGTGAAAGTTTAAGTGCTCTGCAGTGTTAACTAGCCTTTAAATAATTCAAATCCTTTCCATTTCTGCCTTCTGTGTAATTACCTACAGCACTCATTTCAGTATTTAATCCTTCACGTCCCGATTATGCTGCCTCATTATGTGACCCTGGAAAAGTCAATATACCTTACAAACCCTCAGTTTCTCGGTCTTTAAGTTGAGATGTTGTAAATGATCATTCAGCTCCTAAAGGATTTTTGGCACTACTATTTTACAAGTTCAGGATCTTATAAGTGTATAACTTGTCTCTGAAGTAGAAAGGGATGTTATAATATTATGCTCCCATCATGTAGATCTGCAGCTTATCTAGGGTGGCAGATGGGAAAGATGAGTGAGAGGACCAGTATAATCCCCTAGAAACCTAACAAAGTTCTTTGATGGAGAAGGGTATTTTCCGTTGAAACAAGCCTATTCTATATTGTAATGTAAATTTATTTTAGAATCACTGAAATATATACTTATATAGAAATACACATTGTTTGAGAACAAATATGATAAACACGTGTGTGATGGTGAAGAAATAGAAAAAAAATGAGTGAGGAATCATTCCAGTCCAAACCGACTGTTAACAAGGGGCATGATATGTCTGTTAACTCTGAGGGATGGTCTTAGTACACTACAGTTTAATTTTAGAATGCTGTTGTATATGACAAGTGTATATAAGGTTGTTTTTTGTTTGTTTGTTTGCTTTTTTCTAAGTACAGCTAAGTTAAAAGACAAACTATTTCTTGTTTGTGGGTCTTAATAACTACATTGGGCTTGAACTCTAGATTTTTTTTGGTCATGTTTCCATTTTGAAAACATTCTTCTTGAAATCTCTATGCTAGAAAAGAGGATTTTATCAAATTAAGTTCATTTTAATGTGCCTTTGGGCATCACTAAATTGAGTCGAGTGTTAAATAGCTGATCCTGGTTATAAAACTTAAAAAAAAATCTTGTTTCTCAGGTTTCAGAAATGACTAAACACTACAGATAGCCAAGCCAACAACAATACCATTTACTTCTCCAAAAGGTAATTTATGCAACCTTATTAATACTCCTCATATTTATGTTTTGGAAAAAGTAGGGATAAATAAAGTCTTTGGCAAGAATGAACATTTTACAATGTCCATAATAAGGTGCAGTGAATACGTATTTTTGCCAAATTGTCAAAAAAGACCTAGTTTTTAAAACTAGCTGAACCTTGAAGCCAAAACTGATTATCTCTATCATAGAATTAACTTCTGAGATCAAGAATAAATCTGGAAGAGTGAGGTCAGCAAATTGATGGAGTAGGAAGCTCCAAACTCCTGTTCCTTCACAAAAACATTAAAAATAAGCAGTACTTGTCAGAATCTACTTAGTCAGAACTCTGGGAAACAGTCAAAAGTTTACAGCAACCAAGTGAATGCTGAATCAATAAGAAGAAAACTTAAAAATGGTAGGAAAGTTTGCGGTGATTTCACTTGCCCTTGGCCACGCTCTTCAGCTTGATATTGGTCTTAAAGATGGCACCCTGAAATCCCAGTGTGGGATCTTGGTTCCTGATTCCAGGTGGAGCTGAATAGACCTTATTTCCTATGACTGGTGTTTATATAAGAAAAAAATAATTTGGACATGTTCAGAGGGAAGACCATGTGAAGAAATAGGGAGAAAAGCCTATCTAAATGCCAAGGAGAGTGACCTCAGAAGAAGTCAATCCTGCCAACACCTTGATCTTGGACTTCTAGCCTGTAGATCTAGATTTGTGAGAAAATAAATTTCTGTTGTTTAAGCCACCTAATCTCTGGTACTTTATTATGGCAGCCCTAGCAAAATGATTCAAGTGACGAGACCATTCAATGGGGAGAGGATGTATTAATAGAAAATTATTGTTTATGGTACAGAGTTTAGGATTGAGGTTATAAAAAAGTTCAGAAAATGGACAGTGATGATTATTGCCTAACAGTGTAAATACATTCATGCCACTGAATTGTACCCTACATATGGTTAAAGTGTTAAATTTTATGCTATGTATATTTGGTCATAATTAAATAATAAAATACATAGAAATTACTTAACCAAGGAGGCACAAGATTTACACATTAAACATTTTGAAACATTGTTGAAACAAACTAAAGAAGACTTAAATAAACAGTATGTCATCCCCTTGTCATGGATTGGAAGACTTAATATTGTTAAGATGTCAAAGTGATCTACAGATTTAATGGAATCTCTGTCCATACTCCAGGGGACTTTTTTGCAAAAATGGAAAATCCAATGCTCATATTTATGTGGAATTGAATTGCGCTCTGAATAGCCAACAATCTTGAAAAAGAAGAACAAAACCAGAGGATATACACTTCCCAATTTCAAAACTTTCTACAAAGCTATAGTAATCAAAATGGTGTGGCACTGACACACATAAACATATAAATCAATGGACTAGAATTGAGAGTGCAGAAATAAACCCATACATCTATAATCAATTGATTTCTGACAGGGTCCAAGATCATTACATGGGAAAGAATAGTCTCTTCCACAAATGGAGTTGGGAAAACTGGATATCTGCATTCAAAAGAATAAAGTTAGACCCAACATTTTACCATATAAAAAAATAATCTCAGAATGGATGAATGACCTAAATATAAAACCATAAAACTCTTAGAAGAAACTATGGGGGAAAATCTTCATGACATTGGATTTGGAAATGGATTTTTAGAAATGACAAGGAAAGCAACAAAAAAATACAGAGATAAATTAGATTTAATCCAAATTCAAAGCTTTTATGCATCAAAAGACATCAAGAAAGTGAAAAGAAAACCTAGAGAATTGGAGAAAATTATATACCAATTATAATTCTCATAAGGTTCTAGTATCTAGAATATAAAAGAAATTTTACGAGTCAACAGGAACAAGACAAATAACTCAATTTAAAAATGAGGAAGAGACTTGAACAGACATTTGCACAAAGGAGATATGCAAATTGCCAAAAAAGCACATGAGAAAAATATTCATTACTGAGCAGTGCGCATGTGTGGGTTCTCGGAGCTGCAAGCGTCCACGCACCGGGTCAAGGGTCAACCTGAAAGGTGACCGTGGCAGTGACCTTCCTCCGGCTGCTGGGCTTGGTGGGGAGTGGGCGCCAGTTGCTGTGGGGTGTGGACCTCGCAGATCACGGAGAAGGTCACGCACACACTGGCCAGGTTTATGATGATGAAGACAACAGGAAAGTTCGATTTGTAGGTCATCAGAAAGAGGTGAATGAGAACTTCACCAACCATCTGATAGCAGAGCAGCCTGTGAGCCAAGTCAGCAGTCGAGTGATATAGTGTGAGGGTGCTGGGGTACCCTTGCCCACCCCAAAGTGTACATAAACCTGGACAAAGAGACAAAGATAGGCTGTGTGGCTACTGTGGACTCCAGGTCAGACAGCACCATCACTAGGGGCTGCACAGGAGTGTTGCAGGAAGGTTACCCTTCCAGGGCCTGAGAGTGGGCTCTTGTGTAACACTTAGAAATGAATAGTCCAAGGAGACACACATGCTGACAAAGCAAGAGACTTTACTTGGAAGGAGGGCCCTGGGCAGAGAGCAGCAGGGTAAGGGAACCCAGGAGAACTGCTCTGCCACATGGCTCACAGTCTCTGGTTTTATGGTGATGGGGTTAGCTTCCTGGTTGTCTCTGGCCAATCTCTGGCTTGTCCCATAGTTAGTCTGACTCAGGGTCCTTCCTGGTGGCACATGCGTCGCTCAGCTGAGATGGATTCTAGTGAGAAGGGCTCTGGTAGGCTGGTCGTCTCCTCCCTCTTTGGGCCCCTCCCAAATTCTCCTGGTTAGTTTTCAGTGGCAGCACCATGTTCCTTATTGGGACCTCCTGTTGTGAGACAACTCAGGCAAGTGGGCCTGGCCAAGGCAGCTGGTTTTGGTCAACTGTTCAGTAACACTTCCATGATGGTGTGACTCATGAGACCCTAGTGCTGTAAGTATCCCATCACTAGTGCTGAAGGAAAGGTGTTTTTCTCAAGGAAAAAACAAAACAACTCAATATCATTCATCATTAGGGAAATGCAAATTAAAATCACAATGAAGTACCACTTCAGTCACAGTAGGGTGACTAAAACCAGAACACCAGAAAATGACAAGTTTGGCAAGGGTATGGAGACATAGAGCCCTCATAAAGTGCTGGTGGGATCCTGTAAAATGGTTCAACCACTGTGCAAACCGTTTTGGCAGTTCCTGAATAAGTTAAACATCCAACAGCCATATGAGCCCATAATTACACTCTTGTATGTCCGAAACAACTGAAAACAGCTACCCAAACTAGTATACCTAAGTGCATGTTTTAGCAGCAATATTCACAGTAGCCAAAAGATGGTAACAGACTGAATGTCCATCAGAAGATTAATGTATAAGCAAATTGTGATATATATACAATGGAATATTACTTAGCCATCAAAATAAATGAAGTACTGATGCATGCTACAGTGTGAATAAATCTCAAAAGCATTATGCTAAGTAAAAGAAGCCAGATACAAAAGGTCACACTGTAGAACTCAATTTATATGAAATATCAAGGATAGTTAAATCTATAGAGAGAAATCAAACAGGTTGATGGTTTCTAGGGTTAGAGGGGAGCAGGGAAAACTATAATGGTAGTGAGTTCTACTTTGGCATGATGGAAATGTTTTGGAACTACATAAAGGCAGTGGCTGTAGAATATTTTGTGAATGTATCAATACCCACTGAATTGTTCACTTTAAAAGGGTTAATTTTATGTTATATGAATTTCACCTCAGTATATTATTTTCTAAAAAAAGAATAATCCAGAATTTTATTTTTAAAGTATTATTAAAATATAATACAACTTTTAATAATTTTCAAGCTTTTCTAAATTTTGTTAAATCAAGAAGAAAATATTATATCTAAATTAACTACTTAATGCACTCTTTTTTTTTACATATTTATTAGAGTATAATTGCTTTACAATGTTGTGATAGTTTCTACTGTACAACAAAGTAAATCAGCTATATGCATACATATATTCCCATATCCCCTCCCTCTTGAGCCTACCTCCCACTCTCATTAACCCACCCCTCTAGGTCATCACAAAGCATCAAGTTGATCTCCCTGAATGCACTCTTTCTTAATATTTATGTCACAACCAATTTATGTTGCTATTTAATTATCTGAGAGTTCTCATTGGGTTTTTTTTGTTGTTGTTGTTTTATTGTGGTAAAAGTCACATAATATAAGACATACTATTTTAACCATATTTAACTGTACATTTCAGTGGCACTAAGTATATTCACATTGTTGTGCAACTCTCACCGTCATTCATCTCCCGAATTTTTCTCCTTCCTAAACTGAAACTGTCATACAGGGTAAAGTAAGTCAGAAAGAGAAAAAAAAAAACAAATATATTAATGCATACATGTGCAATTTATAAAAATGGCACAGATTAACCTATGTGCAAAGCAGAAGTAGAAACACAGACATAGAGAATACATGTATGGACACCAAGGGGGGAGGGGGAGGTGGGATGGCTTGGGAGATTGGGATTAACATATGTACACTACTATGTATGAAGTAGATGGCTGGTGAGGACCTACTGTATAGCACAGGAAAAAAAAATGAAGAAGGTACAATCTGTTTGCAGAAAATAGGAATGGATAAAGATGTGGTACATATATAAAATGGAATCTTCATTGGTTTTTAATTTTTATTTATTCTTTATTATTTTTAATTGTGTTAAGAACACTTAACATGGAGTCTACCACCTTAGCAAACTTTTAAGCACACAATACAGTATTGCTAGCTATAGGCACAATGTTGTAAAGCAGAGCTCTAGAACTGAATCATCTTGTATAACTGAAACTTTATATCTGAACTGAAACTTCCCATTCCCCTCCCACAAGCCCCTGATAACCACCATTCTACTCTTTCTCGCTACAAATTTGACTCTTTTAGATACATCATGTAAGTGGAATAATACAGTATTTCTTCTTCTGAGTCTGGCTTATTTCACTTAGCATGATGCCCTCAAGGTACAGCCGCTTGTCACTAATGACAAGATTTCCTTCCTTCTCATGGCTGAATAATATTCCATGTATATACATATACGACATCTTTATCCATTCATCACTTAGGTTGCTTCCACATCTTGGCTATAGTGAATAATGCTGCAGTGAACACAGGAGTATAGATATTGCTTTGAGACCCTGCTTCCCATTCATTTGGGTATATACTCAGAAGGGGAATTACTGGATCATATGGTAGTTCTATTTTTAATTTTTTGAGGAATCTTCATACTGTTTTCCATAGCGGTCACACCATCTCACATTGGCACAAACAGTATACAAGAGTTCCAGTTTCTCCATATTGTCACCAGTACTTTTTTCTTAAAAAAAATTCTAACAGGTATGAGGTGATAGCTCATTTTGGTTTTGACTTGCATTTCTCTGAGGGTTAGTGATGTTGAGTATCTTTTTATGAACCTGTTAGCCATTTGTATGTCATTTTGGCAAAAGATGTCTAGTCAAGTTCTTTGCCCATTTTAAAATTGGATTATTTGTTTTTTTTGCTAGTGAGTTGTAGGAGATCCTTAAGCATTAGGGCTTTTAACCACTTACCAGATATATATGGTTTGCAGATATTTTCTCCCATGGGTCTTCTTTTTATTCTGTTGATTATTTCCTTTGCTGTGTTGATGCTTTTTAGCTTGCTGTAAACCCCCTTATCTGATTTTGCTTTTGCTTGGGCTTTTGGTGTCATATCCCATTAGTCATTCCTAGACTGGTGTCATGAAGATTTTCCCCTATGTTTTCTTCTAAGAGTTTTACAGTTTTAGGTCTTATGTTTAAATCTCTAATCCATTTTTATTTTTTTTTGTAGTTATAAGTATACAATTTTATTCTTTTGCATGTGGATATCCAGTTTCTGAACACCATTTGTTGAAGAGACTATTTCATTGTGTATTCTAAGCATCCTTGTCAAAAATTAGTTGACAGTATGTGTATGTGTTTATTTCTGGGCTCGCTATTCTATTAGTCTGTATGTTTGGTTTATCCGAGTACCATACTGCTTTAATTACTGTAGGCTTATATATATTTTGAAATCAGGAAGTGTGATATTTCTAGGTTTGTTCTTTTTCAAGGTTGCTTTGGTTATTCAGGGATTTTTGTGATTTCATGTCAATTTTAGGATGGATTTTTCTATTTCTATAAAAAATGCCATTAGGATTTTGATAGGGATTGTTTTCAATCTAGATCATTCTAGGTAGTAAAGACATTTTCACATTATTAAGTCTTCCAATCCATGAACAGAGGATGTCTTTCCTATTATTGGTGTCTTCTTTAATCTCTTTCATCAGTTGTTTGTAGTTTTCAGAGTACAAATCTTTAAACACTTTAGTTGAGTTTATTGTTAAGTATTTTATTTTTTATGCTATTGTAAATGAGATTGTTTTTTTGATTATCTTTTTGGCTAGTTTGTCATTAATTTATAGAAATGCAATTGATTTTCATATGTCAATTTTGTATTCAGCTACTTTACTGAATATATTTATTAGCTCTCACAGTTTTGTGTGTGTGTAGCCATTAGAGTTTTCTATAATAAGATCATTTCATCTGCAAAGATAATTTTACTTCTTCTTTTCTGATTTGTACACCTCTTTATTTATTTATTTATTTATTTTTTAACATCTTTATTGGAGTATAATTGCTTTACAATGGTATGTTAGTTTCAGCTTCACAACAAAATGAATGTACACCTCTTATTTCTTTCCCTTGTCTAATTGCTCTGGCTAAAAGTTCTAGTACTGTGTTTAATTGGAGTGGTAAGAGTGGTCATCTTTGATCTTAGGGGAATGTTTTTGGTTTTTCTAACATTAATTATGATGTTAGCTGTGAGCTTTTCATAAATGGCTTTTATTATGTTGAGGTAAATATTTTGTATACATAATTTATTGAGAATTTTTATCATGAAACAATGTTGAATTTTGTCAAATGCTTTTTTTGCATCAGTTGAGATAATCATGTGACTTTTATCCTTCATTCTGTTGTCATGTATCACATTAATTGATTTTATATGTTGAACTATCCTTGCATCCTGGGGATAAATTCCACATAGTAATTATGTATGATCTTTTAAATGTGCTGTTGAATTCAGTTTGCTAGTATTTTATTGAAGATTTTTGTATTTATGTTCATCAGGGATATTGGCCTGTAGTTTTCTGTACAACCTTTGTCTGGTTTTGGCATCAGGATAGTAGCAGGCCTCATAAAATGAGGCTGGAAGTATCCACTCTTCCCTAAGTTTTTTGGAAAAGTTTAAGAAGAACAGTATTAATTCTTCTTGAATAACATATAGACAAAATGGACCTACAGATATAGAGAGCATTTTACCCAAAAGCAACAGAATACAGATTTTTCACAAGAGCCTGTGGTACATTTTCTAGGATAGATGACATTTTAGTTCACAAAATAACCCTTAATAAATTTTGAAAATTTTAAATAATACCAAGCATCTTTTCCAACCACAAGAGTATTAAAGTAGCATCAATAATAGAAGGAAAACTGGAAAATTCACGAATGTGTGAAAATTAAATAACTAACTCCTGAAGAACAAATGGGTCAAAGAAGAAATCATAGGAAGATTAGAAAATATTTTGAGAAAAATGAACATGAAAACACAACATATCAAAACTTATGGGATGCAGCAAAAGGAGTACTAAGAGGGAGGTTTATAGATATAAATGCTAATATCTAAAAAGAAGAAAGATCTTAAATAAATAATATTTCATACCTCTAAAAACTAAAAAAGGAAGAAAAAAGCTAAACCTAAAGTTAGCAGAAGGAAGGAAATAATAAAGATTCAAGCAGAAATAAAGCATAGAATACAAAAACAATATGTAAAAAAATCAACAAAATTGAGTTGGTTTTTTTGGAAAAAGAAACAAATAGACAAACTTTAAGCTGGATTAACTAAGAAAAAGAGAGAAGACTCAAAATTAGAAATGAAAGAGGAAAAACTATAAATTATACCATAAAAATAGGATTATGAGACAATTATGAACAATTATATACCAATAGGATAATCTAGAGAAATGGATAAATTTCTAGAAAAATACAACTTATCAAGAATGAATCAAGAAGAAATATAATATCTGAACAGACCAATAATGAATAAGGAGATTGGATCTATAATCAAAAACCTCCTAACAAAGAAAAGCTCAGGACCAAATGGTTTCAATGATGAATTTTTTATTTGTTTTTAACATAAATTTAACAGGCTTCACATCAACTTTGATGATGTTACAGCACTTTATAGTTGCAACAGTAAGGTACATTTATACTTTAAGTAAGTAGAAACTTTTCTATGTATAAAGTAGGCAGAAAATTGTTCACTTCAACTTATAGATAGAAGTCTTTCTATATCTGGAAAAGAATATTTAGGCATTAACAAATCCAAATGGTATGTGTTATTTACAGTACTAATGACATTACTGTGTTTAAATTGATGGTAATGTATCTGATCACAGGATCAAAATTACATCGAAGTAGACATTCAGCCTTTTGAAGACCAGAGTAGAAGCCAAATACCTGATTTTGGTCAAATATCAGGGTCAATGCCAAGCTTTAGTGCATTCCTAGTTTGTATTTATTATATACATTGCAAGAACTACTGTAGAAATTTTTCTGTGTTGTATATCTTAAACTTGACCCAAGCTCTCTTGTCTTAAAATGATTTGAATAAAAAATGTTTACATATTATATTTTTAAATTTTTTACAAAGCACTTTTCCTACACATGAAGCAAGGCAGTACTGGACTAAATAATATCAGGAATCTACAGACTCAGAAAATTTTTATGAAATAAGAGAGACTATTTTAAAAATTTAAGTCATATCATTGGAGAAGTTATAAAATTTGCAAACTAACTGCTTTGAAAAATATTTCTTGTATTCTAAATTTTAAAAGAAATTTTAGTTAAGTGCCAAAATTGTAATATAGCCAAAGAGATCAACAATATTTTTCAAAGGTATGGCTGTCACTCTGTTTTGTTTTTAGTTTTAATGCCTCCACTGATAACATGAATTGTGCTCAACTATGTGCAGAAGAATTGATGCTTTCTGTAGCCTAGGATACTACTTTTTTAAAAGCTGATTCTTTTTCTTTAATGTTGTGTCAAATGTCCTGGAGTGAATGGGTTGAGTTTGAAATTAATGAAGAGTTCAAGTTCTAACCAAATCAGTCATGCCTTAATAGGGTGGTCAGAATTTCCAAAAGAAAAACAAAAAGAAAGAAAAAGAAAAGAAAAACAAAGCACTTTAAATGCACACTCACAAGTGTACTTTAATTTTTAAAAGTCCCCCGCCATTATTCTCTACCCCACTGTGACCACAAAACCTCTGCTTGCTAATTCACAAGAGGCCTTCAGCCTTGCTGTGACAGCTGTAATCAATGACTTTGAAGACAAATATATTAAAGATAAGAATGTTTGCCCTTCTCTGTACAGATTTGATAACCAATCCCAAAGTCTCTCTGGTATACGGTCACTAGTGGTCAATGGGAACTAAGCTATTTCAGGCTAACTTAAAACCATCATTTGCTCTAAACTACTCGGAGTTATATTTTATAGCTATGTTAAGCAAATAAAACCACATTTTTGAAGTTTGAATACACTGAACATAAAAACCTTGGGGACGAATACCAATACCTTTGCTCGTTATGATATACCTCAACCATTTATAGCCAAAATATACCTATGGACAACATGTCTTCATCTTCTCAGACTGATGAGATGCTCAAGGGCACAACTCTTTAAAATGATTTGAAGGAAAGTATCAAATCTCACTTACTCTGTCTGCAGAAGATATTTTCCTGACTTTGGAGTGAAAATTTTCTGCTAAACACTTGAAGGAAACCCTCTTCTAAGCTGCAATAATAGGTGATATCGACTGAGAATTTAGTATGTGTCAGACATGGGTTTTTGTCATCAGCCATATTGATCCTCAAAACCTCTAAATGTCTTACATGTATTATCTCAATTCCCACAGTGTCATAATGATGGAAAGACTAGCATTCCTTTTTCCATGTGAGGAAATGAGACACAGAAAGGTTAGGGAACTTGCCGGAAAGAACTCAGCCTAGCAGTCATGGAGCCAGGACTTAAACAAAGGTAGTCTCATCCCAAGGCCCTCTAGCTCCCCCTCTGCAACTACCTCTGAGCTGAATTAACCACTGCACAGTCTTTGGCAGAAGAACTCAAGGGGAGCTTTGTGAAAGATTCCATCCCGTTGTCCTGCATTCTTCCACATGCATTTCTGAGGCCATTATTTGCACTAATAAGTGCACCCCAGACTTGAATAGAAAAGTAATCTTTGTTTAGGTAACTCACTAAAGATTCCTCTCTCGCTCCCTCTCTTTCTCTTAGAATCTCTTCCCACTCCCAACAACTTGTTTGACCAATCACTCCTTCCACTCTGGCTGACACTCACCCTACCCGCTCAAGGTTGACAGGACATCTTGCTGTTCCTCTACTCACCTGGCCCACTCCTACTTTTCCTGCTGGCTGTTTGCTGTGC
Organism: Stenella coeruleoalba; assembly: GCF_951394435.1. Lineage (NCBI taxonomy): Eukaryota > Metazoa > Chordata > Mammalia > Artiodactyla > Delphinidae > Stenella > Stenella coeruleoalba. The sequence goes on from NC_137151.1 coordinate 11,111,044, forward strand.
TTGGAATGCTCCTCCCTTGATTCCCCATAGGTATCTCCTTGAACCTTTTCAAGTCTTTGCTCGATTTTTACCTTCTCAATAAAGCCAGTGTGGACCTCCCTTTTTAAAACTGCAACCCCCATCCAACCCCACCCTCCCATCTCCCTTAACCTTTTCTATTTTTTCCATAGTACTTCTCACTTTAAAATGTATTATACATTTAGTTATTCATTATGTGTATGTGTATTATCTGTCTGTACCTTCTAGAACAGAAATTCCACTTCATTTTTGTTGTTGTTGCTCTCATTGGTACATCCCAAACATGGCCAGTGCTCAGCACACACTTGATATTTGATACATATTTGTTAAATGAATACGTAATTTTAGCACAGAACTTTTTCACAAACAAGCAGATTCATTCTTGTCTTTCTATCATCATTATATGAGCCAAAAATGTCCCTTGTGCCTCCCTAGGACAAAATTAATTTGCTCTATGAGTACTTTTATTCCATTAAATGCTTTTGTTTTTAATTTAAGAAAAATTTGAAATTTCAATTGATATTAAAGGAAAGGATGATGTTAATGTCCAGTCAAAGAAAATATGAATATAAGAGGTTGAGAAGCACTGCTGTAAAGCACCTGGCTCAGTTCCAGCCATGTAGCAGTGCTCAATAAATTCTGATTGAATGAGTGCTCATTAAGTACTATGGGGTGCAGAGGAGATTAGAGACCACATGTTGAATAGTAATCACTGACAATAGTTCACATTAAATTCCATGTAGGAATATTGTGTTTATTGGAGCAAGCCCTAAATAAAATAAGCTAAGGCTTCGGAATGACTGAAGAGGACCATTTGGGACCCAGACATAGTGAAGCAGAACTCCAACGTACTAGTAGGTCTGTAGAAGCTGTTAATAAAGATGACATTATTTGGAGGCTCACTAAGAAATATGGAGTTACTGAAAAGTTAGAAAGCCACAGTGTTCTGAATTATATGATGTCACCATTTTCTAGCCAAAATTCACCCTCTCCAGGCTTCTTTCTCATCACTCTCACCCTCCCATCTTATAGATACTTTTCAGGTATTTATTCTAAATATTCAAATGCAGCTTCCTCCCTCGGATCTGTGCATTAACTCTCATAGGACATTCTACTTTACTCAGATAAGTTCGTAGGCAGTGTCTCCTGTAAGACTGAGCTCAAAGTTTACTTGTTCTATGCTTTCCATGACCTCTTACCTGATCTAGGTTAGGCATCTTTCCTCTTTGTTCCCACAGCCCCTGTCATATCATTTATCATAAGAAACTGTAAGTGTCTTTTAACCTACATGTCCAACCCTGGACATACATTGTGGGTTTTATCTCTGTGCCCTTAATGCAGAATATAGGACCAGACACATAGTCTGTGCTCTATAAATCAACTTGATTTTTTCTCTCTGCAAATACATCATAAAAATCTTGAAGACTGGACTGTATTTTTTGCACCTTTGTATGAACTGCATCTTAACACAGCATCTGGCACACTTAAGTGCTCAAAAATTCGTCTTGTCATTATTAGCACTTGACTGGAGTAAGATATTATTTATGAAGATCACACACTATAGATCTGTTAAGGATTAGTTGAGAAGGAACAGGATACAAAATGCTTAAAAATATTAACTAATATGTTCAGTCCTCTCTTACTTTTCCAGGAAAACTCTTACTCATTTAAGATTCAAGCCTAGCATTGCTTCCTCCAGGAAGCCTTCAGAGACTCACCCTCACATTGTTTCCAGGATATGTTGCTTGTCTGTATTCCCTAGCACTCTAAAGCATGCTATTAAACCTGTTCCCATCAAGGTCAACAATGAACCATGGATATTGATTCCTTGTGAACTGAATTCCTCCTCCTCATTTGAGTTTGCAAACAATTTCTAAATTCTTAGAATTCTCTATTCTTTTGGCTTCCTTGACGCTGCCCTATCTTGGTTCTACCCCATTAACTTTATTTCTTCTCAGATTTTTGCTCAGGTTTGTTTCTCTTCCTCTCAACTACATCTTATTTATTCCATTCTTTCATTAACTGGTTAAAGAGTTACGGAGACCTGCCATGTGACAGACACTAACCCTATTGGAACATTTCTCTGTGTCTAACATTTTAACAGTTAAATAAGAAGGTATGTGCTTTATAGAAGAACGCAGCTTTGTGCCCTGCTCTCTTTTCTCTGGGCATGTTTCTCTCTTGGAAAATGTGACCACTTGCATGGTTTTAAAGCTCACTAATTTTATATGGAAGACACCTGAAATCATATTTCCAGTCTTGATTGTATTCTTAAACTTTGACTCTGCATCTCATATTTTTAAAAACATTTCCCATTAAGATGATCCTCTGTCATACCAAATTTAAACTGTTCTTAGATGCTGACCTGATGTCAGGACACAATAGCATCAAGATCTCTTTGAAAAACTTTTGGCCTCAACGTTTCTTAATATAGAATCTCAGGAAGAAGACTTTATAATGAAAAAAATTACCCATATTAAATATATTTCTTAATCACAACGTGTCACTCATATCCAAACAGTTCATAATATAATATACATAAACATAAACACACACATACACACATGTCACTAGAGATTAGTAGGTTGACCCAATGTCCCAATGTGATTTGAAGAGAATCAAAAGACAGTTTCAATTTAATACTGATAAAGTTTTTACTGGCCCTTGATACCATCTTATGGGTGCTGTGTCCATCCCTCCTGCAAAGGAAGGATACTTTGTGTTGCAGCAAGACTTTTTGTTTTGCAGATTTGAAGACTTTTCCAGCCTCTTTGTTATCTCTCCATGTCAGCATGGAAATTTTATCCTTCACTTACTCCCTAGTTTAGCTCATTCTGATTTATGGTTTTAAAAACCAAACTCCAGCTTCAATCTTTCTCCTAAGCATCAGATTCATATTTCTCTCTGCCTACGCAATGTTTTCTCTAATCATCTGAGATACATTGTAAATTTCAATACTTAAAAATGGAACTATTTGTTTCTCACCTTCTCTCTCAATATGATTCTTTTTTCATCTTCCTTATCCCAATAAATGTACAATATACACCCAATTCTTCAGTCAAAAGCCTAGGAGAAAACCTTGATTTCTCTTTTTTTTCCACATCCCACTTTTTAATCCACCAGCACATCCTGTTGACTCTACTACCCTCAAATACACCTTCAATCAACTTGCTTTCCAGCACTTCCTTCATTACCATCCTAATCTTTCATCTCTCTTTCTTAACTATTGAGAAACCCTCCCAAGTTGTTTCCCAGAGTTCACTCTGGCTTCTTATTGTCTCTTCTCTACCCCAAGGCCATTGTGATACTTTGAAAAGAGAAATCAGTTGATATAGCCTTACTCACTCTTCTACCCCCATTAAAACCATAGCATTTGGGACTTCCCTGGTGGTCCAGTGGTAAAGAATCAGCCTTCCAATGCAGGGGATGTGGGTTCAATCCCTGGTCAGGGAACTAAGATCCCCCATGCCATGGGGCAACTAAGCCCGCACACTGCAACTACTGAGCCCACGTGCCTCAACTAGAGAGTGCACATGCTGAAAACTACAGAGCCCACACACTCTGGAGCCCACGTGTCACAGCTAGAGAGAGAAAACATGCATGCCATATCTAGAGAGAAGGCCACGTGTGCAATGAAGATCCTGCATGCAACAACAAAGATCCTGCTTGACACAACTAAGATCTGATGCAACCAGAAATATAAATAAATAAGTAAAATATTTTTTAAAACCCCCAAAAACATAGCACTTGATAAAACCCAGTCTCTCTAGCCCCATCTCTGCCCTTGGTTCCATAAACAGCATCTTCCCTGATCTTCCTGCTGTCACTCAGATATGCCAAGTTCATTTCATCTAAGGGATTTTCACCTGCTCTCTTCCTGCTGTCACTCAGATATGCCAAGTTCATTCCATCTAAGGGATTTTCAACTGTTCTTATCTCTGCTTAAAATATTCTTCCCCACATACATTGTAACGTATGTCTATGCACTAATGTCACCCATTCAGAATTTGTCTCTCGCCACCCTATCAGAAATAGCATGCCTTTTATCTCTTTCCCTATATAGTTTTATTTCCTAAAATCTCATTCATGTACTCATGTGTTGCCTTTCTCATCCACTGAATATATGCTTTATGAAGTATTTTTCATATCTACAGCAATGTTTGTGGGAGAGTAAGAGGTCCAATATTTGCCAAAAGAATGAGCAATCGAATAATGCAACTCTCCATCACCAACATGGAGAAGCCAGAGGAAGTACCTGCCAGGTGGGCAAGACCAGGCTGACACTGGGAAACTAGTGCTACACCAGGTGGGGCAGAAACATGCAGAGCCAGAGACGGATGACATCTGTCCCAGAGGATCAAAATTAAGGAAGCTTCTTCATGTCCTAGAGGAAAACACTGGAAACTACCAGAATAATTATAAAGACAAAAGAACCAAAAGAAAGGATCCAAGAGGATTTCTGCAGACTCCTATTATTTTGTCCTCTGTGGTATTTGTGGGAAACAGTTTCTAGATCAAGGCACAAAGTCAGGTCAGACCAAACTGCTTTGTCATTCAACACCCTAAGACATCTCAGTCAGTTGGTTCTTGCTGGTCTCACGAGGAAAGAGTCCTACCAGCTCCAGAGAATTGTCCTTGAGTTAGATCTTCTACTGAAATATTTGGCATGTTCTCTTTCACACACTATTTTTTCCTTATTCAACTCATTCCTGCCAATCTCTTTCTTCATTCGCTAACGTAAAATCATTTCTAACACAGTATTGTAATAACACTCAGTATTTCAATTAAGGTCTGCTTTTATCAGCGAACTAAACACTTCTAGGCTAAAGAAATCTCAGGCTGGTCACAAGTCTCTTTAAGGATTGACTGCTTTAAAAGTCTAAAAAGCCATGTGTGTTCATGTATGTGACACTATCATTCTTTACTTAGGCACCTGTATTCATTTCCTAGGACTTCCATAACAAATGACCACAAATTTGGTGGCTTAAGACAACAGAACTTTATTTTCTCACAATTCTGAAGGCTAGAATATCAAAGTGTTTGGTTGGTTCCTTCTGGAGACTCTGTCAGAAAATCCGTTCCATGACTTTCTCCTAACTTCAGGTGGCTGCTGGCAACACTTGGTGTTCGTTGACTTGTAGCTGCATCACTCCAGTCTCTGCCTGTCTTCACATAGCCTCTTCTCTGTGTGTCTGTGTCTGTTTTCCCTTCTCTTCTTTTTTTTTACAGACTTACTGGATTTAGGGCCCACACATACAGAATGATCTCAACTCAAGATCTTTAACTTAATGACATCAGCAAAGATTTTTTTTTCTAAACAAGGTCACATTCCCAGGATCTGTGAATAGGGCATGAACATATCATTTGGGGAGGAGGAGTCACCATTCAACTCACTGCAGGACCCTAATTTCAAAGGCTGGTTCAAACCTCTCCCCATGACTTCAGCTCGCTGTCTCAGACTCATTTCCTGGTGTCAACAATGTCCACAGCTGGATTTATGGGAAGCACACAGGGTCACCCTCCCCCCTTCCAACACTGCCTGCTACACCAGTGCAAATGACCCAAATGACCTTTTCCAAGAAGTAGATGATAATTTGAACTGATGGTTTCCCCTCCCTAAGAGAACATTAGTACAGTCCCATTTTGTCTCTCTTACGGCAATAAGTCTAAGATGTGTTCTTCCATCTACTATTGTGTAAGTTCCCTAATCAGATTCAAGCTCTAATTCCTACCAAACTCCTCAAAATATTTCCTCTGGAATTTAAACTCTCTAGGAAGAATAAAACCCCCATGTTATATATTCAACTGCTTCACTGAATATTCCCTTTGCCTTCTGTTCTACAAACCTGTCTCTCCCCTGAGGTCACACTTCCTTTGCAGCCCTCTCAAGAGATGAGTCTTCTTATCTTGCTGGGTCTGGGATAAATGTCCTCCTTGGTCTCTGCTGCCAGTTCCAGAAGATGGCTTCTTTCTCCTCCCTAAACCTCCCAAGTCTTTGCTGCATATACTCTCATATTTTTTTAGAAGCAATAAACAAGCTTTATTGAAACATAGATTTCTTTCTTTCTTTTTTTTAAATCAGGTGTCTTTTTAAAAAATTGAAGTATAATAAATTTACTATGTGTTAGTTTCAAGTACACAGCAAAGTGATTCAGATATCTATATCTATATCCATATATATCTGAATATATATACATTTTTTTTCAGATTCTTTTCCATTATACTTTATTATAAGAGTAGAGTTCCCTGTGCTATACAGTAGGGCCTTGTTGTTTACCTAGTTTATATATAGTAGTGTGTATATGTTAATCTCAAACTCCTAATTTATCTCTCCCTCCACATATAGTACTCTCAAATTATACCTCTCACTATGTTTCTTTGTCACAATTTTCTATCTTTCTGATCAATCCCTCTCATTTTTTAAAGTCTTTAGCACCCGTATTAACTCTTAACGTCTCCACTATACTCCTATTATCATTTTCAGTCCTCAAAATCCATCTAATATTTGGCTTCTCAATAGCTTGTCTTCCTCTCCCAATCAACTTATAGGACACCCCACTTTTCTTCCTTTAACTGTTCATAACCCCCATATCATTTTGTTTTGTTTGCTTTTGTTTTCAGATTTTCTCTTTACCAGTAACTAAAGCATCACTAAGAGCTCCAATCCAGCGTCCAGTCTTCTGGGTAACAACACCTGCTTTTCCATTCAAGGACAACTTCACATCTTTTAACACTGCCACCTTCTAACCCCTTCTTCCTTCAGCTCATCACTTCTTTTCTTATCCAGTTCAGAGTCTTTGGTCTACTGTTATTATCAACACTCCTTTCATTTGCCATTCTCTTGCTTGTCTATCATTCTCTCTATCACACTCCTTTGCAAAATCCCAACCCTGGTTTAAATCCAACTTTTGCTGTTCTCTCTTGCACACATGCAGATGATTGAGGCTGAAGAAATCACAGTACCTGCCAGCTGAACTTTAAATTTATGATCTAAACTCTGCTTAGGAAACCTATTAGCCCAGCCAGTTCACTCTCCCACTCTCCAAAACAACTATTTCTCACCTTTTCTTCACTCTTTAAAATACGAAATGCCTTCCTCCTTCTCATTATCAGCTGGTGACCTTGCTTCTCATTTTTCTGAGAAAATAGATAAACAGAGACTATTTTCAGTCTCATGACACCAAATCTATCAACCCCATCTGCACTCTTATATCTGACCATTCTTCTCATACAGTGAATGAACTTCTCAGACCTCTATTTAAGTAGATCCCTCTACTTATGACCTGAATCCCATTTATTCTTTTCTCTAAAGTATTTTGCACCTACAATTTTCCCATTTCCCCTGTTTCCTTTTAGGCAATAACCATTCCTTCTCTATTGGATCATTCTCATCAACTTGAAATTACACTTAATAAATGCCCAATCAAAAAATTTTTTTTTACCTTGCTTTCATATCTTCTCCAGTTACCATGCTTTTTTCTTCCTCTTTTTGTCAAAATTGACAGCAAATGTTGTTGCTTATACTACCGGTTTTCATTTTATTACTCTGCAGTCTCTCTTGAACTCAATCCAATTATGTCTTTATTCCCATCATTGCCCTAAACTACCTTTGTCAAGGGAGCTAATTCAGTGGTCAATCCCCGGTACTGATCTTACTTAACTCTTCATAGCATTTGATGCAGTTGACCTCTCCCTCCATTTGGAAACAATTTCTGCACTTGGCTTCTGAAATATACAATCATTCCTGCTTTTACTTCTACCTCCCCAAACTGTTCATTTGTTAAATTCTATTCTTTCCAACTACTAAATGTTGGGAATTCCTCAGGGCTCGGTCTTCAGACACCTCTAACTTAAAATCACTTCTTATGTAAATTCACCATTCATACTTGAAAAACCATTCAGATGAACTGATGACTCCTAAGTGTTTATTTCAGCTCTTATCTCACCTTTGCACTCCAAATTCATCTACTCAGCTACTTATTTGAATCTCTGATTGGAGGCCAAATGTGCATTTCAAACGTTACACATCCAAAATTCAAATTCTTGGTTTACCTCTCAAGTCTGCTGCTTCCAAAGTCTCCCTCAACTTCGTAAATGACACCACCAACCACCCAACTTCTCAAAACATTTTAGAAGCATCCTTAATTTTTCTCTTTTTCCCTCATTCTGTCTGATGCATCAGCATGGCATGTTTCTTCCAAATACATACAAATCCTATTTCTTACAAATGCCACCACTTCTGTCCTGCCTCTGGTAACAATCACCATTGATCTGCTCCACAGTAATAAGTTTCCTAAATGCCCCTCTGCTTCCTCTCTGCCCTCTACCATCAACTATCCATGCAACAGCAAACAAAATCTTAAGAATACATAAGGCAAATCAAGTAACATTGCTTTATTTCTCTCTAAGTAAAATCCAAATCCTCCACTATGGCCTCTAAACTTTTGCATAATCTAGCTTCCTACCTCATCTTGTGACCTTCCTATCAGCTCACTGTACTCTGTCCAAACTTGCCTGTTTTCTGTTCTTCAAACACACCAAGGGTAGTTCAGAATGCCTCAAGGCCTTTGACACATGCCATCTGCTGCTGGGCTCTTCCCACAGAAACTGGCATGCTCTTCTGTCTTCACTCCAGCCTTTTTTACAACTATCACCTACCAATATTGGAGTCCCTTACCATCCCTTCCAAAAAACTCCTCTCTCCCCAATTTCTTTCTCCCCATTCTTTGCTTTACTTTGTTTTCACAACATTTATCATCCATTGACCTTATATTTTTAAGAACAATTTTGGATTTATAGAAGAATTGCAAAGATGCTATAGAAAGTCTCCATATTCTCCACATCCTGTTTCCCTTGTTATTAACATCTCACCTTAGTACATTTGTCACAACAAATGAAACTGTACTGGTTTCACCACTGTTATTATGCAAAGTCCATGCTTTACTCAGATTTCCTTAGCTTTCACTTAAGTGTCCAGGATCCCATCTAGGACACCACAGTACATTTACTTGTTGTGTCTCCTTAGGTTCCTCTTAGTGTGATAATTTCTTACATATTACTTGCTTTGGATGACTTTTAAAGTTTTAAGGAGTACTGGTAATGTACTTTGCAACATGTGTCTCTATGGGAATTTGATTTTTTTTTCTCATTTTTAGCCTGGAGTGACATGTTTTGGGGAAAAAAACAGCAGAGGTAAAGTGCCCTTTTCATCCCATCATATCAAGGATATATATACTATCAGCATATCACTATTGATGTTGACCTTGACCACGTGGCTGAGGTTTCACCACTGTAAAGTTATTCTCTCCCCACCCTTTTTCATATTTTACTCTTTGGAAAGAAATCATCATGTGCAGTCCACACTAAAAGGGTGGGAAGTTATGCCTCACCTCCTTGATGGCCGAGAAGGTATTATAGTTATATTTGTTAATCGGTGTATTTTCTCCCTCCCTCATATAATACACGCCCAGGTTGAGAAGCTGATTCCCATTGCCTAAGAGATTCCAGTAGAGCTCCTAACACAACCTGGTTCTCACTAAATATTAACCGACTGAATGACAATCTCCCACCGGATATGCCTATTCATGTGTCTGAAGCTCTACACAGGCACTTTCATCTACCCCTTCATTTACCTCTCCTTGCCTTTTCCCATATTTGGGAGATAAATTCTCACCATTCTTATAACTCAGTTCTTTATATCTGCCTGCATTTAAAGACAAATTCTCATATACACTGCAGTCTACTTAGCATATAACTATATTATTGTGCATATTACTCAAAATTGCAATTAATTCTTCCCACCTCTGCCTGCTGACACTCTGATGAACTCCTTGAGGCTTGTTCACCTTTGTTCACTTGAATGCCTAGCAGTGAGACTTGACTAGTGTGAGGTGTTTCTCAACATTTGTGGATTGAAGGAGGTGACACTAGACAAATAGCTTGAACTCCATTGTCACACAGTTCACTTTTTCTAGACTATTCAGGCACCTGACCTGAGTCATCTGCTCACAACACATCCAAATCCTTTTTTTGACTAGAGAATCCTGATACGAAATGGCTCTTTCTCTTTCTGAAATCTACATCAGAGCTTTGTTGTGTCATAATCAGCAGGACCCCTTTCATGACAGGAACCCTGGAAGGATTGGCTTATGAGTTGAGGCCACGGCAGAATTGAGACTGAAGAAATAAGAGAGAAGAAGCTGAAATCCAAATCCACAAGCATAACAATCTAGTCAGCATTTTAACCAGGGTTAGGGCAAGTAACATGAGAGAAACAGGAAGAATATAGGGAAGCTTTTGGGGTGTGCTTTTTTTTTTTTTTAAATCCCAACGTCCTTATATGGGCAGGCTGCATTCTCTGAACTCAATCTCTGTGATTTTATGGTACACTGGTCTCAGCCTTCCTGCAGGTGGACTCTGGTACTAGATACTGAATGAGAATGAAGGGCAAAAGAAGCTTCCAGAAAAAAAGGATTGCTCATCAGAAATCATACATGACAATTTTCCATGCCTACCTACAACACAGATTCCAGGAATTTGGTAACATTCCAGATATCCAGAATAGCATGAATATCAACTGTTCTCATGAGTTACAAAATATGATTTTTTTAATTTACTTTCAATTTTAAATATTTTTTCTGGTTACAAAAGCAAAAATATTTATTCTAGAAAATATGGAAACATAAAACAGTTGAGAAAAAAATAAACATTTACTTGTATTTACTCACTTTGAAAAAATGTGTTGATATTTTAATGTATGTGCTTCTCTTTAGGTCTTCATAAGCACATTTAAAACAGCTGAAATACAATATATAATCACTGTGCTGTATACCAGGAAATAACATAGAGTTGGAAGGCAATTATACTTCAAAAAACAAATAAACAAAATTATAGAAAAAGAGTTCAGGTATGTGGTTACCAGAGGTGGGGCCCTTGAGGGAGAAAGAATCAGATGAATGTGGTCAAAAAGTCTGAACTTACAGTTACAAGATAAATAAGTCCTAGAGATGTGATGTATAACATGATAACTATAATTAGCACTGCTGTATATATCAATATTATATATGAACGTTAAGAGAACAAATCCTAAGAGTTCTCATCAAAAGGAAAAAAATCATTTTCCCTGTTTTAAACTTTATATCTCCATGAGATGATGGATGCTCACTAAAATTACTGTGATTACTTCATGATGTGTATAAGTCAAATCATTATGCTTAAACTTATACAGTGCTGTGTGTCAATTATATCGCAATAAAACTGGAAGAAAAAATCAGTTTAAACACATTTATATGTACAACTTTGTACCTTGTTTTTTCAGATAACATTATAAAAAACAATTTTACATATTAAAGGAAAAACAACTTCTCAAAGACAAAATTTTAAATGACTCTGAGGTGTCTCATCACATGGATAACCCATGGTTTTTCAGTTCCCCCGTTGGGAGAGGTTACACTTTCTTGCCATGACAAATTACGTTGTAATTACACTTTTGCCCTAAGACTGGCCTCAACAACAGTGATAAGCATGAAAGCCTGAGGGAAAACAGAAACACGGTGACTTTACCAGAGCCTCTTCCCCCAAGAGGTGATAAGTTAGTTGGGTCTTAATATGAATTGGCAAGGTGACAAAGAGGGAGGAAGGTGTTGTAAAAAGAAGGGGTAGCATCTGAGGAAATACAGAGGCTTAATAATTCCAGTGATTTGGAGTCATTACAAGGGCATTTTTCTATTTTTAAATAATTTTAATTGTTGGAGGGTCCCTTTTTTTAAATCTCGAGCAAATATTTTCTCAATATAACTCTCACGACTAGTTCTGCTTTCCAGGGCAGCACAGAGTAAGTCCGTATCTCCTGCAATATGCCAACCCCTTAAACATCCGCCTGCAGCTACTCAGTTTACTCTTAGATTCAGGTGATTGTCAGAGTCATGAATGAGTGAATAAAAGGGAGTCTGTGATGCCGGCAGAGCACTAAGATGGAGCCATGAGTTGCTAGAAAGACTATGCACGTCTCTACCGGATGGAACGTGTACTCTGAACTGGGCCAGACCCCAAAAGCATCCTGAGAGATGGCTTACCCAGCGAACTCTTGCATAGTAACAGCCTCAGCAACCAATCATGTGTAGACGAGAATGGCTCTGGTCCGCCAGCACCGATCGGAATTCTTGCAAAACAATTTACGTGAATTTCCTCCTTTTTCCTTTAAAAACCCTTTAGTTTTCAATCCTCCTCAGAGCACATTTGAGTTTCAACCCAAATCTGAGTCTCCTGACTTTCAATTTCTAAGGCCCCAGATAAATGCTTTTGTTGCCTTATAGCACTGGTCTTATATCTCAGTCCACAGAGTGAAAAAACAACAACCACCACCTCAAAGATTGTCTACTCCACTCTTCTGATTTCGTAAATCAAGAAAAATTAGGTCCAGAATAGGATGATCCCCAGTCCCCATATTTGGTGGCAGAGCTGAGTGGATAAATCATATTCCCAACCCCCAATCCACTTCTCTTTCCAACACGCTGCTGTCACTTCTCCGTGGTGAATCTTCCCACTTCCTCCAAGGACCCTTTTCCCAGCTCTTCTGGATTTCGGTCTCCTTCTCTCAATTAGCCCCAGTAATGTTTTATAGAAAAAAATTGAACCCTTCGTGTTTTTCATAGCTGTTTTACGTAACACTGCTCAGTGGATTCTCGCAATTTCCTGACCCAGCATGTCATCCTCTCTCCACAGATGAGAAAACTGAGGCTCTGAAACACCAGGCCTTGCAAAGTATTACAAAGATGGTAAGCAGTAAACATAGGATTTAATCTCAAATTTGTCTGTAGTTCCTTGAAGGGGAGCAGAATTGGTTGCACAAAAATATGTCTCTTTGGTCTAAGGATTATTTTAGACTGATTTTTTTTTAATTTTATTGAAGTATAGTTGATTTACAATGTTGTGTTAATTTCTGCTGTAAGCAAGGTGATTCAGTTATATATATGTATATATACAATCTTTTTCATATTCTTTTCCATTATGGTTTATCACAGGATATTGAATATAGTTCCTTGTGCTATACAGTAGGACCTTGTTGTTTACCTATATTATATAGTCGTGTGTATATGTTAATCCCAAACTCCTAATCCATCCCTACCCCACTGATTATTTTTTAAGAAAGAGTAAACACAGGGAAAGTTCTGAAAACCAAGCCAAAGTTACTTTTTGCAAGAAACATTTACATTTATAAAGGAAGTCTCCATTTGTAAGGGTGTCTTCTTTTCTGTACCATGAAGAGAAGGACTCTCAATCTGGACTCTCAACCTGCAGAAACGCTTATCAATGGGGAAGGCTAGGACTTAAATCTGCAAAACAGTCACACCCTGGTTTACTGTGTTTTTCCTGGTCACTTCTTATGACAGCCAACCTCCCAATCTTCTTTTGTCTTTAGCTGGAGATGGTGGCTTGGGCCACTTCAGAGAGTTACTCAGTTTTCCTGGGTATTTCCTATATATACAGGAGGTATACATGTTATTAACCTTGTTTGTTTTTCCTGTTAATCTGTCTTTTATTATGGGGTGCGGGGAGGGTCTCAGTCAACAACCTAGAAGGGTAGAGGGAAAATTATTTTGCTTCCCCAACATCTTCTAATTCAAATGATATTTGTCCTGTTTTGGTTTTTTTTTGTTTAAAATCCTCTAATTGTTATACAACTAATTTATAGTAAACAGTAACTAGAATCCAGATGTCCTGGTTTCGGTCATTGTTTTCCCCTTCTTAACCACATTATGACACCGTATAGAAGCAATCAGCCCCAAGTGAGATCTAGATCATTGTACATGGTCCGCTTACACAATCATTTAAATTCTTCCATCAGCCATCAGCATGGGCACCAGACTGGATACCTGTATCTCAGTGCTAAAAAGTCTCTGGTTTTAGCCTGCATTTGACTTTTCAGGGATCCCTGTGTTTTGCTAATGCCTTGTTGAATCAGGTAAAAGATAGCTCAGGTCTTCTCCTCAAGCCAGGTTCCTAAATACTCTCAACAGAGGCAGCACAAAGGGTTAAGCAGCAGGGTTGTTTCATCACTGGATAAATGCTAAGTTTGTTTGACTTTTAAATTAATAAGTGTTGTCAGCCTTAACAAGAGCATTGTGAGATGTTTGGTAAAATGGTTAATATACTACTATTTATTTTAATTCCAAAAAAGCCACAGACTATATTTAAATGTTCTCCGCTTAACATGTTCTCCTGTTGCCTTGCTTCTTAACAATAAACAAGGGGAAAAAAGTGGGTAAGGGGTTGCAGACCTTCCCAGAGACCACTGGGCAGGACTCCTGGAACCATCGCCAGCACTGCCTACTTGGGAACCTCCAAAACGTATGTGCCCCTCTTCCCCCCTCTCACAGGGACATCGGCACATTGAATTCACATTGGAAAAACTTTCTAAAGTCACAGAATAAGAGTCACTGATGCTTTGTAAATATAATGCAGGTGAGATATATATTATGTATGTAACCATTTAGCAGGAAGTGAAAATATGACCACAATGCATTTTAATCCAAATAAAGTTTCAAAATGGAATCTACTTTACATTGAATTTCCCTCTTTTTGGCTCTTCTGTTTAAAGAAACAGTTTGGTGCAATGGGGAAAACAGGAACCAGAATGAGGATCCTGGAGTGGTGATAATAAAGTCAATGTTGTGGAATCAGGGTGCAGGTCACACACCAATTCTGCCTCAAGTTCTTTCAGGTAAGAGATGAGTTCATTCATTACTTTACTCAAGAACTTTTTATTCAGTCTTTCAGCACTGCCAGCCCCACTTCTAGGCCTGAAGACTGTGAACAGGAAGTCCCCATCCTGCCCTCAAATGTCTAACATTCTAGAAGAGGGAAAATGAAGAAGAAATAAGAAGGTCAACAATAAAACAAGCCATTTCTAAATAGTGTCACTTATTGTGAAGGCCATACAACAGGCTAAGACAGAAAGTGATTTATGGTACATAAAAGGATTGATGCTAGGTTATGTCTCAGTGGGGAGCTCTGGGAAATTTCATGGAAAAAGCACCATTTTAACTGTCCTTTGAATAATGGATTTTTCATGCAGAAACAGGGGCAATATCATCTCAGATGGAGAAAATGGCAAAAGCAGTGCTGGATACAAGGAGGGAGCTGTTCTTATTATAAGTGTGTAAAATAGAAAATCTGGTGGCTTTCCCTACCTCAGAGATGTCAGAGAAATGAAATTACTGTCCTTTCCATGGTCTTACAGATTCCAAAGAGCCCATCTTTTTTCACTTTTATTATTGGTTATAATAATCCCTGCCTTCAACTACCTAAAATATCTTTCTAAAACGCTGCTTCTAAAATTATTTTGACCACAGCCCCCTTTAAGAAAAACTTATTTTGTGATCTAACACCCACATTTCACAAAGCAATACTTACTTATACTATTTACAATGCATTTTAATGTTTTCTTTTCCATTCTACTTGATTCTATTTCATTAAGAAAACATGGTCATCTGGAACGTCTCATTTAATTTCATGGTCCTCATGGATTCGAAACCCCTGTGTACAGCCCCCAGCTATAAAGCAGAAATGTCCACAGGACTTCCCTGCTTTCAGGGGCTGCTTATTGTCTTTAGGATAAAGTCCAAAATTCCAAGCAGGGTTGAAGGTCCTGACAATCCGGCCCTTCCACTACCACCCCCAGATTATTTCTGGGCCTCCTGGCTTATTTATACTATACTTCAAGCCTGATGTCATATGTAATTCCTGCAAAAATAAGCTTCCTCCACAGCTGCTAGTCTGAGCTTGGTTTCTAGCCCATACCCTCTCATATTTCTCTGAGTGTACTTCCAGGGAAGTGCTCAGGTTATTGCATTATATATTTGTTTCTTCTTCTGTGCCTCTCTGCAGCCGAGACAGGGTCTGAGTTTTTAATTTCTGTATCCTTGATTCATGGAGCCCAGTAGGTGTTCAAGTAATGTTTGATTATCGAATAAATAAATGTTTCAATTAATAGGCAAATGAACATAAACTCTTCCCAAGGCACCTATTAGTTCCATATATCCATATAAATTTTCCTAGCTAGTTGTGAATCATCTAGAGATTTTGTTTCCCTTAGTATGCTCTCTGCTTCCTGAGAGGTGACATTCTGACACATAAATGAAGAATTTGCCAGTGTGTTTTAGTTGAGTACCATTTTTGCTTCTGTGGCTGGTTGGTAAGGTTCTGGAAGCCCTTCTTTCCTAACAATCTCAGAGGTTGGAGAATCTATGTTGCCTCCTACTGTGTTAAAAGGTGGAGAAGGTTAACTGGAATATCCTTGTTTCAAAGTATCTTAGAAGGTTTATGTGTCAATGACAATTACCAGAAGAGTATAGTTTTCCAGTCCTTTAAGAGTTAGGCTTATTCCTGCACATTTAATGATTGACAGGAGGCGTCCTATAGGATTTTTGAATGGGTAGTTCTGAGATAAGGAAGGTTGTGTAACAGTAGAGCATGTGGGTTTATCAGATTTCAGTATCTGGGAAATATGTATGCTGAATTTTTCTAAACGTGGATAAAAATTACACAGAGTTTATATAAAAATACAAGTCACTGCTTTCTCAGAAAATAAGACAATGCAAAATAGCACCCTTATGTTCAGGTGTGCATGAACCCACATACTAATATGCTAATTAATAGATGAAATTGTGACCTTCTTTTATTATGAACCCAGTGGGAATTCCATTAGTGACTTTCCTGGGTGAAGAGATTGATAAAATCGTGGTGAGACACATTGTAAATTCTTTACAAATTATGAAAAGCAAGGGAATTTGACTGTTTGTCCTTTGAGTTTGGCTTACTTGGGAACATTAAAAAAATAAAACCATAAAATGCAAAAGATACCACTCTTGTCTCTGTAGGAGAAAAAGAAAGAAAATTCTAGGGATGAAAATGACTTTAAGCTGAGCTGCATTTTTTGCTCATCAAAGCTGGTAATAACAACAGTAACATCTTACCATCACTCAACTAGCAGCAGTAGCACAGCCACAGAGAGATAATGCCCTTTGACACTGGGATACTTGCTCTTCTGGCAGCAGATGAGTAAGTAGAGCCTCAGCAACCATGAAAGGGAAAGGAGAAGTGAGCGTGAATGAGGAAGAAAAAATGGGGAAAAGTGTTACATTCTCTTATGCCACCTCTCCTAGTCTCTGTTTGTGAGACTTCACAATTCTAGGTTTTTCTTTTCACAGAAGAATGTTTCTGAATCTTTTTAGATTAAAAAGTTATAGCAGCAGTAAAAAATCTCATTAGGTTTGGGCTTCCCTGGTGGTGCAGTGGTTGAGAGTCCGCCTGACGATGCAGGGTACATGGGTTCGTGCCCCGGTCCGGGAAGATCCCACATGCCACGGAGCGGCTAGGCCCGTGAGCCATGGCTGCTGAGCCTGCGCATCCGAAGCCTGTGCTCCACAACGGGAGAGGCCACAACAGTGAGAGGCCTGCGTACCACACACACACAAAAAAATCTCATTAGGTTTAAATTTATAGATGCAGACCAAATGTGTCTGTGCATACGAAATGTAGGGGAAATGTCAGTGGATTTGTATATTACCACTGCTTCTTTGTCCATGAGGATGAAGCTACACTCCTGTATCATCAAAACCATGTTTAGCGATCTGCTTGTACTTTTCTTGTAGCAACTAAGACAACTCAGGAGATCAGAGATGGCTTTTTGTGCATAGTGGATTGCAGTGACCATGTCATTTTTGCGCTGTAGCCCCCCTTCAAAGGCCAGTGATGGGCTGCTGTAGGAGAACAAAGGCCTGGCCATCTTGGCCCAACTCTACTGAGCCATTCAAGCTCCCAAGCTTCCTGGGAGGTCAGTGAAGGCTGTCACTGGGGCTGCATTGGGGTTAACTTCCCCTATGCCCACTCACCTCTCTGTCGCCTACCTTTCACAGGGGTTATTCTCAAAGGCCGTTCCAGAGAACCCAACTTGCAACATGGAAGTATGACAAATGTTTGTTGGATGGTGACGATATGGCAAATGACGACAGAACTTATTTTCTCAGTTGAAGATAAATGCACTTTCTATTTTCTGGGAGAGTGTTAAGATATTTTACCAATTTACCCTTTGACAGCAGTAGGTTTTGACCTGTATTTGCAGAACTTTTCATCTAGTTTGATGCTACAAAATCAAATAGAAGCCATTGAGTTGGGAATCAGGATGATGTTATGATTCAATGCACAAGAGTCAGACAGCTTAGATACAGTCCTCATAACTTAACCTCAGTGTGCCCTTGGGTGGGTTAATCAACGTCTTTAAAACCAGGTGTGCTCACTAATGAAACAGGGATACTAGCAATACTACCTTATACACAGAGTTTCCACGAGGACTAATAAACATATGAACACAAAGTGCTCAGCACACTGCACAGCATAACATGAGCATCCATTGTATGTTCTCTCTTAAACCTGCTGAGTGATGCAGCGTAAAACCCCAAGTCCCCAGTGCCTACAAGGCCTTAAGTGACCTGGCCTCCTGTTGGTTCTCCAACTTCATTTTTCTTAGCACCCTCCCCTCACTTGCTCTTTCTACCACACTGGGTTCTTTGATGTTCTGAAACATCTCACTACCAAAACCCTTTCTTATGATTTTGCATTAGTTGTTCCTTCCTTTGGAATGGCTCTCCCCCACGTCTTTTCCAGGTCGTTTCTCAAAGGTCACCTTTTCAATGAGATTCAGCTTGACTATCCTATTTTAAAATCACAACTGGTCCCCATGCCCTGCCCCCAAAATCCTGATACTCTATACCCAGCTTTACAGTTTCTTTTTCTCATTGCACATATGCGCTTTCCAACTTTGTAAAGCGAGCTATAAAACAAATACAAGAGCAAATAAAGTACTTTTACTAAAAATATATATATATAAAATTTATATGTATATATATGCACACATAGCTATACATGTGTTATACATGTCTTTGGTGTGTTTATATACATACATGTATATTGTTGTTTAGTTTTTGTTCATCTATGAAGGTGGGAGTCTGCCTGTTTTATATACTGTCTCATTCCAGATATCTACAAGAGAGTCAGTTATATAATAAGTGGTCAGTAATTATTTGTTAAATAAAAGCCTAGTAATTGGGACCCTGAAACAAATACTTCCAGTGTATATTGTACTGATTATTAACAAACTAGAGTTGTTTCAACCAGGTGAGTTTTCCAAAATTTGTCTTGCATACTCTGTCTGTGCTAGGCACAATGCTAGTTGAAGGGAATATGGAAATGAAGATGCAGTCCCTGCACTTCAAAAGATCACAGTGGAACATCGTGTGCTGTACAACCAGGAACATGTTCCCTGTTACCCTCAGCTGAGAGTCCAGTCTAAGAATAACATTTCCTTGAAGAAAGTCACCTTGTCCAAGGCCATGTGTGCTTCCTGGAGATAGCCTGCATCCAATGAGTGGTCAAGGAAGGACTATGCAGAGGGACTGGTCCACTGTGAAGGACCATCCCAGTGCTCCTGATGAAAGGGATTGAGGTCTTCATCGTGGCTGCAGCACAGCCCAACCCCTCCCTCTACTCAGTCTTGCTCCCTTTACTCCTCCTGTGGTGTTCATGTTAAACATTCTCCCAACAATCTTTCTGCATCCTAATCTCCATTTCAGAATCTGCCTAATCTCAGGTCCCAAGCAGCCTAAACTGCAACACTCATATTTTGTTCATTTTTCTATTGCTGTGCAGCAAATCACCACAAACATAAACAGCTTGAAGCAAGACAAATTGATAATCTTCTGCATGATGTTCTTCTGCACGATAAGAGTCTAGCATGTCTCACCTTGGTCCTCCACACTGGGTATCCCAAGGCTGACATCAAAGTGTTGACCTTACATCATCATCTGGAGGCTTTACTAGAAAGGATATCCATTTACAAACTTTCTCAGGATGTCACCAGAATTCATTTCTCTGTGGTTGCAGGACCAAGGTCCCCCTGTCTTGCTAGCTGCCCATCAGGGACTGCTCTTGGCTCATAGAGACCACTCTGAGGTCCTTGTTCCATGGCTTTCTCCATCAGCCCTCTCACACTCTCACTTTGGAATCTCTGACTTCAGAAAGCTCTCAGTCCTTTTTAAGGACTTCCCTGATGAAGTCAAACCCACTCAAGAAATCTCCTTCTTAATTAACACAAAGTCATCTTATTGTAACCTAATCATTGGAGTAATAGCCATCATATTCTCAGATCTCTCCCACCTTTAAAGGGAGAAGGTTATATATCAGGGGTGGGAATCTTGGTAGCCATCTGAGGATTCTGTATACCATACACATTCTTGGGAAGGGAGAGAGAGATGCAAATGATTACAGTGTGATCTTTGCTCTATTTGAGGAAAATTCATAGCACAGAGGTAGTGCAGAGAGTCACTGAAAGTCAAGAAATTTCCTCTCTAAGGAAAGATGGTATTTGATTAAGAAAGTGAAAGCAAGAGGAGTATTCCAGGCAAGGGAGAGAGCCTGAACCAAAGCCTAGAGACAGATGAAAGCATGATGTGCCCAGAGCACTACTAAGAATTCAGAATCCATTGAACATCTGTGTCCATGGCCTGGAGTTACATATCATGAAATGTACAAAAATGGAAGACCTCAAGAGGCTTCAAATTTAAATGTCAGGTAATTCCTTAAAAAAATGATCAAACTTGTAATCAACAAATGTGGCCCAATCAGTATGAATTTATAGATGGGTATTAATTACTTGGGGAATTCCGGAAGTCAGAGAAAAATTATTCTTTAAACCTTAAATATAGAGAAGATTTGTGTAATGGTGAATTGAAGGTGGGAAGTCTGCATTTCAGGCTGAGAAAATAACATGAGCAAATTCAGGAGATAAAGGGATTTTCATACTGAGAAGACAAGGGTGACAGAATTGAATGAAGGTTGGACCATATACTAGAAGACTCTGAACATCAAACAGAGGAGCTAACAGTGGAAGAAAGGATATACAGAAAGCTAGTGTAAATTCTTATAAAGGGAAGTTATAGGATAAAAAACTACATTTGCACAATTATTCTGGGGGTTATGGACAAGGTCATTCAGAAACTCTTGTTTTTTGTGGTCATCTAACTTCATGGGTTTTTAAAATTTCTAAAACTTTTATACTAGTTTGGTATGCTGGAGGCTCTCTTCCCAGCTATATATCACTGCCACATTGCTTGTGATTTATTGCTCTTATTGTATTCCTTACATCATTTCAGTGGGATTTTTGAGTAAGGGAGAGGTAAACACATATGTTTAGTTAAGCTTCATGAGCCATAAACTCTATATTTTTTACACAGTGAAGGTTATTTTCTATATGTATTTTTTAACATGTCACATTTAAATTTAAGCATTACCTATGCTATTTTTAAAAATCTCCATAAATATGTTTTGATGATTGTATGGCACTTCATAATATAGTTATATTACAATTTACTTAGCTTATCATGGAATATTTAAGTTGTTTCATCTATCTGTCTATTAATTTACTTATTTGATTTCATATATAAAACTCCATCTCATGAGGAAACACTGAAGAATGAAACTTTCACAGAAAGTTTTCCCATTATAAAATAAATTTTAGAAAAATGTCACCAGAAAAAATTAACTAGGAAAAAGTCTACAATATTATTTTTTTAAACTTTGATATTTTATGAACAAAGAAAGAGAGGTGAAAGTGGGGCTTATGACAGATCTTGGTACCACCTCCACTTCTGGAAGATTACTATGGAAAGAAGAAACTTCTGACAAAGCCTGAAAACTATGACTACTAATTTGGAGAGAACTAAACTGAAAACATAAGAAAAAGTATCAGAGAAAATTGGAAATTGTTTTTCTTAATACTATAAAACCCTCCTAATTGGCTTAGTGTCTCATCAAAGGTGGGGAAAATGAGATTTTTTTCTAGAGCCACATGCTGGACTGAGGGAACCAAGGAAAGGCCAGGTTATAACCTTACTGCACACACTCATATAGACACACACACCTACTCATGCACATATGCACACATATACACGCACATGCACATTCCTAGGCTCAGAGTATCATGGTGCAGACATTTAGTGAAACTTAAATGAGCAAAGACCAAATTCTCCAGTGAAGCTGGATTAAACCACAGCTGCGTTCTCCCTCTCCTACCTGTACTGCAACCCCCTGATGCATTTTACAACAAAAGTGTATACGATGGATATGAATTACAGCACAGAATGAAAACAAATGGGTGAGAAAAGAATTCAAAAAGGGGAATAAAAGGAACATAGGATACAAAAACAAATCACACTGAAAAATATGGTGAAGTAGAAGGACGTGCTCTCACTCCCTCTTGCAAGAACACCAGAATCACAACTAGCTGCTGGACAGTCATCGAAAGGAAGACACTGTAACTCACCAAAAAAGAACCCCACATCCAAAGACAAAGGAGAAGCCATAATGAGATGGTAGGAGGGGCACAATCACAGCAAAATCAGACCCCAGAACTGCTGGGTAGGTGACTCACAGACTGGAGAACACTTATACCACAGAAGGCCACCCACTGGAGTGAAGGTTCTGAGCCCCACGTCAGGCTTCCCA
This sequence comes from Stenella coeruleoalba, assembly GCF_951394435.1. Classification (NCBI taxonomy): domain Eukaryota; kingdom Metazoa; phylum Chordata; class Mammalia; order Artiodactyla; family Delphinidae; genus Stenella; species Stenella coeruleoalba. The sequence goes on from NC_137151.1 coordinate 11,133,622, forward strand.
ACCTGGGGGTCCAGCAAAGGGAGGAGGAATTCCTAGAGAATCAGACTTTGAGGCTAGTGAGATTTGATTGCAGGGCTTTGACAGGACTGGAGGAAACAGAGACTCCACTCTTGGAGGGCACACACAAAGTAGTGTGCACATCGGGACCCAGGGGAATGAGCAGTGAACCCAAGGGAGGCTGAACCAGACCTACCTGCTAGTGTTGGAGGGTCTCCTGCAGAGGTGGGGGATGGCTGTGGCTCACCGCTGGGACAATGACACTAGCAGCAGAAGTTCTGGGAAGTACTCCTTGGCATGAACCCTCCCAGAGTATGCCATTAGCCCCACCAAAGAGCCCAGGTAGGCGCCAGTGTTGGGTTGCCTCAGGCCAAACAACCAACAGGGAGGGGACCAAGCCCCACCCATCAGCAGATAAGCAGATTAAAGTTTTACTGAGCTCTGCTCACCAGAGCAACAGTCAGCTCTACCCACCAACAGTTCTTCCCATCAGGAAACTTGCACAAGCCTCTTAGATAGCCTCATCCACCAGAGGGCAGACAGCAGAAGCAAGAAGAACTACAATCCTGCAGCCTGTGGAACAAAAACCACATTCACAGAAAGATTGACAAGATGAAAAGGCAGAGGGCTATGTACCAGATGAAGGAACAAGATAAAACCCCAGAAAAACAACTAAATGAAGTGGAGATAGGCAATCTTCCAGAAAAAGAATTCAGAATAATGATAGTGAAGATGATCCAGGACCTCGGAAAACAATGGAGGCAAAGATCGAGAAGATGCAAGAAATGTTTAACAACCACCTAGAAGAATTAAAGAACAAACAAAGAGAGATGAATAATACAATAACTGAAGTGAAAACTACACTAGAAGGAATCAATAACAGAATAACTGAGGCAGAAAAACGGATAAGTGACCTGGAAGACAGAATGGTGGAATTCATTGCTGCAGAACAGAGTAAAGAAAAAAGAATGAAAAGAAATGAAGACAGCCTAAGAGCCCTCTGGGACAACATTAAACACGACAACATTCCCATTATAGGGGTCCCAGAAGGAGAAGATAAAGAGAGAGGACCTGAGAAAATATTTGAACAGATTATACTCAAAAAATTCCCTAACATGGGAAAGGAAATAGCCACCCAAGTCCAGGAAGTGCAGCGAGTCCCATACAGGATATACCCAAGGAGAAACACGCCGAGACACATAAAATCAAATTGGCAAAAATTAAAGACAAAAATTATTGAAAGCAGCAGCAGCACCACCAAACCAGCTCTACAACAAATGCTAAAGGAACTTCTCTAGGCAGGAAACACAAGAGAAGAAAAGGACCTACAAAAACAAACACAAAACAATTAAGAAAATGGTCATAGGAACATATATATTGATAATTTCCTTAAATGTGTATGCATTAAATGATCCAACCAAAAGACACAGGCTTGCTGAATGGGTACAAAAACAAGACCCATATATATGTGGTCTACAAGAGACACACTTCAGACCTAGGGAAACATACAGACTGAAAGTGAGGGGATGGAAAAAGATATTCCATGCAAATGGAAATCAAAAGAAAGCTGGAGTAGCAATACTCATATCAAATAAAATAGACTTTAAAACAAAGAATGGGGCTTCCCTTGTGGCGCAGTGGTTGAGAGTCCGCCTGCCGATGCAGGTGGCATGGGTTTGTGCCCCAGTCCGGGAAGATCCCACATGCCGCAGAGTGGCTGGGTCTATGAGACATGGCCGCTGAACCTGCGCGTCTGGAGCCTGTGCTCCATGACGGGAGAGGCCGCGTCAGTGAGAGGCCTGCGTACCGCAAAAAAAGAAACAAAAAAAAACAAAGAATGTTACAAGAGACAAGGAAGGACACTACATAATGATCAAGGGATCAATCCAAGAAGAAGATATAACAATTATAAATAAATTTGCACCCAACATAGGAGCACCTCAATACATAAGGCAACTTCTAACAGCTATAAAAGAGGAAATCGACAGTAATACAAAAATAGTGGGAGGCTTTAACACCTCAGTTACATCAATGGACAGATCATCCAAAATGAAAATAAATAAGGAAACAGAAGCTTTAAGTGACACAATAGATCAGATAGATTTAATTGATATTTATAGGACATTCCATCCAAAAACAGCAGAGTACACTTTCTTCTCAAGTGCACACGGAATGTTCTCCAGGATAGATCACATCTAGGGTCACAAATCAAGCCTCAGTAAATTTAAGAAAATTGAAATCCTATCAAGCATCTTTCCTGACCACAAAGCTATGAGATTAGAAATGAATTACAGGGGAAAAAACCGTAAAGAACACAAAAACATGAAGGCTAAACATTATGTTACTAAATAAGCAAGAAATCACTGAAGAATTCAAAGAGGAAATTAAAAAATACCTAGAGACAAATGACAATAAAAACACGATGATCCAAAACCTATGGGATGCAGCAAAAGTAGTTCTAAGAGGGAAGTTTATAGCTCTACAAGCCTATCTCAAGAAACAAGAAAAATCTCAGATAAATAATCTAGCCTTACACCTAAAGAAACTTAGAAAGAAAACCAAACAAAACCCAAAGTTAGCAGAAGAAAAGAAATCATAAATATCAGAGCAGAAGTAAATGAAATAGAAACAAAGAAAACAATAGCAAAGATAAATAAAACTAAAAACTGGTTCTTTGAGAAGATAAACAAAATTGATAAGCCATTAGCCAGACTCATCAAGAAAAAGAGGGAGAGGACTCAAATCACTAGAATTAGAAATGAAAAAGGAGTTACAACAGACACAGCAGAAATACAAAGCATCCTAAGAGACTACTACAAGCAACTCTATGCAAATAAAATGGACAACCTGGAAGAAATGGACAAATTCTTAGAAAGGTATAACCTTCCAAGACTGAACCAGGAAGAAATAGAAAATATGAACAGAGAAATCACAAGTAATGAAATTGAAACTGTGATTAAAATCTTCCAACAAACAAAAGTCCAAGACCAGATGGCTTCACAGGTGAATTCTATCAAACATTTAGAGAAGAGATAAACCCAGCCTTCTCAAACTCTTCCAAAAAATTGTGGAGGAAGGAATACTCCCAAACTCATTGTATGAGGCCACCATCACCCTGATACCAAAACAAGAAAAAGATAGTATAAAAAAAGAAAACTACAGACCAATATCACTAATGAATATAGATGCAAAAATCCTCAATAAAATACTAGCAAACAGAATCCAACAACACATTAAAAGGATCATACAGGGATGATCCAAGGATTCTTCAATATACGCAAGTCAATCAATGTGATACACTGTATTAACAAATTGAAGAATAAAAACCATATGATCATCTCAATAGATTCAGAAAAAGCTTTTGACAAAATTCAAGACCTATTTATGATAAAACTCTCCAGAAAGTAGGTGCAGAGGGGACCTACCTCAACATAATAAAGGACATATACAAGAAACCCACAGCAAACATCATTCTCAATGGTGAAAAACTGGAAGTGCTTCCTCTAAGATCAGGAACAAGACAAGGATGTCCACTCTCACTGCCATTATTCAACATAGTTTTGGAAGTCCTAGCCTCAGCAATCAGAGAAGAAAAAGAAATAAAAAGAATACAAATTGGAAAAGAAGAAATAAAACTGTCACTGCTTGTAGATGACATGATACTATACATAGAGAATCCTAAAGATGCCACCAGAAAACTACTAGAGCTAATCAGTGAATTTGGTAAAGTTGCAGGATACAAAATTAATGCACAGAAATCTCTAGCATTCCTATACACTAATGATGAAAAATCTGAAAGAGAAATTAAGGTAATACTCCCATTTACCATTGCAACAAAAGAATAAAATACCTAGGAATAAACCTACCTAGGGAGACAAAAGACCTGTATACACAAAACTATAAGACACTGATGTAAGAAATTCAAGATTATACCAACAGATGGAGAGATATACCATGTTCCTGGGTTGGAAAAATCAATATTGTGAAAATGATTATACTACCCAAAGCAGTCTTCAGATTCAATGCAATCGCTATCAAATTACCAATGACATTTTTTTCAGAACTAGAATAAGAAATCTTAAAATTTGTATGGAGACACAAAGACCCCAAATAGCCAAAGCAGTCTTGAGGGGAAAAAAAGAAGCTGGCGGAATCAGACTCCCTGACTTCAGACTATACTACAAAGCTACAGTAATCAAGACAATATGGTACCGGCACAAAAACAGAAACAGATCAATGGAACAAGATAGAAAGCCCAGAGATAAATCCAAGCACCTATGGTCAACTAATCTATGAGAAAGGAGGCAAGGATATACAATGGAGAAAAGACAGTCTCTTCAATAAATAGTGCTGGGACAACTGGACAGCTACATGTAGAAGAATGAAATTAGAACACTCCCTAACACTATACACAAAAATAAACTCAAAATGGATTAGAGACCTAAACATAGGAAAACATAGAAAGAGGAAAACATAGAAAGAACACTCTTTGACATAAATCACAGCAAGATCTTTTTTGATCCACCTCCTAGAGTAATGGAAATAAGAACAAAAGTAAACAAATGGGACCTAATGAAACTTAAAAGCTTTTGCACAGAAAAGGAAACCATAAATAAGATGAAAAGACAACCCTCAGAATGGAAGAAAATATTTGCAAATGAATCAGCAGACAAAGGATTAATCTCCAAAATATATAAACAGCTCATGCAGCTTGATATTAAAAAAACAAACAACCCAATCCAAAAATGGGCAGAAGACCTAAATAAACATTTCTCCAAAGAAGACATATGGATCACCAAGAAGCACATGAAAAGCTGCTCAACATCACTAATTATTAGAGAAATGCAAATCAAAACTACAATGAGGTATCACCTCACACCAGTTATAATGGGCTTTATCAGATAATCTACAAACAACAAATGCTGGAGAGGGTGCAGAGAAAAGGGAACCCTCTTGCACTGTTGGTGGGAATGTAAATTGATACAGCCACTATGGAGAACAGTATGGAGGTTCCTTAGAAAACTAAAAATAGAATTACCATATGACCCAGTGATCCCACTACTGGGCATATGCCCAGAGAAAACCATAGTTCAAAAAGACATGTACCCCAATGTTCATTGCAGCACTATTTACAATAGCCAGGTCATGGAAGCAACCTAAATGCCCATCGACAGATGAATGGATAAAGAAGATGTGGCACATATATACAATGGAATATTACTCAGCCATAAAAAGGAATGAAGTTGGGTCATTTGTTGAGATGTGGATGGATCTAGGGACTGTCATACAGAGTGAAGTAAGTCAGAAAGAGAAAAACAAATATCATATACATGTGGAACATAGAAAAATGGTACAGTTGAACCAGTTTGCAGGGCAGAAATTGAGACACAGATGTAGAGAACAAACGTATGGACACCAAGCGGGGAAAGCTGCAAGGGCTTGGGGGTGGTGGTGTGATGAATTGGGAGATTGGGATTGACATGTATACACTGATGTGTGTAAAATTGATGACTAATAAGAACCTGCTGTATAAAAAGAAAAGTCATTTTCTTTATAAGAAATATGTGTAAACAAAATTGCCTGAGGTTATCAAAGTTTATGTCTCTACAGTTTTGGAAATATGTTGGAATTTAAGATAAACAGAATAAAACTGTAATTGTTATATCAAAAAATAAAAAAAGAAAAATTTAAATAAAATAAATGACAGACCCAATCTAGATGGAAGCATCATATAGTGAATTAAAGAATATTTCCAAGTAGGGCTTTAAGCTAGAAATAAACTTTATAACAATATGAAATAATGAGTAATACTCCTTGCTCTGGCCTTGTATTATCGAATTATGTCTGCTATTCTATCTTCCTCATTACCTCATACAACATGCATAAGCCAACAACAATATAAAACAAACGTGTATAAACAGTGCATAGCATAAGAAAAAGGAAATGCTCTCCTCAAAATATGTCAAAGAAACAAAAGTATGAACATGTATACTTTTGATGAAACTGCAACCTACAATTATTACCAAATAGAACATCTATCTGCATTTGGTGAATAGTGACTTTTGAGCTTTCCTTGAGTAAAGTACTGTTTGACTTCTTTTTATATCTAAAGGGTACTTTCTGTGGGTTTTCTACAGCAAAAAAAAAAAAAAAAAAAAGAATGTTGAAGCCTCTGCCTCCCTGAAAATGAGACTGCTTGTAGTTACAGGTGGAGACTCTCCCAGACTCCGTCCACTGAGGTTTCATGATACCCAAAACCAAATTTCATCCATGGCTTGCTGTACAGCTTCATTATATAATCAAGACCAACATTATGAATTAGACGTTAATACTTCATTTCCTTTGATAAAACTAACATACCGAAAGGTTAAGCAACTTGCTCAAGATTAAATAGCAAATAAGAAAAGATCTAAGCCCTGAAACCAAGTCTGTCTGATTCCCGAGTCCTCGTTCTTCCTAATCAGTGACGTCAACTTGATTTGTTTTTCTCTCCTGGTCTTCTGATGATAAATATACTGGTTTTGAGTTCACACTCTGTTAGTGGCAATTGCTCTCAGGCAGCTCGCATGTGTCCTGATGGTGTGGTGTGTAACCATCAGCCAAACACGTAGGAAAACTGAGCAGGTGAAAAAATCACGTGAAGTGTGTTACAGAGACACCAGAATGGTCTCCATATTTACTCCTGGAATTCCCTCTGTAATTCTTCTGGGTTTTCCATCCTTTGTCCTCATTTTATAAGGGGGGAGGTCCTGGAAAATAAGTTAATAGAAATACTATTTGCCAAGTTTCATTAATGGCTTTACATTTAATGGCATAGATTCTGGAGCCAGATGGCCCAGCTTGCATCCACTGGACACAGCCGTAAAAGAGGTCTTGGATTAAAATACTGGATTTTAAAACACACGTCCCTGTTTTCCCTTATATTTAATTTTTGTGATTTAATATCCAAAACATATTTTGATGGGCTTAATATCTTGGGGTCTCAGCTCAGGGATTTTAAAAGACTAAACTTCGTATTATAGTGGAAAACAATAATGGGGTAATAAAAATAATGAGATAGGACTAGTTTTATGCCTTGTATACGTTATCATTTGCTATGAACTTGAGTTTCCACAAAGAAGAATACTACATTAAATATGTGCCTTAATAATTATATCACTTAATACATTCTATGACTCTAAATGTTAGTTTTCCTTCTCTTTGCTCCCAAATTTCATGGCAGAATTCTTACAGAATTCTAGAGCTCCTAGTAAATGGGCCAACAGAACCTGGTGCTTATTACTCTTTCCATGTTTCAGAATCATTGATTTTTTTTTTCCTAACTATGGATTAGGTAAATCAACAGTATCTTTTTCTTTGCCTGTCACCAAAGGGTACTTATTTGGAGGCAAGTTACAAATAGCAAGTCATCCTAATATACTGAGTCCAAAGATCTGCTCTAAGTTGTGTACTTGTCACAAATTCTGGGATTTCTAGCATGCCTAAAGAACAGTGGGGCAAGCAATTGGAGACCTACTTGCAGGAGAAAACAAGACTCACCCTGGAAAAGAACTCAGCCAGTGTGGAGTGAGAGTTCAGATATACAGACCTGACTGTGGGTCTGGGTTAGTGGGGAAACTTAGTGTACAGTATGATGTCTGTAAACCATCCTGGACTCTGTCCCAGCTTCTACAGATCACTACCAGAGTACAGATCCCTATAGTGAGAGGAACACAATGAAGCTACGTGGTAACTGGAAAGTCCTTTTGTCACAAAACTTTATAAAGCTCTAAGAATACATAACATATAAGAGAAAAGAATTTGAAAAAAAAAATAGATATATATGTATGTATAACTGAATCACCTTGCTGTACACCTGCAACTTACACAGTATTGTAAATCAACTATACTTCAGTAATAAAAAGAACACATGATTGTGTTGCATATAAAACAAGATGGTACCCCAAGTGGAGATAACAACTTTTTCCCACAAATGGGGGTTTTTTACAGTATGTGTACATACAGAATAGGATCAGAAACCTCGTTATATATTGATGGCAGAAGACACCTGGCCTTCGAGTATCAGTGCACGGGCTAGACTAGGAAGGATGTAGGGTAAGACAGCAGAGTAGCTGCTGGAACAAAAGAGGGAAATTTTGGGAAATACATGGTTGAGTGAACCACTCTCACAAACCCACATGTGATACCCCTTGAGGATGTCTGCAACCAGAGGAGCTTGAGATGCTACAATATGAATGAAGATAGATACCTAGTTCTGTCTGTTACCATTTTTTTGATCCGGTTTATCCCCACATGGAAGCAGCCATAGAAATAAGTTTTCAAGAAGTTTATTGTCATCCATTTCCTTTGTGTGTGACCTTGCCCTTTGAAACTAAATTGATTCCTTAATAAAAAAAAAAACTGCAGGAAATTTTTCTACCTGCAGCAGGGCCTTAAATGGCTTGGAACATTGGAGATATTTGGTCTCCTGAAGAGGTTCCTCATTTAATCTCTTTATGAAAGACATTTTGAAACACCTTTAATCCAATCCCACATTGGCACATAAGACATGTGACCTCAACCCAAACATTGTGCTGGGTTCCCCATGCTGGCAACTCTGAGGGTCCACACCTGCTAAACCCAACTACATCCTTGGGGAAAAAGTTCCACAGAGACAACATCCCCTTCCTTGGATCAGGATGTAGAAAACAATCACCCATTTTCATTGCTAAACTAGAGGGATATAAAGGGAAAATGGGCCAATCTATTATTGCAAAACATAGATAAATATATCTCCATAGTCATTAGGAGGCCTGGGATTGCCTCTGGCTATGACACCATCTTCGGACCATCCTGACCCAGATTGCCTGGCTCTCAAAAGGACACTATTAGCCCTTCCTTGTTCCAGATCTGACCCTGACTACATCCATCATCTGTCTCCAGAACTGTTCTCCTTATTTGACTGTAAACTCCTCTGCATGAAGGACTATACCTTATTTATCACTTGTTCAAGAATAAATGGTGATTCATCATTAATAAAATTAACGAATGGGCTTCAGCCTTAGTGTCAATGTAAAGATGAGCAAACTCTTAATTATAGGTTTTGTACAAAAGCCTAAGAGGACTTAAATATGAGCCGGCTGTTCCTCTGTGGTTCTATCCACTTACTTAGAGCACATGGTTGATCTGGCCTCTTCAAATTCTAACTTGTATCAAACTTTGTGTTCAAAACTTTTTAATTATCGCTCTGAATCCTTCTGTTTTCCACTTAGTGTTCAACAATGGAACTTGGAATGTGGAATGCCCCTGCCAGCTTCTCTCAAATTTTCTTCAGCTTTCAGTATTCACAGCTGCAGAGAACCCAGAGCTGTTCCTATTAACATGTCAATGACATCAAACAAAGAGCTTCCTAAGTAGACATTTAGGGGAGATTTCTAGTGAAGGGAAAATTGCCATAATGTTGGTAAGTGGGTGAGCTGCCACTGTCGAGGGGAAGGAATTATGGGTGAAAGGATATGCCTGACTAAATGCAAAGCCCATTAAGGCACATTGCAATGAAAGTTTATTCTGTAAAGACCACCCCTGGAAAATGAGCCTCCTGGGGGACAAAGCCAAGCACCCCATCGTGTCCCTGGATGGGTAGGAAAGACCACTGCTAGGTGGGGTTGCAGAGAGAGGAGAGTGAAATTCTACACTGGCTTCTCTTCTCTCTCCTTTCCACTAGGGCCCCTTTCTCCACTTTACCTACTTCTGACCAGTACTATCAGTTCCAACACTCAGCTCAATCTCCTCAATGTGGGGAGAAGGTATACATTCTCACTTGCGTTCACTCCACCTGTTATAAGTTTTAAACTCCAGACCATCCTACTTATGTGCTGTTGGTTTCTACCCCTGTATAGTTTCTGGGCTCAAACTTGTATTCTTGAAGCAAAGTTAGTGAAGAGAGTGACAGTCATGTCTATTGATCACCTACTCTGTGACTGATATTAAGGTAAATGATGTATGTGCAATCACATTTAATTCCAGAAAGAAATTTATCTACCTCCTCTAAAGAAAGTAAAGCTATTGATTTTAAGCCTCATATATGTCTACCATTTGTTCCCAAATGCACCCTTTAGTGGTCTTTTCTATAATCCAGTTATTTTTTCTGTGGGAGGTTCTTCATCCTCTCACATTTTATTCAGCATCCTGCAACATCCCCAGTCTCCCCTTCAGCTTTTGACCCCACTTCCAGTCTTAGTGTTTTTTTTTTTCCTATCTGAAGCATAACTATGTGGAAACTCCACTTTCTTTCCAATAGCCATCAATTAGATTTTCAATCAACAAAAATATATTGAATGACCGCCAGATCTTATTACATTAGGTGCTGGGAATATTAGGAATAATTAGATTTAGTCTTTACCACCCAGGAGGTAGCAGAGACACGTAATCAAGTAAAAGATGATACAGTGGAGTATATACAATGAAAGAAGCAAAAGCAGGTGGAGGTTTTGTGGGGTCAGAAGCTTAACAGTTTGGGATGTACTCTCCAAGAAAAAGAATACAAAGCTCCAAATTAAAAGATCACTTTGAATGTCAATGATAAAAAAATTCAAATACAAATTGCTTTAAAAATGAACGAATGTCATAAAAATCACAAAATCTAGAAAACAACATAGCTTTAATTAACTAACTGACATAACTCTATAATACATACCTTTGTCTACATTTATAGTTGTAAACTTTTTTATTGCCTTTTTGTATGACATCAATTTTGTAACATTATAAAGAGAATAGAAAGATTATTCAATATTTCTTCTAGCAGCTTGATCCAAGTAATTTTTTAAATTTTCTGATAGTTTAGAAAAGTTTTATATATATATATATATATATATATATATATATATATATATATTTCTTTCATCTACCAAGTTCTTGTTGATAATACCACATACATTTTTAGTATGGTTTTCACGTTTAGGGAAAAATATATCAACCTTATTTGTTATATGAACTATGAGATTTGGGAGAACTTCCCTAGACTAGCCTCCTGCTCCTCATGGATCAAACCTGGTTTCCACTTAGCTGCATACATACGTCTTTTCTGGCACTAAAAGACATCTATTTTGTGACATCCCTTGAGCCCTGTGTCTTTTTTGTCACTTTGTCAATTGATCTAACATGGCGAGTGTCTGAGCTACTCATAGCTGCTGTTTCTATGCAGTATATTAAAGTGACAGTTGAATGATTCTAAATATACCAAACTATATACATTTCTGACTCAACTTCCCCTTAACTGGATCCTAAAAATGCCCATGCCACTCCAATTAGTGGGGAAAAATATCAGGGGAAATTGGAATGCAAAGATACATAAGACCATGGTTAAAACACCTCTTTCCTGTAAAAGGTGTTCACTGCCTGCAGTGCTGGGCTCCTGGCTTAGTGGGGCTCCTCCTTTTTTGTTTGCAGCATCACCCTCCAAGGGCACAAGTGCATCAGGTATTAGAACAAGGGAGGGTACCCTCTAAAGAGATGCAGGCAAGTGCATCAGTCGCCCTGCTACTGCAGGAGAAGGGCGATGCTCTTAGATTCAGGCTGTGGTGGGGTTAAAGCAGAGACCCGAGACTAGGAGCCTCTGTTGTTCATCTCAGCCTTCTCTCCATCCCCACCAGCCCCTCCACAGGCTTTAATTTCTTGTTCAGTCTTTTGGGAAGTTTACAAAGCAAGACTTCTGGCTTGTGTGTCTAACAAAAAGGAAAACCTAGAGTTCCCCAACTCCCTTCTACTGTCTTGCTATGATTCTTTCTTGTTATTGTAGCTTTTTCTAATATTGCTCTTTGATTTGTGGTCCTGCTCTGGCTTCCCTCTGAGGATTACTGCTGCTTTTGCTAGTTTTCTTAGTTTGAGTTTTAATTCTTACTGTATTGGGAGGAATTTCTCTAAGGATCCGTTTCTGGAGCCTGTTTAGAGATTTGACAATTTTTTTTTCAGGGTCTGTTCTTTCTTAACACTCACAGGAAATCAGGGTATTTCTGTGTCCCATTCTCCCTGGCAAGGTCACCTTGCTGGTTGTATTCTAGGATTACCCCACCTCCCGTCCCAGGCACCCGGCTCCACTGTGTACAAATGACTATTTTCCACTGAAAATCCAAATTCAGTACAATCATGAAAAGAAGACTGTAGGAAAATGGAACAAAACAAAAGGGAATAAGAGGATCATTCCAAAATCAATAAAAGCAATAACAGAAAGTCAGAAACTTAAAGATTCAGCTCATGGCCCACCTCTTCTTTGTTGCTTTGCTGATACTTCATCCTTAAACTATCCTCTCTCCTCACTCCAGGCTTTTCCCCTGAGTATCACTCTTAGATGAAGCAGGTGATGCTGTGAGGAGTGTTAGAACACTGCCAACTTTTCAGCTAATACATTCACTGAGATAAGGGAAGGAATTCTCACTGTTAGCTCTACCATGTGTTGAGAGGAAGCCACTGCATCTGTTCAGATTGAAAAGACAGAACTCAGATCAACCAGTAGGTTAATGAAAAGTGCTCTGGGCCATCTCTGCAAGTGAGATATTCCCAGTCACTAGAGGGGATCACGCAGAGCCTGGGCACTACTTGTCAGGAATACCATGGAGGGAATTTCTGTGGGTGGAAGTCTGGACTAGATGATAGATATGGTCTATTTCAATGCACAAATATTCCTTTATTTTTCAAGGTGCCTTGAAATCCAATAGAAATATGAAAAAAATTTCAATGGAATGCTCTAATTTGCCAAACTACAACCAAACCCTAATATGTATGTTTTATTCAATTATTTGAAAAATTCAATGGTAAACACACACATTGTAGATAAACTAAATACTGAGTTGGAATTGGGACCAAACTTCATCTTTTCTTAAATGATCATAATATGATCATTTAAATAACTAAATTAGTTAACTTAGTTATGTTAGTTAAATGATCATATGTTATGTTATTTAATTTAGTTATTTATGTTAAAATAAAAATCTTAATATTCACTAAGCTGAATCTGAATTAAACCAACATCCTTAATTGGATCCTCAGTTTACTGTAAAAGAAAAAAGAAACTAAGAACTAAGTGACATTGTTGGTGTGCTTATTAAGTGGGATAAAGTATGTGAAAATTGTGACAAAGGGTCAGGTGCAAGGAAAGAGCACAATTAAGATTACTTCCCATCTCCTTTCCTTTCCTTGATTGCTTTCTTGGGATATGGGGTCTTTATGACCTCAGTCAACAGGTAAAGTATTTCTATAATATCCGTCTCGTCTACGTTGGAATGGCATTTCTCCTATTCACAGATAATGTCTCCTCAGAGATTTGAACTTTTCCTGTATAAAATACATCCTGAAAATGCTACTTATTATTTAATAAAAATATCTTCTACACTCACCCTACGTATAGTCAGAACTTGTGAGCGTATTTCGCTGGTTTTCACATAGCTCACATAGTTGGAAGCCTGTTGAGACCCTATTGAGAGGTGTTTGGGCAGAAATTAGTAGGTTATATACATTAATGGTTGGACAAAGGGGAAAAATAAATCTCTGTACAGCAACAGCCTGAAACAACCACAAAAGGGAAGTCTAGACACCATGGTTGCACAGTCCTATCTGACATTTGACTCACCCATAGTGCCTGTCCTTAGACCTGAGCTCCATGTGGTGCCCAGTCAAGGCTGGCAGGTGTCTCCTACACAGAGAGTGAAGTGGTTTCCTGAGCATTGCTTCAGCACAGGCACTGATGATGCACCAGGGTGACATGTTACAGAGGACAGAGGATGTCTTAGTTGGCATGTGATTCACTCAGAGTAGTTGTCAAGGCTACTGCAGCCACATGGGTTGGTAGTAAGAGTAATAGTTATTATGTATCAGGCACAGTGGTACTCAGCTACTTACAAGCATTGCATCATTCCCATCATACTTGGCCCCATTCTTGTCCCATTTACAGATGAGCTCTCTAAGGCTTAGATACCTCAGAGGATTTGTCTGAATATAGCATTAAAGGCAGAAGCAGATTCAGGTCACTATGTCTCAAAAAACTTCTGCTCTGTTCTATTAGACTGTGTTGTCCATGGGAAAATTAATACAGTATAATCATTCAGCCTAAGCATTGAGAGTCCCTTACTGGAATTCTGCAATGCTGATTTACTTTCAGTTAACTTTTCCCCACATTGGAATGCAACATTATTTGTGCATATCACAAACCACCCTAAAATTGCATTTAGAAGGCTACTTCCTCAGCTGACTGGTTGTCCCTTAGCTAAGAGAAGGTAACCTCAGGGTCTCTCTTCTATAAAGCAATAGGAGTTGGCTAATTTGCTTAGGTGCAGCTAAGTACCCAAAGTCTTTTCTTTTTATTATTATTTTTCTTTTTTTTTAAAGTCTTTATTGAATTTGTTACAATATTGCTTCTGTTTCATGTTTTGTTTTTTTGGCCAAGAGGCATGTGGGATCCCGACCAGAGATCAAACCCCCATCCCCTGCTTGGAAGGTGAAGTCTTAAACCACTGGACTGCCAGGAAGTCCTTTGCACTATTCTTTCAAATAGTCTATGAAAAATTATTGTATGAGAAAATGATTGGAACAGCAGCAGAGATAATCTTGAAGTATGTCTTGGAATTAAGTTTTGGTAAATAATGATAATGATAATACTACTAACTAAGCAAACACTTGAATGCTTCCTAAATGGAAATTTTTCATGGGTGAACATATATCCATTGAGCTATGATGTCATTTCACTTAAACACACTTTTTTTATAGCTTTGTTTTAGTAAATGGAAAATAATGTAAAGTCCAGGGTTTTCATTACTTCATTTCCAGCTTTCCTTTTTTTACCTCTGTTTTGTCAACAGTAAATTTCTCCTATGACAAATATCCACAGAGTCATCATACAATCCAAGGGTGGGGAGCCAGGAAAAATGGGCTATATATTGACTGTACTATTCACTTAGACTTCTGAATTATTGAAATCACTTAATCTCTGTGCCATCATCGTTATTCTTTCACACAATGGAGACATATGTCCTGTCCTAACACAACCAGGGCTATTATGAGAATCAGCTGAAATGAAAGTGATTTTACAATTTAAAGGAATTATGCTAATATGAGGTGTTGTTCTTAAGCAAAATAAATGAGCAAAGACAAAGGACAGGGTCATATACTTCTAACCTCTGTTCTCTAGCTACATATAATTGTTATTAATAATTCAACAAGCCCAGAATTGTTATATTCTTTACTTCAGTATAATAGAGTGTAGAATAAGAATAAGGTCATCTTTTATTTGTTCTTGTAAATAAATGGAATTCATGGTTACAGTTGATTATTTCGGGTGAGTACTCCATTAAATGTCTGCATGACCACAAATCCAGTCAGACCTCAAGCAATGTAACAGGTTTATCACTTTAAAAGCAACCTCATTTGAATAATTAGAAACTATATGGAAGGTTAAATGAAACATCAAGGCTTGAACATTTCTTTTCTATCAGTGGGACCATCTGTTATTATAAAGCATTTAATCATCAAATATAGGTGGGAATATACTATGTGTCACACCTTGGAGCAGGTACTAGGGCAAATAATGATGAGCAAGAATTGCTCCTGACCTCATGGGGCTTATGATCTAGTGTACAACATAGATGTGAATCCTGTACTCTTATCAATTAAAGTAAAAATTACAATAGAAAATCTATTACAGACAGACATGCATAGTATTATGAGAAAGGCCACTTAATTGGAAGATTTGGCTCAGTTGGGAGGGCCAAAGAGTCCATCTCTGAAGAAGTGACAGTTGATTCAAGCTCTGAAGAAAGGGTTAGTGTGAACTAGATGTAGAAGGGGGACGGGAACAGCGCACGCTAAGCTCAGGTAACAGGTGAGGGCAGTGGGTGTGAAAATTCCCAGGAAGTAAAAGTCAGTATGTCTGGAATAAAGAGATTAAGTGAGAGAGACTAGTGTGTACAATGAGGCTGGAGACAAAGCAGGAGGCCAGATTACTCGGAGCTTTGTGGTTATAGTAGGAACTTGGACTTTATCCTACACATAATGGGAAGTCATTGACGTCAGTAAAGGGCTATACTCTGAGGGATGGCATGATCAGATTTGCAGTTATTAAAGTACATATCTGGCAGGATGACTACTGGATTAGAGGAGAGCCAGTGTGTGTATGGAAGAGCAATTTGGAGACTGTCGTAGCTGTCTGAACCTAAGATGATGGTTCTTTGGAGTAGGGGGTTGTACCACTTAAGACAGGTTTATGCTGAAATAAAAAACAACCCCCAAAATTCAAGGACATAAAAAATCATACAGAATTTTATCAGTCATTTATTTAGTATCTTCCACAGACGAGACAACTGCCCAGGGCTGCTCTCCCCTGGGCACAATACTTCAGGTTGCTCTGACCTCATGGCAACTACCAGCGCTTCCACAAACCCTAGATAGAAGAGAAAGTCTGGAGAACTATATACTGACTTTTATGTACTTCCTCAAGGAAGTGACTATGTAACTCCTCCTCATGTTTCATTAGAAAAAAAATAAGTCACTTGCACCATGCCTTACATCAAGTAGGTAGGGAATGCTCCATGCAGGAAGCAATAAGCTAGCAGCCAGTCTGTAGCCTTTCCTTGAACCCAGTGGTTCTCAACTGGGTGTGATTTTGCCCCCAAGGAGACATTTTGCAATGTCTAGAAACAGGTTGAGTTTTTACAACCAGGTGATTGGTACTAAACATCCTACAATGCACAGGAAAGCCCCCTATCTGGCCAAATATCAGTAGTGCTAAGATTGAGAAATCCTGCTCTAGCCTCATGAATAACTGAAAATTTAATGCATAGTTGTATCTTCCTTGCCATTCTAAATCAAGGAATATGTAGAAGTGTTTGGTACCCTGCTGAGCTTGCTAAGTACTAAAGCATCTGTATCTAAGGTTGTTCAGTGAGGAACCTATATTAATGAGATGCAGCTGCACTGGGCCCTGGGTAATAGTCACTTATTCCTGAAAGAGCTATATGCTTTTCAAGGGATAAAATGTTTAAAATGCCACAGTTGATGGCTTCCCTGAGATGAGGGTGTCCATCCACACCTTCTCAGTACAATCTCTCATGAAACATTCATGCCAAGTGCAAAGCAACATTGAGAAATGAGAAACTTCCTGGAGGTTACGATCCCTTTGTTGTTGCTATACATGCTGTACTGCTCTTGTCTTATATCCTTTCTAAATGCTATGTATATTTTGTGCTGGGTGAAGCCTATTGTATCTTGCAAGTGTAGTTATCAATCCAGGCCCAGGACCACTGCTCCCTTTTGGAGAGGGCACACTGTACTAGAACTCCAACTCTTGGTAAACAGCTGTAGCATCTACCTCAAGTGTTTGGAATTAAGATGAAAAGAATGAGCAGTTTGAGACATATTTAGGAAGTGATTACAGATACTGTTGTTCTCTCCCAGAATCTATTTTGTATCATCTTCTTTGCCAGTGAAGACTGGATTTTGTTCGGGTAACTTCTCTCCCCTCCAAGCTTCAGGGTAAGCTGGTTCCAGATCCCTTGCCAGTAATTGATTTAGGTATGGGCATGTAGTATAATTCAAACAAATGATATGTATGGGAGAAGCCAGAGAGGCTTCTGGGAAAGTGTTTCTGTATTCTTAAAAAGAGGTGCTTAAGAAGAGATGACCTTTTTTCCCACTGGGCATTGTTGAATTTATATGTGAAACTGAGATGCGCTTCAGCAATCTTGCAACTATAATAGAAATAGTCTGAGGACAAGGCAGATATGTTAATGACAGCAGAGAGAAAAGTGAAGAAAAATATTGGTTCCTGATGAATTACCTCTGACTTCACCAACCCTAGAGCTCTCTTACGCTAGGGCTTATTATTAACTGACATTTAAAAAAAAATTAATTTTAAATAAATTTAAATTGACGTATTTTTCTGTTAGGTGCAGCTAAAGCATCTGAAGTGATACAGAATTTAAAATCTATAGGAATATAATGGAATAGACATGAGGAGTGAAGAACAGAATATTTAGATTTCTGGGTGGCGATGGGGGATATGGTGGTCTCAGTAGATATGTACAGGAAATACAAGGTTTAATTAGGAACATCAGAAATTTACATTTGGATATGTTGAGTGTTAGCTGCCATAAATGATATTAGAAGAGATTTCTAGTGGACAGTTGAATATTTATGCCTGTAGTTAAGAGATCTGGGGTGGAGATATCCATTTGTAAGTTTTCTGGGCAAAGGTGATGATTCGTGGGTGTGGGTGCCTAGCCTAGAGAAAATGTACCAAAAGAGTAGCCTAAGACAGAAGCCTTCAAAACTTCAGCCTATATCAACATCCACCTAGAAAAGGAGGAGCTTGTGACAGTGGCTAAGAGGAGTAATCAAACAAACAGAATGAAAGCAGAAATATACTGTGTCACAGAAATCCAGAGAAGAGAGTGTTTCAAGGAAGGGGGAGAGGTTGACAATAGAAAATGTTATAAGAAATAAAAAAGGTGAAGAGTCAAACATTTCTTTTTAATTTTAAAAATATTGAAAATGAGATTTATAAGATTTATCATATTTGTGTAGCACAATTTTTTCACAAGTATTCTCTCTTTTGAGTCTCCTAACAACTTAGAAATGGTTAGAATAATTATTGTTGAATCAGTTCTGCACAGGGACAGTGATACTTAGATATGCTAAGTGATTTGACCCATGTAGTAATGGAGTAGTCAGACTGGAATTCAAACTCACAGCGGACTAACTCTTGGTCCAGGTTTTTTCCATACTGCCCCCAAGTCCTACTACAATTTGCCCCTTTGCCTGCAACAGTGAATTAATTTTGAGTTCCCCAGGAGGAAAAGAAGAGACAGACAGACAGATAGACAGACAGGTAGACAAAGTAGATATACATTAAACACATAATAGTTTCAGGCACTCTGCAACCTGATTTACAGGAAGGAAAAATGTCCTGAGACGCCTTTCAACCATACATCAGCCATGTAAGGACAAAGCCAGCAGTCTGACAGGATAGGATTCTGAGAGACTGAGAGCTGAGGACAGGGACAGATGGAGTGAGATGTGTTCACCATTTGCAGTGGGGGGCAGGACTTTTATTGTTTAGTGAACCACATTATTCCCTTTGGAAACATTGTTTACATGTGCTCAAAGCAACTATGTAAAATAAGTATTGATAAATGTATTAGTGTGCTAAGGCTGTCCTAACAAAGTACCACAAACTAGGTAGCTTAAGTAACAGAAATGTCTTGTCTCACAGATCTAGGTGATCGGTAGGGTTGGTTTCTTCTGAAGACTTCAAGAAAGAGAATCTGTTCCGTGCCTCTCTCCTACCTTCTAGTAGTTTGCTGGCAATCTTTGACATTTCCTGGCATGTAGAAGCATCGTTCTTATTTCTATCTTTATCTCCACATGGTATTCTCCTTCTGTGTGTTTCTCTGTCCAAATTTTCCCTTTTTATAGAAGGACACCAGTCATATGGAATTAGTGTCCATGCTTATGACTGCATCTTAACTAATTGTATCTGCAATAACTCTTTCCAAATAAAGTCACATTCTCAGGTACTGGGGCTTAGGACTTCAGCATGTGATTCTTTTTTTTTGAGGACACAGTTCAATCCGTGATAAACTTCTCTTAACAATGAGAAAAAATGAAGTCTATGGTTATCTGATGATATGTATACACACACACACACACACACACACACACATATACATGCACACACGCACACACACATATATGCACACACATGCGCATATATACACACATGCACACACATATATACACACACATAAACACACTTATATACATACACGCATATACACAAATATATACACAGACATACATATACACACGCATGCACACACATATACACACATATTTACACACACGTGCACACATATATACACACAGACACACACGCACACACAGGTGTGTATATATGTGAGACCTCAAGTCTCCCAAGTAGAGGTACCCTGAAACACATGGTGTTATTATTCACATGGAAAACAGTAGCCAGAGCATTATTGTGCTGCTGCCATGCCCTGATCCCCTCAGGGTGACATACTAAAGTCAGGGTTTTAGCTGCACACGCATACACCTCAGAAAGGAACCATAAAATTTGGAGACTCTGAACTGTGATGGCTCTCCTTGCACATCTGCTCATCCCACCCCCTGGAGAAAGATTACTAATTATCCTGAAACATAAGAAATTCTTCTCTAAGGGAGAAGGCAAAGGCATCTCTAGGTTTCTTGTCTTGGAATATAAGCCAGTGTCTCTAGAGAGGGGAAGAAGGTTTTACCTTCACTGCCCTAGGGCTTTTCGAGGCTCAGAGAGTCTCTGCATCTCTCTGGAGGGAAACATTATCTCTAGCTTCCAAGGGTGTTTACTATTCAGACATGTCTCTTGTTCAGAAGGGCTGGACCATGCAGGAACATGAGAAATCCAATGTGAATTTTCTCCCAATATTTCATTATAAGAGCTCAATTGTGAAGGTGATGAAATTGATAACTAGGATAATGTTCACATTGAATTTTATACACATCTTTTAAAGGACTTATCATATTTCATTTTAGTAGCTTATTTACATGTGTTTCTTATTAGATTATAAAATTCTTAATATCCTAGACCAAGAATTCTATTTAAATATTGTCAATGACTAGCAGAGCACTTACTAGCTTATAAGCATTCATTTAATTATTGTTTTTTGTTTGTTTGTTTGTTTTGCTGTACACAGGCCTCTCACTGTTGTGGCCTCTCCCGTTGCAGAGCACAGACTCTGGAGGCACAGGCTCAGCAGCCATGGCTCACGGGCCCAGCCACTCCGTGGCATGTGGGATCTTCCTGGACCAGGGCACAAACCTGTGTCCCCTGCATCGGCAGGCGGACTCTCAACCACTGCGCCACCAGGGAAAACACAGAACTTTTCACATGTTTTGCTCTGTAACATGTATATTTACTGTCACCTTTTGACCTTTCTAACTTGGAAGGTTAAATGTAATAATGTATCCATTATTTGTCTTCCTTCAATGGCTTTATCATTGCACTGATTCAAATATACCTAAGACTTTTTAATCTTCAAGTTTCTTTCTTTATTTACTTTCCTTCCTGTACTGGGTCTGCCTCTTTCTTCATTTTATCCCTCTTTAATCTCCTAGGCCAAACATTCATGTTTTTAGAACAAATGTTCTAGGTACTTAAAATTAAGTGAATTATTTTTGATTGAAGAAAATGGTATTTTGCAAAATCCAATTAACGTGCTTGTTTAAATGGTTCTTGCATATGAAGAGTCATGTTTCTTTACCAAATAAAAAAGGATCAAAATTTTATTTCAACTCTATCACAAGTTTTAAATAGCACCCTGAAGCAATGTCATTTTTATCCATATTTTGGCCATTTCTAAAGCATTTGTGAGTTGTAATCCTCAATAGTATTTCAAGTATACAGCGGTCCATATAGAAGTAACTCATTTGGCAAAGTGAGTAACTTTTGGGCACAGCTGCTTGGGCTGTATCTACCAACCCATTTGCAGGTGATAGCCAACTGCTGCTGATTTTCTTTGTATCATTAAAGTGTGTTGCATGGAAATACAAGGAATGGAGGAATGAATCCTCACTCTTGCAAATGCAACTCCAAAATGCTAGTGTGCTTATTTATTTAGAAAACATTCTTTTATATATTTCAGATTTTGGACTGGGGCCCTTAAATAATCTAAACACCGCTCATTTAAAAAAAATATATAATGGCACTCTGTAACAATCTAAGAACAAACATAAAGCCACTGAGGGCTACTATAGAGTGACTTACAAGTTAGCTAAAAGAGGAGTGAAATAAGTGATGAAGGTTTACAAGAGATATATGCTGGTGGAAATTTTGCCAATGCCTCAAACTCAAAGAGCATACCTGTAGGAAAAAATAAATTTAAAAAGATGTATTGTTTGGGGGTTCAATTTAATCAGCTTTTAAATTTACAGTTATTCACTTAGTTTGACTGAAAACATCGTATTAGTTCATGCATAATACAGATTTTTTGTTTCCTAACCATAGCTGGAGGACAAAATATATATTCTCTCCTCTACAGAGTCAGCAATTTTAGCTCTGGTTATAGAGTAAACCTGTGTTTAACTCTCATGTCTTACTTGGAGAGGAACCATGGAATATTACATTTAACATCTCTAAGAGTCAGATCATGTTTCAATCAAATGGCAATAGAATAAAATAAAATAGAAGTTATTAGACTATACTACAAATCTACAGTAATCAAGACAATATGGTACTGGCACAAAAACAGAAACCTAGATCAATGGAACAAGATAGAAAGCCCAGAGATAAACCCACGTACCTATGGTCAACTAATCTATGACAAAGGAGGCAAATATATAAAATGGGGAAAAGACAGTCTCTTCAATAAATGTTGCTGGGAAAACTGGACAGCTACATGTAAAAGAATGAAATTAGAACACTCCCTAACACCATACACAAAAAAAAAACCTCAAAATGGGTTAGAGACCTAAATGTAAGACTGGACACTATAAAACTCTTAGAGGAAAACATAAGAAGAACATTCTTTGACATAAATCACAGAAAGGTCTTTTTTGATCCACCTCCTAGAGTAATGGAAATAAAAACAAAAATAAACAAGTGGGACCTAATGAAACTTCAAAGCTTTTGCACAGAAAAGGAAACCATAAATAAGATGAAAAGACAACCCTCAGAATGGGAGAAAATATTTGCAAACTAATCAGCAGACAAAGGATTAATCTCCAAAATATATAAACAGCTCATGTCACTCAATATTAAAGAAACAAACAACCCAATACAAAAATGGGCAGAAGACTTAAATAGACATTTCTCCAAAGAAGACATACAGACGGCCAAAAAACACATGAAAAGCTGCTCAACATCACTAATTATTAGAGAAGTGCAAATCAAAACTACAATGAGGTATCACCTCACACCAGTTAGAATGGGCATCATCAGAAAATCTACAAACAACAAATGCTGGAGAGAGTGCGGAGAAAAGGGAACCCTATTGCACTGTTGGTGGGAATATAAATTGATACAGCCACTATGGAGAACAGTATGGAGGTTCCTTAAAAAACTAAAAATAGAATTACCATATGACCCAGTGATCCCACTACTGGGCATATATCCAGAGAAAACCATAATTCAAAAAGACACAAGCACCCCAATGTTCATTGCAGCACTATTTACAATAACCAGGTGATGGAAGCAACCTAAATGCCCATCGACAGACAAATGGATAAAGAAGATGTGGTACATATATACAATAGGATATTACTCAGTCATAAAAAGGAACGAAATTGAGTCATTTGTTGAGACGTGTATGGATCTAGAGACTGTCATACAGAGTGAAGTAAGTCAGAAAGAGAAAAACAAATATCGTATATTAATGCATGTATGTGGAACCTAGAAAAATGGTACAGATGAACCGGTTTGCAGGGCAGAAGTTGAGACACAGATGTAGAGAACAAAAGTATGGACACCAAGCAGGGAAAACCGCGGTGGGGTGGGGATGGTGGTGTGCTGAATTGGGCGACTGGGATCGACATATATACACTGACGTGTATAAAATTGATGACTAATAAGAACTGCAGGAAAAAAAAAGTATTAGAGTTCAGTACATGCAGTAAGCAAGTATTATTTTATGTATTATACACACACACACCCTTGAATATGTATATATATATACATAGCTGAACCATGATTTAAAATGGATTCATTCTCTGGATGTGTTTATCAAAAAGTTTGAAGGTCACTCTTCTGAAGGGCTTAATTAATGCAGAGCAAAAGTTTTTGAATAATTTGAAGTTATTTGCTGTTGGTGGTGGTGGTTTTAGTTTTGATTTATAGGACATGGAGTTATGGGCACTGGAGTTACTTGGAAATGTGATCGTAAAACACTGGATAAGTTTGTAGCCAGAAGGTTAGCACTTCCAAAAGGGTTCATATTTTTCCATTGGAAATACTGGTCCCTTTAGCAAGGATTATTGGCTCATTCTGAAAACAGGCAGCATCCTTCTGCTTTAATGACACATAACACTTAGCAAGCGTTTGCCTACGAAAAAGCCATGTTGATTGGAGTGACTGCTTGACTGAAAACACACAGTTGGAACCACCTACAATTTTACTGCTTTACTTCAAGGAAACCCGGGTTACTTGGAACACACTTGGAAATAATTTTATTTCTTTCCTTGACATTTTTTCAGAGGTGGATTTGCCAGGCAACTAATAAGCTAAATTTTCAAGGTCCCTCACCTGATGGGCTTCATTTAAAGTCATAAACCTAATTGTGATTTTATGATTTTGTATTATTTTCATTAAATAGAGTCCTAGATTTGAAAAAGCTTCAGGTCTTGCAAAAACTAGATCCATCTCTGTACTAATTATAGACTAACTGGCAGTATTAAGTTATAAAGATCTTGCCTTCTATGTATTTGAAAGCCCCAAAATTTATATAGTTAGGGAGTTGTTTGTATATATAGTAAAGAAGAGATTTTTTTGGAAATGGATCAACCTTGTTGATCTTGAGCAAGCCATTGACTTTTCTGAAAATCTATCAATATTTCCTTAACAGCAAAACAGAAATAGTAACTCATAGAGTCATTTTGAGGATGAAACGTAACCTCCCACAAATATGGTGGTGACAAAATGTTGACATTTCCCTCCAACCTCAGGCTGGTAATAGATTCTGTGTAGAACTGAGTTGATTCACTGTTCCTCAACCTTCTTCTGTTAAAGACCCCAGTCCAGTAAAAAGTAGAACTGAGTGACAGAAAAAAGAAAGGAAGCAGGGCGGGGGGTGGGGTGGGGGCGTGGAGAATGCAGAGAGGGTGGGCGGAAGAGAGGAAAAGGAAAAAGAAAGAAACCAAAGGAACATGAATCACATTTCCCCCCTTTAATTCCTGTCCTCAAATTTCCTAATCTAGTGTTCTGTTCCCTGCTAACATGAAGGCATCAGTAAATTTTGATAATTCTCTGACATACAGGTATGTAAAAACATTGTAGTGCCTGGAATTACAAGTGTTCCATTGGCTGCATCCAGTGACACCAGCACCATTTTAATCAATTCAGAAGGAAAAGCAGATACTTGTTATACCACAATATAAAATTGATGCTTGCCACCATGAGGCTAAAACAATCACATGAATGACTGAAGTTCTCTCTCCTCACATATTTGTTTTGCCATCATATCAACCTCAACTCCATCCTTTCTATTGCCAACATAAAAAAGACCTCCTCAAAAACATTGGAACATCTTTCCCTGCAAAATTGGTTTCATAACATTAAGAATATAGAAAGCAACACAAAAATGAATTTTATTGTGATAGATTCTGTAGAGCAGGCTTTCTCTCTCATTTTTCCAAATTCATCCCCCAAACCATGAAATACTAACAGTTAAGGAAGGCAGGTTAATGGAGGACTGCTAAATGTTTAGAGAGTGATAATCGATTTCCCATTATTGGTAGACAAGTTCTGTGAGAGCCATGTCATAAATTCTCCCGCACCCAGCAGCCTGAAGAAAGCTGCTCCTGGACAACATTATAGCTTGACAGCTACGAGGAGCCTGCGGCACCCTTTGTCACTGCTCAGGAAGTTGGCACGACAAAAGCATAATTGAATTGGTAATGCAGCAGTACATGACATAGACCACCATTCTGGAACAGGAATGTTTAAGTCATGGATAATGAAGTGATTCCTTCCAAGGTAATTTATGGCACACTTATCAAAAAAATTTCTTTTTTTTTTTCAGTACGCGGGCCTCTCACTGCTGTGGCCTCCCCCATTGCGGAGCACAGGCTCTGGATGCACAGGCCCAGCAGACATGGTCCACGGGCCCAGCCGCTCCGTGGCATGTGGGATCCTCCCGGACCGGGGCATGAACCAGTGTCCCCTGCATTGGCAGGCAGACTCCCAACCACTGCTCCACCAGGGAAGCCCAGGGGGGTTCCCCAGGGGGGAATATCTTTTGTAAATTTTTGAATTTTATTTATGTTTTTATACAGCAGGTTCTTATTAGTCATCAATTTTATACACATCAGTGTATACATGTCAATCCCAATCTCCCAATTCATCCCACCACAACCAACCCCCCCACCGCTTTCCCCCTTTGGTGTCCATACATTTGTTCTCTACATCCGTGTCTCTAGTTCTACCTTGCAAACCGGTTCATCTGTACCACTTTTCTAGGTTCCACATATATGCATTAATATCCGATATTTGTTTTTATCTTTCTGACTTACTTCCCTCTGTATTATGGTCTCTAGATCCATCGACATCTCTGCAAATGAAACCCAGTTTCGTTCCTTTTTATGGCTGAGTAATATCTCATTGTATATATGTACCACATCTTCTTTATCCATTCATCTGTCGATGGGCATTTAGGTTGCTTCCATCACCTGGCTATTGTAAATAGTGCTGCAATGAACATTGGGGTGCATGTCTCTTTGAATTATGGTTTTCTCTGGATATATGCCCAGTAGTGGGATCACTGGGTCATATGGTAATTCTAGTTTTAGTTTTTTAAGGAACCTTCATACTGTTCTCCGTAGTGGCTCTATCTATTTATATTCCCACCAAAAGTGCATGAGGGTTCCCTATTCTCCACACTCTCTCCAGCATATGTTGCTTGTAGATTTTCTTTTGATGCCCATTCTAACTGGTGTGAGGTGATACCTCATTGTAGTTTTGATTTGCATTTCTCTAATGATTAGTGATATTGAGAAGCTTTTCAGGTGCTTCTTGGCCCTCTGTATGTCTTCTTTGGAGAAATGTCTACTTAGGTCTTCTGCCCATTTTTGGGTTGGGTTGTTTGTTTTTTTAATATTGAGCTGCATGAGCTGTTTATATATTTTAATCCTTTGTCCATTGATTCCTTTGCAAATATTTTCTCCTATTCTGAGGGTTGTGTTTTCATCTTGTTTGATAGTTTCCTTTGCTTTGCAAAAGCCTTTAAGTTTCATTAGGTCCCATTTGTTTATTTTTGTTTTTATTTCCATTACTCTAGGAGGTGGATCAAAAAAGACCTTTCTGTGATTTATGTCAAAGAATCTTCTTCTTATGTTTTCCTCTAAGAGTTTTATAGTGTCCAGTCTTACATTTAGGTCTCTAATCCATTTTGAGGTTTTTTTTGTGTGTATGGTGTTAGGGAGTGTTCTAATTTCATTCTTTTACATGTAGCTGTCCAGTTTTCCCAGCACCACTTATGGAAGAGACTGTCTTTTTCCATTGTATGTCCTTGCATCCTTTGTCATAGATTAGTTGACCATAGATGCATGGGTTTATCTCTGGGCTTTCTATCCTGTTCCATTTATCTATATTTCTGTTTTCATGCCAGTACCATACTGTCTTGATTACTGTAGCTTTGTTGTATAGTCTGAAGTCAGGGAGTCTGATTCCTCCAGCTCCATTTTTTCACCTTAAGACTGCTTTGACTATTCAGGGTCTTTTGTGTCTCCATACATATTTTAAGATTTTTTGTTCTAGTTCTGTAAAAATATTCATTGGTAATTTGATAGGGATTGCACTGAATCTGTAGATTGCTTTGGGTAGTATAGTCATTTTCACAATATTGATTCTTCCTATCCAAGAACATGGTATATCTCTCCATCTATTTATATTTTTAATTTCTTTCATCAGTGCCTTATAGTTTTCTTCATACAGGTCTTTTGTCTTCCTAGGTAGGTTTATTCCTAGGTATTTTATTCTTTTTGTTGCAGTGGTAAATGGGAGTGTTTCCTTAATTTCTTTTTCACGTTGCTTATCGTTAGTGTATAGGAACACAAGAAATTTCTGTGCATTAATTTTGTACCCTGCAACTTTACCAAATTCATTGATTAGCTCTAGTAGTTTTCTGGTGGCATCTTTAGGATTCCTTATGTATAGTATCATGTCATCTGCAAACAGTGAGAGTTTTACTTCTTCTTTTCCAATTTGTATTCCTTTTATTTCTTTTTCTTCTCTGATTGCCATGCTTAGGACTTCCAAAGCTATGTTGAATAATAGTGGTGAGAGTGGACATATTTGTCTTGTTCCTGATCTTAGAGGAAATGCTTTCAGTTTTTCACCATTGAGAATGATGTTTGCTGTGGGTTTGCCGTATATGACCTTTATTATGTTGAGGCAGGTTCCCTCTAATCCCACTTTCTGGAGAGTTTTTATCATAAACAGTGTTGAATTATCTCAAAAGCTTTTTCTACATCTATTCAGATGATCATATGGTTTTTATTCTTCAATTTTTTAATATGGTGTACCACATTGATTGATTTGGATATGTTGTAGAATCCTTGTAGCCCTGGGATAAATCCCACTTGATCATGGTGTATGATCCTTTTAATACGTCGGATTCTGTTTGCTAGCATTTTGTTGAGGATTTTTGCATCCATATGCATCACTGATATTGGTTTGTAATTTTCTTTTTTTCATAGTATCTTTGTCCGGTTTTGGTATCAGGATGATGGGGGCCTTATAGAATGAGTTTGGGAATGTTCCTTCCTCAGCAAATTTTTGGAAGAGTTTGAGAAGGATGGGTGTTTGCTCTTCTCTAAATGTTTGATAGAATTCACCTGTGAAGCCATCTGGTCCTTGACTTTTGTTTATTGGAAGATTTTAATCACAGTTTCAATTTCATTACTTGTAATTTGTCTGTTCATATTTTCTGTTTCTTCCTGGTTCAGTCTTGGAAGGTTATACCTTTCTGAGAATTTGTGCATTTCTTCAGTTTGTCTATTTTATTGGCATAGAGCTGCTTGTAGTAGTCCCTTAGAATGTTTTGTATTTCTGCAGTGTCTTTTGTAACTTCTCCTTTCTCATTTCTAATTTTACTGATTTGAGTCCTAGTCCTCTCCTTTTCTTGATGGGTCTAGCTAAAAGTTATCAATTTTATTTATCTTCTGAAAATACCAGCTCTTAGTTTTATTGATCTTTGTTATTGTTTTCTTTGTCTCTATTTCATTCATTTCTGCTCTGATATTTATGATTTCTTTCCTTCAACTAACCTCGGGTTTAATTTGTTCTTCTTTCTCTAGTTCCTTTAGGTGAAAAGTTAGATTGTTTACTTGAGATTTTTTTTTTTTTGTTTCTTGAGGTAGGCTTGTATTGTTATGAACTCCCTTCTTAGAACTGCTTTTGCTGCATCCCGTAGGTTTTGGATTGTCCTGTTTTCATTGTCATTTGTGTCTAGGTATTCTTTAATTTCCTCTTTGATTTCTTCAGTGATCTCTTGGTTATTTAGTAGCGTATTGTTTAGCCTCTATGTGTTTGTGTTTTTTACGTTTTTTTTCCCCATTATGGATTTCCAATCTCATAGCTTTGTGGTCAGAAAAGATGTTTGATAGGATATCAATTTTCTTAAATTTACTGAGGCTTGATTTGTGACCCAAGATGTGATCTATCCTGGAGAATGTTCCATGCACACTTGAGAAGGAAATGTAATCTGCTGTTTTGGATGGAATGTCTTATAAATATCATTTAAATCTATCTGGTCTGTTGTGTCATTTAAAGCTGTGTTTCCTAATTATATTCATTTTGAGTGATCTGTCCATTGATGTAAGTGGGGTGTTAAAGTCCCCCATTATTATTGTGTTACTGTCAGTTAACTCTTTTATAAGTGATAGCAGTTGCCTTGTGTGTTGATGTGCTCTTATGTTGGGTGCATATACATTTATAATTGTTATATCTTCTTCTTGCATTGATCACTTCATCATTATGTAGTGTCCTTCCTTGTCTCTTGTAACATTCTTTATTTTAAAGTCTATTTTTTGATATGATTATTGGTACTCCAGCTTTCTTTTGATTTCCATTTTCATGGAATATCTTTTCCATCCCCTCACTTTCAGGCTGTAGGTGTCCCTAGGTCTGAAGTGGGTCTCTTGTAGACAGCATATATATGGGTCTTGTTTTTGTATCCATTCAGCCAGTCTGTGTCTTTTGATTGGATCATTTAACTCATTCACGTTTAAGGTAATTATCAATATGTATGTTCCTATTACCATTTTCTTAATTTTTATGGGTGTGTTTTTGTAGGTCCTTTTCTTCTCTTGTGTTTCCCATTTAGAGAAGTTCCTTTAGCATTTGTTGTAGCACTGGTTTGGTGGTGCTGAATTCTCTTATCTTTTGCTTGTCTGTAAGGCTTTTGATTTCTCTATCAAATCTGAATGAGATCCTTGCCAGGTAGGGTAATCTTGGTTGTTGGTTCTTCCCGTTCATCACTTTATATATATGGCACTCCCTTCTGGCTTGTAGAGTTTCTGCTGAGAAATCAGCTGTTAACCTTATAGGAGTTCCCTTGTATGTTGT
Organism: Stenella coeruleoalba; assembly: GCF_951394435.1. NCBI lineage: Eukaryota > Metazoa > Chordata > Mammalia > Artiodactyla > Delphinidae > Stenella > Stenella coeruleoalba. The sequence goes on from NC_137151.1 coordinate 11,163,911, forward strand.
CATTTTTCCCTTGTTTCTTTCAATAATTTTTCTTTGTCTTTAATTATTGTCAATTTGATTACTATGTGTCTCAGCATATTTCTCCTTGGGTTTATCCTGCCTGGTACTCTCTGCACTTCCTGGACTTGGGTGGCTATTTCTTTGTCCATGTTAGGGAAGCTTTCACTATAATCTCTTCAAATATTTTCTCGGGTCCTTTCTCTCTCTCTTCCCCTCCTGGGACCCCTATAATGTGAATATTGTTGCATTTAATGTTGTCCCAGTGGTCTCTTAGGCTGTCTTCATTTCTTTTCATTCTTTTTCCTTTATTTTCTTCCATGGCAGTGAATTCCACCATCCTGTCCTCCAGGTCATTTATCCGTTCTTCTGTTTCAGTTATTCTGCTATGGATTCCTTCTAGTGTATTTTACATTTCAGTTGTATTGTTCATCTCTGTTTGTTTGTTCTTTAATTCTTCTAAGTGTTTGTTCTTTAATTCTTCTAGGTCTTTGTTAAGCATTTCTTGCATCTTCTTGATCTTTGCCTCCATTCTTTTTTCAGAGGTCCCAGATCATCTTCACTCTCATTATTCTGAATTCTTTTTCTGTAAGGTTGCCTATCTCCACTTCATTTAGTTGTTTTTCTGGGATTTTATCTTGTTCCTTCATCTGGTACATAACCCTCTGCCTTTTCATCTTGTCTGTCTTTCTGTGATTGTGGTTTTTGCTCCACAGGCTGCAGGAATGTAGTTCTTCTTGCTTCTGCTGTCTGCCCTCTGGTGGATGAGGCTATCTAAGAGGCTTGTGCAAGTTTCCTGATGGGAGGGAGTGTTGGTGGGTAGACCTGAGTGTTTCTCTGGTGAGCAGAGCTCAATAAAACTTTAATCTGCTTGTCTGCTAGTGGGTGGAGCTGGGTCCCCTCCTTGTTGGTTGTTTGGCCTGAGGTGACCCAACACTGGAGCCTACTCAGCTCTTTGTTGGGGCTAATGGTGGATTCTGTGAGGGCTCATGCCAAGGAGTGCTTCCCAGAGCTTTTGCTTCCAGTGTCCTTGTCCTCACAGTGAGCCACAGCCACTGTCTCTCTCTGCAGGAGAACCTCCAGCACTAGCAGGTAGGTTTGATTCTGTCTCCTAGGGGGTCACTGCTCCTTCCCCTGGGTCCCGACATGCACACTACTTTGTGTGTACCCTCCAACAGTGGAGTCTCTGTTTCCTCCAGCCCTGTCAAATCCTGCAGTCAAGTCCCACTAGCCTTCAAGGTCTGATTTTCTAGGAATTCCTCCTCCCGTTGCCAGACCCCCAGGTTTGGAAGCCTGACTTTTGGCTCAGAACCTTCACTCCAGTGGGTGGACTTCTGTGGTATACGCATTCTCCAGTTTGTGAGTCACCCACCCTGCAATTATGGGATTTGATTTTATTGTGATTGCACCCCTCCTACCATCTCATTGTGGCTTCTCCTTTGTCTTTGGATATGGGTTATCTTTTTTGATGAGTTCCAGTGTCTTCCTGTCAATGATTGTTCAGCAGTTAGTTGTGATTCCAGTGCTCTCGCAAGAGGGAGTAAGCACACGTCCTTTTATTCTGCCATCTTGCACCAATCTCAATTTTTTTTTATAATGTTTTATTTTTTCATGCTCCATGGCAACAGGCTGCAAGAATAAAGGGATGTTTGCTAAAACAGCTCAATGTTGAGCATCAAGCTGCTGAAAAGGAATCATAACATTTCATCACTTCTGAGCCCTATTGAATTGGAGTCATCACTTCTGGTCACACTGCTGAATCTGACCCACTTAACAGTGAGAGTTGCCAACAGGTTAGGAAATCTTGAAAAGATGATTTTTTCTCATTTACTAAATCTACACTTCTGAACTATTTATAACAGAGATTTTATTTGAGGAATAAAAGAATTCTTACTTATGGTGAAAACATTCCCAAGGAATTGCTAGTTACTTTTACATCAGTAAAGAAGTGTGTGCCAACAATATAGAAGAAAATGGGAGGGGATGAGGGAAATGGCATTGCCTTAGGAAGAGAAGATAATGAGTAAATACAGACAAGAATGTTGGGGAAAATGTCCATTGGATTCTCTTGTCAGCTAGGTTGTGTTGATATCAATGGTTATGGAAAACAAAAGTGGATTAAAATAAAGGCTCACACTTCTTATACCACAGTGATAGTAATAGTAGCTGCTGTTTACCTAGTTCTCACTCTGTATCAGGTACTGCCCTAAGCATTTTGTATACATTTTCTTATTTTATCTTACTGATAACTCTGCAAGTTTGGTCATGTTTTTGTCCTCATTTTATAGATAAGGAACTAGAAGATCAGAAAAGTTAATTAACTTGATGAAAGTCTACCACTGTCTGAGCTGGAAAACAAGCCGAGTTGTGTTTTATTCCAAAGGATCAAAACACTATTTTTATCAAGCCAAATAAAAATCAAATTAAATACACTAAGGTGAAAAGAATTTATTCTTTTAGCAAGCCTAAAAGGAGACTCTTTCTATACCAAGCACTAGTCCAATCACCAGAAATAAAGATAGAACAAACATTGTCCCTGGGTTCAAATTGCTCACAGCCTAGTGAAGGAAACAGAGTTATAAACAAATAATCATAGGTGTGATTTAATTTTGGTGTACAATGGATGGTGTATTATCAATCTAGGTTATTTTGGTACTAGCAAAAGAAATTGACTGTGGTAACTAAAGCAGAAAATAATTTAACTAAGAAATAGAGAGTTATATTGATTGGAGTAATCAGCTCTAGATACTGCAAGAACAACTACCCCTAAATCACAGTGGCTGAACCCAAGGAAGGTTTGACTATTGCTTATGTCCTAGTCTGATGCAGGTGGGGTATCTGCCAAACAGTGACCCAGGGATTTAGACTTTTTTTTAATTAAAGTACAGTTGATTTACAATGTTGTGTTAATTTCAGGTGTAGAGCAAAGTGATTCAGTTATATATATATATATATATATATATATATATATATATATATATATATATATATTCTTTTTCAGATTCTTTTCCTTTATAGATTATTACAAGATACTGAATATAGTTCTCTGTGTTATACAATAGTTCCTTTTTTTTATACAAAAAACTCTTGTTATACAAGAGTTCCTAGTTTTTTATCTATTTTATAAATAGTAGTGTGTGTCTGTTAATCCCAAACTCCTAATTTATCCCTCCTCCCCTCATTTCCCCTTTGGTAACCATAAGTTTGTTTTCTGTGTCTATGAGTGGGTTTCTGTTTTGTAAATAAATTCATTTGTATCATTGTTTTAGATTCCACACATAAGTGATATCATATTTGTCTTTGTCTGGCTTACTTCACTTACTATGATAACTCTAGGTCCATCCATGCTGCTGTAAATGGCATCATTTCATTCTTCTTTGTTTATTACTCAGTAATATTACATTGAAGGATATAGGAGGCGCACTGGTTCTTAAATGCTTGGCCCAGAAGCTAAAAATATCACTTCTTCTCACAGTCCATTGGCCAAAACAAGGCACATAGCCCTGAAATAACTGCAATGAAGTACGGAAAATGTGAAGGAGCATGTGGAACACTTGGTGAGCACTAAGTCTCTCTGGTTTATATCGAACAGTTGGGAAGGCGAGGGTGGCAGACATGGAACACTCTGGGGAGCTCGGCTGTCTCATCAGGAAACCACTGCTGTGGTGAATGAGCTCCAGTGGTTTTCCTTTCTTTATACTCCTCCACTCAAAAATTCTCAGTTCTTGCCTAGACAAAGATAGATCACCTTGATTTGCAGCCCACCATGACTGCTTGTGAAGTAAGAGTTAATCCCAAAAGGAAAACAAGGAGGAATAGGAATTATTAGAGGAATAAGAATTATTAAGTGAAAAGAAGGAAAGGGGAAAATACCAAGGCAGTCAAAGACACAGCAGAAATGTGTGGTCGGCACAGGATGTTCCCAGCAATTTTGGCAATGCCAGTGTATTGAGTCCAAGGGAAGGGAGGTGTCTGGAGAAAATGGGTAGTGGCTGATCCTAGTGCGTGTGCTTTGAGCATTTAACTCAATCAGCTAGTAAGAAAATGGGTGCAAACTTATGTTGGGGACCCCAGGTCAGTGCAATGCCTGATGCACAAACTAGCACCACTTTGTTGTTCTCACAATCTGAAGATTGGACAGTAATCCATGGAGAACAACACATCTGCCCATTCTTTGCCAAAACACATCACACATTTACACACACACATACACACATTCACACACTCACATCTGCCACATACATACTTACATATGTCCCCCATTGGCACATCCACATATGTGCACACACACTCATCCATGCTCCCCACACACTCACACACTCACATACACTCTCACTTATGCCCACACAAACACACACTCAGATGTGCCACACACACTCTCATATGCCTCCACACACACTCTCATATGCCTCCACACACATGTTCCATACACACTTCATTTGCTCATACACACATAAGCATTCACACAGTTACACACTCACATATACCCACACACAAATTCTTGCATGGAAAAGTGGAAGCAAAATAGACATGGGTCTCCAATTTGGTCACTACATTCATAACTTGATATGGACCATTGTGGAGACTTTGGAAAGATTTAAAAGGAGATGCAGATGATTGATTAAATTAACTCAAAGTGAAATGACTCTGGAATCAGCATTTAATGATGTATGGAGGGTGGGGGGAAGCCCTGGAGTAGAGTCAACCTACATGGGTTCATTTTTGTCTGTCACTACTCATGGTGTCACCTCTGATGAATTGCTGGGACTTTCCTAGACTCAGTTTCCTCACTGTCATCAATATGTGAACAATATTATAATTTTCTAGTTGTGGACTCTAAATGTGATTGTGTGAAAATGATTAAAAAATAATGTGCATTCCACAGAAGTTCACAGTTTAAGGGGAACCCTCATCCATTTGTCCTGAACCCTAAAATAAATTTGAACCTCTAGTCTAATAGACATGGTTCTGAGATAGGGTGTGGGAGGGAAGGAGCAGCCTTGAGAAGACAGAGTTCCTGTGTCTACTTCCAGGCTGCACTTGCTTACTACCTAGCAGTGCCAATCACATAAGGTACTGTTAATCGGCATGATGTCCTCAGACTCATCAGTAGTAACTCATAAGTAATTACTCATCAGTAATAACTCATTGATTCACTCAAAGTGAATCAATTTGTAAACATATCATTTTTGAAATGAAACTTCGAAGTGCTATAATGGCCCTTACTAATGGCAAAGTGTTGTTAATTCAAAGTACTTTCAACTAGATATTACGCACAGGAAAAGATAAAAATGAATAAGACTGTTTAGCCCAAGGAAAATAATATAAAGTGTCAATTATACATTTTCACTAGGTAAAGGATCCATCTCTATGTTAAGGGAAGAATAAGATAAAATAAAAACATAGCTTTGTTTTACTTAAAAAAAAAATCAAGTTAGATAGAAGGAGGAATTGTAAACACTTGCTAATCAGAATAAATACTAAAGAGATAAAAGGTGTCAATCAGAAAATACTGTGGACTGGGGAAAAGCAGGTTATATTCTTGCCTCACTAGAGGAAAGTGTGTCTTTGGATAAGTCATTTGATTTTGCATGGTCTCAAATCCCTAAATAATTAAATTTAAGGGCTATATGAATATCATATTTCTTCTCACAACCTAGTCCTTATCTTGCATTATTAATTTTCACTAACTGCACATCATCTACCCAGTCAGCCAGATTCAGATGTCAGAGCCACTCTACTTCCAATCTCTTCCTCATTCCAGCCAAGCTGATGATGGTCTAGCCCTCTCTCTCTTCCTCTTTTTAATTTTAAACTTCTCAATTTTAAATTGAGATACAATATTATATTAGTTTCAGGTTTACAACATAGTGGTTTGATACTTTTACATATTAGGAAATGATCACCACAGTAATCTACTTACCATCTGTCACCATACAAAGTTATTACAATATTATAAACTATATCACCTATGCTGTACAGCAGGGGTCCCCAACCCCCAAGAACCGGGCTGCACAGCAGGAGGTAAGAGGTGGGTGAGTGAGTGAATCTTCATCTGTATTTACAGCCGCTCCCCATCTCTCACATTACCACCTGAGCTCCACCTCCTGTCAGATCAGAGGCAGCATTAGATTCTCAGAAGAGCACGAACCCTACTGTGAACTGTGCATGTGAGGGACCTATGTTGCACACTCCTTATGAGAATCTGATGCCTGGTGATCTGAGGTGGAGCTGAGGCAGTGATGCTAGTGCTGGGGAGCGGCTACAAATACAGATGATCATTAGCAGAGAGGTTTGACTGCACAGAGGTCATAATAAATCATTTGCTTGCAGACTCATATCAAAACCCTATCAGTGAGTGGCAAGTGACAATTAAGTTGCATCTGGTGGCAGGCTTTAAGTCAGAATCCAACAGTTACTTTAGTCCACTCGTGGCCCGCCCATTATTTTATTTACCACTTCCCTCTGCTCCTCTTACCTGCACTGCGCACTTGTCTCAGTCACAGTTTTGGTAAGCCCACAAGCTAACCCTAGCCAAAATGAGTAAAAAACAAATATCACTGGAGAGTTTCTTTGAAAAGGGGGAAAGACCAAATGATGAGACAGCAGAAGACTCTAAGACTGCCAACAAAAAGAAAGCTGCATTTAAAAGAAAATACCAAGAGTCCTACTTAAATTAAAGGTTCATTGCAACAGGTGCTTCACAGTCTCCAAGCCCACTTTGTATAATATGTGGTGACCAGCTATCCAACGAAGCCATGACAACTTCAAAACTGCTTTGCCACATGGAGACCAAGAACCCTGTATTAAAAGGCAAGGCTTTGGAGTTTTTCAAAAGAAAGAAACATGAACACAAAGAACAAAAGCAATTATTGAAGGCCACCACTTCATCAAATGTGTCTGCATGGTGAGCATAATTTTTAGTGGCTAACCACATTGCTAAAGCCAAGAAGCCCTTGGCTATTGGTGAAAAGTTGATCATGCCTGCTGCTAAGGACGTTTGTTGTGAACTTTTAGGAGAGGCTGCAGTTCAAAAGGTGGTACGTGTTCCTCTTTTGGCTAGCATCATAACTAGAAAAAATGATGAAATAGCAGAGGATATTGAGGTTCAATTGTTAGAGAGGATTAATGAGTCACCATGGTATGCAATCCAGGTTGAGAGTCTACTGATGTTGACAACAAGGCAACAATGCTTGTTTTTGTGTGATATACTTTTCAGGAGGATGTTCATGAAGCTATGTTATGTGCACTTTTGTTGCCAACCAACACCACAGCTGCAGAACTATTCAAGTCTTTGAATGATTACATATCAGGAAAACTGAATTGGTCATTTTGCATTGGTATATGCACGGATGGAGCAGCTGCCATGACTGGATGGCTTTCTGGTTTCACTACTTGGTCAAAGAGGACGCTTCTGAATGTGAGTCTATGCACTGCGTCATCCATAGAGAAGTGCTGGCTAGCCGAAAAATGTCACCTGAACTTAACGTTTTGTAGGATGTAATTAAAATTATCAACCACATTAAAGTACATGCCCTTAACTCACGTCTGTTTGCACAGCTCTGTGAGGAGATGGACGCAGAGCACACACGTCTTCCCTGATACACAGAAGTGAGATGGCTTTCTAAAGGTAGATCACTGGCCAGAGTTTCTGAGTTACAAGAGTTGCTTCAGAGATTTCTATTAGAAAAACAGTCACCACTGGCAACACATTTCAGTGACACAGAATGGGTAGCAAAACTTACTTACTTGTGTGACATATTCAACCTGATCAACGACATCAATCTATCACTTCAGGGGAGAATGCCAACCGTGTTCAAGTCAGCAGATAAAGTGGCTGCATTCAAAGCCAAACTGAAATTATGGGGGCGACGAGTGAACACTGGGCGTTTTGACATGTTTCAAAAACTAACAGGGATTCTGAAAGAGGCTGAGCCAGGGCCTTCCTCCCCCAGCTGGTACACGATCACCTATCTCAACTTTCAAAAGAGTTTGAGCATTACTTCTCAACCACAAAAGACCCCCAAACTGGGAAGGAAAGGGTCCATGACCCATTTGTGGATAAGCCAGGTGAATCCACTTTCTCCATGCTAGAAGAGGATCAACTGCTTGAGATCACAAATGACGGTGACCTTAAAAGTGTATCTGAGACAACTTCAAATCTCCATACATTCTGGATTAAAGTCAAGGAAGAATATCCTGAGGTTGCCACAAAAGCACTGAAAAGCCTGCTTCCATTTCCAACATCCTATCTTTGTGAAGCAGGGTTCTCTGCAGTGACAGCAACCAAAACAAGATTACAGAGTAGGCTGGACATAAGCAAAACATTTCGGGTGTCACTGTTTCCCATCCCCCCTAGATGGGATCATCTAGTTGCAGGAAAACAAGCTCAGGGGTGCCACTGATTCTGCATTATGGTGAATTGTATAATTATTTCATTATATATTATGATGTAATAATAATAGAAATAAAGTGCACAGTAAATGTAATGTACTTGAATCATCCCCAAACCAACCCCACCAATCCCAGCCCAGTCTGTGGAAAAATTGTCATCCATAAAACTGGTCCCTTGTTTCCATGAAACCAACCACTGCTATACAGTACATCCCTGTGACTTATTTATTTTATAACTGGAAGTTTGTACCTCTTAATCCCCTTCACCTAATTCACCCATTCCCCTACCCCTTCCCTCTGGCAACCATCAGTTTGTTCTCTGCATCTGTTTCAGTTTTTTGTTCATTTCTTTTATTTTTTAGATTCCACATATAAGTGAAATCATACAGTGCTTGCATTTCTCTGCCTAACTTACTTTACCTAGCATAATATCATCTAGGTTCAACCATGCAGTCAAAAACTGCAAGATTTCATTCTTTTTATGGCTAGTTAACATTCCATGGTATATATACCACAATTTGTTTATCTATTTATCTATCAAAGGACACTTAGTTTGCTTTGATGTCTTGGCTACTGTAAATAACACTGCAGTGAACATAGAGGTACAAATATGTTTTCAAATTCGTGTTTTCGTATTCTTCAGATAAAAACTCAGATGTGGAACTACTGAATGGTATAGTAGTTCTAATTTTAATTTTTTGAGAAACTTCCATACTGTTTCCCATAGTGGCTGCACCAATTTACAGTCCCACCAACAGTGTAGAAGTGTTCCTTTTTCTCCACATCTTTGCCAATACATGTCTTTGTTGTCTTTTTGATTATAGCATTCTGACAGGTGTGAGGTGTTATCTTATTGTGGTTTTGATTTGCCTTTCCTGGATGATTAGTGATGGTGAGCATATTTTCATGTGCCTGTTGGCCACCTGTGTATCTTCCTTGGAAAACTATTTATTCAAGTCCTTTGTCCATTTTTTAATCTAGTTGCTTATTTGTTTGTTTCATGTTGAGTTGTATGAGTTCTTTATATATTTTGGATATTAAAACTTTATCAGATATATTGTTTGCAAATATCTTCTCCCCTTCAGGAGGCTGCCTTTTCATTTTATTGATGGTTTCCTTCACTGTGCAAAAGCTTTTTACTTTGATGTAATTCCATTTGTTTATTTTTTGCTTTTGTTTCCCTTGCCTGAGGAGACAGATCCAAAAAAAATATGTCAAAGAGCATACTACCTCTGATTTGTTCTAGGAGTTTTATGGTTTCAGCTCTCACATTTAAGTTTTTGATCCATTTTCAATTTATTTTTTGTATACAGTGTGAAAAGGTAGTCCAGTTTGATTCTTTGGCATGTAATTGTCCATTTTTTCCAACACAATTTATTAAAGAGACTGTCTTTCCCCTCATTTGTCATACATTAATTGCCCATATCATATAAGTGACCATATTATACCTCTTCCCTCCATTGTCATACATTAATTGACCATATCATATAAGGTCAATTCATTGACCTTATCATATCAATAAGGTTTATTTCCAGGCTCTCTATTTGGTTCTATTGATCTATGTATCTGTTCTTGTGCCATTACCACAACGTTTTGATGACCATAGTTTGGTAGTATAATTTGAAATCAGGGACTGTGATACCTCCAGCTTTGTTCTTCTTTCTCAAGATTGTTTTTGCTATTCATTGTCTTTTGTGGTTCTGTACAAATTTTAGGGTTATTTGTTCTAATTTTGTGAAAACTGCTATGGATATTTTGATAAGGATTTCATTGAATCTGTAGATTGCCTTGGGTATTACAGTCATTTTAACAATATTAATTCTAACCCAAGAGCACAGTGTACCTTTCCGTTTGTTTGTGTCACCTTCAATTTCTTTCAGAAGTGTCTTACAGTTTTCTGAATACAGGTCTTTTACCTCCTGAGGTAGATTCATTCCTAGATATCTCACTGTTTTTGATGGGATTGTAAATCAGATTATTTTCTTAATTTCTCTTTTTGATTGTTTATTAGTGTATAGAAATGCAACAGCTTTCTGTATATTAATTTTGTATTCAGCATCTTACTGTATTTTTTGATGAGTTCTAGTAGTTTTATGGTGGCATCTTTAGGATTTTCTGTGTATAGTATCATGTCAGCTGCAAAAAGTGACAGTTTTACTTCTTCCTTTCCAGTTTGGAGTCTCTTTCTTTTTCTTATCTCATTGCTATGACTAGGACTTCCAATACTATCTTGAATAATAGTGGTGAGGGTGGGCATCCTTCTCTTGTTTCTGATGTTAGAAAAGATGCTTTTAGGTTTTCACCCTTGAGTATGATGTTACCTGTGGGCTTGCCATATATGGCCTTTATTATCTTCAGGTATGTTTCTTTTATATCCATTTTGTTGAGATTTTTTAAAATCATAAATGGATGTTGAACACTACCTTTACTATTTGTTTACCTTTTCTGGTGAGATTTTCACTTATTTTTTGTTATTATTAATTAGTGCCTTTTGTTTTTAGCTTAGGATGTCCCTTTAACATTACTTATGAAGCCAGTTTAGTGACGATGAGCTCCTTTAGCTTTTGCTTATCTAGAAAACTCAATCTTTCCCTCAATTCTAAATGAAAACCTTGCAAAGGTAGACTTCTTGGTTGGAAATTTTTTCCTTTCTGCACTTTGAATATGTCATATCCTTCCTTCTGGCATGGACAGTTTCTCCTGAAAAATCTGCTTATAGCTTTTTGGAGTTTATCTTGTACATAATATGTTGCTTTTCTCTTGCTGTTTTTAAAATTCTCTCTTTAAACTTAACTTTTATCATTTTAATTATAGTGTGTCTCAGTGTGCACCTCTTTGGGTTCATCTTATTTGAAACTCTCTGGACTTCCTGGACCTGGATGTCTATTTATTTCCCCAGATTAAGAAAGTATTCAGCCATTATTTCTTCAAACAATTTTTTTCTGGCCCTTTCTCTTTCTTTTCTCCTTCTGGGACCCTTCTAATGTGATGTTATTTCACTTGATGTTGTCCTAGAGGTCCCTGAAGGTATTCCCACTTATTTTAATTCTTTTCTCATTTTGCTGCTTTGTCTGCGTGTTTTCCATTGCTTTGTCTTTTGGCTCACTGATTTGTGTTTCTGTTTTATCCACTCTACTGTTGAACTTCTCTAGTGTATTTTTCAGTTCACTTATAACTTCTGTTTGGTACTGTCTTGTATTTTCTACCTCTTTTATGAACTTCTCACTGTGTTCACCCTTTCTTCTCTGAGACTGATAGCACCTTTATGACTATTCAACTGAATTCTTTATCAGGTACTCTGCTTATCACCATTTCATTAAATAAAGATCTTTATCTGAGGGTTTGCCTTGTTCTTTGGTTTGGAACATATTCCTCTCTCTCCTCATTTTGCCTGTTTCTCTGTGTTTGTCTGTATTAGGTGAAATGGTGACCTCCCTCAGTCTCCAAGGAGTGGTCTCATGTAGGAACTCTTCCGTGTTGCCCAGAGTGCAATCTCCTCAGGCCACCAGCGCCAGGAACACTATGGGCATAGTGTGGGCTGTGTGGGCTGTATGTGCCCACCATTTGTAATAGGGCCATGGCTGTTGCATGAGAAGAGTGGGATTTGAGTCACTTACCCATCCCAGTTTCAGCTTGGTCTCTGTGCAGGTCAGGCAGGGGTCAGGGCACCCATTCCTGGCAAACTGGGGCTCAGCTGTTTCCTGGGGAGAGCAGGGTGCAGGTGCAGCTCAGCTGCTTTGCAAGGGAGGGTGCAGCTCAGGGCACTGGCACAGGCAGTTGCTGCTTCAGTTCTGCCAAAGTGACGGGGTGTGGAGAAGTCTACCAGCCTGGCTGTGGTCCAGGGTTGGCAGAGCACACCCTCCAGTGCAGGATCAGGAGAGCGCACTAAAAATTGTGTCCATTGGCTCCATCTCCTGAAGTTAGGATGAGATTGCAGAAATGGTGTCTGGCAGTGCTCCCATCTCTGGATAAAGTCCCTGCAGCAACTGCTTTAAAATTAGTACGTGGGTCTCCCTCATTTATGCTATAGTAGGTTTTCAACCTATCACTTCTGCACTGCATCTCAGGGACAGTAGGTTTTCAAGCAAGCCCTTTAAGTGTGGGATCTCTGTTTCTTACATTTCTGTGCTTCTCCTGGTCAGTTTCCCTTTGATTTTCAAAACCAGACATCTGGGGGGCCCATCTTTCCAATGCTGTCCCTCAGAGTCAGGATGCCTGATGTGTGGTACAATCCCTTCACTCCTCAAGGGTTCCAGATTTGGGGAATCCCTCCAGTTGTGGGGTCACCACACCTGAGGTGAGGTCCTGGGTAAGGCTGTGTCTCCACCTGTCGAATCCTTCTCAATGCTTTTATTTGGTCTTTTGTTGTGGAGAGGCTGTTCCTCCAGTTCTCAGGTCCTTTTCAGAGGAAAATTATTTGTAGCTGTAGATTTATTGTGTCCATGGGAGGAGGTTTTCTATTGTGTTCAGGGTCTTCCTCTGCTGCAATCCTGAACTGCACTCTTGGCTCCCTCTCTTGATTCCTCTCCTACATTCCTGCATTCTCACCTCCACTTAGGGTCTTTATAACCTCTTTCTGGGCCAGGGCCAATGTCTTGGGGGCAGGTCTCCCTTCTGTGTTGTTCTGCAGTTCAGTCTCCCTCAGTCACTGCTTTCTGGAAGTTTAATCTTCTACCACAGAGCTGCAGTTATATTCACTTACATGAGAGAAGCTTTCCCTGGCTTTATCAAATAAAACACTGTCTTTTTACTGCTAACCTTGGGGCTATTGGAAAACTTGTTCCATCGTATCTTTCTAACAGCATATCTCAATCCAGCTGCTTTTCTTACATTCTCTGTGACTCAACAAAATTGATCTATTGATTGAAGGGAGGGAGGGAGGAAAGAAGGAAAAAGAGAGAAAGAAAGAAAAAAAGAACTGAAGAAAAGGGATATAGAATTGATGAACTGTAGGAGAACTTCAAGCAGCCTAATATTATTGGAATCCCCAAAGAAGATGAGAAAGAGGGGGGACAGAAGAAAACTATTGGGAGAAACAATGGATAAAAATGTCCCAAACTTAATGAAAACAAAAGCCCATAGATTCAGAAACTCAATGAACTCCAAGTAAAAGAAACATGATGAAAACTACACAAAGGCGTATCATAAGCAATTTGTTGAAAACTAGTAATAAATAGAGAAATCTTCAAATCATCCAAAGGAAATTATACAGTATATGCAAGGAACAGATATAAGACTGACTCCTCATCCTTTTCTTCTGAGAACCCTGATGTCTTACTTTAACTTCCAGTCATCTCCCTGCCAAATATGGTCCTTTCCTGTTCCCCCTCAGACACTAAAAAGTGAAGAGTAAAAATTAACATCACATTTAGGGGTTGAAATGAAGTCCAAACTGGTTTTCAAAGCATGGTTCATGATTTGAAGGAGTATGATGATGATTTCATGATTTTTATTTTAGCATGTCTTTTCTGCCAACCTGGGCATTTCCTTTTATTAGTGGTCTGTTTTCTCATCACAATATGTCATTCACTCAATAGATGTTTTATGAATGACTTTTCTGTGCAAGTGGCTCATCTAGGGCTTATCACAATTTGCAGTTTAATCTGAGACAAGACCAAAATGAGAGAGAAACAGACTGGGCACCAAATCTCAGCTTTACACTTGGTTCTGCTGGTCACTTAACTCGCTTTCTACCCATGTGGTCAATGAGCAGAGTGGAGCTAAGCGGTACCTGAGGTCCTCCCGACCATGAGTATTTTGTAGGTCCTGAGTTATTCCTATTGCTTCACTTCACATTTTTCAGAGGTGTATAAATAAGAGCTAAATGCACATAAAAGAATAGTGGCAGTAATTTTAAAACCTTTTTCCAAAAATTGCTGGGCATCTGCATGTATAGGACATGATGCTGAACACTGGAATACACAGATGAATAGAGCTAAGACCTTTTCCTCAAGGAGCTCAAAGTTTGGGGAAAGTGGTTTGCCAGTGTACAAAAGGAAATAAATAAAGCAGCTAGAAACTTGGGAAAAAATAGAAATGAATTAAAGTCAATTTTGGACTTGAATCAAAGGAGACATGTTTCTGTTTGGGACCAAGAAAAAACAGGTTCATGTTTATATTTAGAAAGAATACCCTACCTGCATGACCTTGAGCAAGAAAATAGAAGATTATTCAAACATGAGCCCCTGACTTCAAATCATGGATTCAAGACACAGTAAAAAGCAAAAGTCCAACATACAATGTTTGTCAAACCAGTTGATGTGATCATATAAAAACCTGGTAAATTATGGAAGTCTATGAGGATTTCACATCCTTCAACACTGTTTCTATGTAACATTAAAAATCTACCACATAGATTGGGGTTCAACTTCTAAAGGAATCAAAATGTGTATAAGATAATGATAGGCATACCCTGAAATTCATCATAGGATGATCCCTGGGAATCTAGTCTCAAAAATAGGGTACTGAAATTCATCTTCTTATGCCTGCTATTCATGCTCCAGAGCCTAATTCCTTTGTCAGATACAGCAGGACACAAAAATCATTAATTGAGCATCTATTTTTCACAAGGTATTGGGGATACAAAGGTGAAGTAAGTCTCCTTTCCAGAAGTTCAGAATCTATAAGGATGGCATGTAAGCATTACAATTCCATGGTTAAGCGCAGGCCCGTAATCTATCTGAAACCTTCACATCAGATTTGTTTTGGAATCCAGAACTTTTCAATTTTTAGAAAAGGTAATACAGTGTTTATATGACATAACGTACCATACTCTTTGTCTAAAGCAGCACTCAATAAGTAAACATGCTGACAATTCTTCAGGGAATCTATGAATATTCACACAAAATATGCTAAAGACTAAAAATAGACTCACATCTGTTCAGATCATATTGGCTCCCAAATGAGTTCAGGTCAGCTTGAGTTTCACCACCCAGTCAAGAGCTTCGGGAGACTTTAGACATGAAGATAAAAGAACAAAGATCTGAACTGGAAAGTCCAGTGGGAGGGACTGATTAACCCTGCTTGGGAATGTTAAAAGTTTTTCCTTCTGGAAGCTCTCCTGGAATTTGGACCTTCATCTGCTCATCTGTATTATATATTCAGGACTCTAAATTTTTTGACTTCTATTTTTCTTATATCTTTCTCAGCATATAGATTGATTTGGAACATACTGGGTGCTTAAGAATTTCTTAATTAACAAATCTAAGCACATACATGACACAGGCCCAAACATAAATGCTTGTGAGAAACAGTTATTATATTAAGTGAATAAACCAGAAATAATTCCACCTTTTATAGTATATTTAAAACAACTTTAAAATGCAGAGAAGGAAGTGTAGAGCCATGAAAATATTTCTACTTTTTTGGATGGTTTTCCCTAATTTCTTTAATAAACATGCATTTTTAAATAAACTTGGAAAAATTCTGGAGTCCTACTGAACTTGAAATGACTTTATTTTTGTATATCTCCACCATGATTTTCTTTAGATTTATTTGGTGCCAGAAATTTGTTTTTAGGAATCTCATATTTTCAATAAGGTGACTAACAGCCTCTAGAACCTTATGCAAAATTCTGAGCTTCAAAATTCACAAGGTTTCTCATGCTGTACTCTGGCAAAGGGGAACACGTTTCCCATGTATTTTGTACAAGACAGAGTGATGAATGCTGTTTCTGGTAAGACTGAAATGTGTGGCAACATCCAACTCTTCTCACTCCACATATTTTATACAGTGAAATGGGAGTGAAGTCCATACTGCAGAGAAGTTCATACTGCTTCCTTATTGTGGTTGTTACTAGCCTTGAATTTGGTGTAAAGCAAATGTCTATCTTAACATGATTGTAGGAGTTATGCCAGAGACATGTTTTAAATCCTGGTCTTATCACATGAAGGATTTTTATGATGAATTTTTTTGCTTTCTTATTGTGGTAAAATACACACAAATTTACTATCCTAACCATTTTAAAGTGTACAGTTCTCTAGTTTTTGGTTTTTTTTTTTTTGTGGTACGTGGGCCTCTCCCTGTTGTGGCCTCACCCGTTGCGGAGCTCAGGCTCCGGACGCACAGGCTCAGAGGCCATGGCTCACGGGCCCAGCCACTCCACAGCATGTGGGATCTTCCTGGACCAGGGCACGAACCCGTGTCCCCTGCATCGGCAGGCGGACTCTCAACCACTGCGCCACCAGGGAAGCCCCAGTTCTCTAGTATTAAGTACGTTCTCACTGTTGTGAAACCATCACCACCACCCATCACCAGAACTATTTTTCATCCTGCGAAACTGAAACATTGTACCCATGAAACCATAACTCCTCATATTTATATTAATTTTCAAAATTTTATATGTGGTAACATACACATAACACAAAATTTGGCATCTCAACCATTTTTAAGTGTACAATTCGTTGTCACTAAGTACATCCAAGTTACTGTGTTCTGTACATGTCTTTTACATCTAGTTGGTTTATTGTGTTCTTCAAGTCCTTATTTCCTTACTTATCTTATGTCTGGTTGTTCTGTCCATTATTGAAAGTGGGATGTTGAAATCTCCAACTATTATTGAAGAAATGTCTATTTTTCCCTTTAGTTCAGTCAGTTTTTGCTTCATATTTTTTTAATCTATTTATTTATTTATTTATTTATTTTTGGCTGTGTTGGGTCTTCGTTTCTGTGCGAACGCTTTCTCTAGTTGCGGCGAGCAGGGGCCACTCTTCATTGCGGTATGCGGGCCTCTCACTGTCGCGGCCTCTCTTGTTGCGCAGCACAGGCTCCTGACATGCAGGCTCAGTAGTTGTGGCTCACGGGCCCAGTTGCTCCACAGCATGTGGGATCTTGCCAGACCAGGGCTCGGACCCATGTCCCCTGAATTGGCAGGCAGATTCTCAAGCACTGTGCCACCAGGGAAGCCCTGCTTCATATATTTTGATGATCTGTTACAAAGTGAGTAAATGTTTGCAATTGTATCTTCTTGCTATATTGAATCTTTTATTAAGATATATTGTCCTATTTTGTCTCTTAAGAATTTTTAATTTAAAATCTATTTTGTATGATATCAGTATAGCTACCTCTGCTGTCTTTTGGTTACTATTTGCATAGAGTATCTTTTCCAGCATTTTACTTTCAACCTACTTTTATGTGCCAATCTAAATTGAGTCCCTTATAGATGGTATGTAGCTGGATCATGTGTATGTTTTATCCATTCTGAAAATCTCTGTCTTTGATTGGAGAGTTTACACTTAAAGTAATTACTGTTAAGGGAGGACCTACTTCTGCTTGATATAATATTCTAAGTGTGTGTACACATATGTGAATGAGAAAAAAAGAAGGAAAATCACAAAAACTTTGATAAAATGTTTGCATTAAAAAAGTACTGTAAGTCTTTGTACTATTAATTTCACTAATGCAACTTGCATCTTCAATGTAATGTAGAACTTTAAAAATACACAGACCTTGATTTGCTAAAACAAAGTCATTGAATTCATTTCTAAATCACATTTATTTTAATATTTCACTTAAAGAACTGACTTTAAATATCAACAATGAAGAGAACAAATTTTTCAAAGCAAACAAACAATGAGAATAGAAAATAGCAACACATTTTATGAATGGTATAACATTTTCTGGTATCACACGACTAGCATATTAACTCTTTCCACTGTAAATTTCAGTTCACCCTTATGACAAAAGCTTTGATGATCTCTGCCCTTGTCAGATGTTCTTCAAGGTTTATAAGAATATGTATCTTACTAATTTTATTTATTTATTTTTTACATGTCCAGTATAGAGAACAAGGGCAATTCTCACCTTGTATGTTATATGTTATAGAAGGAGGATCTTACAAGTAAGTGAGTTAGGTATTCTTCTCTATTGTGAGACTTAGGAGCCACATTTACCCCATAATAAAAAAAACATATATCTGGCTTGTTTTTGTACCTGAAATTCCCCACCATTATATAAATATTCTTTTCCTCTCTCTGAGTAAAATGTCTCTTTAAAAGTATCACCTCCCATGGAGTGATAAGGAATCAAACTCTTGTCATCCATCTTGTCAATTAGAGGAAAGGGTGTAAATGATCGGAGAGATTCCATTTTATCACAGGAGGAATAAAGAAAGGCTTCTAGCTTAGATCTAGATGATAAATTATGCTCCAGCTTTCTGCATAGTCCCTCACACCAAGCCTGGAGACACTAAATAAAACACAGGGTGTCAGAATGGATGTCTGTAGGAATAAAACTTAAAGGAAAACTTGGAAGACTAAAGATGGTTGGATGTCACTGTAAGGAAGAATGGTGTCTGGAAGAGGGACAGAGATAGGGGCCTGAGCCCAGCTGAGTAGGGCACCTGTTAAAATTTGGAGCAACAAATTTTAACAGGTGTTAAAATCAGCACTCTGGGCAAGAGATGATTAGAACCCCTTTGGTGGCATGTAAGGACACAGGCTGGTGTTGCTGGCCAGGGAAACACTCAGGATAGGGGGACCTACAAACAGGTGCATAAGTGTGCCAACACTTGAAGGTCCACCCTGTCCTGGTTCCTGGTGAGAGAGCAGTAGCAGGAAGACAATGGCAGGAAGGAGGAAGGAAGACAATGCCAAAATCATGCTGAGAACAGTTGCACATAGACCAGCTAGTGTGCATCTACACCCCTTTCCCTTGGACCAGGCTCTTGAAACTAAGGTTGAGTTCATCAGACAAGAGTGGTACCTTCAGACACGGGAGGAAGTTGACCTGGGTGCAAAAAAGGTCATGAAAAAGAGATGTTTGAGTCCGCACTACAGTACTGAGTTCAAACATCTGTTTTGCTTTCTAGCTGTAAATTTTACCCAAAGGAGGACAAGCCTAGACAGCTGACAGTCTAGAGAGAACAAACCTGAGCTTGGGGCAAAACAGTTAAAGTATTGATGAAGGTCAAACATTGGGAAAAAAGGCAAAAAGAGACCTGTCTGTAACAGAAGAGACAAGTGCAATATGGCAGTTTGAGGAGGGATTTTAAACAACTATTATTATTATCTCAGAAAATTTTTAAAAGGCATTTGCAAGCATGAAATAAGAACAAGACGTGTGCATGAGAAATTGTTGGTGATATTGCCTTAAAAATAACATTTTCAAAAGAATTATAGCACCAATTAGTGGCCTCCCTAGCATCACCACTCCCATTTCCCAATGGTCCATAATTTACACCAGGACATGTGTGGTTCTCAAAGAGCCTATGGCCTTGAAAAACTGAACAATATGTGTTGCTTCCCTGTCCACAGTGACTGATCTGTGTGTTGGCATGTAACCTGAGGTGGTCAAATTCAAGTGACTCTCAGGTTTCTGTGGGGAAGTTGTGGGACACAGATGCTTCTATATTGCTCTGGATGATGTTGTTTGAAGCCTAAAACCGTCTTCCTATCATAATGGAAGTGAGTCTGAGCATCAACTCTACATATAAAGATCAGAGATAGGAACACTGTTCATACTATAGCTGAAGACATATTTGGTTGCATATGCCGTTAAATTCCTTTCTATCTTTAAGATGAAACTGGATTTTTTTCTACCTGCAAATAAAGTTCTCAAAATGATAACAATGAGTTAAATGATAGAATAAATGGATTCAGAGAGCAAATTAATAAACCAAACATTAAGATGAAGGAGGTCTTTTCAAAAGTAATATCAAGAGATAGAGAATGAAAATTTTAAGTGATAAGCTAAGAAAAATGTGAAAGCAAAAGAGCCAATCTGTCTAAAGAGGAGAGGAAATAGGGACAAAGGAAAAACAAAATATTTTAAAATTAATATGTGTTTTTAAATGACACTAGATTTCTGTTGAAAGGGTTTATAGAGTGCCAAGCTTTTCCCCTGCAAAGTCATCAAATTCACCAAGAATACCTGCAACAATCTGAAAATCAACATGACGGTTTGGGAAGGTTAAAGATAGGTGAGTGACAAAGCATGATAAAAACAATTGCTGTTTCCCATAAAACAGTATACAGGTATTGATAATCTTAAATAATTAGGGGAAATGTGGGTACATAAAGGCTTTGAAAATTAAGTGTTACTATAAAAAAAACCACATAGAGCTTACAAATCAGCAGTAGAAAAAGAAAAATATCATCTGTGCAATAATAATTAGAAAAAGAAATCAAAACCAAAAAAAGCATGATAATTACAAAATATGAAGGGAGATGGCAAATAAGTTCATTTTTATCTGCTATTATGTTACACACAAATTTATTTATTTATTAAAAGGATGCAGTCATAGGTTTTAATAAAATAGAACTAATGGTATTTATTTAAAAGATGAAGAAAAAATATTACAAGAAATTTGATTTTAAAGGATTAGAAAACAAAGGAATAGCTAACAAATGTTAAAATAATGCAAGCTGGTCATTTTAATATGAAAGAATAGCACTCAAATAAAAATGAAAGTGTGACAGAAAGGCAAGTTGCATACTGATTAAAGGAAAAATCTATACTAAATGGAGACAATAATTAAAATCATATATCACATAAATATATAGCCTTGAACTATGTAATATATCATATGACAAAGTATTAGGAAAAATATGTAATTTACAAGTGTATTTGGAAGTTACACACACACCCCTCAAAACACAGTATCCTCAAAATTATCCTAGGTTATGGAGGACTTGACTAGCATGCTTAACAAGTACAATTTAATTGATGTGTTTCCATTTTTTTGTACTATTCATTAGGACTCTAGATTCCTCTCAGAAGCATGGGGAACAGTAAAATAAGCCACACGGGACATCTCAATACATTTCAACATCCAAATATTTTCTCTGACCACAATCCAACAAATTTGAAAATTAATAGCAAATGGATAATTAAAACAGTTTATAAAACTTAAAAGCATACTCCCTTTAAACAATGGATTAAAGATGAAATGAAAAAAATACTCTAAGGTACTTAGTGCTAAATAGCAGTTAAATTTCAAAATATCAAAATGTTTACTTAGAGGGAAAAATAATAATTTTAAATGTGTCAGAAAACAATGAATGAACTTATGTATTGGCTTCGAAAAATTAAATAAATTAAAAACATAAACTTAAAGAAATAAGGAAAGGAATCAAGAAAGATATCACAAATCCACAAAACAGAAAAACAAAACAATAAGAATGATTACAAACACAATATGATAAACTTCTGAAAATACAGATCAGTAAAATACTAGTAAACATTCACAACAGAGACAGGGAGAAGTTACAAAAACAAGAGAGAGGGGATGGGGAACTAACCACAAATGTAGAAGAGATTCAAAAATATTAGAAGAACATTTTGGAAAAGAATAAACCACAAACTGAAGCTGTATTTGACATGGATAAATATATAAGATCAAAGACACAGTAACTGCCAAAATTGGCACAATGATAGAAAAATTAAACAGAAAAGTAACTATTAAAACAGAAATTGTCAACAATTTCCCAACTCCCCACATTCCCAAGCCTAAATGGCTTACTGGTGGATTTTCCCACACATCAGAGGACAAAGGCACACTCACAAACAATCCATTATCAAAATTAGAGAAAGGAGAAAACTTCTCAGAGTTTTAAATAAAAATAGTATATAATTTTTTTTATTGGAGTAAAATTGCTTTACTATGTTGTGTTAGTTTCTCCTGTAAAATGAAGTAAATCACCTATATATATACCTATATCCCCTCCCTCTTGGACTTCCATCCCAGCCCTCTCCCCAGTCCCACCCATCTAGGTTACCACAGAGCATGGAGCTGAGCTCCCTGTGCTATACAGAAAGTTCCCACTAGCTATCTATTTTACACATGGTAGTGTATTTATGTCAAGCCTAATCTCCAAATTCATTCCACCTTCTCCTTCCCCCAAAGGCGAAGGTGTCCACATGTCCATTCTCTATGTCTACATCTCTATTCCTGCCCTACAAAGAGGTTCACCTGTACCATTTTTATAGATTCTACATGTGTGTTAATATACGATATTTGTTTTTCCCTTTCTGGTTACATCACTCTGTATGACAGACTCTCATCCACATCTCTACAAATGACCCAGGTTCATTTCTTTTTATGGCTGAGTAATATTCCATTGTATATATGTACCATATTGTCTTTGCCCATTCATCTATCATTGGACAATTAAGTGTCATGACCTGGCTACTGTAAATGGTGCTGCAATGAAAAATGGGGTACATGTGTTCTTTTGAATTATGGTTTTCTCAGGGTATATGACAAGTAGTGGGATTTCTGGGTCATATGGTAGTTCTATTTTTAGTTTTTAAGGAACCTCCATACTGTTCTCCATAGTGACTGTATCAATGTACATTCCCACCAACAGTGCAAGAGGGTTCGCTTTTCTCCACACCCTCTCTAGCATTTATTGTTTGTAGATTTTTTGATGATGGCCATTCTGACCAGTGTAAGGTGATACCTCATTGTAGATTTGATTTGTATTTCTCTGATAATTAGTGATGGTGAGCATCTTTTTATGTGACTCTTGGCCATCTGTATGTCTTCTTTGGTTAAATGTTTATTTAGTTCTTCTGCTTATTTTTCTGTTTCTTTTGTGGTACGTGGGCCTCTCACTGTTGTGGCCTCTCCTGTTGCAGAGCACAGGTTCCGGACGTGCAGGCTCAGCGGCCATGTTTCATGGACCCAGCCGCTCCACGGCATATGGGATCTTCCCAGACTGGGGCAAGAACCCATGTCCCCTGCATCGGCAGGCGGACTCTCAACCACCGCACCACCAGGGAAGGCCTTTCTGCCCATTTTTTAATTGGGTTTTTTGGTTCTTTGATATTGAGCTCCATGAGCTGTTTGTATATTTTGGAGATTAATCCTTGTCTGTTGCATCATTTGCAAATATTTTCTCCCATTCTGAGGGCTGTCTTTTTATCTTGTTTATGGTTTCCTTTGCTGTGCAAAAGCCTTTAAGTTTAATTAAGTCTCATTTGTATTTTTGGAAGAGTTTGAGAATGATTGGTCTTAGCTCTTCTCTAAATGTTTGATAGAATTCACCTGTGAAGCTATCTGGTCCTGGACTTTTGTTTGTTGGAAATTTTTAATTACGATTTCAATTTCATTACTTGTGATAGCTCTGTTTATATTTTCTAATTCTTCCTGGTTCAGTCTTGGAAAATTGTACCTTTCCAAGAATTTGTCCATTTCTTTGTGGTTGTCCATTTTATTGGCATAAAGCTACTTGTAGTAGTCTCTTATGATGCTTTGTATTTCTGCAGTGTCCGTTGTAACTCCTAACTTTTTTCATTTCTAGTTTTATTGATGCGTCCTCTCCCTTTTTTTCTTTTTTCTTTTTTCTTTTTTTTTGCGGTACGCGGGCCTCTCACTGTTGTGTCCTCTCCCGCTGCAGAGCACAGGCTCCGGACGTGCAGGCTCAGCAGCCATGGCTCACGGGCCCAGCCGCTCCGCAGCATATGGGATCTTCCCGGACCGGGGCACGAACCCGTGTCCCCTGAATTGGCAGGCGGACTCTCAACCACTGTGCCACCAGGGAAGCCCTCCCTTTTTTTCTTGATGAGTCTGGCTAAAGGTTTATCAATTTTATCTTCTCAAAGAACCAACTTTTAGTTTTATTGATCTTTGTTATTGTTCTCTTTGTTTCTCTTTCACTTATTTCTGCTCTGATCTTTATGATTTCTTTCCTTCTACTGACCTTGGATTTTCTTTGTTCTTCTTTCTCTAGTGGCTTTAGGTGTAAGGTTAGATTGTTTGAGATTTTTCATGTTTCTTGAGATGAGATTAAATTGCTATTAACTTCCATCTTAGAACTGCTTTTGTTGTGTCCCATAGCTTTTGGGGCATCGTGTTCTCATTGTCATTTGTTTCTATGTATTTTTTAATTTCTTCTTTGATTTCTTCAGTGATCTCTTGGTTATTTAGTAGTGCACTGTTTTGCCTCCATGCATTTGTGTTTTTTACAGTTTTTTTTTCCTGTAATTGATTTCCAATCTCATAGCATTGAGGTCAGAAAGGATGCTTGATATTATTTCAATTTTCTTAAATTTTCTGAAGCTTGTTTTGTGAAACAAGATGTGATCTATTCTGCAGAATGTTCCATGTGCACTTGAGAAGAAAGTGTATTCTGCCAGTTTCGGGTGGAATGTCCTATAAATATCAATTAAATCTATCTGGTGTATTGTGTCATTTAAAGCTTGTGTTTCCTTATTTACTTTCTGTTTGGATGATATGTCCATTGGTGTAATTGGGGTGTTAAAGTCCCCTACTATTATTGTGTTACTGTCAATTTCCTCTTTTATGGTTGTTAGCATTTGCCTTATGTATTTAGGTGCTCCTATGTAGGGTGTATAACATTTACAATTGCTAAATCTTCTTCTTGGATCGATCCCTTGATCATTATGTAGTGTCCTTCCTTGTCTCTTGTAACATTATTTACTTTAAATTCTATTTTTTCTGATATGAGTATTGCCACTCCAGCTTTCTTTTGATTTCCATTTGTATGGAATCTCTTTTTTCATCCCTTCACTCTCAGTCTGTATGTGTCCCTAGATCTGAAGTGAGTCTCCTTGTAGACAGCATATATATATATATATATATATATATATATATATATATATATATACACATATATATATAATGTCTTGTTTTTTGTATCCATTCAGCCAATCTGTGCCTTTTGGTTGGAGCATTTAATCCATCTGCATTCAAGGTTATTATGAATATGTATGTTCCCATTACCATTCGCTTATTTGATTTGGCTTTCTTATTGTGGGTCTTTTTCTTCTCTTGTGTTTCCCGCCTAGAGAAGTTTCTTTAGCATTTGTTGTAAAGTTGGTTTGGTGCTGCTGAATTCTCTTAACTTTTGCTTGTCTGTAAAGCTTTTGATTTCTCTGTTGAATCTGAATGAGATCCTGGCTGGGTAGAGCCATCTTGGTTGTAGGTGTTTCTCTTTCATCACTTTAAGTATTTCATGCCACTCCCTTCTGCCCTGCAGAGTTTCTGCTGAAAAATCAACTGATATCCTTATAGGGATTCCCTTGTATGTTAATTTTTGCTTTTCTCTTGCTGCTTTTAATATTTTTCTTTGAATTTAATTTTTGTTAGTGTGATTAATATGTGTCTTGGTGTGTTTCTCCTAGGGTTTATCCTGTATGGGACTCTGTGCTCCCTGGACTTGGATGACTATTTCCTTTCCCATATTAGGGAAGTTTTCAAATATAATCTCTTCAAATATTTTCTCAGATTCTTTCTTTTTCTCTTCTTCTTCTGGGACCCTTATAATTTGAATGTTGGTGCATTTGATGCTGTCCCAGAGGTCTCTGAGATTGTCTTAAGTTCCTTTCATTCTTATTTTCTTTATTCCTCTACTTGGTATTTATTTCCACCAATCTTCTTCCAGCTCACTTATTCATTCTTCTGCCTCAGTTATTCTGTTATTGTTTCCTTCTAGTGTATTTTTCATTTCAGTTATTGTTGTTCATCCGTGTATTTTTTGTTGTTGTTGTTGTTCTTTAGTTCTAAATCTTTTTAAAACATGTCTTGTATTTTGTGCCTGCATTCTATTTCTGAGATTCTGGAACATCTTTACTATCATTACTCTGAATTCTTTTTCAGGTAGGTTGACTATTTCCTCTTCATTTATTTGGTCTTATAGGTTTTTACCTTGCTCCTTCATCTGTGACATAATTTTTTGTCATCTCATTTTTTTTTTTTTTGATGGGTGAGATTGTGTTCCTGTCTTGCTCATTGTTTGGACTGAGGCTTCCAGCACTGGAGTTTGTAGGCTGTTAGATAGAGCTGGGTCTTAGTGCCAAGAAGAGGACCTCTGGGAGAACTCACTCCAATGAATATTCCCTGGGTTCTGAGGTTCTCTGTTAGTCCAGTGGTTCAGACTTGGAGCCCTCACCACAGGAGTTCTGGCCCAACCCTCAGCTTGTGAACCAAGATCCCACAAGCTGCATCAGGCAACAAATAAATAAATAAATAAATAAAGGAAAAAATGAGCAGAACAATAACAAGGGTAAAAAATAAAATAAGATTAGAAAACTAACAGATATGTTAGGAAGAATAAAAAATAAACATATAGATGAAACATCAACTGAAAGTTAAAACAGAACCACAATAGTAAAAAAGAAGAGGAAAAAAAAGCCAGAAATGGCCTTGACTGAGGGGGGCGGGGCTTATGTATGGGTGGAATTTAGGTGGTGGGTGTGGCCTATGCCTGGGACCCACAGGGCTGGAAAAGGCCCTGGGGGGTCTGGGGCATGGGGCTTAGGCTCAATGCAGCAGGAGTGGCCCAGGAGAGCCTCTGGCCTTGGAGGTTGGAGGACCAGGTCCAGGACCCCAGCAGGCTCACTGGGCCCGAGTGGGTGGGGGAAATGCTAGGCATATTCCCCACAATCCTCCCATCCCAGAGGACTCCTCTCTGTTGGTCTCTCTTTTTCTTCCCCTCCTCCCTTCCTCTTATGCCCTTAAGACCCACGTGACTAGAGGGGACCCCAGAATGCAGAGGACCAGACCCAGAAGCCCAACAGTCTTCCTGGGGCCATGAGTGGGGAAAAAGCCCACATCACTTCCTCTAATCCCACGGCCCCAGAGGGTCCCCTCCATCTGCCTCTCCTCCTCTTCCCACTCCTCCCTCCATCCTATGTCCCTAAGACCCCCGCAGCCAGAGGGGGCCTCAGAGGACAAAGGATCAGGCCTGGGAGCCCAGTAGGCTTCCTGGGCCGAGTGGGTGGGGGAAATGCTAGGTGCACTCTGCCTTGATCCTCTGAGCCCCTCCCCCCTCCCAGCCACCCCTCAGGGGCACTGTCCAGCCTCCACTTCTCCTCCCTCCTCGCTCCCCCCTCACTCAACCCACATCCACTCTGGTCGCTCAGAGGTTCCTCCCATCTCCATGGGCCTCAAGGTCACCCACCAGCCTCTGGCAGGCATCCTAGCTGTGGGGAGACATGAACTCTGCGTCCTTCCCCGCCGCCATCTTGACTCCACCCAAGAAATTAGTATATCATTGACACAGGTCAGATAATGAAATTCAAAGAGATCAAAAAATGTGAACTCATTTTCCTTTTGAGCATAGATGCATATATCTTTTCAAATTAGTGTTTTCATTTTATTCAGTTGTATACCCAAGAGTGAAATTGCTGAGTCATATGGTAGTTCTATTTTTAATGTTTTGAGGAATTTCCATACTGTTTTCTATAGTCCCTGGCTGCAGGGTCCAGGGGTCCCAGAGCTTGTGATAGCCTGGGGTGTCCTGGGGCTAGTGCCAACTCATCAGTGGGTGGATCTGGATCCCAGGGTCTCTGGGACTGCTAGGGCTGCTGTGGCTAGTGCCAGAAAACTGGTGTATGGGGCAAGATCTTGCACACTCTTGTGAACGTGGACAGGTCCCAGGACAGCCGTGGGCTCAGGGGGTCTTAAGACAGACTGCTTGCTAGTGGGTGGGGCTGTACTCAGTTTTATGCCTATGAATTGGAGAATGTAGATGAAATTGACAAATTCCAAAGAGGCGAACTACTGAAACTGATTCAAGAAGAAATAGTCATTCTGAATAGAAAAGTTAAAAAATTTAATTAATAATCAAAATGGTACCCATAAAGAAATGCCTAGGTATAGGTAGCTTTACTGGTGATTTCTACCAAACACTTAAACAATCATTAACATCAATTCTTCACAAAATCTTCCAAAAAAATTGAAGAGAAGATAAAACATCTCAACTCATTCTATGAGGCCAGCATTTTCCTGATTCCAAAAACTCACAAAGACATAATGAGAAAAGAAAATGACAAACCAATACCTCTTATAAAATATGGACCACAGAAATCTACAACAAGATACCAGAAAATCAATTTAACATTGTATAAAAAGAATTACATACTATTACCAAGTAAAATTTATCCCAGGGATGCAAGCACAGTTTATCATCCAGAATCATCTTAACAGAATAAAAATCAAAAAGTATATGATTACCTTAGTAAGCTCTGACACAACACAACAGACTTTCATGATAAAAACACTAAACAAATTATGAATAGAAGGGAACTTTCTCAATCTGATACAGGTCATGTATGAAAAGCCCACAATTAATATCCTACTTTATAGTGAAATTCTTGATGATTTCCCCAAAAGATCAGAAACAAGATAAGGAAGTCTATTATTGATGCTTCTGTTCAACATTGTACTGTAGGTTTCAGCAAGAGCAGTTAGGCAAGAAAAATAATTAAAAAGCATCCAGACTGAAAAAGATGTAAAACTATCTCCATTCACAGATCACATGATAATATATGCAGAAAATCCTAAGGAATCCAGTAAAAAAAAAAAAAAAAACTATTAGAACTAATAAATAAGTTCATCAGTGTTGCAAGATACAAGATCAATATACACAAATCGACAGTATTTCTATAACTTGCAGGGAACAACCTAAAAACATGTTAAGAAATTAATTCCATTTTAAAAGCATCAATAAGAATAAAATACTTAGGAATAAATTTAACAAAAAAAATGTAAGATCTTACACTGAAAACTACAAATGTTTTTGATAGTAAATTTTAAAAGATCTAAATAAATGGGAAAGTATCTTATACTCATGAATTGGAAAACATATTATGGTAATACTCCCCACATTTACCTATATATTTAATGTAATTCCTATCAGAATCCTAGTTATCTTCTTTGCAGAAATTGACAAGCTGATTCTAAAATTCATATGGAAATGCAAACAACCCATAATTGCCAAAAGAACTTTGAAAAATAAGTAAAGCATTTCATAATGATAAATTAGTAATTGAAGAGAAAATACAAATAACTCTCAAATATTCTTTGATTGTTTAGCAAGTGGAAAAGGCACTAACTGAAGAGAGACTGCAGTCAAGGATATGTACTGCAATCTTTACAGTGAATACTAAATATATATATTTATATGTTAGAATTATATTAGCTAAAATTATGGAATTAGCTAGATTTATAAAGCCAATTGGAAGATGATATGAAATGATAAAACATTATTTGATTCATCTGAGAAAGAAGGTAAGAACAAAGAAATAAAGGCAGAAAATACAAATAGGACAAATAAAAGACAATTAATAAGATGAAAGATTTAACCTCAAATATATAAGTAATTACACCAAAGTAAATGTACTAAACATTGCAAATGAAAGAACAAGATGGCTGGCCTGGAATAACTAAAAGATACCCAACTCTATATTGTACAAGAGATCCACTTATATAAAGACAGAAGTATGTTGACAGAAGTACGTTAAAAGCAAAAGGATTGAAAACCATATACTGTGAAAACAGTAAGTTTATACTTCTGGTAAGAATGTAAAATGGTACAACCACTTTGGAAAATAGTTTAGCACTTTCTTGAAGGTTTAAACATTCATCAGCCATATTAAAAAGCCATGTCACTTATCTATTTACTAAAAAAATAAAAAGCTTATGTCAATACATATTTTGCACGTATATTTATAGAAGTTTCTTGGGTGATAAGCAAAAACTGGAAGCAACATAAATATACATAATAATCAGATGAATGAATACTTAAGTTATGGTATATCACTACAATGGAATACTACTTCTCAATAAACAGGAATGAACTATTGATACACGCAATGACATAAATAAATTGCAAAGTAATTAACCCAAATGAAAAAAGACAAAAAAATCATACATACTGCATACACATACTGTGTGATTTATACATGCTATATGATTTCATTTATATAAATTTATATAATATTCTAAAAGTGTTTTTAAAATATCTATAGAGACAGAAAGCAGATCAGTGGTTGCGTGAGAATAGGGTGGGTGAAGGGAGGTGAGCAGGAAGACCCTGGAAGGCAGGATTACAAAGGGGCTTGGGGACTTTTGAGTGTGATGGCTATATCAATTATCTTGATTGTGGTGTTAGTTTCATGGATACGCATAGCACCCACTTCAGTAAGTCAACATTTCTCAAATCACATAATTTAATTATGTGCAGTTTATTGATGTCAATTACACTTCAGTACTGCTGTTAAAGATTTCTGATTAATAAACATAAACAGACTGGCCGGATCCATCCTCAGACAGGGTCTGACTGAAATTGGGTTGGGCCACTGTAAGGCCGCGGGTGAATTAAATTTTATTTTAAGGCTGCCCAGCAGGTAAACTGACCAAGAATGATCTTGAGTTACAGTGGCCACAGCAGAGAACTTTTAACCAAGAAAAGCTCATCCATTTAGGAGGGGCCCCCAAGGAGAAGAGCCTCAGCTGGTCACTTTCTATAAAGGGTGGAGGGAAAATTATTTTCCTCGCCTACAGATTCGGGTGATCAAGTGAGACCCTGGACACTCTGGAGCCTGCAGACAGCATCCCGGGAAAACTGGCAAAGGCAGCAAAGGGGAGGAAACATTTATCCTGCCTCAGATGAAATATCAGCAAGCTCTGTAAATTTACAGCCCAAAACAAGACAAACAGCAGTGTGGATGAAAGGCTCTTAGTGCTGCAGCCAGGAGTCAGGGCTCTGCCTCTGAGGTAGGAGAGCCAACTTCAGGACACTGGTCAACAAGAGACCTCCCAGCTCCACATAATATCAAATGGCAAAAATCTCCCAGAGACCTCCATCTTAACAACAGCACCCAGCTTGACTCA
Source organism: Stenella coeruleoalba (assembly GCF_951394435.1). Lineage (NCBI taxonomy): Eukaryota > Metazoa > Chordata > Mammalia > Artiodactyla > Delphinidae > Stenella > Stenella coeruleoalba. The sequence continues at coordinate 11,194,881 of NC_137151.1, forward strand.
ACGACCAGCAAGCTACAGTGCTGGACACCCTATGCCAAACAACTAGCAAAACAGGAACACAACCACACCCATTAGCAGAGAGGCTGCCTAAAATCATAACAAGGCCACAGACACCCCAAAAAACACCACCAGACATGGACCTGCCCACCAGAAAGACAAGATACAGCCTCATCCGCCAGAGCACAGGCACTAGTCCCCTCCACCAAGAAGCCTACACAACCCACTGAACCAACCTTAGCCACTGGGGACAGACACCAAAAACAATGGGAACTACGAACCTGCAGCCTGCAAAAAGGAGACCCCAAACACAGTAAGATAAGCAAAATGAGAAGACAGAAAAACACACCGCAGATGAAGGAGCAAGATAAAAACCCACCAGACCTAACAAATGAGGAGGAAATAGGCAGTCTACCTGAAAAAGCATTCAGAATGATGATAGTAAAGATGATCCAAAATATTGGAAATAGAATAGAGAAAATGCAAGAAACATTTAACAAGGACCTAGAAGAACTAAAGATGAAACAAACAAAGATGAACAACACAATACATGAAATGAAAAAGACTCTAGATGGGATCAATAGCAGAAAAACTGAGGCAGAAGAACGGATAAGTGACCTGGAAGATAAAATAGTGAAAATAAATACTGCAGAGCAGAAGAAAGAAAAAAGAATGAAAAGAACTGAGGACAGCCTCAGAGATCTCTGCGACATCATTAAACACACCAACATTCAAATTATAGTGGTTCCAGAAGAAGAAGAGAAAAAGAAAGGGACTGAGAACATATTTGAAGAGATTATAGTTGAAAACTTCCCTAATATGGGAAAGGAAATAGTTAATCAAGTCCAGGAAGCACAGAGAGTCCCATACAGGATAAATCCAAGGAGAAATACTCCAAGACACAAATTAATCAAGCTGTCAAAAATTAAATACAAAAAAAGCATATCAAAAGCAACAAGGGAAAAACAACAAATAACACACAAGGGAATCCCCATAAGGTTAACAGATGGTCTTTCAGCAGAAACTCTGCAAACCAGAAGGGAATGGCAGGACATATTTAAAGTGATGAAGGAGAAAAACCTAAAACCAAGATTACTCTACCCAGCAAGGATCTCATTCAGATTTGATGGACAAATTAAAACCTTTACAGACAAGCAAAACCTGGGAGAGTTCAGCACCACCAAACCAGCTTTACAACAAATGCTAAATGAACTTCTCTAGACAAGAAACACAAGAAAAGGAAAAGACCTACAATAACGAACCCAAAACAATTTAGAAAATGGGAATAGGAACATACATATCGATAATTACCTTAAATGTAAATGAGCTAAATGCTTCCACCAAAAGACACAGATGGGCTGAATGGATACAAAAACAAGACCCATATATATGCTGTCTACAAGAGACCCACTTCAGACCTAGAGACACATACAGACTGAAAGTAAGGGGATGGAAAAAGATATTCCATGCAAATGGAAACCAAAAGAAAGCTGGAGTAGCAATTCTCATATCAGACAAAATAGACTTTAAAACAAAGACTATTAGAAGAGACAAAGAAGAACACTACATAATGATCAAGGGATGGATCCAAGAAGAAGATATAACAATTGTAAATATTTATGCACCCAACATAGGAGCACCTCAGTACATAAGGCAAATACTAACAGCCATAAAAGGGGAAATCGACAGTAACACATTCATAGTAGGGGACTTTAACACCCCACTTTCACCAATGAACAGATCATCCAAAATGAAAATAAATAAGGAAACACAAGCTTTAAATGATACATTAAACACGATGGACTTAATTGATATTTATAGGACACTCCACCCCAAAACAACAGAATACACATTTTTCTCAAGTGCTCATGGAAATTTCTCCATGATAGATCATATCTTGGGTCACAAATCAAGCTTTGGTAAATTTAAGAAAATTGAAATTGGAAACTCTGGCTTGAAGATGGCGGAAGAGTAAGACGCGGAGATCACCTTCCTCCCCACAGATACACCAGAAATACATCTGCACGTTGAACAACTCTGGCAGAACACCTACTGAAGGCTGGCAGAAGACCTCAGACCTCCCAAAAGGCAAGAAACTCCCCCACGTACCTGGGTAGGGCAAAAGAAAAGAAGAAACAACAGAGACAAAATAATAGGGACGGCACCTGCACCAGTGGGAGGGAGCTGTGAAGGAGGAAAAGTTTCCACACACTAGGAAGCCCCTTCGCGGGCGGAGACTGCGGGAGGCGGAGGGGGGAGCTTCGAAGCCGCGGAGGAGAGCACAGCAACAGGGGTGCGGAGGGCAAACCGGCGAGATTCCTGCACAGAGGATCGGGGCCGACCGGCACTCACCAGCCCGAGAGGCTTGTCTGCCCATCCGCCGGGGCGGGTGGGGCTGCGAGCTGAGGCTCGGGTTTCGGTTTCAGACGGAGCGCAGGGAGAGGACTGGGGTTGGCGGCTTGAACATAGCCTGAAGGGGTTAGTGCACCACAGCTAGCCGGGAGGGAGTCCGGGGAAAAGTCTGCACCTGCCGAAGAGGCGAGAGACTTTTTCTTCCCTCTTTGTTTCCTGGTGCGCGAGGAGAGGGGTTTAAGAGCACTGCTTAAAGGAACTCCAGAGACAGGCACGAGCCGCGGCTAAAAGCGCGGACCCCAGAGACGGGCGGGAGATGGTAAGGCTGCTGCTGCCGCCATCAAGGGGCCTGTGTGCGCGCACAGGTCACCCTCCACACCGCTCTTCCGCGGATCCTGTGTAGCCCGCCACTGCCAGGTTCCCAGGATCCAGGGACAATTTCCCCGGGAGAACGCCCGGCGGGCCTCAGGCTGGTGACGTCACGCTGGCCTCTGCCGCCGCAGGCCCGCCCCGCATGCAGTGCTCCTCCCTCCCCCCGCCCCCCGGCCTGAGTGCGCCAGAGCCCCCGAATCAGCGGCTCCTTTAACCCCGTCCTGTCTGAGCAAAAAACAGACGCCCTCCAGCGACCTACACGCAGAGGCAGGGCCAAATCCAAAGCTGAGCCCCTGGGAGCTGTGAGAACAAAGAAGAGAAAGGGAAATCTCTCCCAGCAGCCTCAGAAACAGCGGATTTAAGCTCCACAATCAACTTGATGTACCCTGCATCTGTGGAATACATGAATAGACAATGAATCACCCCAAATTGAGGAGGTGGGCTTCGAGAGCAAGATCTATGATTTTTTCCTCTTTTTGTGAATGTGTATGTGTATGCTTCTGTGTGAGATCTTGTCTGTATAGTTTTGCTTCCATCATTTGTCCTAGGGTTCTATCCGTCCATGGTTTTTTAAAAAAAAATTTTCTTAATAATTAATTTTAATAACTTTATTATACTTTTCTTTCTTTCTTTCTTTCTTTCTTTCTTTCTTTCTTTCTTTCTTTCTTTCTTTCTTTCTTTCTTTCTTTTCTTCCCTTCTTTCCCTCCTTTAGACAACGAATCATCCCAAATTGAGGAGGTGGTCTATGAGAGCAAGATTTATGATTTTTCCCCTTTACCTGTTTTTGTGAGGGTGCATGTGTATGCTTCTGTGTACGATTTTGTCTGTATAGCTTTGCTTCCAACATTTCTCCTAAGGTTCTATGCGTCCCTTTTTATTTTTTTTTCTAAATAAGTATTTTTTAATTCAATAACTTTATTATATTTTATTTTATTTTACTGTATCTTCTTTCTTTCTGTCTTTTTCCTTCTTTCCCTCCTTCCTTCCTTCCTCCCTCCCTTCTTTCTTTCCTTCTTGCATTCTTTCCTTCTCTGCTTCTTTCTTTCTTTCTTTCTTTCTTTCTTTCTTTCTTTCTTTCTTCCTTCCTCCCTTCCTTCCTTCCTTCCCTCCTTTCCTCCTTTCTTTCTTCATACTTCTACTAATTCTCTCTACTTTTTCTCACTTTTATTCTGAGCCGTGTGGATGAAAGGCTCTTGGTGCTCCAGCCAGGAGTCAGGGCTCTGCCTCTGAGGTAGGAGAGCCAACTTCAGGACACTGGTCAACAAGAGACCTCCCAGCTCCACATAATATCAAATGGCGAAAATCTCCCAGAGACCTCCATCTTAACACAAGCACCCAGCTTCACTCAATGACCAGCAAGCTACAGTGCTGGACACCCTATGCCAAACAACTAGCAAAACAGGAACACAACCCCACCCATTAGCAGAGAGGCTACCTAAAATCATAATAAGGCCACAGACACCACAAAACACATCACCAGACGTGAAACTGCCCACTAGAGAGACAAGATCCAGCCTCATCCACCACAACACAGGCACTAGTCCCCTCCACTAGGAAGCCTACACAACCCACTGAACAACCTTAGCCACTGGAGGCAGACATCAAAAACAGCGGGAACTACAAACCTGCAGTCTGCAAAAAGGAGACCCCAAAGACAATAAAATAAGCAAAATGAGAAGACAGAAAAACACACAGCAGACAAAGGAGCAAGATAAAACTGCACCACACCTAACAAATGAGGAGGAAATAGGCAGTCTACCTGAAAAAGAATTCAGAATAATGATAGTAAGGATGATCCAAAATCTTGGAAACAGAATGGACAAAATGCAAGAAACAGTTAACAAGGACCTAGAAGAAATAAAGATGAAACAAGCAATGATGAACAACACAATAAATGAAATTAAAAGTACTCTAGATGGGATCAATAGCAGAATAACTGAGGCAGAAGAACGGATAAGTGACCTGGAAGATAAAATAGTGAAAATAAATACTGCAGAGTAGAATAAAGAAAAAAGAATGAAAAGAACTGAGGACAGTCTCAGAGACCTCTGGGACAATATTAAATGCACCAACATTCGAACTATAGGGGTTCCAGAAGAAGAAGAGAAAAAGAAAGGGACTGAGAAAATAATTGAAGAGATTATAGTTGAAAACTTCCCTAATATGGGAAAGGAAATCAAGTCCAGGAAGCACAAAGAGTCCCATACAGGACAAATCCAAGGAGAAATACTCCAAGACACATATTAATCAAACTGTCAAAAATTAAATACAAAGAAAGCATATTAAAGCAGCAAGGGAAAAACAACAAATAACACACAAGGGAATCCCCATAAGGTTAACAGCTGATCTTTCAGCAGAAACCCTACAAGCCAGAAGGGACTGGCAGGACATACTTAAAGTGATGAAGGAGAAAAACCAAGACTACTCTACCCAGCAAGGATCTCATTCAGATTTGATGGAGAAATTAAAACCTTTACAGACAAGCAAAAGCTGAGAGAGTTCAGCACCACCAAACCAGCTTTACAACAAATGCTAAAGGAACTTCTCTAGACAAGAAACACAAGAGAAGGAAAAGAACTATAATAATGAACCCAAAACAATTTAGAAAATGGGAATAGGAACATACATATCAATAATTACCTTAAATGTAAATGGACTAAATGCTCCCACCAAAAGACACAGATGGGCTGAATGGATATAAAAACAAGACCTTTATATATCTACAAGAGACCCACTTCAGACCTAGAGACACATACAGACTGAAAGTAAGGGGATGGAAAAAGATATTCCATGTAAATGGAAACCAAAAGAAAGCTGGAGTAGCAATTCCCATATCAGACAAAATAGACTTTAAAATAAAGACTATTAGAAGAGACAAAGAAGGACACTACATAATGATCAAGGGATGGATCCAAGAAGAAGATATAACAATTGTAAATATTTATGCACCCAACATAGGAGCACCTCAATACATAAGGCAAATACTAACAGCCATAAAAGGGGAAATCGACAGTAACACATTCATAGTAGGAGACTTTAACACCCCACTTTCACCCATGGACAGATCATCCAAAATGAAAATAAATAAGGAAACACAAGCTTTAAATGATACATTAAACAAGATGGACTTTATTGATATTTATAGGACACTCCATCCAAAAACAACAGAATACACATTTTTCTCAAGTGCTCATGCAACATTCTCCAGGATAGATCATATCTTGGGTCACAAATCAAGCCTTGGTAAATTTAAGAAAATTGAAATTTTATCAAGTATCTTTCCCGACCACAACGCCATGAGCCTAGATATCAATTACAGGAAAAGATCTGTAAGAAATACAAACACATGGAGGCTAAACAATACACTACTTAATAATGAAGTGATCACTGAAGAAATCAAAAAGGAAATTAAAAAATACCTACAAACAAATGACAATGGTGACATGATGACCCAAAACCTATGGGATGCAGAAAAGGCAGTTCTAAGGGGGAAGTTTATAGCAATACAAGCCAACCTTAAGAAGCAGGAAACATCTCGAATAAGCAACCTAACCTTGCACCTCAAGCAATTAGAGAAAGAAGAACAAAAAAACCCCAAAGCTAGCAGAAGGAAAGAAATCATAAAAGGCAGATCAGAAATAAATGAAAAAGAAATGAAGGAAACAATAGCAAAAATCAATAAAACTAAAAGCTGGTTCTTTGAGAAGATAGACAAAATAGATAAACCACTAGCCAGACTCATCAAGAAAAAAAGGGAGAAGACTCAAATCAATAGAATTAGAAATGAAAAAGGAGAAGTAACAACTGACACCGCAGAAATAAAAAAAAAATCATAAGTGATTACTACAAGCAACTCTATGCCAATAAAATGGACAATCTAGAAAAAATGGACAAATTCTTAGAAATGCACAACCTGCCAAGACTGAATCAGGAAGAAATAGAAAATATGAACAGAGCAATCACAAGCACTGAAATTGAAACTGTGATTAAAATTCTTCCAACAAACAAAAGCCCAGACCAGGTGGCTTCACAGGTGAATTCTATCAAACATTTAGGGAAGAGCTAACACCTATCCTTCTCAAACTCTTCCAAAATATTACAGAGGAAGGAACACTCCCACATTCATTCTACGAGGCCACAATCACCTTGATACCAAAACCAGACAAGGATGTCACAAAGAAAGAAAACTACAGGCCAATATCACTGATGAACATAGATGCAAAAATCCTCAACAAAATACTAGCAAACAGAATCCAACAGCATATTAAAAGGATCATACACCATGATCAAGTGGGGTTTATTCCAGGAATGCAAGGACTCTTCAATATATACAAATCAATCAATGTGATACACCATATTAGCAAATTGAAGGAGAAAAATCCTTTGATCATCTCCATAGATGCAGAGAAAGCTTTTGACAAAATTCAACACCCATTTATCATAAAAACCCTGCAGAAAGTAGACATAGAGGGAACTTTCTTCAACATAATAAAGGCCATATATGACAAAGCCACAGGAACATCATCCTCAATGGTGAAAATCTGAAAGCATTTCCACCAAGATCAGGAAAAACACAAGGTTGCCCACTCACCATTCTTATTCAGCATAGTTTTGGAAGTTTTAGCTGTAGCAATCAGAGAAGAAAAGGAAATAAAAGGAATCCAAATCGGAAAAGAAGAAGTAAAGCTGTCACTGTTTGCAGATGACATGATACTATACATACAGAATCCTAAAGATGCTACCAGAAAACTACTAGATCTAATCAATGAATTTGGCAAAGTAGCAGGATACAAAATTAATGCACAGAAATCTCTGGTATTCTTATACACTAATGATGAAAAATCTGAAATTGAAATCAAGAAAACACTCCCATTTACCATTGCAACAAAAAGAATAAAATATCTAGGAATAAACCTACCTAAGGAAACAAAAGACCTGTATGCAGAAAATTATAAGACACTGATGAAAGAAATTAAAGATGATACAAATAGATGGAGAGATATACCACGTTCTTGGATTGGAAGAATCAACATTGTGAAAATGACTCTACTACCCAAAGCAATCTACAGATTCAATGCAATCGCTATTAAACTACCACTGGCATTTTTCACAGAACTAGAGAAAAAGTTTCACAATTTTTATGGAAGCACAAAAGACCCTGAATAGCCAAAGCAACCTTGAGAACGAAAAATGGAGCTGGAGGAATGAGGTTCCCTGACTTCAGACTATACTACAAAGCTACAGTAATCAAGACAGTATGGTACTGGCACAAAAACAGAAAGATCACTGGAACAGGATAGAAAGCCCAGAGATAAACCCACACACATATGGTCACCTTATCTTTGATAGAGGGGGCAGGAATGTACCGTGTAGAAAGAACAGCCTCTTCAATAAGTGGTGCTGGGAAAACTGGACAGGTCCCTGTGAAAGTATGAGATTAGGTCATTCCCTAACACCATACACAAAAATAAGCTCAAAATCGATTAAAGACCTAAATATAAGACCAGAAACTCTCAAACTCTTAGAGGAAAACATAGGCAGAACACTCTATGACATAAATCAAAGCAAGATCCTTTTTGACCCACCTCCTAGGGAAATGGAAGTAAAAACAAAAATAAACAAATGGGACCTAATGAAACTTTCAAGCTTTTGCACAGCAAAGGAAACCATAAACAATACCAAAAGACAACCCTCAGAATGGGAGAAAATATTTGCAAATGAAGCAACTGACAAAGGATTAATTTCCAAAATTTACAAGCAGCTCATGCAGCTCAATAATGAAAAAACAAAAAACCCAATCCAAAAATGGGCAGAAGATCTAAATAGACATTTCTCCAAAGAAGATATACAGACTGCCAACAAACACATGAAAGAATGCTCAACATCATTAATCATTAGAGAATTGCAAATCAAAACTACAATGAGATATCATCTCACACTTGTCAGAATGGCCATCATCAAAAAATCTAGATACCATAAATGCTGGAGAGGGTGTGGAGAAAAGGGAGCACTCTTGCACTGCTGGTGGGAATGTGAATTGGTACAGCCACTATGGAGAACCGTATGGAGGTTCCTTAAAAAACTACAAATAGAACTACCATATGACCCAGCAATCCTACTACTGGACATATACCCTGAGAAAACCATAATTCAAAAAGAGTCATGTTCCAAAATGTTCATTGCAGCTGTATTTGCAATAGCCCGGAGATGGAAACAACCTAAGTGTCCATCATCAGATGAATGGATAAAGAAGATGTGGCACATATATACAATGGAATATTACTCAGCCATAAAAAGTAACGAAATTGAGCTATTTGTAATGAGGTGGATAGACCTAGAGTCTGTCATACAGAGTGAAGTAAGTCAGAAAAAGAAAGACAGATACCGTATGCAAACACATATATATGGAATTTAGGGGAAAAATGTCATGAATAAACTAGGGGTAAGACAGGAATAAAGAAACACAGTCCTATTAGAGAACGGACTTGAGGATATTGGGAGGGGGAATGGTGAGCTGTGACAAAGCAAGAGAGAGGCATGGACATATATACAGTACCAAACATAAGGTAGATAGCTAGTGGGAAGCAGCCGCATAGCACAGGGAGATCAGCTCTGTGCTTTGTGACCGCCTGGAGGGGTGGCACAGGGACGGTGGGAGGGAGGGAGACGCAAGAGGGAAGAGATATGAGGACATATGTATATGTATACTGATTCACTTTGTTATAAAGCAGAAACTAACACATCATTGTAAAGGAATTTTATCCCAATAAAGATGTTAAAAAATAAAAGAAACATAAACATAGTTAAAGGAGTAATAACTTATAAAAAGAGTATATTTGTCATGATTCCTGCTGACTAATCATAAAGAATATGTGCCAGGTGGGGCCATGTATATATATGTGTGTATGTACATCTTAAATTATTTAGGGAAAAAAGAGAAGGTGACCAATTTTTAAAAATTTGAGCAAAAAAGATGAACAGATATTTCAATAATGGTGAAACCTAAATGGCTACAAAGAATATGAATTAAAAAGTTCCACCTCACTAACTAAGAGAAAAATCTACTTAAAAGGAATAACAAGCAACCACTGTACAAAAAAACAGAAAGGTAAACATTTACAAGTAAAATAATTTCAAATGTTGATAATGTGGGAAACCCTCACCTATTGCTTATGGGAGTGAAGATTGGTGCAGCTATTTTGCAGATAAATTTGGAAGTATTTGCTTAAAATAAGATAAACTTTATCTTACAGAAATTTCACTCCTGATATATGCTTTAGTAAAACCTCTCATTTGGTACAAAAAGAGTTATTTACGTGGATATTTATCAGAGCCTGATTTGTAATGACTATAAGTGGAAAGCAAGTCAAATGGGAATGAGGGAATAATATTTTTAAACTATCATATGCAATTGGTGGAATATAATGCAACAGTCTAAGGAACGAACTAGGTCTAAATAAGTAACAAGGATGAATCACAAAAACATTGTAAGTGAAAAAATCAGAATTACAGTACTTCTTAAACAGATTAGTAAAACTTGCCGCCTCCAAAAAAACAATACTGTAAATAGCTCATAGATGCCTAAATGCAAATAATTTTATGAAAAGTGGAAGGAAGGACACACATTAAATACAAACCACAGTTGCCTGTGGAGAGGAGTAAAATGTGGAGGGTTTAGAATTGGAAATAAGAGGTACAGAGAACCAAATTTTAAGAATGAATTAAAAGTAAATAAATAGAAGAGAGTATGAGCTTAGATCAGTGATGATGATGAATCATAATATGAGATGTATAAACTACTGTGAACCTGATATCCAAAATTAATACGTTAATCTGCTGAAAATATGCTGTTATGTTTTCTTTCTTTTCTCTTTAATGTGAAGTATTAGCTTTGTTACAGTATTACTATGTCAAGGGCACAGTGGGCATGAAGATGGTGGGTAAATCAACATGAGATGTAACAAGGCAATCAAAAGACTCCAATTTACTTAAAAGAGAGCACTTTAAGTTTTTTATTGAAGTATAGTTGATTTACAATGTTGTGTAGGTTTCAGGTGTACAGCAAAGTGATTCAGTTCTATATTTAGAATTCCTGAAAAAAAGAAAAAGGTGATAGAACCCAAAGTAAAGAGAAGGAGATTAGCCTTAGATAGGAGGATTATGCATTGTTTATGTTGCATGGTGACTTTTAACCATTTCTGCCAGGTTAATGAATACACTTTGAGACTACTCGCAATCATCACCATAAATCCACCAAGATATATTATTAGTTTTGCAGATGATGAAACCAAATCCAAGAAAGTCTAACTAACCAACCCAGGTGACACACAGAGGAAAAGTAGAACAAAAATGTGTTTCTAGCCAAAAGACCAGTATAAGTTCTCTACACAAGGATTGGAAATACTTTTCTATAAAGGGTCAGACAGTAAATATTTTAGGCTTTGCAGGTCATGTGACCCTGTCACATCTATGCAATTCTGTTGCTATAGCTATACACAAATATGGCTGTGTTCTAGTTAGATTTCAGTTATGGACACTGAAATTTGAAAATCACATAGTTATTATCACTGTGAAATATTCTTTTTTTTTATTCTTTTCTGTCATCTAAAATTATTTCACCTATGCTTGACTATTTTAAAATAATAAAAATAGTAACATACAGTTTAAACCTTAAAAAATTAAAATATTAAAACCATTCATAGCTCCTGGGCCACACAAAAACAGGCAGTGGGGCAGAGTGACCCATGGTCATAGTTTGCTGACCTCTGCCCTGGACCATATTGTCATCGTGGTGACTTCAAATTGTTTGCTTCATCCTTTAGCAAATCCCTTTGGTCTTTCTAGATTCTAATCACCTATGCATTTTTGCAGTCATGTTTATATTCATCCCTCGCACATATCTGTACTAATATTTTTGGCATTCTAAATCAACTCCTCTTTCTCTCTCCCTTCCACTCTCTCTTTCCCTGTGTTTTCTCTTATTCTCTGTCCCTCGCTTCTCAGATCTTTCTTACATCTTTGCCTTTCTGAGCACATTCCACGATCCTCGGGGGTCCCATTGCACCCCATGCCAAAATGACTTCTGACTGCGCAAGAGTGTTGTGTGCTCATATGCTGTTTGAATGTCTTCCTCCTGCTCATAAGCTTCTTTTTTCACGTATTAAGATAACTTTCCTTTGTGCATACCTAGTCCCAAAGTTCAAAGCAGGGGGAAATATGTAATTATAACATGCCTCATGTCCCATCTCAGCAATATTTCTGATCTCAAGTGTTCATTTGCCATGTTGCTGGCCAGGAAGGAAGGTGTGCCCCCTGGTACCAAGGCTTTGATAGATCTCAACAGACAGCTATATTCCTGGGGGCCATTTCATCTCAAGTGTATGACTGAATTAGTATCCAAACTCTCCCTTTGACACTTGGATATAAATATTACAAAATACACATTAAAAAGAACTTTCCTTTAAGCTATGATATTTCTGAAAACTGACTTGATTCTGGATTTTCTTTCATCCAGAAACATTTTAGGGAAAGGTTTTGTTCAGGACTTAAGGGCTGAATGGATGCTCCTGTTTTGGGGGCTCTTGCCCTGAACTGGGTCTCTCTCTTAACTCTCTCTTAATTATCTTTCCACTGAGCTGCAGGCTCATACAAACTTCACTAGTGTATGCAACCACTTAATTCCCTAAGGCTTTGATTCCTTGAAAACATACATTTAATACCATAAGTATAATGTCTGTAAAAGTAAATCATGCCAGGATGTGAAAAAGAGCCATGAAATCAAATTTGATCCATCTGCATAAAGAACTTGTATCACGTTTCAGATGAACAAGTCCACTGCAGTATTCTAAGAACTTAGAACTTTTTAAAAAATAGTTTTATTTCTATCTCATATGCAGTTTTTGAGAAACTGCTACATGGAGTTACATGGAGATACATTAAGACAAATAGAGGAAATACAGAAAGAGAAAGACGGATGCTGAATGGGCACAGGAGACTGAACAGTGAGAACAGGTTTGTTCCCACATGACAGCTTGGAAACCCGTGGACTCCTGACATATTTTAAAGTCGACATCTGAAAATTTTTATTATAATTCTCATAATTACCAAAGATGTGTTTTCCAACGTATTACATGTTTTATAATGCTTTAATATATTTTGATTAAAATCTGCTGATTTAGTCCATTAATTCCTGTCCTCACTGTCAAACCAATCAGCCTAAGAGGCTTAAATTCTGAGAGAAAAAGCCTCAGTTCATTTTTAAAATTTAAATAAACTTGTGAATACACATCCCCTCCATGAAGTTCTCACTGCTGAGTTTTAATTCTAAGATGCTAACTAGCGAGCAGTGAGATGTAGTGTTGCCTGGGTGCTTCCTGGCTGAAACAAAGGTCTCTTCCTTGAGAGGGGAACAGTTTTGAGGTGTCCTTTTGTTGAGTGCTCAGGGGGTTTTTACGCTCTGGATCACAGCACTTTAGTAAATTCCAGATAGCTGAGGGAGATGCTTCCTTATTTTCCCTGGAAACTGGAAAAAGCATTTAGTAAAGGGAATGAAGAAAAGAACGGGCAGATGGGTTCCCAGACAGAATAATCTTAGAGAAGGTTGCAAATGGAAGCTGAGTATGCAGAAATTGATTTTCTTTCATCTATACATGCTCCTTAGAAAATATTTCTATGTCCATAGGGATATGTGTGCCCAGTTTAAAGATTACTGATTATAAATCTCTAAAAAAGACAGCAAGAAATAATAAAAAGGCGAGATAAGAGATAGAATACCAATCATCAGAGAAGCCACCAAGTTCCTCAGCCTTCCAAGTACCATCAGAGAGCACCTAGGTGATATGCAGGTTGCCCTATTCCACAGAAGATGGAATTTATAGTGGGGAGTGAGGCTTCTCCTAAGAACCAAGCAACTGAGGGAATGAGGCTGGAACCAGCAGAGGGAGGAGTGAGAGAATGCTCCTGAGTGATTCTTGGAGATAACAAGAATAATAATACATACCTAGTGAAGAATTGGTGCTAAGTTAGCAGTGGCTTAAATTATCCAAGTGCCCTCCTCAAGTTGCCTGCAAGAACCTCCCATACACCAGTCAGGATGGTAGTTTTACTTTGATCTGCTTACCAGAGAAAAGCTTGGCTTGCTCTCAGTCCTGGTTCTGGATCCCTGCTTTGGGTGCAAGTAGAAGATAATGAGTGGGAAGGGATCTTGTAAACACAGAAAAAAGGATAAATAAACCTGTCAGGAGAAAAGAGTACACTCTATTAAAGGTTTTGATTATCCTCTTTGTCACAGAGAAATAACAGATGCATTAGTGCACACAGCACTTATAATTCAGAGATCATCGTTACATCAAGTGACAAATGATGGTACTATAATTTATCATTTGGCTTTTCTCACATAGTTAAAAAATGAAAATTACAAGAAATCATGACAACTTGTCAATTAAACAGACTCATTCACCCACAGATGAAGCATGTATCTTTGCATTTTACAAATTAAGGTGGGGTGTGGAGAAAGGATGAGAACCAAAGTGTGCAGTACAATTATTTATTAGCCTCAACAGGTGTATGCTCAAAGTAGAACAACTTCCTCCTCTTTTCTAGAGCATCTAAGCCACTTGGAAAATATTCCCAGTTATAAAAATCAATAATCTTTCAGTTTTCTTCTTAAAGATTTTCAGACTTCACTATAATCCCACTTGTAAGTTTAATTCAATCTCATATTTCTTTCACTTTTATTGAGCTAGTGGACAAGCAAATCTAATATAAGTAAAAGGAATGGATTAGTCTTATACTACATGAAGAAAAAATTGAATTGTAAATGTGTGTAAAACTGCTAGGCACACCATTTTGGAAACAGGGAATGAGATAGAGCATTTCCTTATGGAAAAATGGGGTAAATAGGGAGAAAACTTTCCAGGATATGGCAACAGCCAGCCAGTTTGAAGCATGAAAGGAATGAGGAGAAGGACTAGTCAGGGCCAGTTGACATCTAGCCCTGATAAAAACAAAGGTAATGGGCTTCCCTGGTGGCGCAGTGCTTGAGAATCCGCCTTCCGATGCAGGGGACACAGGTTCATGCCCTGATCCAGGAAGATCCCACATGCCACAGAGCGGCTGGGCCTGTGAACCATGGCCGCTGAGTCTATGCGTCCGGAGCCTGTGCTCCGCAACAGGAGAGGTCACAACAGTGAGAGGCCCGCATACCGCAAAAAAAAAAAAAAAAAAAAAAAAACACGAAAAACAAAAAGACAAAGATAATAGCAAGCTTGAAGTTGTCTGGTCTGGGTAATTTGGGGACCCAAGGGGATGAGGGGAGCCCTCTTAGCAGGTGGAGCTCAACTTTGTTCCCATTTTCACAAGCTCTTATGGAGCCTGGAATATATGTCAATCACCAGAAGTAGAAGCTTCCATGTATCAGTAGACAGACGACTCCTTTAGTTGGAAGAAGCCACCCTTTGGTTATGCAATGTAAAATGAGGAGCCATTTCTTTTCCCATCTCTTAAGAAAAAAAATGGTGAAGTAATCCTAATGCAAATATTTTATGTTTGTTTAGTAAGATAAATTCTGGTGTGTGTTAATTCTGGGCCCTATTAGGGAGTGTGGTTAAGTGCACAGGTTGTGGAAAGAGCAGGTAGATATCCCATTCCAGTTCCCACATTCTAGCTACCGTTGTTGGACAACTTAAACTCTCTCTGCTTACATGTTCTCGTCTCAAACTCAGGCTAATAACAGTACTAATTCATAGGGCTATTGTGAGGTTTCATGAGTTAAGACACGTAAGTGCATAGCACAGTCTCCACTCCACCCAGGGTTGATGCTTAGTGAGTGTTAGATGTTTTGTTGCTGGGTTGGAAGGGATAGTTCTTTTCTTTGTGTTTAGACAGCAAAATGCTAAAGCTGGTGCCCGGTTCCTTGGAGATGAATCTGATTGTGCAAAAATAATTGCAAGATGGGTAGTTAGCTGAAATGCAGCCTTGCTATCTGCTGGAGTGTGAGATATGCCAGCTACAAGTATGAAAAGGCTAATTAATTTTAGAATGGATGAAAAACAAAATGCAGTCTTCCTTTGCAAACAAAATTGTGTTACAGCTAAAGAACTGACACAGAAAAGTCCAAATACAACAAACTCATATTCGTATTTTGCTAGGACAGGATCATCATTGACAGCAAAATTATCTACTTCTTTGATGGTGATGAAACTGTAAATGATCATTTAAGCAGAGAGCACCAGCATATAAGGTGGTAGAAGTTTCATTTGTACTAGCTATACTTCTCTTTACAGAGTTGTTTGAATTTCCTTTGAGGAGAGACACAATACAGACTCACTTTGAAATTTGGGCTCCTTGGCCAAAATATGCATGTTTGTTTCTTTTTAGTTTGTCCAAATGTATCATCCCTGTGCAGTTGGTACTGGGCTAGTTAATTACCAAGAATAAATAAATACTTGATGGAAAATAAATTTGCTGTTTAGAATGTGTTTTGCCATTTTTGGTAACATATATTCAAATATTCCATTTCTAAACAAGGGGAAGTCGATGTATGACATGGATGGACATATGATCCTAATCTACCATATTTCACCAAATCTTACTCAGTGCTGTAAGAGGAAATGCTACCTTGACAGAAACTTAGTACTGTCCCAAAAGGAGAAGATTGGGAGGATATTTATAGAGATTTGGTGTTTCTGCTCAAGTGGTATTAGGCAGATCTTTCTAGGCAAGGAGTCAATCATTATTGGATTTTGTTCCAGGTAGCACCGTGAAGTGGGGTCTTGAAGTGAGTCTGAGGAATAAATTATGTAGGATCGGTGAACTAATGAGCAAACCATTTGCCCAGACATATTGGTTTGTAGAAATTTCCTGATGCAACAACAAAGTTGTTTATTGGTTTACATCCTTATTGTTCCAAGTGATAATTTCCTGGAAGGTATAGTTAAATTGTGTGGACACAGGCTGTCTCCCTTCTCCCCTAATACCAAGTCAAGTGTCCATTCCCTTGACCACCTTCTGCCTTCTTCAATATTATAATTCCCTGGGGAGCTTTTGTTTCCTCCTAGAACCCTCCATTTTAACATACTTTTCTAGGAGACAGGCACAGTTGGGGTTGTGAATCCTTAAACCAAGGAGCAGAATTGAGTAATAATTCAATGTTTCTGAACATGGTTAAGGTCACAGAAGACCTAAACACCTCTCTGTTCTTTCCATGACACAATGAGAAATGTCAGAATGCAAATATTTGTATTTGAAATTACTCTATACAGAATCTGGGGTTACATTTTTACTAGCAATAAGCAGTAGCATGTAAAAGAGATTTAACTGCAATTCATGATGTAATTTTTTTTAATTAAGAAAAATTATTCCCATTAACTTTTTCACATTGAAAGTTGAGAAGGAAAAAAAAAAGCTGTTTAAATCTGACTGTAGCTTTGGACCACCAGGCTTATGCAAAAACAGAGGATGAAAACCACTGGGCTAGAAAGAAACACAGCTGGCAAGCTCGATCTATGTGGCTGCCTAATTAGCAGCTGTAGGGGATTGCATTTGCATTCTAACAGGAAGCATTTGGCCATAACTTAAAGGAGACAGAAGAAGCGGGGATTACTGGGTTTTTGTGACCACATGGTAGGGGAAATCATTTTTTAATTAAGGGGATTCTGAGACTCCCCTCATCCTTGTGGATAGGTAGACATCCTCTTTGCCCTTCATTAGGCTGGTCCCTATTATAATTGGCATTTGTCTTATGCTTCCAGTTCTGGCAGAATGGTCCAGGTTATGCCTCAGTAAAAAACAGCCCCAAAATCTCACACAAAATCTTAATGTATCAAAAATGCATCTCTCCCTCCCACAATGTCTAATACAGATTGGCCAGTAGCTTTGGTCACTAGAGACAGAGACTGAGGGCAGTTCCATTTTGACACATGCTTGTATGTTTGTGATGGGAGAAGCGTCATGGAGAATCACACTCTGACTCTCAGCTTCCATCTAGAAGTAACACAGTCCACTCACATTCAAATTTCACTCACCAGAGTTAGTCACATGGGCACACACAGCACCAAAAGAAGAAAACTCAGTTCTACCATGTGCCCAGAAAGAAGGAAACAAGAACACAGTATTTACCATTAGCCCTAATGCTACTGCAACCCCCGAACACTAACTTAGGTTTGGGAAATAGACATTCATACACTCAAGTCTCAGCTCTCACAACTGGTAAGCAGCATGAAAAGTAATGAGGGACCCAGGGAACAGTTTGCATTACCCCTCTGATGGTTTTTACCCATGGGCTGGGTTTATGTAAAGGTGCCAAACCAGGAAAGACATCAGCATACCAATCTGTCCCCTCCTTTAGTCAATGCTCAATCTCTCTCTCTCCTCTGTGAAATATC
Organism: Stenella coeruleoalba; assembly: GCF_951394435.1. NCBI lineage: Eukaryota > Metazoa > Chordata > Mammalia > Artiodactyla > Delphinidae > Stenella > Stenella coeruleoalba. The sequence goes on from NC_137151.1 coordinate 11,212,986, forward strand.
CTGTGGCTATTTCAGGCTACATTGTTTGCTCTGCTTTTTTTACTTACAGTCCAGTGCACAGCCATACCATCAATTGTCACTCTTTGGTAACTATGTGGTACATGAATGGATGTCTGTTAAATCAATATGCCAGAGCTCACTATTTTAATTCCCTGTTTAGTTAATAAATATAGTCCTTTTCTTCCCAATTAGATGGTAAGTTTCTCAGAGGCTTAAAACAGCTCTCTACGGAGCTCCACAAAGTGCCTAGGCTAAGGATGAGCATACAATAGAAGAACCAAAAGTCTCTGGCAGTTTACCGAATGATGAAAAGCAAACAAACTTTGTCAAAGAATAGCTGATATTGCCATCAAGAGCACATAGCTTCACCTTCCCATTCAGCCTTGCCACACAGAGTGAGTTGGAAGACTACTGAATAGAAATAATCTTTGGCTGGGCCCGTTTGAGGACAGTCATTAATATTGCTAACAGTCCATGTGTTAGACTTGGCTCAATATGGGCATCAGATGCATCCTCCCAGGCAACCTGTGGGCCCTTCCGATGGCTCCTCCAGACCAGGCACTCTGCATCTGCTTCCATTCAGGCAGCCTGGCTGCTTGGCACAAGACAGAGCATCCATGGCAAGAATGAACACTCTCTCAGCGTGACTCCATTTCATGATAAATGAACGTAACTGGGGGTTGAGTCCTGCTGTCAGATCTGGACAACAGTTGGTACGCTGTTGATGACAGGCGACAGCCAATAGAAAGATAACTTAGACCTACCTCTTCAGTCCCAGCTGAGTTAACTAAATTCAACAAGGATTTATATGTAGTTGTGTTCCTACCTTGTGTCTAGCCCTAGGGTCAGGAAAATGGGAGAAGTAAGGTAACTTTGGCAGACATCATATTAGAGTTGGGCAGTGTTGTAATCAGATCAGGAAATAAATTCCCCTCCACGGTCAAGAGTTAAGAATATTTTTTTAACTTTCTGCTAAGGGATTCACAGACATCATTTATTTTAATACTTGCAACCATCCTATAAGTAGATACTAATAACTACATTTTCCGGATGATGAAACCAAAGCTGAGAGGTTACATGACCCAAGGTCAGACAATTGATAAGATCAAGATTTAAGCCTTTGATTCTGAAGAACATGTTGTATTTGACATTAGATGTTGAGCGTTATTGAGTCCAGAAAATGCAGGCTTATTACATAGAGCTCATGGGTAATCTGACACCTTTCTAATAATAACTCATCTAACCTTCATAGCAACTCCATAAATTATTAGGTACTAATATATTTTCATTTTACCAATAAGATAACTAGTGTGCAGAGAGTTTAAGTAATTAGCCCAAAGTCCCACAGCTACACTAGAGTGGGGATTTGAATCCAGATGAAGATAGTTCTTCTTGCCCACTATACTGTATTAAATAGTACTGGTAATATTCAGTCCTCCTTTCCCCAAAATGTGGTTAGACCTTTGTTTGGGTGGATAATTAATTACTTTTGTCTGTCTTGGTTCAAAGCAGAAGTTCCACTTCTGATAATCCTCTCTGGCCTTTATTTTCAAAATCTAGAAAGCTATATTTACACCTGATCCCCTAGATTTGAGGACAGGAGTGTGCATTGTGCTGTGCTAGGACATACCAGAGTCCCCAAGGAAAGGTGGGGAGACCAAGTTTCCCCTGCTGGGAGCCAAGTCTTACTTAGGTGTGGTCAAAGTAGAGAGATGATAGATAGGTAGGTAGGTGGGTAGATAGATAGATAGATAGATAGATAGATAGATAGATAGAGAGTAGAAGATTGTAGATACACAGGTTGAGGACAGATATGTAGATAGATATATAGTAGATAGATGGATTATAGATAGATAGATGATAGATAGATAGATGGATAGATAGATAGATGGATGGATTGTAGATAGATGATAGATAGATAGATAAATAGATAGTAGATGGTTAGATTGTAGATAGATATATAGTTAGATAGTAGGTGGTTAAACTGTAGATAGATAGATAAAATAGATAGATAGACAGATGATAGATAGATAAATGATAATAGATAGATTTTTTTTAACTTCTGCACAAACTAGAAAGACTCTGTAGAAGTGGGGGAAAATCCCATAGGTGAAAGAATCAATCACTCTACTCCTAATTCAGCACATGAGAAAGACGGTAGGACTTAGGAGAACAAGACTTCACTGTAAAAGGACAAGGCATGAGTAAAGGCTCCTAGCCTCATGAATAGCCTCTTTGTACAAGTATGACACAAAAGTGTGCAGTGCTGTCAACTTCAAGGAATCACGTAGATTTGGACACAATACATTCCTGCTGACCATTATGGACAGACCAGAAGACCTGAACCAAATGTTCTGGAGTGTGGCAGGCCCTAAGAGCTCTGAAATGATTCCCAAGTGGGTAAGAGTTCTTCAAAACAAAAAGACATTACATTTCTTAACTACTTTGACAAATAAAGAGTTGAAGTCAGATTTAATTTGATTTGGAAGAAATAAAGCAATGAAATATTCTTGGATGTAAGTAAATTAAAACCCTTTCAATGAATATATATAATCTTGAAAATATGCAATTTAAATATTTGGTACAGTATTAGCTTGAGTATCTGGAAAATATTTTCCTTCTCTTTTCTCTAATACACACACACACACACACACACAATGAAAGTAAAAAATACAGAGGAGGAAAAATAGCAAAGCTAAAAGATTTTTGGTGGCAGATGTAAAAACGAATACCAGCTAGTAACAGAATCAGATGTTTAGTTTAGCAGGAGTCTGTTGACCATCTAATTTTTCCATTAAGATTTTCATGAACAGAGACATTATAATCACTTTTTCAGAGAATACTGATGAGGTGTACTTGCTTGGTTGAAGGGGAGGAAAATGAATATGTACATTTAAATTTTTTATGATTACATTTTTACTGGAGGGAGGAGGATGATTGTAGTTTCCTAACAACTTTAATGAAATAGGTTCCATTTAGAGGAGATGACATGTTCAAATGTGATGTGTAAAGATGTAGAATGCTTTCCCAGTAATTGGATTCCAGCAACAACACTACTGGGCATTGTCAAATCCTTTATGGCTTTTTTCAAAAGGTCTCCTTCCTTCCTCTAGGAAAAAAAAATGCACATATTATAAAGCATCATGACCTTACCCAACAGTTAAAAAGGAAATTAAAAATTATTTCACCTAAGTGCATCTGCATTTGAATCAAGCATATGTTAAAATTTATACAACTTCTAACTGCACAGTGATTTCTCCTCACTTCCTCCTGTTATAAAAGCACAGGATTTTAGAGCTGACTGGTTTATTTTAGGAGTAATTTTAGTGTAACATCCTCATTTTGGAGATGAGGAAATAAAGCCCTAGGTAAAGTAACTTACCTATGGGTGTACCATAAATTAATGGGAAAAACAGGACCAAGCTTCTTCTGTAGTCATAGGGAAGTGTGTATGCTGTTGGTGGGCGGGGAGGCGGTGGGCAGAAATAACAGAAGTCAAGTGAAGAGAGAGTGCTATGGTCTAAATGTTTGCATTCCCCTAAATTTCACATATTGAAATCCTATCCCCCTGAAGGCAAGGTCTTTGGGAGATGATTAGGTCACGAGGGTGGAGGTCTCCTGATTGAGGTTAGTGCTCTTACAAAAAGAGATCCCACAGAGCTCACAAGCCCTTTCCACCCTGGTAGGATAAATTAAAAGTCTGTGACCTGACCATGTTGTCTCCCTGATCTTGAACTTCCATCCCCCAGGACTGTAAGCAGTACATTTCTATTGTTTACTAGCTACCCAGTCTGTTGAATTTTGTTCTAGTGGCCCAACCAGACTAAGACAGAGGGCTTCAGGGAACCAGGGACCAATCATCCTTGGGAAATACCAAGAAGAGCTGAAGGAGAATGATAGCTGATGAAAGGTCATTGGTTGTTGTAAACAAATTATTGATAATCTATTTAGCCAGGACTCTTTTGGTCACAAGGGGCAGAAAACTATCTAAAACGATCTCACACTAAAGGAATAATTATATCCTTATGTAACCAAGAGGCCTGAAATTGGAGGTGATTTCAAGTACACCTGGACTCAGGTCACCAAATGACAATCTGTGCTTTCTCTCGAGCTCTGGATCTTAGCTCTCTGTGTTGGTCTCATTCTCTTCTATATGTTGTGTCTTCCCCTGTGATGAGGAAATGGCCCACCTGTAATCCTGTATTCATATCCTCTCAGTTTAGCAACCTCAGTTGAAAAAGAAGCCTCTCTTCCAATGTTCAGATGTTAATCATGGGGCAAAACTTTAATTTGCCCTGCCTGGGTCATACATGAACCCTAGATTCAAGAAATTGATTAGTATGATTGTCCGTATTTAGGTCACATTTCAATATTATAGTGGATGTGATACAGAGGGATTTTATGATTCATTGACTGATAGGGGCACAGAAAAAGATAATAGTATCTTAAAAGGAAGGGAACATGTAAATGGAAGAAACAGGGAAGAAACATGCTAAAACATAAAACCAATAGCTTGAGTTGTCCTTTACTGACCAGCAAGCACACACACACCTTTCTCAAACATTCATTTCCATTTCCACCTAACAAATTACAAGTATCCACAGGCAGTTAAATCCTGCTCAACACTTCCCAAAGAGTTATAGCCTCAAGTCACTTCCAGACATTACACAGTCATGTCATGTCATGAGCCCACTGGGTTTACAATCCAAGGAATGTTCATTCTGCCTCTATGCCTGTTGAAATCCTATTTCAATATTCTGTGGTCTATGCACAGAACACATAATCAAGTTAATCATCCCAAACATACCAATTTAAAAGTGAAAGGAAAATAAGTTAATAATCCAAAATGTTCTCATTCAGAATTCAGAGAAAAGGGAGTAATATAGAGAGGTTCTTGATCTATAACACACATGAAATACTAGACAAGAAGAGTAGCATCTCTCTCTGCTAGTGGGGGAATGAAATCCTTGATTAGTCAATCTGGCTGCCCCAATTCTATTCTTTGGCATGTTTGCCTCTATGCTCATGCCTGACAGAGACACAGAAATAACTTACACTCTAGAAGTTCTATCACTATAGAAGCCCACTTTCTATAGGTACAATTGTAGGGAACTGGAGGTGCCTTAGAAATTAATAAAATACACTTGACAAGATTGTATTTCTCTGCCAATACAACTACTTTAAAACCTCAGTCAACTGAAGACTATTACATTCCTATGAAGTCTTTTTTTTTTTTAACATCTTTATTGGGGTATCCTATGAAGTCTTGTTAGTAACCTACACCAGAATATTTAAAGAGACATGATCCATGAATGTTGATTTCAGCTGGTAGATTGTTTCTGATAGCAATAGACCTTGATACTAGATTGTAGTAGATGCCAAGGGGCACTTCTTAGAAGCCCTGTCCAAGACCAAAACCCTCATTTTTCTACTGCTGAAATATTTAGCAGCTAATGACTCTCCACTGTCTTTCTCTAGATCTTTCCTTCAGGTAAAGAAAGCTGCCTTGTTCAAGTTTTGCCACTTTTCTGGGTTTAGCCTACATCAAATGACTGGTCAGTGCAGAGATGTAAATGCCCAGCTTCCTTGTCTAGCCTCAGATAACATTGAAGAGACAACCAGCTCCATAACTACAGATAGGATTGACTAAAGACTTATTGTTGCTGTATCACTCTTCCCGTGTTTGCTCTGCCCATTTCTGCTTCCTTTATTCCCCCAGAGGTGTTGATTCAGAAAACACACCTCCCAACACACCCACTGCTTGCAAATCCCCATCTCAGAGCCTGCTTACCAGGAAACCCAAGATATGATAGATGGCATCAGGAGTGGCCCGAGAGAAAAGACTCTAAACTGAAATTCTGCAGCTAAGCTAGATCACCTACAGGCTGTCAGGCAATGAGGACCCCAAAATGGTGGTTTGTGGAGCATGTATAGTCCTTGGCATGTAGGAACAGTGTAACTGTTAACACATCCTCCAGTGATAAACTAGGGTGGCATACCAGGAACAGGGCACTGAAAGGATGTTGCTATGGTCAATGAATGCTTTGAAGATAAAAATGAGATGAAAGAATGAGGTGATTAATCTCCAGCCATGGATTAAGACTAGAGGGTCTCTTTAGCAGTATATAAAAAGAATCCCATCTTCTACAATGAGAGAGAAGAAAAAGTTGAGAGTGGGTCTCAAGGTTTAATTATAATAGCAATAGAGGTAGAGAGGATGTTGAATTTTCAAACTTAACAGGTCTGCTATGACAAGATAAGGACTTTTATTAGAAAGAAATGGACACTGGGACAACTAAGAGCTGCCAAATTTTAGTAGGACCTTCTATCAGTCCGAGTTCCACCTGCAAAGCAGATCAGTAGGATATACATACATCACTGTGTGTGTGTGTGTGTGTATGTATATATAGACACATACATACATGTAAGTACATTCAAATATATGAAATTTATTGCAAGGAATTGGTTCATGAAATTAGGAAGCTGGCTAATCAAGTCTGACATCCATCTGGTAGGCAAGCCATCAGGAGGGACAGGCTGGAAACTCTCTCACATCTACAAAACACGTTCATAACAATACCTTGATTCATGTTTTATTGAATAATTAGGGACTAATAGCCTGGCAGAGTTGACATGTATAACTGATCCTCACAGGCCTAGAACAGGAAAGGACTCTACAGCAGCATCAGGTTGTTTTTATTACAATTTATTATCTCATAGTTTCTGTGGAGGAATCAGGGCACAGTTTATATGGAACCTCTGCTTAGGGTCACTTGAGGTTACAATCAAGAACTTATCTATAGTGGGAAAATATACCATGTGGAGTTTATGGTGTTAACCCAATAGAAGAGACACATAATAAATTTTGCCCTTAGGCCATCATACACTTTTCAAGAAGAGCTCCTGATGTGCTGTTGAACTCTATTAGAGATGAAGTCCCTAACTATGGGACAAGTGAGTATGTGGCCAGAATCCATCATAAGGTAGGATCTGTTAGACATCCAAATCAGAAGATCCGAGAATTTCAAGTAAGTGGAATCCAAAAACAGCCACACCAAGACACATTATAATTAAATTGTCAAAAGTTAAAGACAAGGATAGAATCTTTAAAGAAGTAAGAGAAAAACAACTTGTTACATACAAGGTAATCTCCATAAGACTACCAGCAGCGTTTTCAGCAGAAATTTTGGAGTTGAGAAGGGAGTGGCATGATACATTCAGAGTGCAGAAAGAAAAACAACAATAACAAAAGCTACCAATCAAGATTACTGTACCTGGCAAAGTTGTCCTTCAGAATTGAAGGAGTGATAAAGATATTTCCAGACAAGCAAAAGCTGAAGGAGTTCATCCCCACTAATCTGGCCATACAAGAAATTTTAAATGGACTTCTTCAAAGTGAAATGAAAAGATATTAATTACAAGAAAACATATGGAAGTACAAATCTCATTGGCAAAGATAAATACATAATTAAGTTCAGAATACTCTAATTTTGTAACAGTATGGGATAAATCATTTATAAATCTAGCATGTAGACTAAAAGACAAAAGTATTAAAAATAAGGCTTTCCTGGTGGCGCAGTTGTTGAAAGTCCACCTGCCAATGCAGGGGACACGGGTTTGTGCCCCGATCCGGGAAGATCCCACATGCTGCGGAGCGGCTAGGCCTGTAAGCCATGGTCGCTGAGCCTGCACGTCCAGAGCCTGTGCTCCACAACAGGAGAGGCCACAACAGTGAGAGGCCCACGTACCGCAAACAAAGTATTAAAAATAACTAGAACTATAATAATTTGTTAATGGATACACAAAATAAAAAGATATAAATTGTGACATCAAAAACAAAATGGGAAGAGGTAGTGTATAAATGTAGAGCTTTAGTATGTGTTTGAAGTTAAGTTGTTATCAGCTTAAAATAAGCAGTTATAAATATAGATATTTTATGTAAGCCTCCTGGCAACTACAAAGCAAAAACCTATACTAGATACAAAAAATAAAAAATAAAGAGAAAGGAATCTAAAGATACAACTACAAAAAAATCATCAAATCACAAAGGAAGAGAGCAAGAGAAGAAAGGAACAAAGGAATACGAAAAAAAGGCAATAGTAAGTATCTACCTAAAAATAATTACTTTAAATATAAATGGATTAAATTCTCTAATCAAAAGAAAAAGAATGGCTGAATAACTTTAAAAAAATAAGACCCAACTATATGTTGCCTACAAGAGACACAACTCAGCTTTAAGGAAACACACACACAAAGTAAAAAGATGGAAAAAGAGATTCCATGCAAATGGAAAACAAAAATAAACAGTGAACCTACACTTACACCAGACAAAATAGATTTTAAGCCAATGACTGTAAATAAAGAAAAAGGAGGGCATTATATAATAATAAAAGAGTCAATCAAACAAGAGGATATAACATTTGTAAAATTTATGCACCCAACATAGAAGCACCTAAATATATAATGCAAAATTTAACAGACATGAAGGGAGAAATAGAAAGCAATAGAATAATATTATTGGACTTCACTACCCCACTTGCAGCAGTGGTAGATCATGCAGACAAAAAAATCAATAAGGAAACATTGGAGTTAAATGGAACATTGGACCAGATGGACTTAAAAAACATTTACAGAATATTACATCTAGGGGACGAGGGGAAGATGGCGGAACAATAAGACGTGGATATAACCTTCCTCCCCACAGATACACCAGAAATACATCTACACGTGGAACAAGTCCTACAGAACACCTACTGAACTCTGGCAGAAGACCTCAGACCTCCCGAAAGGCAAGAAACTCCCCAAGTACCTGGGTAGGGCAAAAGAAAAAAAGAAAAAACAGAAACTAAAGAATAGGGACGGGACCTGCACCAGTGAGAGGGAGCTGTGAAGGAGGAAAGGTTTCCACACACTAGGAAGTCCCTTCGCGGGCAGAGACTGCGGGTGGTAGAGGGGGGGAGTTTCAGAGCTGCGGAGGAGAGCGCAGCAACAGGGGTGTGGAGGGCAAAGCGGGGAGATTCCCGCACAGAAGATCGGTGCCAACCGGCACTCACCAGCCCGACAGACTTGTGCCTGCTCACCCGCCGGGACGGGCAGGGCTGTGAGCTGAGGCTCGGGGTTTGGTCGGAGCGCAGGGAGAGGACTGGGGTTGGCAACATGAACACAGCCTGAAGGGGTTAGTGCACCATGGCTAGCCAGGAGGGAATCTGGGAAAAGGTCTGGAGCTGCGGAATAGGCAAGAGACTTTTTTCTTCCCTCTTTGTTTCCTGGTGCACGAGGAGAGGCGATTAAGAGCACTGCTGAAAGGAGCTCCAGAGATGGGCGTGAGCTGTGGCTAAAAGCGCAGACCCCAGAGACAGGCAGAAGACGCTAAGGCTGCTGCTGCTGCCACCAAGAAGCCTGTGTGCGAGCATGGGTCACTATCCACACCTCCCTTACAGGGAGCCTGTGCAGCCCGCCACTGCCAGTTTTCTGGGATCCAGGGACTACTTCCCCAGAAGAATGCACGGCGAGCCTCAGGCTGGTGAAACATCACGCCGACCTCTGTCGCCACAGGCTTGCTCTGCACTTCGTAACCCTCCCTCCCCACAACCTGAGTGAGACACAGCCCCTGAAGAAGCTTATCTTTTAACCCTACCCTGTCTGAGCAAAAAACAGATGACCTGCGGCAACCTACACATAGAGGTGGGGCCAATCCAAAGCTGACCCCTGGGAGCTGTGAGAACAAAGAAGAGAAAGGGAAATCTCTCCCAGCAGCCTCAGAAGCAGCGGATTAAAACTCCACAATCAACTTGAGGTACCCTGCATCTGTGGAATACATGAATAGACAACAAGTCATCCCAAATTGAGGAGGTGGACTTTGAGAAAAAGATTTATGATTTTTTCCCCTTTTCCTCTTTTTGTGAGTGTTTATGTGTATGCTTCTGTGTGAGATTTTGTCTGTATAGCTTTGCTTCCACCATTTGTCCTAGGGTTCTATCCGTCTGTTTTTTTGTTTGTTTGTTTTGTTTTTAATTTTTTTTCTTAATAATTATTTTTTCTTTTAATAACTTTATTTTATTTTACTTTATCTACTTTCTTTCTTTATTTCCTTCCTTCCCTCCTTTAGATGAAACATCCCAAATTGAGGAGGTAGACTTTGAGAGCAAGATTTATGACTTTTTCCTCTTTTCCTATTTTTGTGAGTGTTTATGTGTATGCTTCTGTATGAGATTTTGTCTGTATAGCTTTGCTTCCACCATTTGTCTTAAGGTTCTATCTGTCCATATTTTTTGTTGGTTTTTTGTTTTAATTTTTTTCTTAATAATTATTTTTTTAATTTAATAACTTTATTATATTTTACTTTATTATATTTTACTTTATCATCTTTCATTCTTTCCTTTTTCTATCCTTCCATCCTTCCTTCCTTCCTCCCTCCATCCCTCCTTCCCTACCTCCCTCCTTTCTTTCTTTCTTTCTTTCCTTCCTTCCTTCTTTTCTTCTTTTTTCTTCCTTCCTTCCTTCCTTCTTTCCTTCATTCCTTTCTTTCTTTCTTTCATTCTTCCTACTTCTATTAATTCTTTCTCTCTAACTTTTCTCCCTTTTATTCTGAGTCATGTGGATGAAAGGCTCTTGGTGCTGCAACCAGGACTCAGTGCTGTGCCTCTGAGGTGGGAGACCAAACTTCAGGACACTGGTCAACAAGAGACCTCCCAGCTCCACATAATATCAAATGGTGAAAATCTCCCAGAGATCTCCATCTCAACACCAGCACCCAGCTTCACTCAACGACCAGCAAGCTACAGTGCTGGAAACCATATGCCAAACACCTAGCAAGACAGGAACACAACCCCACCCATTAGCAGAGAGGCTACCTAAAATCATAATAAGGCCATAGATATCCCAAAACACACCACCAGACGTGGACCTGCCCACCAGAAAAACAAGGTACAGCCTCATGCACCAGAACACAGTCACTAGTCCCCTCCACCAGGAAGCCTACAAAACCCACTGAACCAACCTTACCCACTGGGGACAGACACCAAAAACAACAGGAACTACGAACATGCAGCCTGCAAAAAGGAGACCCCAAACACAATAAGATAAGCAAAATGAGAGGACAGAAAACACACAGCAGATGAAGGAGCAAAATAAAAACCCACCAGACCTAACAAATGAAGAGGCAAAAGGTAGTCTACTTGAAAAAGCATTCAGAATAATGATAGTAAAGATGATCCAAAATCTTGGAAATAGAATAGAGAAAATGCAAGAAACATTTAACAAGGATCTAGAAGAGCTAAAGATGAAACAAACAACGATGAACAGCAGAATAAATGAAATGAAAAAGACTCTAGATGGAATCAATAGCAGAATAACTGAGGCAGAAGAATGGATAAGTGACCTGGAAGATGAAATAGTGGAAATAACTATTGCAGAACAGAATTTAAAAAAAGAATGAAAAGAACTGAGGACAGTCTCAGAGACCTATGGGACAACATTAAATGAACCAACATTCGAATTATAAGGGTCCCAAAAGAATAAGAGAAAAAGAAAGGGACTGAGAAATTATTTGAAGAGATTATAGTTGAAAACTTCCCTAATATGGGAAAGGTAATAGTTAATCAAGTCCAGGAAGCACAGAGAGTCCCATACAGGATAAATCCAAGGAGAAGTAGGCCAAGACACATATTAATCAAACTGTTAAAAATTAAATACAAAGAAAACTAATGAAAAGCAGCAAGGGAAAAAAAAAAAACAAATAACACACAAGGGAATCCCCATAAGGTTAACAGCTGATCTTTCAGCAGAAACTCTGCAAGCCAGAAGGGACTGGCAGGACATACTTAAAGTGATGAAGGAGAAAAACCTGCAACCAAGATTACTTTACCCAGCAAGGATCTCACTCAGATTTGATGGAGAAATTAAAACCTTTATAGACAAGCAAAAGCTGGGAAAGTTCAGCACCACCAAACCAGCTTTACAACAAATTCTAAAGGAACTTCTCTAGACAAGAAACACAAGAGAAGGAAAAGACCTACAAAAATGAACCCAAAGCAATTTAGAAAATCGGAATAGGAATATAAATATCAATAATTACCTTAAATGTAAATGGACTAAATGTTCCCACCAAAAGACACAGATTGGCTGAATGGATACAAAAACAAGACCATATATATGCTGTCTACAAGAGACCCACTTCAGACCTAGGGACACATACAGACTGAAAGTAAGGGGATGGAAAAAGATATTCCATGCAAATGGAAACCAAAAGAAAGCTGGACTAGCAATTCTCATATCAGAAAATATCAACTTTAAAATAAAGACTATTTGAAGAGACAAAGAAGGACACTACATAATGATCAAGGGATCAATTCAAGAAGAAGATATAACAATTGTAAATATTTATGCACCCAACATAGAAGCACCTCAATACATAAGGCAAATACTAACAGCCATTAAAGGAGAAATCGATAGTAACACATTAATAGTAGGGGACATTAACACCTCACTTTCACCCATGGACAGATCATCCAAAAATGAAAATAAATAAGGGAACACAAGCTTTAATAATACATTAAACAAGATGGACTTAATTGATATTTATAGGACACTCCATTCAAAAACAACAGAATACACATTTTTCTTAAGTGCTCATGGAATATTCACCAGGATAGATCATATCTTGGGTCACAAATCAAGCCTTGGTAAATTTAAGAAAATTGAAATTGTATCAAGTATCTTTTCCGACCACAATGCTATGAGCCTAGATATCAATTACAGAAAAAGATCTGTAAAAAATACAAACACATGGAGGCTAAACAATACACTATTTAATAACGAAGTGATCACTGAAGAAATCAAAGAGGAAATTAAAAAATACCTAGAAAAAAATGACAATGGAGACACGATGATGCAAAACCTATGGGATGCAACAAAAGCAATTCAAAGAGGGAAGTTTATAGCACTACAATCCCACCTTAAGAAACAGGAAACATCTTGAATAAACAACCTAACCTTGCCGCTAAAGCAATTAGAGAAAGAACAACAAAAAAAACACAAAGTTAGCAGAAGGAAATAAATCATAAAAATCAGATCAGAAATAAATGAAAAAGAAATGAAGGAAATGATAGCAAAGATCAGTAAAACTAGAAGCATGTTCTTTGAGAAGATAAACAAAATTGATAAACCATTAACCAGACTCATCAAGAAAAAAAGGGAGAAGACTCAAATCAATAGAATTAGAAATGAAAAAGTAGAAATAACAACTGACACTGCAGAAATACAAAACATCATGAGAGATTACTACAAACAACTCTATGCCAATAAAATGGCCAACCAGGAAGAAATGGACAAAATCTTAGAAATGTAAAACCTGCCAAGACTGAGTCAGGAAGAAATAGAAAATATGAACAGACCAATCACATGCACTGAAATTGAAACTGTGATTAAAAATCTTCCAACAAAAAAAAGCCCAGCACCTGATGGCTTCACAGGCGAATTCTATCACACATTTAGAGAAAAGCTAACAACTATCCTTCTCAAACTCTTCCAAAATATAGCAGAGGGAGGAACACTCCCAAATTCATTCTACGAGGCTACCATCACCTTGATACCAAAACCAGACAATGATGTCACAAAGAAAGAAAACTATTGGCCAATATCACTAATGAACATAGATGCAAAAATCCTCAACAAAATACTAGCAAACAGAATCCAACAGCACATTAAACAGATCATACACCATGATCAAATGGGGTTTATTCCAGGAATGCAAGGATTCTTCAATATATGCAAATCAATCAACGTGATACACCATATTAACAAATTGAAGGAGAAGAACCATATGATCGTCTCAATAGATGAAGAGAAAGCTTTCAACAAAATCCAACACCCGTCTATGACAAAAACCCTGCAGTAAATAGGCATAGAGGGAACTTTCCTCAACATAATAAAGGCCATATATGAGAAACCCACAGCCAACATCATCCTCAATGGTGAAAAACTGAAAGCATTTCCTCTAAGATCAGGAAAAAGACAAGGTTGGCCACTCTCACCACTCTTATTCAACATAGTTTTGGAAGTTTTAGCCACAGCAGTCAGAGAAGAAAAGGAAATAAAAAGGAATCCAAATCGGAAAAGAAGAAGTAAAGCTGTCACTGTTTGCAGATGACATGATACTATACATAGAGAATTCTAAATATGCTACCAGAAAACTACTAGAGCTAATCAATGAATTTGGTAAAGTAGCAGGATACAAAATTAATGCACAGAAATGTCTGGCATTCCTATACACTAATGATGAAAAATCTGAAAGTGAAATCAAGAAAACACTCCCATTTACCATTGCAACAAAAAGAATAAAATATCTAGGAATAAACCTACCTAAGGAGACAAAAGACCTGTATGCAGAATATTATAAGACACTGATGAAAGAAATTAAAGATGATAAAAATAGATGGAGAGTTATAACATGTTCTTGGATTGGAAGAATCAACATTGTGAAAATGACTCTACCACCCAAAGCAATCTACTGATTCAGTGCAACCCTATCAAACTACCACTGGCATTTTTCACAGAACTAGAACAAAAAATTGCACAATTTGTATGGAAACACAAAAGACCCCGAATAGCTAAAGCACTCTTGAGAACGAAAAACGGAGCTGGAGGAATCAGGCTCCCTGACTTCAGACTATACTACAAAGCTACAGTAATCAAGACAGTATGGCACTGGCAAAAAAAACAGAAAGGTAGATCAATGGAAAAGGATAGAAAGCCCAGAGATAAACCCATGCACATATGGTCACCTTATCTTTGATAAAGGAGGAATGAATGTACAGTGGAGAAAGGACAGCCTCTTCAGTAAGTGGTTCTGGTAAAACTGGACAGGTACATGTAAAAGTATGAGATTAGATCACTCCCTAACACCATACACAAAAATAAGTTCAAAATGGATTAAAGACTTAAATGTAAGGCCAGAAACTATCAAACTCTTAGAGGAAAACATAGGCAGAACACTCTATGATATAAACCACAGCAAGATTCTTTTTGAAACATCTCCTAGAGAAATGGAAATAAAAACAAAAATAAACAAATGGGACCTAATGAAACTTCAAAGCTTTTGCACAGCAAAGGAAACCATAAACAATACCAAAAGACAACCCTCAGAATGGGAGAAAGTATTTGCAAATGAAACAACTGACAAAGGATTAATTTCCAAAATTTACAAGCAGCTCATGCAGCTCAATAACAATAAAACAAACAACCGAATCCAAAAAATGGGCAGAAGACCTAAATAGACATTTCTTCAAAGAAGATATACAGACTGCCAACAAACACATGAAAGAATGCTCAACATCATTAATCATTAGAGCATTGCAAATCAAAACTACAATGAGATATCATCTCACACCAGTCAGAATGTCCATCATCAAAAAATCTAGAAACAATAAATGCTGGAGAGGGTGTGGAGAAAAGGGAACACTCTTGCACTGCTGATGGGAATGTGAATTGGTTCAGCCACTATGGAGAACCGTATGGAGGTTCCTTAAAAAACTACCCATAAAACTACCATATGACCCAGCAATCCCACTACTGAGCATATACCCTGAGAAAACCATAATTCAAAAAGAGTCATGTACCAAATGTTCATTGTAGCTCTATTTACAATAGCCTGGAGATGGAAACAACCTAGGTGCCCATCATTGGATGAATGGATAAAGAAGAAGTGGCACATATATACAATGGAATATTACTCAGCCTTAAAAAGAAACGAAATTGAGCTATTTGTAATGAGGTGGATAGACTTAGAGTCTGTCATACAGAGTAAAGTAAGTCAGAAAGAGAAAGGGAAATACTGTATGCTAACATGTATATATGGAATTTAAGAAAAAAAAAATGTCATGAGGAACCTAGGGGTAAGACAGGAATAAAGACACAGACCTACTAGAGAACAGACTTGAGGATATGGGGAGGGGGAAGGGTGAGCTCTGACAAAGCGTTAGAGAGGCATGGACATATATACACTACCAAACGTAAGGTAGATAGCTAGTGGGAAGCAGCCTCATAGCACAGGGATATCGGCTCGGTGCTTTGTGACCACCTAGATAGGTGGGATAGGGAGGGTGGGAGGGAGGGAGACGCAAGAGGGAAGAGATAAGGGAACATATGTATATGTATAACTGATTCACTTTGTTATAAAGCAGAAACTAATACACCATTGTAAAGCAATTATACCCCAATAAAAATGTTAAAAATAAATTAATTAATAAAAATAAAGGTTAAAAAAAAGAAGAATATTACATCCAACAAGCAGAATAATGTATATCCTTCTCAAATGTTTACATGGAACATTCCTCAGGATAGATCATATTTTAGACCACAAAATAAGATTTAAAATTTATGAAGCTTTTCCACCAGAAGACTACTAGAGCTCATCAATGAATTCAGTAAAATTGTAGGATACAAAATTAGTATACAGAAATATGTTGCACTTCTACATACTAAAAACAAACTATAGGAAAGAGAAATTAAGGAAACAATACAATTTACCATCACATTAAAAAGAATAAAATACCTAGGAATAAATCTACCTAAGGATGTTAAAGACCTATACTCAGAAAGCTATAAGACACTGATGAAAGAAATTGATGACAACACAAACAGATGAGGAGATATACCATGTATTTAGATTGAAAGAATTGATATTGTTAAAATGATCATGTTACCCAAGGCAATCTACAGATTCAATGCAACTGCTAACAAAATACTCATAGTGTTTTTCACAGAACTGGAGCAAATAATTTTAAAATTTGTATGGAAACAAAAAGACCCTGAATAGCCAAAAGCATCCTGAGAAAGAAGAACAGAGTCAGAGGAATCATGCTCCCTGACTTCAGACTATACTACAAAGCTACAGTAATCAAAACAGTATGATATTGGCACAAAACAGACACGTAGATCAATGGAAGAGAATAGAGAGCCCAGAAATAAACTCAGACACTTATGGTCTACAATAAAGGAGGCAAGAATATACAATGGAGAAAAGACAGTCTCTTCAATAAGTGGTGCTTGGAAAACTGGACAGCTACATGTAAAAAAAATAAATTAGAACATTTTTTAACACCATATACAAAAATAAACTCAAAATGGATTAAAGAGCTAAATGTAAGATCAGATACCATAAAACTCCTAGAAGAAAACATAGGCAGAGCACTCTTTGACATAAAACATAGCAATATTTTTTTTGGATCTGTCTGCTAAAACAAAGGGAAAAAAAGCAACATTAAACAAAGGGGACCTAATGAAACTTAAAAGCTTTTGCACAGCAAAGGAAACCACTGACAAAATGAAAAGACAATCTACTGAATGGGAGAAAATATTTGCAAATTATATGACCAATAAAGGATTACTATCCAACATATATAAATAGTACATACAATTCAACATCAAAAAATCAAAACACCTGATTAGAAAATGGGCAGAAGAACTGAATAGAAATTTATCCAAAGAGGATGTGCAGATGGCTAATAGGCACATGAAAAATAGAAATCAGTTACAAGAGGAAAACTAGAAAATTCACAAATATTTGAAGATTAAACAGCATGATCATGGATAACAAATGAGTCAAGAAGAAATAAAAAGGAAAATCAGAAAATACCTTGAGACAAATGATAATGGAAATACAATATACCAAAACTTATGGGATGTAACAGAAGCAGTTCTAGGAGGGATGTTCATAGTGATAGCTGCAAACATTAAAAAAAAAAATAGTCTCAAAAACCAACTTAATTTTACACCTCAAGGAACTGGAAAAAGAACAAACTAAGCCCAAAATTAGTAGAAGGAAGGAAATAACGATAATCAGAAACAAATAAACAAAATAGAGACTAAACAAAATAGACAAAATGCTGGTTGGAATTACCAAAGAGAGAGAGAGAGCGAGAGAGAGAACTTAAATAAATAACATTAGAATTAAAAGAGGAGATATTACAACTGATAATACAGGAATACAGAGGATCATAAGACTACTATGAACAATTAAATGCCAACAAGTTGGGCAACATACAAGAAATGGATAAATTTGTTGACGTATACAACCCACCAAGACTGAATCATGAAGAAATAGAAAATTTGAATAGACCAATTATCAGGAAGGAGATTGAATCAGTAATTAAAAACCCCCTACCATAGAAAAGTCAAAGACCAGATGGCTTCACAGTTGAACTCTACTAACCATTTAAAGAAGAATTAATTTCTCAAAAATTTGAAGAGGAGGAAACAATTCCAAACTCATTTTACAAAGCCAACAGTAAAAAAGCCAGACAAGGACACTACAAGAAAAGAAAATTACAAGTCAACATCCAAGATGAACATAGATGCAAAAATCCTCAACAAAATATTAGTAAACTGAATGTATCTATACTGTCAAAGGATTATACACCATGATCAAGTCATATTTATTCCAGGGATGTCAGGATGGTTTTGGCATATGCGAATCAATCAATGTAATATACCACATTAACAAAATGAAGGACAAAAATCATATGATCATCTTAATAGATCCAGAAAAAAACATTTGACAAAATCCAGCATCCTTTCATAGTAAAACCTTTCAACAAACAGCATATAGAGGGAATTTACCTCAACATAATAAAGACTGTATATGACAAGCCCACAGCTAACATCAAATTTAACAGTGAAAAGCTGAAATCTTTTCCTCTAAGATCAGGAACAAGACAAGAATACTCACTCACCATATTCAACAGAGTACTGGAATTCCTAGACAGATCAATTAGTCAAGAGAAAGAAATGAAAGGTATCTAAAATTGAAAGGAAGAAGTAAATACAGAGTATTATGTAGTATTATGTAGTATTATGTCTCTATTTCTACATGACATAGTATTATATATAGAAAACCTTAAAGACTTCACCAAAAATTATTAGAACTAATAAATTAATTCAGTAAAGTTGTAGGATACAAAATCAATATACCAAAATCAATTTAGTTTCTATACACTAACAATGAACTATCAGAAAGAGAAATTAAGAAAACAATCCCACTTACAATTGCATCAAAAAATTAATGCTTAGAAATAAATTTAACCAAGGAGGTTGAGATTTGTACATTGAAAACTGAGACGCTGATGAAAGAAATTGAAGATGACACAAATGAATGGAAAGATACTCCATGTTCATGGATTGGAAGAATTAATATTGTTAAAGTGTCCATGCTACCCAAAGCAATCTACAGAGTCAATTCAATTCCTATCAAAATTCCAACAGTATTTTTCACAGAAATAGAACAAACTATCCTAAAATTGTATGGAACCACAAAAGACCCTGAATAGCCAAAGCAATCTTGAGAAAGAAGAATAAATCTGGAGTCATAACACTTCCTGATTTCAAACTACATTACAAGCTATAGCATTCAAAATAGTGTGGAATTGGCATAAAAACAGACACAGAGGTCAATATAACACAATAGAGAGCCCAGAAATATACCTATGCATATATGGTCAATTAATGTGGGAGAAAGCAGTCAGGAATATAAGTGGAGAAAAGGCAGTCAATAAAGGGTGTTGGGAAATTGGACAGCACATGCAAAAGAATGAAATTTGACTGCAATTTTACACCATCACAAGTGTCAAGTCAAAATGGATTAAAGACTTAAATGTAAGATCTGGATTCATAAAACTCCTGGAAGAAAATATACAGGGTAAGCTCCTTCACATCAGTATTGGCAACGACTATTTTGGATTTGACAACAAAAGCAAAAGCAACAAAAACAAAAATCAATCAGTGGAACTACATCAAATTTAAATGCTTCTGCACAGCAAAGGAAACAATCAATAAAATAAAAAGTCAACCCACAGAATGGGAGAAAATATTTGCAAATAATATATCTGATAGGGGGTTAATATCCAAAATATTAAAAAAAAACACCCATACAATTCAATAGCAAAAACCCCTAAACAATCCAATTAAAAAATGGGAAGAGGAGCTGAATAGACATTTTTTTCCAAAGAAGATATCAAATTGCCTGCAGGTACATGAAAAGGTACTCAGCATCACTAGTCATTAGGGAAGTCAAACCACAGTGAGTATCACCTCACACATTTTAGAATGCCTATCATCCAAAAGACAAGAGATAACAAATGCTGCAATCATGTGGGGAAAATGGAACCCTTGTGCACTATTGGTGGGCATGTAAATTGGTGTAGCCACTAAGGAGAACAGTATGGAGGTTCCTTAAAAAATTGAAAAAGAATTACCGTATGATCCAGCAATCCCACTTCTAAATATATACCCAAAGGAAATTAAAACAGGATCTTGAAAAGATACTTGCATTCCATGTTCACTGCAGCATTATTCACAATTCATAATAGCCAAGACATGGAAACAACCTAAGTATTCTTCAATGGTTGAATGAATAAAGAAGATGTGGTATATATATATGTATATATATGTGTATGTATGTATATATATATACACAATGGAATATTATTCAGCCATGAGAATGAAGGAAATCCTGCCATTTGTGACAACACAGATGGAAGGAACTTGGGTGCCTGACACTTAGTAAATGTTATATAGGTGTCTGTTATTCTTAACCTTTATCAAATGCCTATTAGGTCCAGACTCTGTGCTAAGAGCTTTAATACATCACCCCACACAAAGTTTCTAACCCCTCTCACAGAGTGTGGGCACTTCTCCTAGCAGGTCAGAGGGGGAATCTGCAGCTCTGCAGGATTAAACAACATCCCTAGCTGCTCAAGTGTAAATGGCAGAGCAAGATTTTGAACTCAAGCCTACCTAACTTTCTAGTTCATGTTTTCTTCCTATGATATGAGTGGTACACTTCCTATTCCATGCCAAGTACTTTGAAAAATAAAGAGAAATATCATTTGCAGCTCCTGCCTTCATAGGTCTGGAAACTCCAGGAGTGAGTCAGGGCTGCCAGCAAATGCTCAGTTTGCTGGACCACTGGAGAGGCGGCCAGAGGAGCAGCAAAACACCTGAATCAGTCCAAAGCGCTGAATTTCGAACGTTAAGGAAAGCAGCCGCCATGGATTTCCCTGAAGAGCAGTGAGCTGTCAGGTGCTGAGATTTCATCCGACAAAGGGCCCAGGTTATCTCCCTGCAGGGATCTGATATTTGACCTTGGTTTGCTTTTATTCCGAAGTCGTAATGAAAGGCTGCGAGGAGTATAGTCAAAGAAATATCTGGCGTGGAAGGTTGGTGCCACTGAATAAATTACAGTGATTAAGGAGTGAATATGTTTGGCAATCTCTAAAATAGCTTCCATTTTAATGATACTTTATTTCAAACAGGCTCTCTCTTCAACCCTGACCTTCTGTATGACATTCAATTCCACATTTTCAACTGTTTCTTTGATGGCCCCACAGGTAAGAACAATAATATCTTCTGAAACTGAAATCCAAGTAAAATGGAAGTCATTATCCAGGTTTACCTTCCTACATAGACCTTATTGTCCTTGATATTGTTATTCACCTGGTGCAGGCTTAACACTTTGAAATCATCCTTGACCCTCTCCTTCAAGATAATCACTGGGTTCTACTGAATTTTCCTCATTCAAATTTTCCTCTTATTTTTAAATTACAGCTATTTCTCTAGTTCACACCCACATAAGCACACACTCAAGATTATGACTACTTTTTATTTTTATTATTAAAAAAAATTTTTTTTTGATGTGGACCATTTTAAAAGTCTTTATTGAATTTGTTACAATATTGCTTCTGCTTTATGTTTTGGATTTTTGGCCGCAAAGTATGTGGGATCTTAGCTCCCCAACCAGGGATCGAGCCCACACCTCCTGCACTGGAAGGCGAAGGTTTAACCACTGGACCACCAGGGAAGTCCCTCTATTATTTTTTGTTTAACTGTAATATTTTTGTTGGAAAATACATATACAACTTGGAATGGATTTGAGGCAAACTTTGCCATAAGCAGATTTTCTTTAAGTGGCTAAAACAAAGTTTTAAAAGCAAGAAACAATAAAAGAAAATTTTTCTGGCACAGGACCAGCTGTATGAAAAAACAGTGTATGAGTACTGGATAAAACACCCATTTCTCAATAGTGCTACTTTTAAGTGCATATTGCTGACTGTCCATAGTTCACTCAGAGTTACAACTCCACACTTCACCAACAGCATGCTGACAGTTCCTAAAGAAAATTACTTAAAAAAGAGAAAAAGGCATAGCCCAGATGTTTTTCATTTGACCTACTCCATCTCAGTGTAGATATGCAGAAGGGCTTAGATATATCCAGAGTATTTTTTAACGAAACTCCCTCCTTTCACTTCAAATTCTTCCTACCCAGTATGCAAAAATGTCATTTAAAATACTCTTTAGTATTTTAGTGTATCCTTTAGTAAGAAAAGGAAAAAAAACAGTAGCATCATCAGATATGTCATATGGATACCATGACCCCATCATATAATGTGACCATAGAGACCTTCACCCAAGCCTACCCATGAGAAAAATAAAAATCAGACACACCCAGGCTGAGAGAAATTCTGCAGGATACTTGGCCAGCATACCTTAATACTGCCAAGGTCATGAAAAGCAAGTAAAAGCTGAGAAACTTCCATAGACCAGAAGAAACTCAGGAGATATGACAGTTAAACACATTAAGGTACCCTGGTCTTCATCCTGAGATAGCAAGAGAACATTAATGGAAAAACAGGTGAATTCCAAATAAAGTCTGGAATTTTGTTAGTAGTAATGTACCAATGTTGATTACTTAGTTTTGATAAATGTACCATGCAATCAAAGATGATGACAGGGAAAAATAGCAATCACACATGAACAATAGCATTTATTCTACACTTATGTGGATGTCTCTGCCATGTCTAGATATTTTATCTGTCAATGTCAGAAATTAAAATATTTTCTTGAGCAATAAATTAGCATAAGATATCTTTTCCTAAATCAGCTAACCCTGAAGATGAGATTATGTCCACAGATGCTAAGGGAAAATGAGTTCTCAGCACAGACATTATCTAATTAACAGCGAATGCTGGCATCTACTTAGCACTCCTCTGCACTATCTCCATCCTTAAAGGCCAGCCCTCATTTACAGAAATGTTCACATTCAGTTCTGATAATATTTATCTTGTCAAGCCATGAAAAACTGCTGAAACATTATTTTGCATATCTTTGGGCATTTGAGCCTGAGAGAAAATATTCAAGCCCAGTGTAGGGTCCATTTGCCAGACACCACTTTACCAGAGGGAAAGTAAAGTTTGCCAAGTTCTGTGTTTCTCTCAACATTTTTTAAGTAAATAACTTCTCCTGAAACTTCTGAGACTCCGATGCACCACTTTTCAGGCTGCTCGAAAGTTAAGACACCTAAACAAGAGAAATTTAGTTAGAGAAAAAAAAATGTTGTTTTCAAGATCAGAAGCTGGTAAGCTACTTTCACATCAGAAGTTCAATTTAATCTGTAGGAAAACAAATCCATCAATGTTCATTCAACTAGCTCACAAACCTGTGGGACATTCTGTTTCCTCCCAGTTGAATCTGTGTGTTAGATGTTATTTGGGTCTTTCTATTCCTGAAACACTTACTTTAAGGTGTACTACATAATTGAATTTTGCATTCTTTTTCTTAGTCTGCATATGTCTACATTTTTTTCAAATTCTCCTTAGATTTTATTTTAACATCTTTATTGGAGTATAATTGTTTTACAATGGTGTGTTAGTTTCTGCTGTATAACAAAGTGAATCAGCTGTACATATACTTACATCCCCATATCTCCTCTCTCTTGCATCTCCCTCCCACCCTCCCTCTCCTTAGATTTTTAACTGCAGATAAAATTTACTTAAAATGCTAGAGTGATTTTTTTGTTTAATTCAAAGACATTAA
Source organism: Stenella coeruleoalba (assembly GCF_951394435.1). Taxonomy (NCBI): domain Eukaryota; kingdom Metazoa; phylum Chordata; class Mammalia; order Artiodactyla; family Delphinidae; genus Stenella; species Stenella coeruleoalba. Next base: position 11,236,851 of record NC_137151.1, read on the forward strand.
GTAATATCGGGCAATCAGGCCATTTTGAGTGAGCTATAACAAGATTATCTGCTTCTGATTCAGTGACCATTTCCTTTCATTATGAGCTGCTGGCACCTTGGCCATGGTGGCATCCCTCATCAATGCACCACCATGTTTAGGGGATAATAATCTGATGGAAACACTTCCCAAGGAGAAGTAATTTTAGTGATGCTTCACACAAAGACCAACCATATAGCCAAGCTTGAATGTAACTATTTCCATTAAAGTTATAACTACATATGAACACAGCTTAGAAACTTCCATTTGATGAAGGAATCTAGGCAAACCCTCAGAGGAGCACCAAATGTTTAAACGTCCCTTACTCCAGAGGAAGAAAGCAACTTCCATGTGTCAAAGACCTGCCCTTCCTAGGAACAACACACTGATGGGTGCTTTTAACTCCACTGTACAGATGAAGAAATTGAGGTTCAGAGAGTTTTAGTAACTTCATCAAGGTCACACAGATAGTAGAAAAAGGAGTTAGGATTTGAACTCAGGTGTACCATGTTCCAGAGCCCTTGATTTACTGAATTTCCCTCGACATACTGAATAAGCATCACTAGCAGTGCCAGCCCCAACATTTATAGCAGCAATAGCATTATACTAGTAACAAGAAAGGTGAAGAAGCACGAGCCTGACTTCTAAGTACAAGCCATCCAAGGGTATGAAGTGTTTTGTTTTTGTTTGCTTGCTTGTTGCTTTTGATACTATAAGCTCAGCTTCTCTGTACACTGGTGTCAAATCAAATCTTGGAGACAGAGTTTTGGGTGAAGTAGAAAAGGAGAGCTTTATTAATTTGCCAGGCAAAGGGGGAACACAGTAGGCTAATGCCTCAAGAACTGTGGTCCCCTCCCTGCGAAATAGGGAGAGGTCTTATCCTCGGGGCTCGTGGTCAGGGGTATGCGATAAGGATCAAGGCAGAAACAGGTTTGCATTCTTCTGATGGGTTGGTGGGGAGGTAAGTAGGAGTCAGCATCACCAACCTTCAGGTCTAAATGGTCTGGGGTCTACACGTTTGTGGGCAGCATACCATTGTAAATGGCTAACTTCTCCCTCACTGGAGGGGGTTTCAGCATCTGCAAAAGAGCTCAAAGATATGGTTGTGTGTATTGTTGATGCGGAAACAGGACCTTGCCCCAAGACTACTCTTGACTGTTTGTTTCTCCTTGGTCTCACATCTCCTTCCTAACTAACAACTGCTTGGATCTGCCCATTAGAACCCAGGGAAGGTCGTGGAGGCTGAATGAAAGCTGTTTCCTGTAGTCAAAGAAATGGGGGACACAGAAAGACTTTGTGCCCAGGAGCCCCACAGGGCCCTGCTCAGTATCACTTTTGTGATTATGTTCCCCAGTGAAGAATACAGACGTGCTATGGAACAAGGGCTCTGCAGTCAGCCAAGTCAGCACCAAGTCTTTGCTCTTGCCCCACCTGTGGCCAGAGAAGCCTTGAGCAGCTGACCTAACCTCCCCAAACCTCACTTTTGACATTTGCCAACTGATGATAATAACTCTGGTTATGCATAGTGTTTGAAGGTGTTAACTGAAATAATGCCCTGAGTGCTCCTTGAACATTGCCGGGAGTATAGGAGGTGCTCTTAAATGACATCTCAATTTTGCACTCTAAAGCATGTCCCTCCTGTCTACATATAATAGGTTAAGACTGAAAACTTGGGCAAAATCTTAGGAGTCCAGAAACCCAGAAAAATTGGTTACCATGGCTGACAAAGTCTTCTTAACCAGCCCCAGTAAACCCATCTAATTCTCAATAGAGAATCTGATTTGAATTCTACGTCTCTTTTATCCTTTCAGGAATTAGTAGGAGCTGAAAAACACAAATGCAAAATTAAGACGAACAAATGCACTGTGACCTGAGATTATGTAGAACATCAGCAAGGGAACCAGAGAGGGAGGAGACGCCCTTCCATGTTGCAGGAGAGCTGTGGCCCCCTTCCCTCTGTTAAAAACCAGGCCCTGGGGCTTTCCTGCAGGGTTAAGAGAACCGCAGTGCATCCCTGATGGCGCTGAGTTTTGGAACACTTCATCAGGCACCATGCCTCACACACACTGTGTGTGTCTCCTGTCCCTGGTGGCATGTTTGTTTCCCATGACAGACAAGTGCCTGGAGGGCCTGGCTCAGAGGATCCAGGACCCCACATCTTCAACTCTCCTCCCATAATTTTTCTCAGAGATCCAGAACATTTGTCAAGACAGCTTCTTAGTTTGGGGCCAGTAAATTGTACCAAGTCTTCTGAATAAAGTAAGAGTCCACACTGTGGTTAAGTAGCCTTTATGTGGCCCCCGGGATCCTCACCTCCTGGAATTTATGTCTTCATCTACTCCCCTTCCTTTGATTGTGCACTCTACTTATTGACTTGCTTTCAATTAATAAAATACAGCAGAAGTTATAGGATGTCAAGCTAAGATTATGTTACAAAAACACTGTGGCATAAGCTAGGGACAACCTCTCTCTCTCTCTCGTTGGCACTGATAGACGTCAACTACCACGTGTTAGCTGCCCCTTGGAGAGGCCCACGTGGCAAGGAACGGAGCGAGGCCTCTGGCCAGCAGTAATCAGGGAACTGAGGCCCTCAGTCCAGAAGCACACAGGGAACTGAATCCTTCCAACAACCATATGAGTAAGCTTGGAAACAGATCCTCCCAGATTCCAGTCCTCCAATGAGACCATACTGCCCATGGGCACATGCAACCTTGTGAAGGACCTCGGGTCAGAGGCACAGACATAGGCCATGCCCGATTCCTGACCCACAGAAACTGTGAGCTAATAAATATTTGCCATTTCAAGCCATGAAGTTTTGGGTCAATTTTTTACACAGCCATAGAGGACACTCTCAGCAAATATTCCCAAGAGTCTGATGAGACAAAACAAGAGAACTTCCTTCAAATAAGGAAGCACTTAGGGGAAGCACTTTCCTCATCACCAAAAAACAACTCTGAATATGGATGGGTGTATATCCACATCCAATTCCAAGATGTATGTTTTCTGAGGCAGGTATAATATTAATACAATAGCTAATTGCTCAGATTTTCTGGTTTTAAATACTGACTCCACTACACACTAACACTGTGGATTTGAGAAAGTTGATTAGCTCATCTGTGCCTCAGTTTCCTCCTATGTATAATGGGAATGATAACAATTTCTACTGCATAGAGTTAAGAGGATTAAATGAGTTGATTCCTGTAAAGATTTTAGAATAGTGCCTTGTTCATAGTAAGAGATAAATAAATGCTACCCATTAATATTTACCAAGTTCAATGAATTGTTCTCAAGATCCTTGAATAGTTGACTATGTCTATAGGTCTCTAGGATGATCCCCTGGCTGGATCCCTCAACTTCCTTCTTTAGTTATTTATACTTTAAAAAAAAATCTGTATTGGAATATAGTTGATTTACAATGTGGTGTTAATTTCAGGCATACGGCAAAATGATTCAGTTATACATATGCATATATCCATTCTTTTTCAGATTCTTTTCCCTTATAGGCCATTACAGAATATTGAGCAGAGTTCCCTGAGCTATAATTTCCATCTCCTCACACTCCCCATTAGCTGAGTCGCTCTGTTTACTCCAAAAGGAATGGGCCTCCTCAAACAGCCAGGAAGGACTTCCTGCCCCTCTGGCTCCAGGGTGGCACCCACCCAATCTAACAGTTATTTTTGAGCTTTTCACTTTAACTTGACAGGCATTCATTGGTGTATTTTTTTTCTTCAAACTCTAAGTTAAAGGTCACCCTCCTCCACCACCTGGCACAACACACATAAAGCGTCCATCCTTCACGATCAACAAAACCACCTATGATGGGAGGTTTCAGTAATTACAGTCCAAATAGAGCATCGTCCGTGTAGAGCATGACTCAGCGTAAAGTCCACATTCTTTAATGCAGCATTTAACAAAACCGTATTATTCACGTGAAACTTGCTGAGAGACTAGATTTTAATGGTTCCCAACATTAGAAAATATATAATTATGTGGCACAATAGAGGTTTTAGCTAGCACTGCTATGATAATCATATCGCAACACGAATGTATCGAATCAATACGTTGTACACCTTGAACTTACACAGTTTTGTATGGCTAATATAACTCAATTTAAAAAATTAAAGCATTAAACACACAGCATTCAGGGCCCTTGTTCATCTGTCCCTTGTCTGCTTCTCTAGCCTCAGGCTTCAGTCATACTGAATGACTCATAGCTCCCCACTGTCCCATGCCGTGTCATACCTCTCTGTAGGAGCAAACGGTTCCTTCTGCCCTGGATGTCTCCCTGTCCACCAAACTCATCCACCTGGTGACCTTCCTTTAGAATCCAATGAAGGCATTATTTCTTCCTCAGATTTTTGCTAATCTTTATCACTCTTACCACTTCATCTTTGCACAATCATTCTACTTCAACTTATATTTATTTTCTCATAAATCACTGCCTCCTTCACTGAAATATGAAATCCTTTAGGGCAGGGACCCTGTGTTGTTTAAGTTTGTGTTCCCAGAATATAACACAGCTTCAGGTTTACAATAGAGGCAAAATGAATGCATGAATGAATAGATGTCACCCGATCCTTCTATCTAACTATATACTGCAATCTATTTGAGGCCATGGGCCACCTCTCACATTGTTATTCTTTTCATCATATCACACCATGCTACATACAGAGAGGTAGCTGAAGAAATATTTTTGACTACTTTGAAACTCACAGAACAATATTGATTCATTAAATGTTAACTGGTTGCAAATTCTTATTCAAACTCTTTTCGCTGTAGAGGGATAAATCAGTCATTCTTCCCAATGCTACTACCCACTTGAATTCTAGGTAATCTGTAGATTTTATAAAGTGTATTATGTTCTATTTTAATTGCCTTCAATCATCATGAATTAAATGTGTTTCTAGTTTTTTCTTTCACTAAAATAATTCAAAATCCAAATGTACTTAGTTTATAGCATAGACTAAGTTTTGACGTTGAACATGAATCCTCTTTGGATGAGAGAATTTATGGGGTTGTGGTTTTGATACTTCTATGTAAGGTACATAATGAGGAAGCCTGTAGTTCATCAGTAGGGAATCCCCAGGGGAGTAAAGATGGCTTGGTATAGTGTGATTTTTACTTCCACCTCCCAGATGGTGCTGTCTCAATTCTTTCCTGCTCCTTCACGTACTCATCCCACTGATTGGTAATCCCTGATCTGTTTAGCTGTCCCTTTCTCCTAGAGATCTGTGGTTTTCAAAGTGGTCTTCAGACTAGTAGCATCTCATTACACAGGAATTTGCTTTAAATTCAACTTATTGAGCCCTACCCCCAGACCTAGTGAATCGACAGCTCGGGCCTAAGGCCAGCAAACTTGTGTTTTACCAAGCTCTCCAGGTGATTCTGAGGTGCCTTAAAGTTTGGGAATCATGGCTAGAGAGCATAAGTCTTTCGAGGGCAGTGTCCATGGATTATTTAAGCTGATATTTCCAGTGTACAGTATTTGACCTAAGTAAGCACTCAGTGAATGTTTGTTAAAGAATGACTGGACAAATGTGTTACTTTTGAACCTTCTGAATTGTTCTATGGTGCTCTTCTGGGTCATCGTGGGAAGGCGGAATTATGAGCTGTCAGAATCCATATAACAAAAAAATGTGCAAGAAGGGGTGATTGACAAACTCATGCTACTCACCTTTCAAGTCTCACCTCAAGCCATACCAGCTTTGCAGACCTTTCTAACTGTACCAAGCAAGCTTATCTCTTGCCCTGCTATTTCCCTGTATGTGTCCATTTTTTATTATTATTAATTTTTTATTTTATTTTATTTTTTTTTTGCGGTACACAGGCCTCTCACTGCCGTGGCCTGTCCCGTTGCGGAGCACAGGCTCCAGACATGCAGGCCTAGCGGTCATGGCTCACGGGCCCAGGTGCTCCACGGCATGTGAGATCTTCCCAGACTGGGGCACGAACCCGTGTCCCCTGCATTGGCAGGCAGACTCTCAACCACTGCACCACCAGGGAAGCCCCATTTCTTATTATTTAAGTGACCTATCCTAACTGAACACTGACTATCTTTATTCATATTTGTACCCTCAACCCATAGCATGGAACACATAGCACACTGCTTAGGACAGAGCTAATGCAGAACAAATATTTATCCATTAACAAGCATTTATGGCATGTCTAGGTTTCCATTGAATTAAATCCCTGTTGAAAAATATTATCAAAGCTATAACTATCAGATCTGGTCCCTAGGATGAGCCAGGTCTTAGAAGTGTGATACCTTCCATTATTCCCAAACAGATCAGAGCAGAGTCCAGGAGACAGGTTTTCTCTAGTACCTGCCTTCTCCCTTAACACTACTTTTTCTTTTCTCTGCTAAGTCCTGATCAGGGCATGTCTTTGTTTCCATTTCTTTGAAGATCGTTCTCAAACCTGTCATCAAAGATGACTATCAACTAATGTGATAGCTAGTAAGTTTTAGTTTTTCCTGACACTATAACCTTTAAAAGTCAAAATTTTAAAGATTAAATGATTGTCAACAGAGAAATTAATAAAATCCCTATTTCTTTCTTTCATTAAGGAATATTTCTTTCATTAACAAAAAATGTATTCAGTACCTAGCATCAGGCGCCATTTTAGGTGCTGGGAATACATTCCTGAACAGGCACACAGTGACCCCTGCCCTTAAGGAGCTTGGGTCCAGTGGAGGAGGGGCAGAAAACAGAACGAGAGACTATGAACAACAAACACAGACCAATATGTAAAATAGTAAAGTAGGAGGGGATAGGTGCTATGAAAAAAGAAGGAGCAGCATGAATGGGATAATGCTAGTGAACTGACAGCCAGTTAATTGATTTACAGGTCAGGACTGAAGATTTTGCCCAGAGGGTCCTCAAAACCTATTATTTTACCTTTTCTATGTTCACCTCCTTTATTTTTTCAAGTCTCAGGGCCTCAAATATAATTTATATGCAAATGACTCCAAAATTTATACTTCCAGTCTAGAGCTCCTCCATGGACTCCTGATATATACATCCGTCTGCCTCTCGGCATCTCCATTTGGATATCTAATAGGCATTTCCAATTCAGTTTTTCCAAAGCCCTGTCTTCTCCCCTGCCATCTCCCCACAAACAAATCTGTCCTCTCACAGTGGCTCCCGTCTCAGTTGACCTCTGTCCTCTACTTGCTCAGGTCAAAACACTTGAGGTCTTCATTAACCCTGCCCTGCCCCTAATGCCCCCTAATCTGATCTCACAGCAAATCCTGTCATCTGTACCTTCAAGAGTTCATCCAGAATCCAAGCCTTATCACCACCCTGTGATTCAAGCCTCCATCCATTCTTGCTTGGATTATCAGAACTTCTCATGAGAGTCATTTGCTTTTACTCTTAACCTCATCTGTTTGTTACACAGCAACAACAGTGATGCAGTTATTGGTAAGTCAGGCCATGTCCCTCCTCTGATCCAATCTCTCTACTGTTGGCTCCCCATCACACTTAAAATCCAAGCCCTGTGCTCTGGTCTGCAATGCCCCTCAGACCCTGGAATATAACAGGCACTGTGTTCCCATCCGTTGTTCCACTCATTTGTCCTGGAATCAGTACTGCACTAGGAAATGTACATCCTTCATATCATTTAATCCTCAAGACAGTCCTAGGTAGTAGGTCTGTTTTGCCCTTGAGAAAACTGAGGTTCAGAGAAACTGCATAACTTGTCCATGGTCATGTATCTCCTACCAGTTAGATCTAGAATTTGGATTTATAGTCTAAATCCCTAGGATATGACCTTGTAATTACCATGTTTTCTAGTTTCTGTCCTTGATGTTCTAACATCTGGGACCTTGCTGACCCGGGAGCGACTGCCCCTCTGAGGGCTAGCTGATGCCTAGAGACGGCAAACAACTCACGTGGAGGTGTACCTTTCATATGCAAACCAACCAGTCCAGAGCCTTCACCCCAACCACTTCCTTTATTGAGTTTGTGTAAAAACTCAATAAAGAACTCAGACAATTATCCACCTACCCCTAATCATCCCAGGGCCAAGAACCAGACAACCAGGGGTAGCTTCTATGCCCCAGAGACCACTGAAATTACCCAAACTCACCAGTCTAAGCCTGCTTATCTTGCATTGCCAGGTCCTTCTTGTGGAAAACATAATGAAGGTCCTTGCCCACATTTTCTTCCCACTCCTTCCACCCCCTGACCCACCCTGATGTTTGCCTTGTGGCCCTTCATGAGGTGGCATGGTGTGCCCCTCTTCTTGGTGCGCCCCTCTTCTTCCTAATAGTTGGCCTCACCATAGCTGAATAATAATAAAATGGTTACAAACGCATCCTGAAAAATGCTTGAATGGCAAAGTGTCTGGGAATCCTGTCCTAGCAGGAAGGTTAAAATAACTGAAAAGAAAGAATATCTCAAGTACACACCTCACCCTATTCTGGAAGTAAATGTTATATGGGGAAACCTAGGAAGTTCATCATTACGTACATCGGGGAGCCAAAAAGTGGAAAACGGTGGGATAGTAGTGACATAGGCATAAGCAACAAGGGCATACTTTACAAAGTCAAGACATATGGGTGAAGAGGAAAGCAAATCTCACTTACCAAGCACCTAGGGCACATTGCCGTATAATGCACTAGAAGTTTTCCATTATGTTAATTGAGCTTCATAAAAATCCTGGTAAGCAAGTGTTATTAGTGCCATGTTACGGAAACTGAAACTAGGAATCAAAGAATTTAGGTAACGTGCTCAAGTTCATAAAGATAGGCAGAGGCCACTAGGCATCTATCAGGTTTCGACATGTATGTTTTTCCTTTCACTTCACTGAGGTCTAGGGATATGGCTAAACAAGAGGTTAGCTGGGCCCATCTAAGTTTTGCTATCTACTGATTTTCTTTGTTTCTTCAAGAGACTTCTTATCCATTCTTTCCCTCTGCGTTTACTGGGGTTCTTCTATCCTCAAATAATGAAAAACTTGTCTCTCTGCATCTCAGTCATTTCTGATTAAATACCTTGTCATTTCCTTTCTTTTCATTTGCAGACCTAAGATTGTACACCACACTGTTTAATTGACAGACCCAGTTAGGTTGGGAACTGTCTTAAAAGAAAGTTTCTTTTGACAAATTACATTTGAGTGATTGATTGGCTCCTGCGCTAGAGATGCTGCCACCCCTCCTTCCTGACTTAGATAAAACTAAGTGGTTTAATACACATCTACTTCCTGTTGTCAACCTCCTTATCAGCAGCCTGCAAAACTATTTTCATTTGTAGGCATCGCTCTGCCCTATTTGATAATGTAAATTTATTTAGCAGGCGAATGGACCTTTGAGAGTCAGGCAGATTGATAGGGACATAAATACAACAAGGCTTGAAGTACAAGAAAGCAGGAAGGATTTGGACTTTCAGAGTATAAAAACAATCTAACAATCTCCATATATTAGTCATTTGATCTGGTTTTATTGCCTAGGTATAGCTGCATCTTTGTTGGGTATAACCATAGACAAGATTACCACTATTCAGCTTAACTTTTCTCATCTCATAAGCAAATATAGTTGTATCATGAGGTTCTTGCTAGGAATGAATAGGATACCATAAAGTACTCAATACTGTGGCTTTCTAGAGTGGGCTTCCACAATTGTCAATAGAATGGACAATGATATTGGACCACTGGTCTTCAAGTCCTGACTTCACCATTCATAAACTGTATGACCTTGGGCAAGTTTCCCTTTTTTTTTTTGAATAAATTCATTCATTTATTCATTCATTCATTTATTTTTGGCTGCGTTGAGTCTTCATTGCTGCGTGCCAGCTTTCTCTAGTTGTGGCAAGTGGGGGCTACTCTTCGTTGCGGTGTGCAGGCTTCTCATTGTCGTGGCTTCTCTTGTTGTGGAGCATGGGCTCTAGGCAAGCGGGCTTCAGTAGTTGTGGCGCACGGGTTTAGTTGCTCTGCGGCATGTGGGATCTTCCTGGACCAGGGCTCGAACCCATGTCCCCTGCATTGGCAGACAGATTCTTAACCACTGCACCACCAAGGACGTCCCTGGGCAAGTCTCTTAACTTCTCTGTGCTTTTTCTACTTCAATTTCCCCATAAGGAAAATGGGGGGAAATATAGTAATAATCTTTAGGATTATTATTATGATAAAAAGAGTTAATGCATATAAAGGGCTTGCACTGGAGATCTATATGAATATATACATATATGCATATATTTACATTTTTAAAGTTGAGATATAATTCACATAAAATTCATCACTGTAAGGTGTACAATGCAGAGATTTTTAGGATATTCACAATTTTGTGCAACCATCACCATAATCTATTTCCAAAATACTTCCATTACCCCAAGAAGAAATCCTGTAATGTTACCAGTCACTCACCACACTCTTCATCCCCTGGCAACCAATAATCTACTTTCTGTTCCTATGGATTTACCTATGTGGTCATTTCATATAAATGGAACCATACAATATGTGGCCATTTGTCTGGCTTCATTGACTTATCATAAAGTTTTTAAGGACCACCTATGTTGTAGCATGAATCAATATTTCACTCCTTTTTATGACAATAATATTCTGTCATAAGGATATACCATTCTGTTCACCTATTCATCAGTTGATGGACATTTGGGCTGTTTCCACTTTTGGCTATTCTTTCCTGCTTAAATAATCTTGCCACCATTGTTGAAAAATGAAATGACCATAGATATATGGGTTGATTTCTGGACTCTCAATTCTATTACACTGATCTATGTATCTATTCTTCTGCCACTACCACATTTTCTTAATCACTGTATCTTTGTAGTAAGTTTTGAAGTCAGAAAGTGTCAGTCCTCAAGCTTTGTTCTTCTTTTTCAAAATTATATCAATTCAGAGTCTTTTGTATTTCTCTATTTAGGATTATCTTGTCCACTTCAAGGCAGCAAGAATTATGATAGGAATTATATCTATAGATCAGCTAGGGGAATATCACCATGTTAACAATATTAAGTCTTCCATGAATACAAGATACCTTTCCATTTACTTAGGTATTTAATTTCTTTCACAGTGCTTTATAGTTTTCAGTGTACAAGTTTTGTGCTTTGGTTAAATTTTGACTCCTTGGGGGTCAAAAAGGAGGGGGCACCACACCATGATAGGTGGAATCCATCTTAGCAAAAAGTTGCATGTGCATGCTGGGGAGGGCCCTAGGGCAGGTCAGCTGTGAAAAAAGAAACAAGATAATTGGCCAAGAACTTTTCTTGTGGCACAGTGGTTAAGAATCTGTCTGCCACTGTAGGGGACACAGGTTGGAGCCCTGGTCCGAGAAGATCCCACATGCCGCAGAGTAACTAAGCCCGTGAGCCACAACTACTGACCCTGTGCTCTAGAGCCACAAGCCACAACTACTGAAGCCTGCGCACCTACAGCCCATGCTCCACAAGTGAAGCCACCACCATGAGAAGCCTGCACACTGCAACGAAGAGTAGTCCCCTTCGCTGCAACTAGAGAAAGTGCGCGCACAGCAAAGGAGACCAAACACAGCCCCCCAAAATAATTAATTAATTGATTTTTTAGAAAGATAATTGGCCAAATGTAAACAAAAACCTGGAAGGAATGTCCTGTATAAGTGATTTAAATCACCTCTCATTCAGGACACCCACACACCTCCCCAAGGCAGGTGTGTATTTCTGCCTTGCTTCTGACTTAAATAAACTGTTTCTCTGTGTGCTCTCCCATACATTGTGCTGCATCTCTAATAATAAACTCTGTACCTGTTTTTGCAGATTTTACCTCCGTGAAATATTCTTGCTTTCAAATGGGGCAAGAGCCAGGGAACTTTGCTTCTAGCCTCTAACCTCGGGTGGACTAGCATCTAGGTTCAATCCCTGGACAGGGAACTAAGATGCTGCTTCAAGAGAGCTGTCCCTCCAAGAACAAAGCCATTTGCGTCCTGGCTTTCTTTGTTGGAATTTTTTATGATTAAAAACTCAGCCTCTTTATTTGTTACAGATGTATTTAGATTCTTGATTTTTCTTGTCACTTTTGATCATTTCTGTGGTTCTAGAAGTTTATTTCACCTATGCTGTCCAATTTGTTGTTTGGATATATACATACACTTTGTTTATAGCACTTCCTTTGAATCCCTTTTATTTCTGAAAGATTGTTATTAATGCCCTCTATTTCATCCCAGATTTTATTAATCTGAGTTTTTTTCTTGATCAGACTAGCTAAAAGTTTGTCAATTTTGTTGCTTTTCTTAAAGAATCAACTTTTGATTTTGTTGATTTTCTCTATTGTTTTCTGATCATTTCTTTCCACTGTAATCTTTAATAATTCCTTTCTTCTGCTTCTTTTGGGTTAAACTGGTTCTTCTTTTCTCCTTGAGAGGAAGGGTTAGAATTTTATCTGAGATCTTCCTTTTTTTTTCATTTTGAGGCATTTGCAGCTGTATATTTCTCTCTGAGCACAGCTTTCACCGCATTCTATATGTCTTGGTATGTTGTGTTTTGATATATTCATCAAAAAACACTTTCTAATTTCCATTGTAATCTCTTCTTTAACTCATTGCTTATTTAGGAATGTGCTGTTTAATTTCCATATTTTGTGAATTTTTCAAATGTATTTGTTATTGGTTTCAAATTTCATTTTGTTGTACTCAGAGAACATACTTTGTATGATTTCAATCATTTTAAATTTATTAAGATGTAAGCTTAAAATATGGTCTATCCTGTGGAATGTTCCATATTCACTTGAGAAGAATGTGTATTCAGCTGGTGTTGGGTAGAGTGTTGCATAGATTTCTGTTAGGTCTACTTGGTTTATAGTGTGGCTCAAATCTCCTTTTTCCTTGCTGACTTTCTAGTTTCGTTATTGGAAGTAGGATATTGAAATCTTCAACTATTATTATTGAATTTTCTATTCCTCTTTTCAATTCTGTCAATTTTTCTTCATATATTTTGGAGCTTTATCATTAGGTGTATATGTGTTATAACTCTTATATCTTGATGTATTGGTATATAAAATACAATATACTTCTTTGTCTCTAGTGACAACTTTTGTTTTAAAGTCTATTTTGTTTGATATCATCATAGATACTTCAGTTCCATTTTAGTTTCTATTTGCATAGTATATCTTTTTTCATCCTTTACTCTCAAATATCTGTGTCTCTTCAAGATAGCATATTGTTGGATCCTGTTTTTTAATCCATTCTTTCACCTTTACCTTTTAATTGGAAAGTTTACTACATTTACATTGATGTAAGAAAGGATTTATTTCTTCCCTTTTGCTATTTGTTTTCTACATGCCATGTATCTTTTGTTCCTCAAATATACTGCCTTATTTTGTGTTAATTTTAAACTTAAATTTGCTAGTATACCATTTTAATTCTCTTGCCATTTCATTTACTATATACTTTTTAGTTATCTTCTTGGTTGTTGCCCTGGGGGTCACAACTATCATCTTAATCTATTTCAGATTAATACTAACTTCACTTCAATAGTACACAATTTTTTTTTCTATATAGCTCCAGTTCCCTCACATTTTAATGGTGGTGTTAATATTTTAAATTATATCATTTTACATTGTGTGCCCATCAACATGGATTTATAATTATTGAGTTATGTAACTATCTTTTGAATCATATAAGGAAAAGGAGCTACAATAAAAAAGAATGAGTTCACACCATCTTCGATATTTACCCATATAGCTACCTTCACTAGTGTTCTTATGTATTCATGTGGATGTGAGTTACTCTCTACTGTCCATTCACCTTACCTTGAAGTACTCTCTATAGAATTTCTTCTATGGACTTCCTACTATCTTAACATTCTCTCAGTGTTTGTTTATCTGGTATGTCATAACTTATCCTTCATTTTTGAAGGATAGATTAGCCAGATACAGAATTCTTTGTTGATATATATTTTTTTCATTCTGTTATTTGAATATGTCTTCACAATGCCTTCTAGCCCTATCCTTCCTGATGAGAAATGAGCTGTTAATCTTATTAAGGGTCCCCTGTATGTGATTAATCACTTTTCTCTTGCTGAGTTGAAGATTCTGGTTTGGCTTTTGGTAGATTGATTATGTTGTGTTTGGGTGTGGATCTCTTTGAGTTTACCCCAACTTGGAGTTTATTGAACTTCTTGTATGTATAGATTAATGTTTGGGAAGTTTGGGCCATTATTTCTTCAAACATTCTTTCTACTTCTTTTTCTCCCCCTTCTCCTTCTGGGACTTTCATTACACATAGTTGGTACATATGATGATGTTCCATAGGTTTCTGAGGCTCTGTTCATTTTTATTCATTTTTGACGTTTTATTCCTCAGACTTGATAATCTCAACTGATGTATCTTCAAGTTCACCAACTCTTTCTTCTGCTTGCTTGCAAGTGCTGTTGAACCACTAAATTTACTAAAATAAATGTTTCATTTTCATTTCAGTTATTGTATTTTCAACTCTGTAATTTATATTTTAAAAATAATTTCTATCTTTTTGTTAAGATACTCTATTTGGTTGACATTGTTCTTGTCTATTTCTTTAGTTCTTTAAAGATGGTTTGCTTTTATAATTTGAATATATTTAAATTAGCTGATTTAAAGTCCTTGTCTAGATATTTCCATGTCTAGGCTTTCCTCAGGGGCAATTTCTATTCACTGTTTTGTTTTGTTTTGTTTTCATAGGTGTGTGTGTATGATTCACACTTTTTTTTTTTTTTGCATTTCTGTAATATTTGTTGAAAACTGTAGGTATTTTGAATATTGTAATGTACAACTCTGGAAATGAGATCACACCTCCCAGTTTTTTGGTTGGTACTGCTTACTATACTTGTAGTTGTTTGTTTCGTGTCTTTTCTAAATTAATTCTATGAAGTCTGTACTCCTCTTCAAGTGAGCCATTGAATTCTCTGTCCATTACCTTAGTGGTCAACGAATGATTGAACAGTGAATTCCTCTGAAACCAAAAAATACTCAGTCTTTCTCAGGAGGGTTCTGTGTATATTTGGGGCACTCCTTTGACACATAGCCAGGGAGTTAGAGCTATGCCTTAGCCTTCACTTTCCATTTGCACAGAGACTCAAGGTCAGCAAGAGGTGAGAGTCTCAGGACTTTCCTGAGCATGTGCACAGCCCTACACATACACGTGGTCTTCCAGGTTCCCAGGAATATGTCAGAGCTTTTCAAAGTCCGTATGGCCATCTCATTCCATAGCTTTTCCCCATGAGCTTTTTGATTATGTTTGTCCCAACTTCTTTCTATTGCCATCAGCAGCAGCAGCTAAAACATTTGCCTGTAAATATTTTCAGCAAATACTCCCTAGGTGGTGGCTTTAGCACTGGGCAATTTCTGAATCAGACAAGCCTTTCATGCCAGTTTTCCAGGGAACTACCAGACAGTTCAGATTGCTACAAGCCTTTGGTTGATTTCCAGAGATTAGAAAAAGAAAATGATTCTAAGTGTTTTTGTCAGCTTTTTTATTGCTTATAGAAGTATGGATTTTCAAAGTTCCTTACTCTGCCATTTTCACTGACATTACCCCACTCTATAAATTTATATAATTGTTGTTATTATCGTAGTTTTTCATTTTCCATTTCCCCTATAGTACTGTCCCTCAGATGAGATTTATTATCTAATACATAACAATTTCACATTGTAAAACCAAAGAATATGTATACATATTATAGTCTCCAAACTGGCCCATACCTAGCCCTTCAGTTCTTAGGTCCTGTGACATAAACCTCATGTCACACAGTTTCCCAATAATGTGAAGAAACAGTCTCAGTTGGGACTCTGACTTTTTTTGGTTGATAGACTTTCTCCTCAACTTGAAGAAATTGTAGCGATCCTGTGGCCCTTGATTCATTCTTCACTCAGAAGAGTTGGACTGGCTAGCTTATCCAGATAGAAGCACAGCATATAATTACAGGGTTCAATAAGGAGCAGTCTCTAACTTGACCCACCTGCTTGGAATACTAGTATTTTGTGTGTTTGTTTGTTTGTTTGTTTTTGTGGTATGTGGGCCTCTTACTGTTGTGCCCTCTCCCATTGTGGAGCACAGGCTCTGGACGCACAGGCTCAGCAGCCATGGCTCATGGGCCCAGCTGCTCCACGGCATGTGGGATCTTCCCGGACCGGAGCACGAACCCATGTCCCCTGCATCAGCAGGCGGTCTCTCAACCACTGCGCCACGAGAGAAGCCCTAGAACTATTTTTAATAAATATTTTTGAAGTACAATATGAATAGAGAGAAGTACACAAATCAGGAGTGAACAGTCTGAACAATTTATGCAAAGTGAATGCATCTGTGTAACTAGCCCTCAGATCAAGAAAATAACAATAACAAGCACCTCAGAAGAGTATTTGGTGCCCCAGTAGCTACCCCCACTCTCCATGCAAAGGTAGCCATTTGACTGACTTCTAACAGTACATATTAGTTTTGCCTCTTTGGGGACTTTTGATATAAGAGGACTCATACAGTACTTGCTCTTTTCTGTCTGGCTTATTTATTTATTTAACCAAAAGTTGGTGTTTGAGTTTTTTGTTTTGTTTTGTTTTGATTTTTATTTATTTTTGGCTGCATTGGGTTTTTGTTGCTGCGTGCAGGCTTTCTCTAGTTTTGGCCAGCAGGAGCTATTCTTCATTGTGGTGCATGGGCTTCTCATTGAGGTTGCTTCTCTTGTTGTGGAGCATGGGCTCTAGGAATGTGGGCTTCAGTCGTTGTAGCAGGTAGGCTCAGTAGTTGTGGCTCACAAGCTCTAGAGTGTAGGCTCAGTAGTTGTGGCACATGGGCTTAGCTGCTCCGTGGCATGTGGGATCTTCCTGGACTGGGGATTGAACTCGTGTCCCCTGCATTGGCAGACAGATTCTCAACCACTGCACCCCCAGGGAAGTCGCTGTCTGGCTTATTTTGTGCAAAACAATGTTTGGGAGATTTATCCATGCTTTTGCAAGGAGTTGTGGTTTATTGGTGAATGGCTATACAGTATTCTTTTGTTTAAAGATGCCACAATGTATTTCTCCTACTTTACTGGTGATGAGCACTTGACTTTTTTCCTGGTTTGATCCCATTGTGTGTTAGGCTACTACACTCATTCCTGGATATGTCTTTTGGTAAGCATATATATGACTTCGTTTTGGATATATATCCAGGAGTGGAATTGCTTGGTCCTAGGGAAAGTATGTATTTCATCAGCCTTTCAAGGGATTTGTTTTACTTTTACTCCCCCACCAGCAGCATTTGAACATTCCAGTTGTCCTAACACAAAGTATCACCAGTCTTTTTCTTTTAGCCATTCTGGTGGACATATAGCTGTGTTCCATTGTTATTTTATTTTGCATTTTCCTGATTCCCAATGAAGCTGAGCATATTTTCATATGTGTATTGCCCATTTGAATATTTTATTTTTTAAAGAATATTTTATTTTTTCAAGGCTCTTGTCCAGTTGTCCATTCAATATTCTTGTTGATTTGTAAGAGATTTTTATATACTCTGAATGAAGTTTTGTGTTAGTTATATGTATTGCTAATATTTTTCCCACTGTAAAGTTTGCTTTTCTCACTCTTTTAAAGATAACTTTGATTCAAAGAAGTTGCTAACCTTAAAACAGTGAATTTCTAAATATATTTCTCTATCGTTAGCATATTAACACCATAGTTAAGAAAGTGTTATCTATCTTATCGTAAAGATAATGTCTTTTAGAAGTTTTATTATTTTTCTTTTTAAATGTAGATCTATAATCTATTGCTTTTGTGTAGGAAGTGGGGTAGTAGTGAATGTTCACTCTATAAACATATGGGTATCCAATTAATCCAACACTACTTACCGAGAATTCTATTATTTCTCCACTATTCTGTATTGCAAAATTTATCATAAAAACTAGTGTTTTAAGTATATGTGGGTTTGTTTCTGTGTGCTCTACTCCATTCAACTGATCTGCTGTCTACCCTTTCACTAATACCACACAGTTTTAATCAATGTAAATTTATAATAAGATTTTTTATGTTAACTATGTTCTTCTTCAAGACTGCTTTGGATATATTTGATTAGGTACACTTTCCTATGAATTTTAGAATTAGCTTGTCAATTTTCACCAATAATAATAGTTGGGATTTCAATTTGGATTATTTTAAATTTATAGATTAATGGAGGGAGAATTGATATCTTTATTTAATCTTACAATCCATGAACATGGTATATCCCACCATTTATTTAGATATTTTTAATTTCTCTCAATAATAGCTTGGTGGTATATAGATTTTGTGCATCTTTGGTTAAATTTATTCCTGGCAAGTAGGCAATATTTCAGGAAATTGTGTATGTCATTCCTTTATAAAAAGAAAGTCTGTCTCTGTTTATTGTTAATATAAAACATATAAACAAATATGGGAAGTGTTTCCAGTTTTCAATTCTATAGTGGCTTTGTGTTTGATTGCTGTTATTTTTTATTTTTATATTTTTGTGGTACACAGGCATCTCACTGTTGTGGCCTCTCCCATTGCAGAGCACAGCCTCTGGACATGCAGGCTCAGCAGCCATAGCTCATGGGCCCAGCCGCTCCGCGGCATATGGGATCTTCCCAGACCGGGCCAAGAACCAGTGTCCCCTGCATCGGCAGGCAGACTCTCAACCACTGTGCAATCAGGGAAGCCCTGATTGCTGTTATTTTTATTTAAAAATTTAGAAAAAAAGTTACCGGTGAAATCATCTAGACTGAAAATTATGGATTAAATTACTTAAGGATTTTAGAAATTTCAGGTTTTCTATTTGTTCTTTTTTTTTTAACATCTTTATTGGAGTATAATTGCTTTACAATAGTGTGTTAGTTTCTGCTTTATAACAAAGTGAATCAGTTATACATATACATATGTTCCCATACCTCTTCCATCTTGCATCTCCCTCCCTCCCACCCTCTATCCCACCCCACTAGGTGGTCACAAAACACCTAGCTGATCTCCTTGTGCTATGTGGCTACTTCACATTAGCTATCTATTTTATGTGTGGTAGTGTATATATGTACATGCCACTCTCTCACGTTGTCACAGCTTACCCTTCCCGCTCCCCATATCCTCAAGTCCATGCTCTAGTAGGTCTGTGTCTTTATTCCCATCTTATGCCCAGGTTCTTCATGAACTTTTTTTTTTCTTAGATTCCATATATATGTGTTAGCATACTGTATTTGTTTTTCTCTTTCTGACTTACTTCACCCTGTATGACAGACTCTAGGTCCATCCACCTCACTACAAATAATTCAATTTTGTTTCTTTTTATGGCTGAGTAATATTCCATTGTATATATGTGCCACGTCTTCTTTATCCATTCATCTGTTTATGGACACATAAGTTGCTTCCATGTCCTGGCTATTGTAAATAGAGTTGCAATGAATATTTTGGTACATAACTCTTTTTGAATTATGGTTTTCTCAGGGTATATGCCCAGTAGTGGGACTGCTGTGTCATATGGTAGTTCTATTTGTAGTTTTTTAAGGAACCTCCATACTGTTCTCAATAGTGGTTGTAGCAATTTAAATTCCCACCAACAGTGCAAGAGTGTTCCCTTTTCTCCACACCCTCTCCAGCATTTATTGTTTCTAGATTTTTTTCATGGTCGTTCCAACTGGTGTGAGATGATATCTCATTGTAGTTTTGATTTGCAATTCTCTGATGATTAATGATGTTGAGCATTCTTTCATGTGTTTGTTGGCAATCTGTATATCTTATTTGGAGAAATTTCTATATAGGTCTTCTGCCCATTTTTGGATTGGGTTGTTTGTTTTCCTGTTATTGAGCTGCATGAGCTGCTTATAAATTTTGGAGATTAATCCTTTGTCAGTTGCTTCATTTGCAAATATTTTCTCCCATTCTGAGGGTTGTCTTTTGGTCTTGTTTATGGTTTCCTTTGTTATGCAAAAGCTTTAAAGTTTCACTAGGTCCCATATGTTTATGTTTGTTTTTATATCCATTCCTCTAGGAGGTGGGTCAAAAAGGATCTTGCTGTGATTTATGTCATAGATGTTCTGCCCATGTTTTCCTCTAAGAGTTTGATAGTGTCTGGACTTACATTTAGCTCTTTAATCCATTCTGACTTTATTTTTGTGTATGGTGTTAGGAGTGTTTGTGTATGGTGTTAGGAGTGTTTCATACTTTTACATGTACCTGTCCAGTTTTCCCAGCACCACTTGTTGAAGAGGCTGTCTTTTCTCCAATGTATATTCTTGCTTCCTTTAACAAAGATAAGGTGACCATATGTGAGTGGGTTTATATCTAGGCTTTCTATCCTGTTCCATTGATCTATATTTCTGTTTTTGTGCCAGTACCATACTGTCTTGATTACTGTAGCTTTGTAGTATAGTCTGAAGACAGGGATCCTGATTCCTCCAGCTCCATTTTTCATTCTCAAGATTGCTTTGGCTAATCGGGGTCTTTTGTGCTTCCATACAAATTGTGAAATTTTTTCTTCTACTTCGGTGAAAAATGCTAGTGGTAGTTTGATAGGGATTGCATTGAATCTGTAGATTGCTTTGGGTAGTAGAGTCATTTTCACAATATTGATTCTTCCAATACAAGAACATGGTATATCTCTCTATCTATTTGTATCATCTTTAATTTCTTTCGTCAGTGTCTTATAATGTTCTGCATACAGGTCTTTTGTCTCCTTAGGTAGGACTATTCTTAGATATTTTATTCTTTTTGTTGCAATGGTAAGTGGGAGTGTTTTCTTAATTTTACTTTCATATTTTTCATCACTAGTGTATAAGAATGCCAGAGAATTCTCTGCATTAATTTTCTATCCTGCTACTTTATCAAATTCTTTGATTAGCTCTAGTAGTTTCCTGGTAGCATCTTTAGGATTCTCTATGTGTAGTATCACGTCATCTGCAAACAGTGACAGCTTTACTTCTTCTTTTCTGATTTGGATTCTTTTTATTTCTTTTTCTTCTCTGGTTGCTGTAGCTAAAACTTCAAAAACTATGTTGAATAAGATTGGTAATAGTGGGCAACCTTGTCTTTTTCCTGATATTAGTGGAAATGGTTTCAGTTTTTCACCATTGAGGATGATGTTGGCTGTGGGTTTGTCATATATGGCCTTTATTATGTTGAGGAAAGTTCCCTCTATGCCTACTTTCTGCAGGGTTTTTATCATAAATGGGTGTTGAATTTTGTCGAAATATTTCTCTGCATCTACTGAGATGATCATATGGTTTTTCTCTTTCAATTTGCTAATATGGTGTATCACATTGTTTGATTTGCATATATTGAAGAATCCTTGCATTCGTGGAATAAGCCCCACTTGATCATGGTGTATGATCCTTTTAATATGCTGTTGGATTCTGTTTGCTAGTATTTTGTTGAGGATTTTTGAATTTAAATTCATCAGTGATATTGGCCTGTAGTTTTCTTTCTCTTTGACATCTTTGTCTGGTTTTGGTATCAGGGTGATGGTGGCCTAGTAGAATGAGTTTGGGAGTGTTCCTCCCTCTGCTATATTTTGGAAGAGTTTGAGAGGATAGGTGTTAGCTCTTCTCTAAATGTTTGATAGAATTCTCCTGTGAAGCCATCAGGTCTGTGCTTTTGTTTGTTGGAAGATTATTAATCACAGTTTC
Source organism: Stenella coeruleoalba (assembly GCF_951394435.1). Taxonomy (NCBI): domain Eukaryota; kingdom Metazoa; phylum Chordata; class Mammalia; order Artiodactyla; family Delphinidae; genus Stenella; species Stenella coeruleoalba. The sequence continues at coordinate 11,258,429 of NC_137151.1, forward strand.
AATTTCAGTGCTTGTGATTGGTCTGTTCATATTTTCTATTTCTTCCTGGTTCAGTGTTGGCAGGTTGTGCATCTCTAAGAATTTGAACCTTTCTTCCAGGTTGTCCATTATTGGTATAGAGTTGCTTGTAGTAATCTCTCATGATCCTTTGTACTTCTGCAGTGTCAGTTGTTACTTCCCCTTTTTCCTTTCTAACTCTATTGATTTGAGTATTCTCCGTTTTTTTCTTGATGAGTCTGTCTAATGGTTTATCTTCTCAAATAACTAGCTTTTAGTTTTATTGATCTTTGCTATCATTTCCTTCATTTCTTTTTCATTTATTTCTGATCTGATCTTTATGATTTCTTTCCTTTTGCTAACTTTGGTGTTTTTTTGTTCTTCTTTCTCTAATTGCTTTAAGTGCAAGGTTAGGTTGTTTATTTGAGATGTTTCCTGTTCCTTAAGGAAGGATTGTATTGCTATAAACTTCCCTCTTAGAACTGCTTTTGCTGCATCCCATAGGTTTTGGGTCATGGTGTTTTCATTCTTATTTGTTTCTAGGTATTTTTCGACTTCCTCAGTGATCTGTTGGTTATTAAGTAGTGTATTGTTTAGCCTCCCTGTGTTTGTATTTTTTATAGTTCTTTTCCTGTAATTGATATCCAGTCTCGTAGCATTGTGGTTGGAAAAGATGCTTGATATGATTTCAATTTTCTTAAATTTACCAAGACTTGATTTTTGACCCAAGATATGGTCTATCCTGGAGAATGGTCCATGAGCTTTTGAGAAAAATGTGTATTCTGTTGTATTTGGATGGAATGTCCTATAAATACCAATTAAATCCATCTTGTTTAATGTATCATTTAAAGCTTATGTTTCCTTATTTATTTTCATTTTGGATGATCTGTCCATTGGTGAAAATGGGTGTTAAAGTCCCCTACTATGATTGTGTTACTGTCAATTTCCCCTTTTATGGCTGTTAGCATTTGCCTTATGTACTGAGGTGCTCCTATGTTGGGTGCATAAATATTTACAATTGTTATATCTTCTTCTCAGATCGACCCCTTGATTATTATGTAGTGTCTTTCTTTGTTTCTTGTAATAGTCTTTATTTTAAAGTTTATTTTGTCTGATATGAGAATTGCTACTCCAGCTTTCTTTTTTTTTTTTTTTTTTTTTGCGGTATGTGGGCCTCTCACTGTTGTGGCCTCTCCTGTTGTGGAGCACAGTCTCCGGATGTGCAGGCTCAGCGGCCATAGCTCACGGGCCCAGCTGCTCCACGGCATGTGGGATCATCCCAGACCGGGGCATGAACCCGCGTCCCCTGCATCAGCAGGCGGACTCTCAACCACTGCGCCACCAGGGAAGCCCTTTTTTTTTTTCCAGCTTTCTTTTGATTTCCATTTGCATGGAATATATTTTTCCATCCCCTCACTTTCAGTCTGTATGTGTCCCTAGGTCTGAAGTGGGTCTATTGTGGACAGCATATATACGGGTCTTGTTTTTGTATCCATTCAGCCAGTCTGTGTCTTTTGGTGGGAGCATTTACTCCATATACATTTAAGGTAACTATCGATATGTATGTTCCTGTTCCTATTTTCTTAATTGTTTTGGGTTTGTTTTTGTAGGTCTTTTCCTTCTCTTGTGTTTCTTGTGTACAGAAGCTCCTTTAGCATTTGCTGTAAAGTTGGTTTCATGGTGCTGAACTCTCTCAGCTTTTGCTTGTCTGTAAAGGTTTTAATTTCTCCATCCAATCTGAATGAGATCCTTGCTGGGTAGAGTAATCTTAGTTGCAGGTTTTTCTCCTTCATCACTTTAAATATATCCTGCCACTCCCTTATGGCTTGCAGAGTTTCTGCTGAAAGATCAGCTCTTAACCTTATGGGGATTCCCTTGTGTGTTATTTTTTGTTTTTCCCTTGCTGCTTTTAATATGCTTTCTTTTTATTTAATTTTTGATAGTTTGATTAATATGTGTCTTGGCATATTTCTCCTTAGATTTATCTGGTATGGAACTCTCTGTGCTTCCTGGACTTAATTAACTATTTCCTTTCCCATATTAGGGAAGTTTTCAACTATAATCTCTTTAAATAATTTCTCAGTCCCTTTCTTTTTCTCTTCTTCTTCTGGAACCCCTATAATTCGAATGTTGGTGCATTTAATGTTGTCCCAAGGTCTCTGAGACTGTCCTCAGTTCTTTTCATTCTTTTTTCTTTATTCTACTCTGTAGTAGTTATTTTCACTATTTTATCTTTCAGGTCACTTATCCATTCTTCTGCCTCAGTTATTCTGTATTGATCCCTCCTAGAGTATTTTTAATTTCATTTATTGTGTTGTTCATCATTGCTTGTTTCCTCTTTAGTTCTTCTAGGTCTTTGTTAAATGTTTCTTGCATTTTGTCTATTCTATTTCCAAGGTTTTGGATCATCTTTACTATTATTATTCTGAATTCTTTTTCAGGTAGACTGCCTATTTCTTCTTCATTTGTTAGATCTGGTGAGTTTTTACCTTGCTCCTTCATCTGCTGTGTGTTTTTCTATCTTCTCATTTTGCTTATCTTACTGTGTTTGGGGTCTCTTTTTTGCAGGCTGCAGGCTCGAGGTTCCCGTTGTTTTTGGTTTCTGTCCCTAGTGGCTAATGTTGGTTCAGCTTGTTGTGTAGGCTTCCTGGAGGAGGGGACTAGTGCCTGTTTTCTGGTGAATGAGGGTAGATCTTACCTTTCTGGTGGGCAGGTCCACGTCTTGTGGTGTGTTTTGGGGTTTCCATGACCTTATTATGATTTTAGTCATCCTCTCTGCTAATGGATGGGGCTGTGTTCCTATCTTGCTAGTTGCTTGGCATAGGGTGTCCAGCACTGTAGCTTGCTGGTCGTTGAGTGAAGCTGGGTCTTGGCCTTGAGATGGAGATCTCTGGGAGATTTTTGCCATTTTATATTACATGGAGATGGGAGGTCTTTTGTGGACCAGTGTCCTGACATTGGCTTTCCCACCTCAGAGGCACAGTACTGACTCCTGGTTTTCAATTCTATAGTGAAGTTTGTGTTTGATTGCTGTTGTTTTTATCTTAAAATTTAGAAAAAAGTTCACTGGTGAAATCATCTAGAATGAATATTATGGATTAAATTATTTAAGTATTTTACACCTTTCAGGTTTTCTATGTGTTCTTCTTTCAGTTTTTGCATTGTGCTTTCAAGGAATTTGTCAATTTCAGCCACATTTTTAAATCTATTGTCATTCATTAATATATTTTTAGTATTAATTATGTATGCAGGATATTAGTAATTTGTCCCTCCTCGATTTTATTCTTGAATAATCTTTACCAGCATTCTACTAATTGTATTAATCTTTTTGCAATACCATTGTCAGTTTCTGTGCATTCTCTCTATTGCATGTTTGTTTCTTTTTAAAAATCAATTTCTTATCTTTAGTATTTTCTTATTTCTACTTTCTTTGGTTTTAATCTTTTGTTATTTTTAAGAATACCTTGACATGTATATTTAGATCATAAATTTCAAACTTAGTTTCTCTGATGTAACTTAAGGGTATAAATTTCTCTTAAGCACAATTTTTGCTACATTCCATATATTTTAGAAATTATTTTAATTTCTATTTTGATTTCTTTTTTAAATCCATGACATTTAAAAGTCTTTTTTCTTAATATGCATACTTAGAGAATATTTTAGTTTGTTTTGTTTTGTTTTTAGTTTCTGCTTAGTTCCACTGTTGTCAGAGAAGATAGTGTAAGATTTCAATACTTTGAAATTTTGTTAAAATTGCTTTTTGATCCAACATATGTTTAATTTTGTATAGTGTTTAGTGGATGTATGAAGAGAGTGTATATTCTACAGTTGTTCAAATTGTCTGTATATTCAAATTGTCTACTTGTTCTATCATCTAATGAGAGGGATTGTGTTAAAATCTTCCACTATGATTGTAGATTTGTCCATTTCTCTTTTTTTACCTCTATTTCTGATTTATATATTCTGAGACTTTGTTAACTGGGTGCATTCAAATTTAACATTTTTATATATTCCTGGTTAATATATAAATGTCCTATTTAATCTCTAGTGGTGCTTTATTTCATAAAGTCTATTTATTCTGACATTGATATAGTTACTCTTTCTTTTGGTAAGTGTGTGCTGGATTTATCTATTTTTCATTCTTTTACTTTCAACATGTTATTATTCTTATATTTAAGTTGGATCTCTTCCTAGTAGAAAAGAGTAAAATTTTTAAAATTCACCCAACAATCTGTGTCTTTAAGTCAGATGAAGTTATAATTCCTGATATAGAATATATTTAGGTCTCTGGGAGGCTGTTAGGGAAAGATCTCCTTAATCCAATTAAGGATTGAGATGATTTGGGACTGGATTTCAGAGTTTGTGGAAGTTCATCTATTTTGTTGTTGTTTCACTTTTACTCTTGATTATATCCCTTCAAAGAAACCAGCCTAAAACCTGGAGATTTTTGCCTGAACCTCTTCACATTAGAAGGTTCTTAATTCCAATTTTCAACATCTCAGACCTATGATTTGCTGAAGGTTCTGCTCATATTCTTACTTTATTAGCCTTTGATGGCTGTTTCATGGCATTCAAAGTAAAGGGAAGAGTATGATCAAAATCACAATGGCAGTAAAACTGTAGAGTATTGTGCATGGCAGGAATACAAGGGTAGAAGCAGAAGATAAGAAAGGAATTTAGGCAGACTGAGTTTCAAGGGACTTGTATGCCACAATTAGCAGATGGGTTTTATACCATAGGATGAAAGCCAGGGCTGTTAGTGAAATGAATCGTTCAGTCCACTGTTTACAACTCTTCTGATGGAGTGACCCCTTACCAGTTTGGACCAACTTCTCTTCCCCTTCCTTATGAAGGACTTAGTTGGTTCAATGTGGGGGAACATAGTGCTTTCAGGGCAAGCTCCTTGGGGTTTTTTCAAGATAGGAGGCAAGTCTCCATGTCACAAGGAGTTTTTCAACACACGCTCCCAGAAAGTATGTGACTGATACCAGAGGGGAAAGACAAAGAAGAATTTACTTTTTAAAGGCTGAGATGTGAAATTCATGAGCCCTTTCATAATTCCACACTTGTCTCTGACAGATTGGGTTTTCAAACACGTCAACTTATAAAGGGCAATCATTATTAGTAACATTAGAATAAAGAGAAGCTACATCATGTTCTGAATAGCAGGATTTTCTTTTTTAATCTTAACAGCTTAATTACTTCACATTCATTATTTCTCCAGGGTTGAAGATTGTCATTTTATCCTGCAAACATTTGCAGTTTGTTTTTTTATATTGATTGGGTTAAAATCCCCAAAAGTTATTTCAGCCTACTGCCAATTCTTTTAATTAGACAGATATAAATTAATTTCAATTGTTTCTGGAACCATTCATTTGAGTAAATTAGATATTTTAAAATTCTTCAAATACATATGTGACCTGAGATGTTTCTTTCATTGACAATAAATTACTTTGTTTCTCACCAAATTACCAACATACTTTCTACTCATGCTGTGTTTTAAAAGCGTTTTTTAAAAGACTTTTCTGGGTGATGCAGAAGGAATTGGGACACAAAAGTGGCAAGTTATTTTTCCTGGACAAATTTAGTGTAATTATGTTCTTTATGCTTGGTTGTATACCTTCTGGTAACAAGGATTCCAAATCTAGCAAAATTTCTCTACCTCAATATTGAGGCAAAGAGTTTCTAAAAATGATAATCATTTCTATGCCTACCTTTTTTATCATAGAGTCAGCAAATCGTCTCTAAGAATGATTAATACAGGAGCTATAAGCAGAGTGAAATGGGCAGGGAGACAAGACAAAGGATGAGTCTATTGTGATAGAGATTTGATATAGATCTGACCCAAATTGGGGGATGTGAATTAGAGCCAATGGAATGAATCAAAAACATTCTGAAGAAGAGGAGACAGAACTCACTACATTTTTCTTTCCCAACAATCGGAGCAGTGTAGTTAGTTAGATGTAAATTGTATAGGCTTCTGTATTAGACATAGTACGACCTCTGATTGCTCATGTCTGCTTGCTCAATGAGCCCTACAACCCTAGCACAGAGTAGGAGTCTCAATAAATAATGAAAAATTAATTTATAAGTCATTTAAAGGAATAAGTGAGAGTTCACATCATCACAGTTCTTTTCAGTGTGTATGTGGTGTTTTAACTTTCATTTTGGTTTTTAATAGATTATATTACATTTAAAGTTATTACAAAACAATGGCTATATTTCCCTGTGCTGTACAATATATTCCTGTGACTTATTTATTTTACATATAGTAATTTGTGTCTCTTAATCCCATACACCTATTTTGCCCCCCCCCCCAACTTTCTTCTCCTCACTGGTAAAAAATAGTTTGTTGTCTATGTCTGTGAGTGTGTTTCTGTTTTATTATATACATTCATATGTATTATTCTTTAGATTTCACATACAAGTGATAGCTTAGAGTATTTGTCTTTCTCTGTCTGACATTTCACTAAGCATGATACTCACCATGTCCATCCATGTTGTTGCAAACGGCAGAATTTCATTCTTTTGATGGCTGAGTAATATTACATTGTATATTTATATCACATATTCTTTATCCATTCATCTGTTGATGGACACATGGGTTGCTTCCATATTTTGGCAATTGTAAATAAAGCTGCTACGAACATTGGAATGCATGTATTTGCGTTTTCATTTTCTTTGACTATATAATGAGCAGTGGAATTACTGGATAATATCATAGTTCTATTTTCATTTCTTTGAGGAACCTCCATAACTGTTTTCCAGAGTGGCTTCACCAATTTATAATCCCACCAACAGTGTACTAGGGTTCATTATTTTTACATCTTCACCAACATTTGTTATTTGTAAACTTTTTGAAGCTATCTATTCTGACAGGTGTGAAGTGATACCTCATTGTGATTTTGATTTTCATTTCTCTGACTGTTAGTGATTTTGAGTATCTTTCAGTGGGCCTCTTGGTCATCTGTATATCTTCTTTGGAAAAATATCTAGTCGGGTCTTCTGCTCATTTTATTTATTTATTTTAATGTCTTTATTGGCGTATAATTGCTTTACAATGCTGTGTTACTTTCTGTTGTATAACAAAATGAATCAGCTATATGTATACATATATCCCCTCCCTTTTGCATCCCCCTCCCACTCTCCCTATCCCGTCTCCCTCCCACTCTCCCAACCCACCCCTCTAGATGGTCACAAAGCACCAAGCTGATCTCCCTGTGCTATGCAGCTGCTTCCATTAGCTATCTATTTTACATTTGGTAGTGTATATATGCCAGTGCTACTCTCTCACTTCATCCCAGCTTACTCTTCCCCCTCCCTGTGTCTGCAAGTCCGTTCTCTACATCTGCATCTTTATTCCTGTCCTGCCCCAAGGTTCTTCATAGCCTTTTTTTTTTTAAAATTCCATATATATGTGTTAGCATATGGTATTTGTTTTTCTCTCTCTGACTTACTTCACTCTGTATGACAGACTCTAGGTCCATCCACTTCACTACAAATAGCTCAATTCTGTTTCTTTTTATGACTGAGTAATATTCCATTGTATATATGTGCCACATCTTCTTTATCCATTCATCTGTCAATGGACACTTAGGTTGCTTCCATGTACTGGCTATTGTAAATAGCACTGCAAATTGTGTTCTCTTTTTATTTTTTGGCTATTGTGTTTTATAAGCTATTTATATATTTTGCATATTAATCTGTTATTGGTCATATAATTTACAAATATTTTCTCCTGTTCAGTAGGTTGTCTTTTCATTTTGTCAATGGTTTTCTTTGCTTTGCAAAAGCTTTTCAATTTAATTAGGTCTCATTTGTTCATTTTTGCTTTTCTTTCTTTTGCCTTAGGAAACAGATCCAAAATATTGCCATGAGTTATGTCAAAGAGTGCTCTACCTATGTTCTCTTCTAGAAATTTTATGGTTTCAGGTCTTACATTTAGATCTATAATCCATTTTGAGTTTATTTTTGTAATTAGTATGAGGAAATGTTCTAATCTCATTCTTATGCATGTAGCTCTCCAGTTTTTCCAGCACCAGTTATTGAAGAGACTGTCTTTTCTCTGTCATATATTCTTGGCTCCTTTGTTGTAGATTAATTAACCATAAGTGTGTGGGTTTGTTTCTGGGCTTACTACTCTGTTCCATCGATTTATGTGTCTGTTTTTGTGCCAGTAACATGCTGTGTTGATTATGTAGCTTTGTAGTATAGTCTGAAGTCTGAAAATGTGATAACTCCAGCTCTGTTCTTTTTTCTCAAGATTTCTTTGGCAATTTGATGTTTTTGTTTGTTTCCATATAAATTTTAGGATTATTTGTTCTAGTTCTGTGAAAAATGTCATGAATATTTTGATAAGGATTTTATTAAATCTGTAGATTGCTTAGGGTAGAATGGACATTTTAACAATATTAATTCTTCTAATCCATGAACATGGGATATCTTTCTATTTTTTTGTAACTTTTTCAAAATCCATCTTCAGTTCTTTTTAGTTTTCAGATTATAGTTCTTTCACCTCCTTGGTTAAGTTTAATGTATTTTATTCTTTTTAATGTGATTATAAATGGGACTGTTTCCTTAATTTATCTTTCTGATAGTTCATTATTAGTGTATAGAGCAACAGATTTCTATATAATCTTGTATCCTGAAACTTTGCTGATTCATTTATTAGTTCTAATAACTTTTTAGTGGAGATTTCAGAGTTTTCTATATAAATTATCATGTCATCTGCAATAGTGTTTTACTTCTTCAATTCCAATTTGGATGTCTTTTATTTATTTTTCTTCTCTGATTGCTGTGGTTAGGAGTTCAAAACTTTGTTAAGTAGAAGTGGAAAGAGAGGCCATCTTTGACTTGTCCCTGATTTTAGAGTTTTTCATCATTAAGCCAATTAGTCTCAGGGATGGCATAATACATTTAAAAATTTTAGTTTTCAGTTTTCTCCCATTTGTCCTTTCACAAATGTAAAATGTACAACTGATGTCTCTTTCTCCTAAAATTAAAGTGTGTTTCAAAAATATCTACTCTGGGAATGAAAAGAAGGTAATAGAATATGAAAGTAGAGCAATATAGCATCCCTTTCATAGTAGTTTTACCTGAGTTTTTTCATACCAGTCCAAGAGGCTTACTTTACCACTCACTGTAGGTTTGTCATAAATGATCTTTATTATGTTGAGACATGTTTCCTCTATACCAATTTTGATGAGTTTTCATCATGAATGAATGTTGAATTTTGTCAAATACTTTTTCTGCATCTATTGAAATAATTATGTGAGTTTTATACTTCCTTCTGTTAATGTGGTATATCACATTGATTGACTTGCAAATATTGAAATATTCCTGAATCCCTGGAATAAATCCCACTTGATCGTGGTGCATGATCCTGTTTATATATTATTAAATTCAAATTGCCCATATTTTGTGACCAAAGTTTGAGCAACCTCTAATAGCTTTTTTTGCTTGGATTGGCTATGGGGAAATGCTCCACAGACACCCAATAGTATTTCTCCTCACAGCTCTCCCAGTAACCATAGGACTCGATGGCTCCACTCCACCCAGAATTCCTTCTTCTAGAGCATTCTAGAATATGGAGGCATATGCATCCTCTCTTAGTCTCATAATAATAGTAACTAACAATCATGTTTATTAAATGTTGTGTTAAATGCTTTACATGTGCAGCCTCATTTAGTCTCCATAATCACAAGCACTCAATCTGTAGGTGGGAAAAATTAAGGATTCACCTATCATTATCAATGTTAACATTGAAGCACATAATGGCAACAATATACTTTCTCTTTCCAAGGCTAAGTTATAAAGCATGTACCTTAACGGTTGTCATCCAAGCAGAAATTACTCCTTTTTACATGAGGACTTGAGGTCCAGCAATATTAAATTCTTCATCCAGAATCACAACCAGTCCACACATCTTTGGACTCCCATATGGAGTTCTTTATCCTACAGTATTTGGCAATCAATCCTCTTCACTATGTAACTTCTAAAACATTTTTTAAGTATTGTCTTCTTGATATTGGCCCCCTCCAGTAGTAGCAAAAGGAGTTAATGCTTTAGAATTACAAAAATCAATAAAGGTAGAGCACCCAATGATTTCTGCCTTGTCTTTGGGAGTATGGTGTAACTTAGTCCACACATAGCTCTGAATTAAATCAGTGTTTCATCCCATTACCTTCAGTGGGATTCTCATTGCCCTTCCTGGAATAATTTAATTTCTCTCACTTCTCAAATTAAATGATACCTGAAAGGTTTAGCTGATGAGCAGCTCCTGTTCTGTGGTAGGAGGTCTTCCTTCAGGAACATGGGACATGTATCTTTTACTCTTAGTGAAGACCATTAGCTTCAATAGAATGCCCTCTCTCTGACGTTTGCTACAGTAGTAATACTCTCAACCCCATAATGCAGCTCATTTCCATGGCTCTGCATAAATAAGAATAGGGTATCTTCAATATTTTTTCGACCAGTCTTTTTTTTTTTTTTTTTTTTTTGCGGTACATGGGCCTCTCCCGTTGCCGAGCACAGGCTCTGGACGCACAGGCTCAGCAGCTATGGCTCACGGGCCCAGCCACTCCGCACCACATGGGATCTTCCCAGACCAGGGCACGAACCCGTGTCCCTTGCATTGGCAGGCGGACTCTCAACCACTGCGCCACCAGGGAAGCCCTCGACCAGTCTTTTAAAGAGAGTGTGTTGATGAAAGAACATTAGAGATTATAGAATTGGCTCATTTACAGAAATAGTTTTTATTATTGTTGCCTACATTAGTAGTACAATATTATATTAACGGTGACAATGAGACAATCCAAATATTATATATGACAAAAATCAGAAAATTATAGCTAGTTAGAAATTCAAATTTTAAAAATGACATCAACCTTCTCGGTAATATTAGCTAACACTTATTGAGTGCTAAGCATTATTCTAAGTACTTTGTCAGTCTTACCTAATTAATCTTAATGAGATGAGCAACTTTCCCAGTGTCTCATGACTAGTAAGTGGTAGAGCTGGATTCAAGCCTGGAGAACACAGAGCCTGTGCCCTGAATGTGGGACATATTGCCCTGTGGAGCCCAACTCAAGACTGAACCACACATTCTATCACATTTCCTCAGCTAAAGAAGAGGAGCAAGCCTCACCTGTGCATGCACATTAGTACAGTTTAAAATGTATGTAATGCAGTCATGGTTTCTCTCAGACTATAGAAACATATACACGCTATCAAACCAAATTTGAGTCTGCTCACCCACGCACAGTAAAGCCGGTCTACTGATTTACTGGGTCGTGGTAAAGGAAAGTACAGCATTTATTGAAGGGCACCAAGCAAGGAATCCAAGCAGCTAGTACTTAAAAGGCCCAAACTCCCCAAAGGCTTTAAGGAAAAGGTTTTTAAAGACAGGGTAAGGGACAGAGGTTTGGGGAGATGTGATCAACTCACGGACATTCTTTTGATTGGCTGGTGGTAAGGTAATACGGAGTCAACATCATCAACTTTCTGGTTCCAACCAGTCTGGTGTCTATGTGTTTGTGGGCAGCATACAGTTAATTTCTTCCACCTGGTGGGGGTTTCAGTATCTGAAAAACAGCTCAAAGAACATGTCTCAGAATATTATCTATAGCCCTTGAGGAGGAACTAAGGTCCTTGACTTTGTTTAATAGCTGAGGAAATGACCTCAGCTTTAATGACCTCAGGAAAATGTAAACAGGATTAGTGATTTCTTCTTGTTTCAGATAGTCAATCAGTGATCAGTCAAAAAGTATTTGCTGAGTACCTGCTATGTACTATGATAAGTTGCTAGGTCTCTCCAGAGATCATACTTCTTGACTTTCAACTTGAATTGATAAGTGCATCACATCACTTTTGGGCTATGGGATAAAGATATAAATATGTAAAAGGTTATAGTTGTCACTGTAGTAGGTTATAGATGTTGGAGGTTGCAGGTGTTAACCACTCACTATGCCCGAAAACAGACAAAAGGACCAATGGGGATTTAATTTCAGCATAAGCTGTCTTAAAGTGTTGGCTGATGTCCCACTTTATAGGGTTCTCTTGTAAAGTCGAGTTGGAAAATGGGATTTGGATCTGAAGGCAACATGAGGTTTTTTGTTACCTTGGCCCCAAGTCCAGCTTTGGGGACTATTTTTTGAAAAAGTTCTATTCACAAATCCAAGTAGTGAATGCACTGATTCATGCAAGGGGTCACAGTCATTCAGCACACACCAGGGGCCAGCAGAATGGGGAACAAAGAGGAGGAAGCTGGGCCTCCCAGTCTGCTCTAAGAGATAGAGGCTAGCCCCAGTCCCTGGGCTTTTCTACACTTTGAGCTGGATTTCCTTACCAAACCCAGATACAGGCAGCAAAAGAGAGGACAGCGGGCTTGTTTCCTGCTTTTTAGACAATTTCTGGTGGAATATGGACCATCTTCAGTCTCTCACCACCTTCTTTAGCCAGAAAAGCAAATCCTTAGTCCTCCTTGTTGGGGAGAGAGATTGGAGAAATCCCTCTAATCTAGAGAAACAGAGGACTTGGAAGGAAAGGTGGCCCCATGAGCCTGTCACTGCCAAGCACAGCAGACAAGGAGGAACACTGCAGACAGGCCAGCTCTCACAAGGTGAAGGAGGCTGCCTAGTGGAATCCTGGAAGATCTGGTAAGAAAACTTTCACTGACCTGGCAGATGAAGCAGGAAAGATTATTCTAGAATGATTGCAGGATGAGAAGAAGCTCATGAATCAAAGGGTGTCTAGGTTACAGCCAAGGTTCACACGGTTCTTACCCAGGAGGGTGACGGGGAGGAGAAGAACAGAATGACAGGCAGCAGAGGCTGACAGGAACCAGGAGCATCCTCTGGGACAGCAGGCTTTGTGCTGAACCCCAGAAACCCAGGGTTTCTTGGGAAGTCCCTCCAGGGATCCAGGACCTGCAAGTAGACAGTGATCAGAGCCCTGCCTGCTTTCATCCAGGGCATCTCCTTTTTATTGGAATTAAAAATAAATTTTCATAGGTAAAAAGTGTTCTGAAGCCTGGAAAAAAAAAAAAGGCAACCAGAAACTACAACTGCATAGACCAAGGATCCCGAGCCCTGTGTATAGCTACTGATTTTATAGGCATGTTCTATGGTCATGACTAGAACGTCTGCTCCTTGCAGGCAGGTGAACTCTCTGTTCACAGTATAGAAAGCTTGTTAAAGAGAAAGGGGCAGTCAGCGCTGCTCCCTGGATCAGGGGGCTCCCAGGACCAAGCCCAAGCCCATCCCTGGGCTCCAGAGGGTGAGGCTGCAGCAGGGAGGGGAGAGACCACTAAAAGCCACAAATGCACACTAATCCCCAGTGACATCGAGGCAGCCAGACGAGCAGGGAAGCTGGCTCGGGGGACACGGGTTGGGGGAAGGAAAGGAGGCAGTTGTTCCCCCCCCCCAAAATAAGCTTGTTAAAGCAATCACTTTCCAATATCATGGTGCCCTACCTAAGATCACTCGGTGACAATTTTCTGTTTCAACAACACTTCCCAGTCCTTCCTCCTCTTCTTCTCTCATTTAGACTCTGGCTTCCCCTCGTTTTCCTCACTCAAAAACTTCATCTCGGGCTTTTCCCTCTTGGGGAAATAAGTGAGCATTACAACGCCGGCACACCAGTGCCAGCTCATGCCCTGCCCTCAGCCTCTAAGACAATATTTGTGCTGCTCGGAGAAGACTAATGTCAAGGAGCAACAGGCGTCTTCTGTACTCTGGAATCAGGAGGAAGAAGAACCAGCCGCGAATGGAGTGAGAAAGCACATAAAATAAAACCAGAATACTGCTGCAAGTGAGGTAAAGGTCAATGGATATCAAAATGTCAAATGCGAAAAGGATAATTTCCCGTCCGATTTTCAGTTAGTACAGTTTAGTTGCTGCCAAGTTTGAAACGTTTCTGACTTTATGAACATTTTTAGTCTCATATTAGCAGTTTATTATCAATTTATTCAAGTTTATATTAGTAATCTCATAAATGTCAATCAACATCTTAAGTGATGGGAAAAATTTTGGTAGAGAGATTATGTCTTGGGCATAATGATTGCACTCATTGTACTGTATTGTACTGTATTGTACTTCAGACATACAGATGCTCAAAGCTCTATTGACGGGCAGTGTGGAGGTGGGGTTACTTAGAGGTGAAGGTGGCAGATGAAGACTAAATTTTTCAACATCCCTGCTCACTAATACTTTCTAGGTAATGAAAATGTCCAAATCACAAATGATGGTGAAGCTCTGGATATTTAACAAACTTTTGTTGAGTTTTTGCATATGGCAGGAATATACATTTGTGTGTGTATATATACGGGGGGCGAGGGAGGGAGAGACAGAGAGAAAGGCTGGCTCTTTAGAGACTTTGGAAAAACACACTACAAAAGCTAAATACACTTATGACTGCTCAATAAACTGTGTATTAACTTTATAATGCCACGCATTATTTTAATCTTGGAGCAGTTATCATTATGTTTATTTTATTATTTTTTTTACATCTTTATTGGAGTATAATTGCTTTACAATTGTGTGTTAGTTTCTGCTTTATAACAAAGTGAATCAGTTATACATATACATATGCTCCCATATCTCTTCCCTCTTGCGTCTCCCTCCCTCCCACCCTCCCTATCCCACCCTTCTAGGTGGTCACAAAGCACCGAGATGATCTCCCTGTGCTATGCGGCTGCTTCCCACTAGCTATCTATTTTACGTTTGGTAGTGTATATATGTCCATGCCACTCTCTCGCTTTGTCACAGCTTACCCTTCCCCCTTGCCATATCCTCAAGTCCATTCTCTAGTAGGTTTGTATCTTTATTCCTGTCTTACCCCTAGGTTCTTCATGACATTTTTTTTCTTAAATTCCATATATATGTGTTAGCATATGGTATTTGTCTTTCTTTTTCTGATTTACTTCACTCTGTATGACAGACTTTAGGTCCATCCACCTCATTACAAACAGCTCAATTTCGTTTCTTTATATGGCGGAGTAATATTCCATTGTATATATGTGCCACATCTTCTTTATCCATTCATCCAATGATGGACACTTAGGTTTTTTCCATCTCCACGCTATTGTAAATACAGCTGCAATGAACATTTTGTTACATGACTCTTTCTGATTTATGGTTTTCTCAGGGTATATGCCCAGTAGTGGGATTGCTGGGTCATATGGTAGTTTTATGGGTAGTTTTTTAAGGAACATCCATACTGTTCTCCATAGTGGCTGTATCAATTTACATTCCCACCAGCAGTGCAAGAGTGTTCCCTTTTCTCCGCACCCTCTCCAGCATTTATTATTTCTAGACTTTTTGATGATGACCATTCTGACTGGTGTGACATGATATCTCATTGTAGTTTTGATTTGCATTTCTCTAATGATTAATGATGTTGAGCATTCTTTCATGTGTTTGTTGGCAGTCTGTATATCTTCCTGGGAGAAATGTTTATTTAGGTCTTCTGCCCGTTTTTGGATTAGGTTGTTTGTTTGTTTGTTTGTTTTTGTTATTGAGCTGCATGAGCTGCTTATGAATTTTGGAGATAAATACTTTGTCAGTTGCTTCATTTGCAAATATTTTCTCCCATTCTGAGGGTTGTCTTTTCGTCTTCTTTATGGTTTCCTTTGCTGTGCAAAAGCTTTGAAGTTTCATTAGGTCCCATTTGTTTATTTTGTTTTTATTTTTCTAGGAGGTGGGTCAAAAAGAATCTTGCTGTGATTTATGTCATAGAGTGTTCTGCCTATGTTTTCCTCTAAGAGTTTGATAGTTTCTGGCCTTATATTTAGGTCATTAATCTATTTTGAGCTTATTTTTGTGTATGGTGTTAGGAAGTGATCTAATCTCATACTGTTACATGTACCTGTCCAGTTATCCCAGCACCACTTGTTGAAGAGGCTGTCCTTTCTCCGCTGTACATTCCTGCCTCCTTTATCAAAGATAAGGTGACCATATGTGAGTGGGTTTATCTCTGGGCTTTCTATCCTGTTCCATTGATCTATCTTTTTGTTTTAGTGCCAGTACCATACTGTCTTGATTACTGTAGCTTTGTAGTATAGTCTGAAGTCAGGGAGCCTAATGCCTCCAGCACCATTTCTCGTTCTCAGGATTGCTTTAGCTATTCAGGGTCTTTTGTGTTTCCATACAAATTGTGAAATTTTTTGTTCTAGTTCTGTGAAAAATGCCAGTGGTAGTTTGATAGGGATTGCATTGAATCTGTAGATTGCTTCGGGTAGTAGAGTCATTTTCACAATGTTGATTCTTCTGATCCAAGAACATGGTATATCTCTCCATCTATTTGTATCATCTTTAATTTCTTTCATCAGTGTCTTATAATTTTCTGCATACAGGTCTTTTGTCTCCTTGGATAGGTTTATTCCTAGATATTTTATTCTTTTTGTTGCAGTGGTAAATGGGAGTGCTTTCTTGATTTCACTTTCAGATTTTTCACCATTAGTGTATAGAAATGCCAGAGATTTATGTGCATTAATTTCGTATCCTGCTACTTTACCAAATTGATTGATTAGCTC
Source organism: Stenella coeruleoalba (assembly GCF_951394435.1). Taxonomy (NCBI): domain Eukaryota; kingdom Metazoa; phylum Chordata; class Mammalia; order Artiodactyla; family Delphinidae; genus Stenella; species Stenella coeruleoalba. The sequence goes on from NC_137151.1 coordinate 11,274,957, forward strand.
TAGTAGGTTTCTGTTAGCATCTTTAGGAATCTCTATGTATAGTATCATGTCATCTGCAAACAGTGACAGCTTTACTTCTTCTTTTCTGATTTGGATTCCTTTTATTTCTTTTTCTTCTCTGATTGCTGTGATTAAAACTTCCAAAACTATGTTGAATAATAGTGCTGAGAGTGCGTAACCTTGTCTTGCTCCTGATCGTAGTGGAAATGGTTTCAGTTTTCACCACTGAGGACGATGTTGCTGTCTACTTGTAATATATGGCTTTTATTATGTTGAGGAAAGTTCCCTCTATGCCTACTTTCTGCAGGGTTTTTATCATAAATGTGTGTTGAATTTTGTCAAAAGATTTCTCTACATCTATTGAGATGATCATACGGTTTTTCTCCTTCAATTTCTTAATATGGTGTATCACGTTGATTGATTTGGTATATTGAAGAATCCTTGCATTCCTGGAATAAACCCCTCTTGATCATGGTGTATGATCCTTTTAATGTGCTGTTGCATTCTGTTTGCTAGTATTTTGTTGAGGATTTTTCATCTATGTTCATCAGTGATATTGGCCTGTAGTTCTTTTTCTTTGTGACATCCTTGTCTGGTTTTGGTATCAAGGTGATGGTGGCCTCGTAGAATGAGTTTGGGAGTATTCCTCCTTCTGTTATATTTTGGAAGAGTTTGAGAGGATAGGTATAAGCTCTTCTCTAAATATTTGAGAGAATTTATCTGTGAAGCCATCTGGTCCTGGGCTTTTGTTTCTTGGAAGATTTTTAATCACAGTTTCAATTTCAGTGCTTGTGATTGGTCTGTTCATATTTTTTATTTCTTCCTGATTCAGTCTTGGCAGGTTGTACATCTCTAAGAATTTGTCCATTTCTTCCAGGTTGGCCATTTTATTGGCATAGAGTTGCTTGTAGTAATCTCTCATGATCTTTTGTATTTCTGCAGTGTCAGTTGTTACTTCTCCTTTTTCATTTCTAATTCTATTGATTTGAGTATTCTCCCTTTTTTTCTTGATGAGTCTGGCTAATGTTTTATCAATTTTGTTTATCTTCTCAAAGAACCAGATTTTTGTTTTATTGATCCTTGCTATCATTTCCTTCATTTCTTTTTCATTTATTTCTGATCTGATATTTATGACTTCTTTCCTTCTGTTAAATTTTGGGTATTTTTATTCTTCTTTCTCTAATTGCTTTAGGTGCAAGGTTAGGTTGTTTATTCGAGACGTTTCCTGTTTCCTAAGGTGGGCTTGTATTGCTATAAACTTCCCTCTTAGAACTGCTTTTGCTGCATGCCATGGGTTTTGGGTCGTCATGTCTCCATTGTCAGTTGTTTCTAGGTATCTTTTTATTTCTTCTTTGAATTCTTCAGTGATCACTTCGTTATTAAGTAGTATATTGTTTAGCCTCCAATTACAGATCTTTTCCTGTAATTGATATCTAGTCTCTTAGTGTTGTGGGTGGAAAAGATACTTGATACAATTTCGATTTTATTAAATTTACCAAGGCTTGATTTGTGACCCAAGAGATGACCTATCCTGGAGAATCTTCCATGAGCACTTGAGAAAAATGTGTATTTTGTTGTTTTTGGATGGAATGTCCTATAATTATCAATTAAGTCCATCTTGTTTAATGTATCATTTAAATCTTGTGTTTCCTTATTTATTTCCATTTTGGATGATCTGTCCATTGGTGAAAGTGGGGTGTTAAAGTTCCCTACTATGAATGTGTTACTGTCGATTTCCCCTTTCATGGCTGTTAGTATTTGCCTTATGTATTGAGGTGCTCCTATGTTGGGTGCATAAATATTTATAATTGTTATATCTTCTTCTTGGATCGATCCCTTGATCATTATATAGTGTCCTTCTTTGTCTCTTCTAATAGTCTTTATTTTGAAGTCTATTTTGTCTGATATGAGAATTGCTACTCCAGCTTTCTTTTGGTTTCCATTTACATGAAATATCTTTTTCCATCCCCTTACTTTCAGTCTGTATGTGTCCCTAGGTCTGAAGTGGTTCTCTTGTAGACAGCATATATATGGGTCTTGTTTTTGTATCCATTCAGCCAATCTGTGTCCTTTGGTGGCAGCATTTATTCCATTTACGTTTAAGGTAATTATCGAAATGTATGTTCCTCTTCCCATTTTCTTAATTGTTTTGGGTTCGTTAATGCAGGTCTTTTCCTTCTCTTGTGTTTCCTGTGTAGAGAAGTTCCTTTAGCATTTGTTATAAAGCTGGTTTGGTGGAGCTGAACTCTCCCAGCTTTTGCTTGTCTGTAAAGGTTTTAATCTCTCCATGAAATCTGAATGAGATCCTTGCTGGGTAGAGTAATCTTGATTGCAGGTTTTTCTTCTTCATCATTTTATATATGTCCTGCCAGTCCCTTCTGGCTTGCAGAGTTTCTGTTGAGAGATCAGCTGTTAACTCTATGGGGATTCCCTTGTGTGTTATTTGTTGTTTTTCCCTTGCTTCTATTAATATGTTTTCTTTGTATTTAATTTTTGACAGTTTGATCAATATATGTCTTGACGTATTTCTCCTTGGATTTATCCTGTATGGGACTCTCTGTGCTTCCTGGACTTGATTAACTATTTCTTTTCCCATATTAGGGAAGTTTTCAACTATAATCTCTTCAAATATTTTCTCAGTCCCTTTCTTTTTCTCTTCTTCTTCTGGAAACCCCATAATTCGAATGTTGGTGCTTTTAATGTTGTCCCAGAGGTCTCTGAGACTGTCCTCAGTTCTTTTCATTCTTTATTCTACTCTGCAGTAGTTATTTCCACTACTTTATCTTCCAGGTCACTTATCCATTCTTCTGCCTCAGTTATTCTGCTATTGATCCCATCTAGAGTATTTTTAATTCCATTTATTGTGTTGTTCATCATTGCTTGTTTCATCTTTAGTTCTTCTAGGTCCTTATTAAATGTTCCTTACATTTTCTCCATTCTATTTCCAAGATTTTGGATCATCTTTACTATCATTATTCTGAATGCTTTTTCAGGTAGACTGCTTATTTCCTCTTCATTTTTTAGGTCTGGTGGGCTTTTATCTTGCTCCTTTATCTGCTGTGTGTTTTTCTTTCTTCTCCTTCTGCTTATCTTACTGTGTTTTGGGTCTCCTTTTTGCAGGCTGCAGTTTTGTAGTTCCCATTGTTTTTGGTGTCTGTCCCCAGTGGCTAAAGTTGGTTCAGTCGTTTGTGTAGGCTTCCTGGTGGAGGGGATAGTGCCTGTGTTTTGTGGATGAGGCTGGATCTTGTCTTTCTGGTGGGCAGGTCCACGTCTGGTGGTTTGTTTTGAGGTGTCTGTGGCCTTATTATAATTTTAGGCAGCCTCTCTGCTAATGCGTGGGGTTGTATTCCTGTCTTGCTAGTTGCTTGGCATAATGTGTCCAGCACTGTTGGTCGTTGAGTGAAGCTGGGTGCTGGTGTTGAGATGGAGATCTCTGGGAGATTTTCGCCATTTGATATTATGTGGAGCTGGGAGGTCTCTTGTTGACCAGTGTCCTGAAGTTGGCTCTCCCACCTCAGAGGCACACCACTGACTCCTGGCTGCACCACCAAGAGCCTTTCATCCTCATGGCTCAGAATAAAAGTGAGAAAAAGTAGAAAGAAAGAAAGAAAGAGAGAGAGAGAAAGAAAGGGAGAGAGAGAGAGAGAGAAAGAATGAAAGAAAGAAAGAAAGAGAGAAGGAAAGAAAGAAAGGGAGAGAGGGAGGGAAAGAATGAAAGAAAGAAATAAAGAAAGAAAGAAAGAAAGGAAGGAAGGAAGGAAGGAAAGAAAGAAAGAGAGAGAGAGAAAGAAAGGGAGAGAGAGAGAGGGAGGGAAAAAACAAAAGAAAGAAAGAAAGATAGAAAGAAGGAAAGAAAGAAAGAGAGAGAGAGAGAAAGAAAGAAAGAAAGAAAGAAAGAAAGCCAGAAGGGAGGGAGGAAGGAATGAGGGAAGGAAGGAAAGAAAGGAAGAAAGAAAGAAAGAAAGAAAGAAAGAAAGAAAGAAAGAAAGAAAGAAAGAAAGAAAAAGAAATAAAGAAGATAAAATAAAGATAAAATTAAATAAAGTTATTAAAATAAAAAATAATTATTAAGAAAAAAAATTTTAAGAAAAAATAACAGACGGATAGAACCCTAGGACAAATGGTGGAAGCAAAACTATACAGACAAAATCTCACACAGAAGCATACACATACACACTCTCAAAAAGAGGAAAAGGGGAAAAAGTAATAAATCTTGCTCTCAAAGTCCACCTCCTCAATTTGGGATGATTCGTTGTCTAGTCATGTGTTCCACACATGCAGGGTACATCAAGATGATTGTGGAGATTTAATCTGCTGCTTCTGAGGCTGCAGGGAGAGATTTCCCTTTCTTTTCTTTGTTCTCACAGCTCCCGGGGCTCAGCTTTGGATTTGGCCCCACCTCTGCATGTAGGTCGCCGTAGGGCGTCTGTTCTTTGCTCGTACAGGATGGGGTTAAAGGAGCAGCTTCTTCGGGGACTCTGGCTCACTCAGGCCAGGGGGAGGGATGGGTACAGAGTGCAGGGTGAGCCTGTGGCAGCAGAGGCTGGCATAACGTTGCACCAGCCTGAGGCATGCCATTTGTTCTCGCGGGGAGGTTGTCCCTGGATCCCGGGACCCTTGCAGTGGCGGGCTGCACAGGCTTCCCGGAAGTGTGGTGAGGATAGTGACCTGTGCTCACACACAGGCCCCTTGGTGGCAGCAGCAGCAGCCTTAGCGTCTCATGCCCGTCTCTGGGGTCCATGATGTTAGCCGTGGCTGGCGCCCGTCTCTGGAGTTCCTTTAAGGAGAGCTCTGAATCCCCTCTCCTTGCACACCAGGAAATAAAGAGGGAAGAAAAAGTCTCTTGCCTGTTCGGCAGGTCCAGACTTTTCTCCGGACTCCCTCCCGGCTAGCAGTGGTGCCCTAACCCCCTTCAGGCTGTGTTCCCGCCACCAAACCCTGTCCTCTCCCTGGGATCCAACCAAAGCCCCAGCTTCAGCTCCCAGCCCTGCCCGCCCCGGCAGGGGAGCAGACAAGCCTCTCGGACTAGTGAGTGCCAGTTGGCACCGATCCTCTGTGTGGGAATCTCTCCGCTTTGCCCTCTGCACCCCTGTTGCCGCGCTCTCCTCTGTGGCTTTGAAGCTCCCCCCCCCGCCCCCCTTAGTCTCCGCCCACCAAGGGGCTTCTTAGTGTGTGGAAACCTTTCCTCCTTCACAGTTCCCTCCCACTGGTGCAGGTCCCGTCCCTATTCTTTTGTCTCTGTTTATTCCTTTTTCTTTTGCCCTACCCAGGTATGTGGGGAGTTTCTTTCCTTTTGGGAGGTCTGACGTCTTCTGCCAGCATTCAGTAGGTGTTCTGTAGGAGTTGTTCCACGTGTAGATGTATTTCTGGTGTATCCACACTTCTCAGTCTTGGCTCTGGGGGACATGCTCTGTGTCTTCAAGGCCTGGGGGGTGCCTTGGACTCCCCTTGGGCTCCTCTCTTCCTCACAGAGTAGAAGGTCTTCCTTGATCCAAGTCTTGATCCAGGTCTTAAAGCACTGATGCAGTCTACCTTCCCTGTTCACTTCTGAGGTATGTTTATTTTAGAAATGAGAAAATTGAGGGTCAAATTGCTTCTGAGGCTACACAGCGAATTAGGGGAGAAACTAACTGTTTAACCAGATACTGTCTGACTCCAGAACTCAAGCTCTGTGCACTACATAGTGATACCAGCTGAATACCAATAAAATAAGGCTCAATTATCACATTTTCAAAATGAACTAAACCCATAAAGCAGCCTATGTATACAAGTGAGCAAATAAGACCATAACATATACTGTCTCAAATTTTGCCTAATTTTCTCTTCAATGTCCAAGCAATGCATTATTCTTGAGTTCTTTAAGGAATGAAGTCTATATTATAGACTTGACTGATTTATTAAGTGTCTTCTTTCCCTTTGTTCTCTTTTTTTTCTTCTTTATTTAGCCCCTAGTATAGCACCAGTTGCACTTGTGGCTCCAAGGAGGTGAGGATTCTTAAAGCATTTCCTGCATTGAATGTAATCCCGCCTTCTCTCTTTTCTCTCCATGCAAGTCCACATACTAAGCCTGCAGGGCATGGAGTTGTAGAGTAAAGAATGCACAGTCCTTGCCCTACAGATGCTTAATGGCCAGAGAGGGTGAAAGGAGGGGAAATGACATACAAACAACCTGTTTCTTCATGTCAGTAATGTGGTAAAAGTGCCAGCAATGAGAACAGGAGACTGAGAGATTGGAATATCTATAGGAGATTTGGAAAACCTTCAGGGAAGATAGACACTAGATTGTCCTAAAAGGAAAGCAGGCAGCATGGTCACGTTTATTGTGAGCTGAAAGTATACTACACACAGACACTAAGTGTGAAACTGTGTAATGTGTTTGGTCAACTAGTTAGTTCCCTTTCACCAGAATGAAAAGAATGTGAAGAGGCATGGTGAAAACTGGGGCCAGGGGGAATGAATTCTATGCTGCCAAGTTAGATTTATATTCTGGAAGAAATGGAATACAGGGAAGGTTTTTGATAAGAAATTCAACATGGTCAGACTTGTGTTTTAGGAAAATAACAACTAAGGAAGAAATAAGGGAGGTAAGATTCTAGAAGGGTTGGGACTACATTTGGGCAAAAGCACATGGTTAGAGATGATTCCATTGGGAGGAGGAGTTGGGTGCTTTGAGGTTTTCCTGCTCTCTCCTTCCATCTGCAAAGAATGTAACAGAAACCTGCTTCCCTATGATGGTGGAAGATGAAGGGGTTGATCTACGTCATGCTCTTCTCCAGTACAGAAATTCTCCCTCTGTCCCTTGTCCTGTCTTCCCTTGAGCAGGACTTAGTGTTTTCTGAGAAGGGTCAATGGGCTCAAATGAAAACAGCCCTTGGTAATTCTCCTCAAATGTTGAATGAATCCCTCTCTGAGACAAAATGGACGAGGCTTCAGAATGATTTGAGAAACTTCCCAACTATGGCCTCGTAAACAATAGGGAGATATTCGGGAACTGAAGATAAAAAAAAAATTTTCTAATATAGCACTCATGTTATAAGCATAGAGCACTATCAGTGGAGACTAAATTCTTCAACATTCCCTACTCATTGATTCTTTCTGGATAATGAAAATGTCCAAATCACAAACGATGGTGATAATCTGGATATTTAACAAGCTTTGATTGGGTTTCCGTTTATGGGAGGCATTGTGCTATGTATAAAATAGATAGATAGATGTTGAGAGAGAGAGTACATAATATTTGCTGGGGTTTTTAAAGAAAATAAGACATATAGAGCTTTATTTAATAATCTGTACAAAGTTGTACTCTGGCAAAGTTACACATTCCCTATCTCAGCAGATATAGAGTACATTCATATGTGTGTATATAATAGTTTACAATATTGTTGAAATTTGAGCTCACAATAATTTGAATTGTATGCATTAACATTATTTATTATGTGTAATTCCGTGTGAACTCACAAAGCCCCATGTATAAAGTTTTGCACATATTAATGGAAGTATGCGATTATATTAAAACAATTTCGCAGCAAGTCCCTCAAATAGCAATATTTTAAATAATCAAATTCTGTGAATTTCAGTCCTTTTATTCCCTAGAAATGCAGCTTAGCAATTCAGCTACTCATACAATGCTCTAACAATTTGAATGTGGAAAACTCTATGGCAGATGGTTAGAATTATAATGGACTTCATCCTAGGTTTCAGAGGAGAAAAACAATTTTCTTGCTTAGACGGAACTTCCCTCAGGAGAAGAAAAACAGAAACTACCAAAAGTTTTCAGGGGATTCAGGAGAAGATGGCGGAAGAGTAGGATGTGGAGATTGCCTTCCTCTCCACATATACATCAGAAATACATCTACACGTGGAACAACTCCTACAGAACACTTACTGAATGCTGGCAGAAGACGTCAGACCTCCCAAAAGGCAAGAAACTCCCCACATACCTGGGTAGGGCAAAAGAATAAAGAGAGACAAAGAAAATAGGGACGGGACCTGCACCAGTGGGAGGGAGCTGTGAAGGAGGAAAGGTTTCCACATACTAGGAAACACCTTCGTGGGCGGAGACTGCAGGTGGTGGTGGGGGAAGCTTCAGTGTTGCAGAGGAGAGCACAGCCACAGGGGTTCGGAGGGCAAAGCAGAGAGATTCCAACACAGAGGATGGGTGCTAACCAGCACTCACCAGCCCAAGAGGCTTGTCTGCTCCCCCGCCAGGGCGGGCGGGGCTGGGAGCTGAGGCTGGGGCTTTGGTCGGATCCCAGGGAGAGGACTGGGGTTGGCGGCATGAACACAGCCTGAAGGGGCTGGTACGCCACAGCTAGCTGGGAGGGAGTCCGGGAAAATGTCTGGACCTGCCGAAGAGGCAAGCGACTTATTCTTGCCTCTTTGTTTCCTAGTGTGCGAGGAGAGGGGATTAAACGCACTGCTTAAAGGAGCTCAAGAGACAGGCGCCAGCTGCGGCTAACAGTGTGGACCCCAGAGACGGGCATGAGATGCTAAGGCTGCTGCTGCCACCACCAAGAAGCCTGTGTGCAAGCACAGGTTACTATCCACACCACCCCCCTTCCAGGGAGACTGTGCAGCCCGTCATTGTCAGGGTCCAGTGATCCAGGGACAACTTCCCCGGGAGAACACATGAAGCGCCTCAGGCTGGTGCAACATCCCGCTGGCCTCTGCCACTGCAGGTTCGCCCTGCATCCGTAACCCTCCCTCCACCTTGCTTGAGTGAGCCAGAGTCCCCAAATCAGCGGCTACTTTAGCCCCGTCATGTTTGAGCAAAGAACAGACACCCTCCGGCGACCTACACGCAGAGGTGGGGACAAATCCAAAGCTGAGACCCGGAGCTGTGAGAACAAAGAAGAGAAAGGGAAATCTCTCCCAGCAACCTCAGGAGCAGCGGATTAAATCTCCACATTCAACTTGATGTACACTGCATCTGTGGAATATCTGAATAGACAATGAATCATCCCAAATTGAGGAGGTAGACTTTGGGAGCAAGATAGATTATCTTTTCCCCTTTTCCTCTTTTTGTGAGTGTATGTGTGTATGCTTCTGTGTGAGATTTTGTCTGTATAGCTTTGCTTTCATCATTTGTGCTAGGGTTCTGTCAGTTTGTTTTTTGTTTGTTTGTTTTTTTACTTTTAAAATTTTTTTCTTAATAAATATTTTTAATAACTTTTTTATTTTATATTATTTTATCCTCCTTCTTTCTTTCTTTCTTTATTTATTTATTTCTTACTATTTTTTCTCCCTTTTATTCTGAGCCATGAAGAGGACAGTCTCTTGGTGCTCCAGCCAGGGGTCAGGGCTGTATCACTGAGGTGGGAGAGAAAACTTCAGGACACTGGTCCACAAGAGACCTCCCAGCTCCACGTAATATCAAATGGTGAAAATCTCCCAGAAATCTCCATCTCAACACCAACACCCAGCTTCACCCAATGACCAGCAAGCTACAGTGCTGGACACCCTATGCCAAACAACTAGCAAGACAGGAACACAACCTCACCCGTTAGAAGAGAGGCTGCCTAAAATCATAAAAAGGCCACAGACACCCCAAAACACACCACCAAATGTGGACCTGCCCACCAGAAAGACAAGATCCAGCCTCATCCACCAGAACACAGGCACTATTCTCCCCACCAGGATACTTACACAACCCACTTTACCCACCTTAGCCACTGGGGACAGACACCAAAATAACGGGAACTATGAACTGGCAGCCTGTGTAAAGGAGACCCCAAACACAGATAAGCCAAATGAGAAGACAGAAAAACATACACCAGATGAAGGAGCAAGGAAAACACCCACCAAACCTAAAAAATAAAGAGGAACTAGGCAGTCTACATGAAAAATAATTCAGAATAATGATACTAAAGATGATCGAAAATCTTGGAAATAGAATAGAGAAAATGCAAGAATCATTTAACAAGGACCTAGAAGAACTAAAGAGGAAACAAGCAATGATGAACAACACAATAAATGAAATGAAAAATACTCTAGATGGGATCAATAGCAGAATAACTGAGGCAGAAGAACGGATGAGTGACCAGGAAGATAAAATACTGGAAATAACTACTGCAGAGCAGAATAAAGAAAAAAGAATGAAAAGATCTGAGGACAGTCTCAGAGACCTCTGGGACAACATGAAATGCACCAACATTCAAATTATAGGGGTCCCAGAAGAAGAAGTGAAAAAGAAAGGGACTGAAAAAAATATTTGAAGAGATTATAGTTGAAAACTTCCCTATATGGGAAAGAAAATAGTTAATCAAGTCCAGGAAGCACAGAGAGTCCAATACAGGATAAATCCAAGGAGAAACACACCAAGACACATATTGATCAAACTATCAAAACTTGAATACAAAGAAAACATATTATAAGCAACAAGGGGGAAACAACAAATAACACACAAGAGAATCCCCATAAGGTTAAGAGCTGATCTTTCAGCAGAAATTCTGCGAACCATAACGGAGTGGCAGGACATATTTCAAGTTAGGAAGGAGAAAAACCTACAAATGAGATTACTCTACCCAGCAAGGATCTCATTCAGATTTGATGCAGAAATTAAAACCTTTACAGACAAGCGAAAGCTGAGAGAGTTCAGCACTACAAAACCAGCTTTACAACAAATACTAAAGGAACTTCTCTACACAAGAAACACAAGAGAAGGAAAAGACCTACAATAACAAACCCAAAACAATTAAGAAAATGGGAATAGGAACATACATATCGATAGTTACCTTAAATATAAATGGAGTAAATGCTCCCACCAAAAGACACAGACTGACTGAATGGATACAAAAACAAGACCCGTATATATGTTGTCTACAAGAGACCCACTTCAGACCTAGGGACACATCCAGACTGAAAGTGAGGGGATGGAAAATGATATTCCATGCAAATGGAAATCAAAAGAAAGCTGGAGTAGCAATTCTCATATCAGGCAAAATAAACTTTAAAATAAAGACTATTAGAAGAGACAAAGAAGGACACTACATACTGATCAAGGGATCAATCCAAGAAGAAGATATAACAATTGTAAATATTTAGGCACCCAACATAGGAGCACCTCAATACATAAGGCAGATGCTAACAGCCAGAAAAGGGGAAATTGACAGTAACACAATCATAGTAGGGGACTTTAACACCTCACTTTCACCAATGGACAGATCATCCAAAATGAAAATAAATAAGGAAACACAAGCTTTAAGTGATACATTAAACAAGATGGACTTAATTGATATTTATAGGACATTCCATCCAAAAACAACAGAATACATATTTTTCTCAAGTGCTTGTGGAACATTCTCCAGGATAGATCATATCTTGGGTCACAAATCTAGCCTTGGTAAATTTAAACAAATTGAAATTACATCAAGTATCTTTTCTGACCACAACGCTATGAGACTAGATAACAATTACAGGAAAATATCTGTAAAGAATACAAAAACATGGAGATTAAACAATACACTACTTAATAACGAAGTGATCACTGAAGGAATCAAAGAGGAAATTAAAAAATACCTATAGACAAATGACAATGGAGACACGATGAACAAAAACCTATGGGATGCAGCAAAAGCAGTTGTAAGAGGGAAGTTTAGCAATACAATTCTACCTTAAGAAACAGGAAACATCTCAAACAACCTAACCTTGCACCTAAAGCAATTACAGAAAGAAGAACAAAAAACACCCAAAGTTAGCAGAAGGAAAGAAATCATAAAGATCAGATCAGAAATAAATGAAAAAGAAACGAAGGAAATGATAGCAATGATCAATGAAACTAAAAGCTGGTTCTTTGAGAAGATAAACAAAGTTGATAAACCATTAGCCAGATGCATCAAGAAAAAAAGGGAGAATACTCAAATCAATAGAATTAGAAATGAAAAAGGAGAAATAACAACTGACACTGCAGAAATACAAAAGATCATGAGAGATACTACAAGCAGCTCTATGAAAATAAAATGGACAATCTGGAAGAAATGGACATAGTCTTAGAAATGCACAACGTGCTGAGACTGAACCAGGAAGAAATAGAAAAAATGAACAGACCAATCACAAGCACTGAAGTTGAAACTGTGATTAAAAATCTTCCAACAAACAAAAGCCCAGGACCAGATGGCTTCTCAGGCGAGTTCTATCAAACATTTAGAGAAGAACTAACACCTATGCTTCTCAAACTCTTCCAAAATATAGCAGAGGGAGGAATACTCCCAAACTCACTCTATGAGGCCACCATCACCCTGACACCAAAACCAGACAAATATGTCACAAATAAAACTACAGGCCAATATCACTGATGAACATAGATGCAAATATCCTCAACAAAATACTAGCAAAGAGAATCCAACAGCACATTAAGAGGATCATACACCATGATCAAGTGTGGTTTATTCCAGGAATGCAAGGATTCTTCAATATATGCAAATCAATCAAAGTGATACACCATATTAAGAAATTGAAGGGGAAAACCATATGATCATCTCAATAGATGCAGAGAAAGCTTTTGACAAAATTCAACACCCATTTATGATAAAAACCCTGCAGAAAGTAGGCATAGAGGGAACTTTCATCAACATAATTAAAGCCATATATGACAAACCCACAGCAAATATCATCCTCAATGGTGAAAAAAGGAAACCATTTCCACTAATAACAGGACGAAGACAAGGTTGCCCACTCTCACCACTCTTATTCAAAATAGTTTTGAAAGTTTTAGCCACAGCAATCAGAGAAGAAAAGGAAATAAAAGGAATCCAAATCAGAAAAGAAGAAGTAAAGCTGTCACTGTTTGCAGATGATGTGATACTATACATAGAGAATCCTAAAGATGCTACCAGAAAACTACTAGAGCCAATCAATGAATTTGATAAAGTAGCAGGATACAAAATTAATGCACAGAAATCTCTGGTATTCTTATACACTAGTGATGAAAAATATGAAAATGAAATTAAGAAAACACTCCCATTTACCATTGCAACAAAAATAATAAAATATCTCGGAATAAACCTACCTAAGGAGAAAAAGAAACCTGTATGCAGAAAATTATAAGACACTGATGAAAGAAATTAAAGATGATACAAATAGATGGAGAGATATATCATGTTCTTGGGTTGGAAGAATCTACGTTGTGAAAATGACTCTCCATGCAATCCCTATCAAACTACCACTGGTATTTTTCACAGAACTAGAACAAAAAAATTCACAATTTGTATGGAAACACAAAAGATCCAAAATAACCAAAGCAATCTTGAGAACGAAAAATGGAGCTGGAATAATCAGGCTCCCTGACTTCAGACTATAGTACAAAGCTACAGTAATCAAGACAGTATGGTACTGTCACAAAAACAGAAATATAGATCAATGGAACAGGATAGAATGCCCAGAGATAAACCCACGCACATATGGTCACCTTATGTTTGATAAAGGAGGCAAGAATATACAGTGGAGAAAAGACAGCCTCTTCAATAAGTGGTGCTGGGAATACTAGACAGGTATATGTAAAAGTATGAAATTAGAATACTCCGTAACACCATACACAAAAATAAGCTCAAAATCAATTAAAGGCCTAAATGTAAGGCCAGAAACTATCAATCTCTTAGAGGAAAACATAGACAGGACACTCTATGACATAAATCACAGCAAGATCCTTTTTGACCCACCTCCTAGAGAAACGGAAATAAAAACAAAAATAAACAAATGGGACATAATGAAACTTAAAATCTTTTGCAAATCAAAGGAAACCATAAACAATACCAAAAGAGAACACTCAGAGTGGGAGAAAATATTTGCAAATGAAGCAACTGACAAAGGATTAATCTCCAAAATTTATAAGCAGCTCATGCAGCTCAATAACAAAAAAACAAAGTAACCAATCCAAAAATGGACAGAAGACCTAAATAGACATTTCTCCAAAGAAGATATACAGATTGCCAGCAAACACATGAAAGAATGCTCAACATCATTAATCATTAGAGAAATAAAAACTACAATGAGTTATCATCTCACACCAGTCAGAATGGCCATCATCAAAAACTCTAGAAACAATAAATGCTGGAGAGGGTGTGGAGAAAAGGAAACCCTCTTGCACTGTTGGTGGGAATGTAAATTGATACAGCCACTATGGAGAACAGTATGGAGGTTCCTTATTAAACTACAAATAGAACTACCGTACGACCCAGCAATCCCACTACTGGGCATATACCCTGAGAAAAGCATAATTCACAAAGAGTCATGTACCAAAATGTTCACTGTAGCTCTATTTACAATAGCCAGGACATGGAAGCAACCTAAGTATCCATCAACAGATGAACGGATAAAGAAGACGTGGCACATATATGCAATGGAATAATACTCAGCCATAAAAAGAAACGAAATTGTGTTATTTGTAGTGAGGTGGATGGACCTAGAGTCTGTCATACAGAGCGAAGTAAATGAGAAAGAGAAAAACAAATACCATATGCTAACACATATATATGGAATCTAAGAAAAAAAAAGTCATGAAGAACCTAGAGGTAAGATGTGAATAAAGACACAGACCTACTAGAGCATGGACTTGATGATATGGGGAGGGGGAAGAGTAAGCTGGGACGAAGTGAGACAGTGGCATGGACATATATACACTACCAAACGTAAAATAGATAGTTAGTAGGAAGTAGCCGCATATCACAGGGAGATCAGCTAGGTGGTTTGTGACCACCTTGAGGGGTGGGATAGGTAGGGTGGGAGGGAGGGAGACGCAAGAGGACAGAGATATGGGAACGTATGTATATGTATAACTGATTCACTTTGTTATAAAGCAGAAACTAACATGCCATTGTAAAGCAATCATACTCCAATAAAGATGTTAAAAACAAAACAAAACTATAACTCACATAGGAAAAGTGAACACCAAATCCCAGAATATGATGAGCACCCCCTTAAAGTTCGAGAGAGGTAGTTTAGAGCAAATTAAAGGAATTCTTCAGCCAACAGTGAAAAGCAAATTTATCCACCTCAGGTTACCCCAGAAGAAGTAATACAGGCAGAAAATATAAATACATTTTTAAAATTAAAAAAATGTATTCAACTCAGATTAATGGGATTAATAATAACAAAAGCATCAACAACAATTGTAATATAAAATATTAGCCAATTTGGAACAAAAGAGTATAAAACATGCAGTTTCTAAGTGTCCTGGGCCCTGTAGGATGCATGAAAGGGAAAAAGTATAAAGAATTTTTACACTGGATCAGAACTGAATTAAGTCTTTTCATCATATATTATCCCATCCAATGTTCGCAGAAGCCCTATGAGATATTGTGGCGTCTATATGAAAAGTTCCCTGGGAACTCTCTCTGAATTGCCCAGAAATGCATTAGAGGGAACCAGAAACAACTACCCTCGCCAAGAAGGAGAAGCTGCATTTTCCTACAGGTGTACCCTAGGTCTCAGGTACTAAGCAGGTGACATTTCCCATCACTCCCCTAAACAGTGGCATCTAAGCTTGTTATTACATTATAATTACGTACAATACCAGGTGAACTCACAAAGCATCGTGTCACCCACTGTCAAGGTCTTTCTGGTGCTCATACCATTAAAGGGAGAGCAACAGACTGCAAGGTCCCTTCCCTGGAACACAGCCACAGTAGGTCCAGCAAGCACCACCCGTGACATACACCTCTGCAGAAAATCAGGCAATCTGAGTAACTATGTACCTTTTCTTGTTGACCTTCACTTATAAGTTTCCCTAGAATGACCTTATCCTTGTATCTATACTATGTGTCATTACGGGCTTGGTGAAATTAAATAACATTAAAAACCAATGAGAGGTATGAGCTAGATTACAAATTTTGGTTAGTAAATTAACATATCCAAAGTCATGCTCTTACTAAGTTGTAGGGCTAGAAATTCAACCATGTTTGTCAATTCACAAGCCAGTGTTTGTCATCACAGTGCAATCTTCCTCAAAGCATGAACTCAACACCACTTGCACTGTAATGACCATTATTACTAGATCAGCTTTAGGGGGCATATCACAGATTTACAGAGTCATTATCTCTCATGGCAATGATCCCAAGTCTGCAATTCTTAATAGGCAACATAGGTGATCCCAAAACACTCAAAAGTTTAAGATGTGTTGCCTTTATAAAAAATTGCCCTGAAGTTGCCACAGGAACCTATGTGAATATGAGGCTTCTGGAGCTGTTCAAGGCAAAGGCCAGACCAATCTTGTCTTTGAGTTGAGGAGGTCATGAAGAAGATAGTTATGTGTCAGGAAGGATAGAACTACCATATGATCCATCAATCCCACTCCTGGGCATATATTCAGGGAAAACCATAATTCGAAAAGATACATGCACTGCAAAGTTCATTGCTGCACTATTTACAATAACCAGGACCTAAATGAAATCTAAATGTCCATTAACAGATGAATGGATATAGAAGATGTAGAATGTAGACACAATGGAAAATTACTCAACCATACAAAGATAAATATCATATGATATCACATATATGTGGAATCTAATAAAAATGATACAAATGAACGTTTTTACAAAATAGAAACAGACTCACAGATCTCAAAATCAAACTTATGGTTACCAAAGGAGAAATGTGGGGGGAAGTGATAAATTAGGAGATTGGGATTAACAGATACACACTCCTATACATAAAATAGATAACTAACAAGGATTTACTGTATAGCACAGGGAACTCTACTCAGTATTCTGTAATACCTTATAAAGGAAAAGAATCTGAAAAAGAATGGATATATATATATATGTGTGTGTGTATGAAGTGAATCTGTTTTACATATATACATATATATGTATATATATATAAACAGCTGAAACTGTACATCTGAAACTAATACAACATTGTAAATCAACTATACTCCAGTAAAAATTTAAAACAAAAAAGGCTAACCTTCTGGCATCAGTAGTGGAAAACAAGAAAAGGGGAAGTTATTATGATATCACAGGGCTTTTTAGACCTCATGCAGGAGGGTCTACCTGCAGCTCTTAAAATAAGTGATTTCTGATGCATGAATTCAGGGAACATCCTTGACTTTGGTCAAGAGAATCCAGGAACTATGTATCCCCTCCAAGAAGGTTGACAATATTACCGTGGGCTATTCTGAGCCACATTGAAGCAGGGAGGGAGGAGAACCAGTAAAAGCTTTAAGGGAAAGAGTCATAGTTTTCTTCCTTCCCTGGAAAAGTAAGCAAAGTTGTTAACCTGCTCCAACAATCCAGGGAGAATCAGAAATTAACTGACAAAAATGTGGACCAGATATGCACTAAGGCAAAATAAGGTATAGGTGCTACAGCCAAGATGTGGGTAGAAACTTTTCTAGTCTGAGGGCGGCACTATTTAATTCACCTGCTCCTTCCTCTCTAGTCTCCCCAGAGAGAACTTGGGTTTCACTTCAGAAGAATCTTGGTCAGAAACCTGTGACTGAGAAATATTTCACCTAATAAATCAGTGTTAAACATGTCAAAAATTAAACCTTCCCATGAACTGTTATAAATCACTCTGCCTAAAACAATAGGAAATATGCTATTCAAATGCAACAACAATTTCCATGAATTCCAAACGACCAAGCAAAAGTCAAATAGAACCCTTGGAGGGAGATATAATTTCATGGTACTTTTTGAGGACCTAAAAATTTTGAAAAAGTAAGTGTGGCATATCTAACACGGTGGAAAAACCAAATGAAAGATGACTAGACACCAGAAAAGAGTCAAGAACATATTTCACTCATTCTGTACAGTGCATGGAACATAGATGTTCAGTAGTTTTTTATAATGAATCCATCAATAAATTCCAAGGCTCTGACAGTTATTTCTGCCAATCCTCAATATAATTAGCCCCACCTTCAGCATCAGAAGAAAGTCCAAAACTAGTGACATCTCCTAGAGTTATCTGTCCTTATCATTGGGCTGGCCAAAAGCTCCCAACATTGGCTGTATATATTCAAGCATTGGTGATTAGCCAATTTACTTCTATATTAATTAGTGTTTTTTTTAAATTCCATTGCTTAAAAAGAAGAATATGACATTTTCTCCCGTATGTGAATCACTAACTCAGAGTGAGAATGAGAGTGGGAGTGGCTGTGTCTATGACAGTTTGTGTTAATAAAATTTCAGTAAATAGTTTAATGAGACTTCTCCTAGGATAGCTCTCATAGCCTTGCAGAATTTGGATCAAGAACAAGGTTCGGGGCTTCCCTGGTGGGGCAGTGGTTGAGGCCGATGCAGGGGTCTCGGGTTCGTGTCCCGGTCCGGGAGGATCCCACGTGCCGTGGAGCGACTGGGTCCGTGAGCCATGACCGCTGAACGGGCGCGTCCGGAGCCTGTGCTCCGCAACGGGAGAGGCCACAACAGTGAGAGGCCCGCATACCGCAAAGGAAAAAAAAAAAGAACAAGGTTCATTCTAAATAGGGAACCTGTAGATGCTTAAATGAGGTCTCAGCATCAATAAAGAAGTTTTGTTCCATTATAGTTTTGTTATCAAATTGAAAGATGGCTTAGTGAGAAATGGCCATAACAATGAATTGCTAGAATTATGTATTTATGAAAGAAGATATATATTGATTTATTTGTTTACTGACAGTAGGAAAAACATTGAATTTCTATTTTGCAACCTTTAAAATCCTTCAATTGTAAAGGATCTTTCCCTTAATAACATCTTTGGCAGAGTTTATCAGATCTCATAAATGTTTCCCTGACCAGGTCATTTTGGTCAAGCTTCCAAATTATTAACTCCTCCAAAACAAGATTGCGTGACTACATTCTTTGTGGCTCCTTTTTCCTCCTTCGATCTCTTTTTAGAGATAGGAGTTAATATTCATATGCTAGAAACCAATGGATGTTTGTTAACATGTACATGCATATATACAGACAATTATTTTCTAAGCAATGCTAATATCATCTCTGGCGATAAAGAAACAAATAAATAGGTCAAATTTTTTTTAATTTTTTAAAAAAAGTTTTTTTTATTTTATATTAGAGTATAGTTGATTAACAACATTGTGTTAGTTTCAGGTGTATAGCAAACTGATTCATTTATACATATACATGTATCTATTCTTTTTCAAATTCTTTTCCCATTTAGTTTGTTACATAATATTGAGTAGAGTTCCCTGTTCTACACCATAGATCCTTGTTGGTTATCCATTTTAAACATAATAAGGTATACATGTCAATCCAAAACTCCCTAACTATCCATCCCCCTTCCCCCTCCCCATAACCTTCAATTCATTCTCTAAGCCTGTGAGTCTGTTTCCGTTTTGTAAATAAGTTCATTTGTATCTTTCTAAATTTAGGTTCTGCATGTAAGAGATATCATACAATATTTCACTTTCTCTGCCTGAAAGTAGGCTCAAAATTTTTTAAAGATTTTAATAATATCTGTGGGAGGAAAATTCAATCTTGTTCTTGTATATAACCGGGCTCCAGAAATTCTGGCCTTTCCCGTCTTTTCCTAGTAACATTCAGAATGTGCTTCCTTATATTTTATATAAAAAAATAAGTAACAAAATTCTTCCCCCAAAACCATAAGCTGTCACTTCTACATAAAATATATAGACATGCATGTTTATAAGTATGTATGCATATATGCATGTATATGTGTATGTGTGTACACATATATGGGTGTATATGTGCATATATACATACACATATATAGACAGAAAGAGAGAATATCTTAAAGTCTGTTTTCCAGACAGCAGTCAGGATGGTTATCTAAATAAGAAAACCAGATCCTATCACTGACCTAACATGGTTTTTGGCTCCTTCCAAATACATTATCATGAGCCTCAACATCACCATCCTCCCTCACGAATGGTAACATCTGGTCATCGTGGTTTCCTTTCTCATCCTCAAAGATAAGAAACCTTTTCCTTCTCTGAGTCTCTGACTCAAATGTTCCCCCAATCCCAGCTTGGCTAGCTTATTCCCAAACCTGTGGTATCATCTTAAATGCTACCTCGCCAGACCCCTCTCTGAAACTACAGATTTCCACTTCCACCTCATCTAAAGCAGCCTCCCTGGCTTTCTATTATTTGAATATCATTTTCACAGCCATGTAATTGCCTTATTTTTTGTTTTTATTATTGTTTACTCTCTGGTTTCCCCACAATGTGAAAGTAGGCACGGTGTTAATGTTGCCTATGATTATATTATCATGTATCCTGACACATAGTAGGTGCTCAATAAATGTTTGGTAAGTGAATAGATGGATAGAAAATGATTTCATAATTCATATTATCATGGAATAACTTGCTTTCTCCCATAAAAAGATGAATCATGGAAAAAGTCCTCTGTCAGCACATAAAGAGCTCCCTGTTTTCTAGTTGCTGAATTGTTGTCAGAATATGGATCCCTAGGGACTTCCCTGGTGGTCCAGTGGTTAAGACCTTGCCTTCCAATGCAAGGGGTGTGGTTTTATCCCTGGTTGGAGAGCTAGGATCCCACATGCCTTGTGGCCAAAAAACCAAAACATAAAATAGAAGCAATATTGTAACAAATTCAATAAAGACTTATAAATGGTCCATATCAAAAAAAAAAAACCTAAAAAAAAAGAAAAGAATATGGATGCTTATCATGAAAGTATGTTCCTACTGATAAATCTTCAGTTTCTTTTAAATTTCTCACTATCAGACTCTCCCCTGAAATAGACAGCTTTGTATTTGAACACAAGTTTTTCTGCAGGATAGATTTCTAAGGATAAAACTGTAATATCAAAGGATTTTAAATTCATAGATACATTCAAATTACTATCAACAAATACTGTCAAGAACTGTGAAGAGTCTGAGATTTTACCCTAATAACAGGTCATCCTGCCACAGTTTCATAGATGCTGGAAGAAGACATGAGACTCTTGAGTCAGAGACAAAGGACCTATTGATCACATCACAACAGGCAGCATGGGCTTCATGTTCAAGTTGGTTCCCCTGACCCCCCTCTCCAACAAAGCCCACAGGGGCAATGCAGAGTGGCCCAGGTAAATTCTATGCATGCAGTGGAACCTTGAGCTTAGGAAACCCCCAAACTTTTAAAAAGTTCACAACAAACCTGTCCAGTCTTTAAGCTGAAAAGAGATAATATCTTTATTATCTCAGACAGTAAACTAATCTGGCGTCTCCCCATTTTCCAAGTTTTCTCTATAAGCATCCTTGAAGAAATTGTCTGAAACAGAAGCCATCAATGCCTCTGCTCACAAAAGTTACAGAAATGCAAGAAGCCCATAAAGAATTGTCCCACAATATTGCATCAGTTTATACTTCTACTAACAGCAGAATCCAGGGTTGGGAGTAAGAATGATTAAAACCAGGTGTAAGAGGAGGTGACCAGCACTTCCAACTCTCCATACAGGCAAATTGAGAGGAAATTGGGATTTTGAGTTGTGGATTTGGTCAAGGTATACAATCAATTTGACTACATCACCAGCAAATGGAATACAAAAAGTTGCATGCAAGATTTTATAGTATAGAAATAACATACCTCATATCTCCCCATATCCCACTGGTCAGAATTCAGTCACAGGGCTTCCCCTCACTGTAAAGGAAACTGGGAAATGTAGATTAACCAGGTTCTGAGGAGGAACAGGAAACAGACTTTTCTGGACATGAGACTTCTCAGAGAGTCCATGTGATTAAAGCCCCATATGATCCCCTCACTTTCTCCTTCCTCTCTAGGTTTTGTCCATCAGGGCAAATCTTTCTTCTCATTTCCAGCACCAGAAGTTCTCCTCTTCAGCAGAAACTAACACAACATTGTAAAGCAGTTATACTCCAATAAAGATGCAAAAAAAATAATAATAATAACATAAATGAATAAACAAAATGTATCTAAAGGATAAAAAAAGTTTTCCTCTTCAAGGGTCCATTAGTAAGGGGTTAGGATATGTATGTCACCAACAGAAGAACGATAAAAAGAATAAAGAGATTCCCCAGGTAATAAGGGACGCATAGTGACATCACTCAAAACTGTGAATTTTCCAGCCAACCAATCTTAAGGCTTTACAGAACTTGAAAATATTAATTGGAAATTATTTTTAATACCAAAGAGAAACTGAAGATATTGTAAGACAGAGTCCTTGTCAAGTTCACCTTTAGCACTTCCTGCTAAAGACTTCTAAAGGAAATACAAATGGGGCTGCATAGCTCAGCCCATTTATTAACAGGTACCTATCTACAGATATATTTTTAATTGTCAGGTCATATCTGTGTCTTCTTTGTAAAATAAGAGTTTTCTCTACCTGCTTATTTAACTCTTAGGGATGTTTTCTTCCCTCTAAACTCTCTACTTTCTTCCCTGGGAGATCACAGCAATTTCTTAACTATGTTTAACATTTTAATTATTTTTAAAATGCTTCTGTAAATATACTATCTAAATCACCTCAAGCTGCTATAACAAAATACCATAGACTGGGTGGTGTAAACAACAGACATTTATTTCCTACAGTTCTGGAGGCTGGAAGTCCAAGGTCAGGGTACCAGCATGGTTGGTTTCTAGAGAGGGCTCACTTCCTGGCTTGCAGATGGCTGCCTTCTTGCTGTATCCTCATCTGGTGGAGAGAGAGACTTCTGGTGTCTCTTCCTCTTCTTATAACAACACTAATTCCATCCTGGGGACGGGGGTGTCCACTCTCGTGACCTCATTTAAAGCTTATTGCCTCCCGAAGTCTCCACCTTCTAACACCATCACATCAGGGGTTTGGCTTCAACCTATGACTTTGAGCAGTGCACAAGCATTCATTCATAATACATGTTATATGTAACAGGCTGGTGGCGTGAATGTGGCATATGAGTTGGTTTGAAAATAACTGATCATGTCTCCAATTGCTTCCTGTGTGCTGTCTGAGATAATTCTTTCACTTCTTTCTATGTGTATGGATCCAGGGTTGAGTGAGTAGCAGAGGAGGTGCAGGATACTGACCTAAGTGGGCAGCAATTTCTGTGATAACCAAGTTAGAGTTAGATTCTCCTGTATAGCACTCACAACCCACCTCCACTTGTGGTCACGGGGATATATATAGAGTTCTATTATGAGCAAGACCTCAGGTGAAAAAATCCAAGATAACTGATCTGAACTCAGTTCCACAGGACCTCTGGGTAGCAGCTGTGTGACTCTGGATAACTTTTGTAATTTCTCTTGACATCTTTTTCCCTCTTCTATTAAAAAATAATTGATTCATTTGCATAAACCCTAAGGTCTCTTCAAACTATGATCCAGTGATACAATAAATATAATCCATGTTTTTATTGCTAATGAATATTTTTATAGAAACAAAATCAGGGCATTAAAAAGAGGAAAAATAAATCTTAAAATATATCAAGTAATCCAAGATAATCCTCCTTCAATTTGCAATTGCTCCAGATACCCTTTTCAAAAAGATTTGCTTTTCCCTGCTGCTCTATCCCCAGCCATCACCCAAATATGCCAGCCAAGTATGATCCTATAAGAAAGAAAAGAGTGGAGAGGCCCACCACAAGCATCCCATAAGCTCTTCCCTTCATGGGTGTCAGAGTTAGGTGGAACTGAGGTTCAGATACACACTCAGTTATCACCATCAAATTTTTAATCTCTCCAAAACATGTTTTCCTCCTATAAAGGAGAAAGTATAATTTTGGGACTGACAGAATCTAATGGGGGAATCCACATTAATGAAACAATCATGCCAAATGATTGTAGAATGATAGCTCCGATAAACGCTAAGAACCCTTTGAACAACGAGCCCTGATTTAGGTTGGTAAGGTCAGGAAAGCTTTGGAAGAATTTCAGAGCTGAGATAGGGAGGTGAAGAAGACAGTGTGCAAGGCTAAAGGAACATACACCAAAAGACCCCAGAAAACATGAAATGATCCAAGGGAACAAGAGAAAGTGCAGCAAGTGAAAAGAAGTAAAGTGAAAGATGAGCTTGGAGAGGTGGGTATGGTTCAAATCACGCTGGGTGACTATACAATTATCATCCAAACCAAGACACGTCTGAGCAAAACTGGGAACAATTTTAATAATTATGCTGGGGTAGCAGGCATAAATCAGCACTGTCTCTAGCAAACAAGAGAACTGGAGAAAGGAAAGCCTGTTAGGAGATGAGATACAACGTTAGAGGAGATTGATGTTTTACAACTAAATGCCAGAAGGCTTTGGTGGGAGGGGGAAGTAGGTAAAAGTAAACTTCTCCTGCCTCTTTGGCAGGAAACATGCCTTGCCTTCTAACAGGGAAGAGGTGAATCATCTCTGCGATCCAGCCTAATTAACACATGAGCACTCTCATTAGAGAAGGAAAACAGACATTAAGCATCAACATTGGAAGACTTAAAATTAGTATTTCTGTATGTGTCGATTTTACTGTAAGAAATATTTGTCCAGGATATGTAATTAGTGGGGTTCCCTGCAGGTTTCAGATGCTCATAATATGCCTCTAATTTTCAAGAAATTGTAGCTTCCTTTAAAATAGGGATCAACAGTCATTCACACCCAGAGTTGATTCTAATTTCAGAGGCAAAGACAGCCTCCAGGTTAATGCCTCCAATCTGTTTTGCTCATCTGCTTTGACCTAAATCTTAGCTCCAACCTGAGAGTTGAGAAGGAAAAGAAAAAAGAACAAGGCAGAGAGAGGAGGAAGGAGGGAGAAAGGAAGGGAAGGAGAGAGAGAGAAGGGGAAGGATTCATCCAAATACATCAATGTGCTTGCCCTTGTGTCTCCATAAGAAAAGGTAAGCTAGAAGCCAGACCAATGTGACCTCAAAGTGAGCCCTTTGTGCTTGGCTTCTATAAGGAACTCAGAATGCTCCCATGGGATTGAGTTGCATAAAGTTGGATTGGCATCTTTTCCGAACTCAGACTCCAAATTATGGGAAAGAAATTTTAAGTAAGCTTGAGAAAAATAAATGAGCATGTTAGTGAGACTGGATATTTTTGGTAAGTGGAAATAACAACTGGGAATACATTTATTTCAGAACAATTTTTAGGATGAAATTGAGCTCTGTTACAATCTCTATCTCTATCTCTTTATCTCTCTGTCCCTTTCTATCTCTTTCCCCACTCACCTCCAACATGTGCCCTTCTTTTTCGCTTTCACAAACATCTGCAGACAGGGTTAGTCCCCAACCAAAGTTGAGAAAATAAATATCTGCTTTGACCCCTTCCATCTTCCCTTTCTGGCCACACCTCTTGGGGCTGTTTGGCTTCCCTTGGCAGGGCCCAGTTGTGTCTGAGGCCATCAGGGCAAACTTGAAGTCCAGTATGACCCCTTCCTTGTATCATCAGAGTGGTCATTTCTTTAATAGCTTAATACCATTTACCAGGAAAGAAACTTATTGAGAAAATATTTCCTGCTAAGGTATAAGTAACTATGTCATGTATTACCCTACCCATCCACTGTTTAACAGAGGAATGTACTTTTTTTTTAAAAGCTGTAAAGAAAAGTAAAGCAATGAAGTAAATTTCAAATGTGAAATATCAGACACTGTGGAATTGAGCGGAAAATTATATATCCATGTGTGTATTTATATACATACAAATACATATGAAATACATAGAGAGTACAGACTCTATCAGCTAATGTAATATAGAAAATACTAATTTACTGAGTGTCCACTGCTCCAGGACCAACCTGGACCAGCCCCCAAATAAATGGTAGTAAGTAAAGCAGAGGTGCTCCTCATCTTAAGAAGCACAGTTTTCCAAAAGTGAGACCTATTATATAAAAAAATAAACAGGCACTTTTCTTTTTATAAATGAAAAGAACAGTGTTCTGAAGAGTAAAATTGTTGCCAGAGCTGCTGCACCAGGTCCTTGCTCAAAACCCCCAACCCACACCTTTAGCAGGAATGAACATAAATCTTTAAGTCATGGGGTCCAGAGAAAAGAAAGGAAGCTATAGGGAGAGACAAACAAACAAGCAAACAAAAAACAGGTGGAATCAGCTGAGACCAAGATGGTGATGAATCTGACCTCCAACAGAACCTAAGTCTCATTATATGCTGATTTCACTATATTAGTAAATTAAATGACACACTTACGGGCAGCCAGGACCGGAAATTAAGACCAAAAAAAGGATAAAAAGAGGGTGGCACCCACTCCCTCAAAAAGCCCTGCCCTTTCCCCAGTAGACTAATGTATATGCCTCCCCATCACTAGCTTCACTCCTCCTCCCTTTGTCTTTTTTTCTTTTCTTTTCTTTTTCTTTTCTATTGAAGCATAGTTGATTTACAATGCTGTGTCAATCTCTGCTGTACAGGAAAGTGACTCAGTTTTACACATTTATACATTCTTTTTTTAATATTCTTTTCCATTATGGTATATCTCAGGAGATTGGATATAGCCTTTGTCTTTACTCTTTAAAATCAAATCCCTCTCACCACGTGGCCCAGAAGTTGATCTGTGAACTTAGTTCCCACTTCTCCACTTCTCCATTCTTTGGCCATTGAGCAAAGATTGCAAACTATCTCAAAACTGGTTTCATTATTTGGCTACACAAACCTGAACAGAAAAAGCAGAGTCCATACAACTTAATTCAGTAACAAAATCAGGGTAACGCTGGGAACTTACAGAGGGGTAAGTATGGTCTTCTCTGAGGCTATATCAAGGTGAGATCGATGGGTGAGAAAATGTCACCATGTCAAATTTGAAGAAAGTCATCCCTTGGCATTTGTTGGCATATTTCTTCCAATCATTTATCTGTGTGCGTGTGTGTGTGTCCGTGTGTTATGTGTGTGTCCATGTGTGTGTGTCCTCACATGTTTGTGTATGTGAGTATGTGTGTATCTGTGTGCATGTCTGTGTGTGTCTGTGTGTGTATGTGTGTCCATGTGTGTCATGTGTGTATGTGTGTGTCCGTGTATGTATGTGTCCATGTGTGCATCTCTGTGTGTCCATGTGTGTATGTGTGTGGTGTCCATGTGTGTGTCCATGTGTCTGTGTGTGTATGTCCATGTGTGCGTGTGTGTGTCCATGTGTTTATGTGTGTTTGTGTGTGGCTGTGTGTGTGTCCATGTGTATATGTGTGTGTCCATGTGTGTGTCCATGTGTGTCTGTGTGTTTATGTGTGTGTGTGTCCGTGTGTGTTTGTGTGTTACAGTTTAGAGCGCTTTCTCACCTTCTGCTTTTTTCTTCCTTTACTCAGTATGTCAAGATCAATTTCTCATATCTTATATTTTAATAAATATTTTTAGTGGTTTTTGGTATTTTCTCATAGAGCACTCCTCAATTTACCAAACCATTTAGGACATCTGTTTCCATTATTCCAGTGTTATGAATAACATTTTGGAGAATATCTTAGTACATAAATATTTGTATTTCAGATTATTTCCTATGGTAGATTCTAGAGTTGGATTTACTGGTTAAAGAATACAAACATTCAGGCTTCCCTGGTGGTGCAGTGGTTTAGAGTCCGCCTGCCGATGCAGGGGACATGGGTTCGTGCCCTGGTCCAGGAAGATCCCACATGCCATGGAGCGGCTGGGCCCATGACCCATGGCCGCTGAGCCTGCACATCCGGAGCCTGTGCTCCGCAATGGGAGAGGCCACAACAGTGAGAGGCCCGTATACCGCAAAAAAAAAAAAAAGAATACAAACATTCAGTATCTGGTACATAATGATGTGAGTGTATGCGAATTCTTATTGTTATGATTTTTTAAAGTGTTTAGTTAAAGAAGTTAATGTGAAAGTTTGCATTTTGATTTGCATTTGTTTAATGTCTTTGACTATTGACTAACCCTTGCTTCCAACTGAAATACCTTGGTAGCAGCTATTTGCAAAGGGACTGGCCTGAGAAAATGGAAAGCAGCTCTACATAGTGGCCACAGCTCACCCCCACAGGCCACACCCTTAGAAATTCAACCCTCCCACACCTGTTCCATTGGCTCTAAGAGCCAAACAAAGGTTCTCCTCTAGGGTGAGATACTGGACTCGCCAAATCTCTCCTGCCACGTCTGGGGAACTGCAGAAAGCATGATTCCCTACTGGCTTTTGAGAGATAGTTCTAGGACTCTGACATGTTTCAGAGGGAGCAGGGCCTGAAGGCAACGCAGAGGGTCATGAGTGGGGACTTGTACATACACCTCTCACAAGTTCATGAGCCCTTACTCTCCCCTCCCTCCAGGAAACTACCTTCTGCATTTAGTCCTTCCCTGAGAGGTGCAGTTAGAGTCATTAGCAACTAGAACTCCATAGAAGACATGCTCGTGGCATCCTCTTAGAAGAGTATCACTTCCCCGACCTCCAGACCTACAGAATCAGAATGTTTTAGGATCTGGAATCCAGAAATCTGCACTTTAAAATACTCCCCATTTGAGGCTGATGTGTATACCTGCTTCAGAATCACTGATTTAAGAGTGCCCAGTTTACTCCTTAGGGCTTGGGGATGTTCGTCCCAAGACTCAACTCTGTATCCAGCCTCTAAGCAGCAAGTTAGTTGTTCTTCTTTGAAGCTCTTGAAACCCTATGTAAACAGACCCACCAGCAGACCCAAACACCACCATTCTACACAACCCCACACTTGCGATGGTACTCAGTTTAGGATCTCAGGAAATCCCCTTTTCCATGTTCAAAGTAAAGTGAGAGGTTAACTATCACCCAGGGAAAGTAGAGCCCAAAAATCTTTTTATCCCAATTATCTGAATAACTAATACAAGGCAAACTAGGATATGATTTTATTGTCCTCAACTGAAAATATGTGTTATCAAAGTTAATCCAGCCCTGGTGTTATAAGAACACAATCAAACTAACATAACCCCAAAAGACATGGTGGATGCCACTAAAATAACTTTATGTGTTCTGTCAATAGTTTTTTCTTTAACTCAATTTCTCCATCAAAAAAGAAGAAGGTTTATTAGGCAGCACATAACTTTTATAAAGTGGTTACTGTATTTGTGATTGTGTGCCCAGTTGTAGAAAGTTCACAAAAACATTTAGGCATTACCTTTTATCAGTGCTGGGTTCCATCAGAGAATTTCACATTGACACTAGGGGGTGTCTCTGTTGCCTTATTAACATGCCAAAGAACCATTTTTAAATCTTACTGAAAAACACGTCAAATGTGGAAGGGCATTACTTGAGACACCAAGTAAGTAGCAAATCAACGCTTGCACCCTAAACTAAAGAAAGGCTGTGTTAACAATTAATACATGTGACCTTAAAGGAAAACTATTTTGTTTCCAATTTTCCGATTAATACCCATTACCAAATCAGACATATCTCTTTGCTCTATTTTGAGCATTGTTAACTCGTTCAAAAGGCTAACCCGTGGGTGGTGGGTAACTCAGTGTTCCTGCTGTGACCTCTTGTGGTTGGACATTCAGGACAAAGTCCAGAGGCCTCACAACACACTTCTTAGTCTTCCCTGTCTGGACCTACATTCCACCAGTATCTTTATTTTTCACCTTCTTTACACAAACAGTATCTCTCATATGAAACAATCTGAATTTTATTTAGAACCTGTGTGTTTTCTTTTCCTTCCTTTGCATCTTTTTCTACAAAGGATTTGAAGCAAGTCAGGGTATATACTAAACGCACCAGGTCTTCCCTAACCGCTCAGCTATAAGCTGTCTTCTTCTCCATCAAAACTGTCACTTATTACACATGCCCTGATTTACCTTGTATCAAACGTTATGTCCCATCATTAAACAAACCTTCAAAATCTAAGCCTTAAATCCTGCATCTTGATTACAGATTCTTTGTTTTTGTACTGCATCTTTACAGTGCCTATTCATCTCCTCCAGAAAATGAGCAAATCGACTTTTGTATACGTAGTAGGTGTCCATATATGAAAAGATAGTAAGGACAATATTGATAATAATGAAATAATAGCAATTACCATTTTATCATGCAGCTATTAAGTGCCAGACACTTTCCTAAGTATGTTGCATATGTCATTTTATTTTGTAACCACAAAATGCTCTTTAAATATTATCCTCCCCATTGTCTTGGTGAGGAGCTTCCATATAAATAACAGAGAGCTTTTGCATAGCAGACACTCTCAGCTTGATGAGATGTTATGCTATGGAAGGGTTCTGGAGCCAAAGCAAAGTTAGGAAGAACCAATACCCACATCCCCACTTCCTTCCCCTGACCCTCCATCCCCCAGTGGCCCATCTTCCTTCTCTCTCTCCATCTTCATAGATGGGAGTATTTATAGCCAATTGAAATTGACTATGTGACAAGTCTGAGATTTAATAGATGAAGAAAACGACAAAGTTCATTAGCTCCATCAAGGAGCCCACACATAGTTGTATATGCGTCTTCTTAAACATGGAATTATAATGAAATACAGTACAGAAGTATACATATATGAGATGTATTCCTCCCGATTCACAAGTTGCTTGTAAGAAGCACACAAGAAAATAAGCATGAAGCATAAAGAAAGCACTAGATGAATACACGCTGTTGCTGAAGTCCCCTGACATGCACCTTTTCATGACAGCTTGCAAATCAACCAGACCTGGGTAAGAAAAAAGGCAGCTTCTCATGTGAAGGGCCTTCCCTTACAGTCTCTACTCCCAGCAGCTGCCCCAGTAAAGACATTCACCTGGTCCTTAAGGAAACCTTAAGATATTAAGGCATGCTTGCTTTTGGATGACTTCTGACTCTAGTGCCTTCCACCCCACCCTGCTTGGCAAAACCTTACTTGTAACATTCAGCTCAGTTCCTCTAAGAAGCTTCACTGCTTTTAACCCCCAGTCCACTTTGGGTGACACTATTCTGTTCTTTGTCACAGCTCAAGCATTCTGTATGGTGGCTATCTCCCCAGCCATTCTCCTCGCTTGACTATGAACTCCTCAAGGGGAGGGGCTATGACTTACTCAACATTGAGCCCCCAACACAATGGCCTTGTGGTAGCAGTCATTCAGGAAATGCCTATTGAACAAATGGATGAATGTATTCGGCTGTCTTTTGATTCAGATGTTTTGGCATCTGGAGGCTTACCCTGAGGAGACTGCCCCTACTAGAGACAGCAAATAACTAACCTGTGGGTGTGACTTCCATACACAAACCAACAGGTCCAGAGGCCACACCCCAAATACCTCATTTATTGAGCTCTCACTCTGGGTTGCCATCCACCTGCCCACCTTATCACCCTGGAGCCAGATACCAAGGTACCAGCACCCCAGAGGCTGTCGAAATTGTTCAAACCATCTAATACTAAACCTATTTACCCTGCCTCACCCATACTTTCCTGCAGGAACCATGATAAAGGCTCCTACCCATGTTTCCCCCTCCCTCCCTCTCCCTCCTGTCTAACCTGGTGCTTCACTGTGTGGCCCTGCTGGTGCAGCACACCCTCTCCTCCTGGGAACTGTGAGTAGGAAATTATCTTTTCAATGACTATCATCTCTTCATCTGTAGGCCTTGCAATACCTGAATAATAACTTTTAAAAACTTACATAGTCATAAAATCTATATAAGGAAACCATGAATGAGTAAATGAGGAGAACTTACTGGGCTTATCAAACATACCTGAACTCAGGTAGCTATCTCTGCTGTGTTCAAATCAGTTTTGCAACATTTTCTTGAAGCAGACACTGTGCAAGTCCAGAGCTGAATTACACCCAATCCCTGCCCTCAAGTGGCTGATAATCCGTGGGAGGAGTTTATACACTAGCATAAGCATGCTGATACAGGTCAGTCATCTGGACCCAAAACTCTCCATTGAATCAAAATGTCTTTGAGCTCCTCAAAGAGGAACAATGTGACAGCCAAGACACATTAGTCTAGGGCTGCGGGGCAAGACAGAGGAACAGAAACAAGAAAGAAGGCAGACTCTTCAGTTGAGAGTTAATATTCGTGCTCATTCTATAAATCTTTCTACCTTTGCCATGCTCCTTGTTTGTGCGCTGGGGAAAAGTCTTCAGTAACTGTTGAGCTCAGTTACATTTTCTCTCCCATGTCTACTAGAGTTGCATTTCATTTGTTCCTTCATTTATTTCTTCATTCAGTAAGTTTCAACTGAGCACCTACTATGCACAAGGTTTAATGTTAGGCATGATTCTGCTCTTCCTGGGGAGACAAACATGAAAGAAAGTGAAATTTGATCAAATTCTTTTGTTCAAGAACTGGAGGAGGAGAAAGGAAAGGGTAAGTCAACACTGTTAAAAACAAGGAAGTCTTCCAAGAGGAGATCATGCCTAAGACAGTTCTTGAAGGATAGTAGAAGTTTGCCAGGTAAAATTTGCAGGGAAAGGCTTTCTGGAGAGAAATTTTCAAGGCCAGATGCTTCAGGTGTGCTGGTCACCAGTGGGATTCAGTGGAATACTCATATCCAGGCATTTTCATCACTTCTACTCATAAGACAGGGTGCTTTCTCTGGCTTTGTGTGGCTAAGTACTATTAAAAGTATTGTAGGACAAACATTTATATTTATGCTTTATTTAACTTTTCATTAATAATAAATTCAGGTGAAGTAGAATTGTTATTAATATTGATCAACGTTCCAAATGAAAGCACAGATGTCAGGGATTTTTTTTTAAATGAGTTCAGTTATATTTAAAGTGCTGTTGATGAGAGAAAATCTAATGAAAACCAACAGATGGTCTATTTAATATTGCTCTCAGCTTTGAAACATGTGCCAAATGTGATACACACAAGGACTTGACAGGGTGGTTACTGGAAGCCTTTAATTACAACTATTTGCACTCTTGGGTCTGCTGAAATTGCTAAAATAACACTGCAACTCTAACACTGGCCAAGCCAGAATTTAAATAATATCTATTTTATGATACTGTTTGTGGCATTGTATTTCCAAATGACCTCTATAGAGAATTTTCCTGACAGGTTTTCTTTTCTTTTGGGGAGGGGACATTGCTTTGTTTGATTTTTGTCAAGGAACTGGAGCCAGCAGCCAGGATAAGGTCAGATGGTTTCCTTTCCACATATCAACACATTTAGTCTGGAACGTTAGACAGCATTTCCAAGGGCAAGAAGAGGTATGGATCCTTTATTATTAGAGTTAGCTCAATTACAGAGACAGCTCAACTGGGGCAGACTTCCAAAGCAATGACTAAGTAATTAATAATAATAATCACAACAGCAACTGCCCATTATGAACCTTGCTAGACATGTGGCAAATATCATTACTACTTCTCACAACTGGAAAAGTGGAGATGGGGACACTGAAACCTAGGAGGATTCAACATCTGACTCAATGTGACACAGCATATAAGTGTAACCCAGGCAGGCTAGCCAGAAAAAGAACAAAATCGACCAGTCAATTCAAGCAGGATCGCATGTCAGAAAAAGAAGAAAAAGAGGGAGGAAGAGGAGGAGGGTGAGGAGAAGAAGAAGGAGGGAGGAGAGGAGGAGGAAGAGGAGGGGGGAAGGGGGGGAGGAGGAGGGGTAGGAATAAGAGAAGGAGGGGGATGAAGAGGAGGAGAAGGGGGAGGATGGGGAAGAGGAGGGGAAGGGGGTGGAAGAGGAGGGGGAGGAGGCGGAGGAGGAGGGGTAGGAGGAAGAGAAGAAGAGGCATGAAGAGGAGGAGAAGGGGGAGGAGGAAGAAGAGAAGGGGGAGGGAGTGGAAGAGGAGGGGGAAGAGGGGGAAGAGGAAGGGGAGGAGGTGAAAGAGGGGAAGGAAGAGGAGGAGAAGCTGTTCAACCAGGATGTACACCAAAGGAGAAAATTCCCCATTTAAATTGCTCTAGAATGAAGATAGCAGGAGATGCTCATGTATCCCTTCATCCACCTCCCTATTGGGCCATCTCTACCCTATGGCTGCCTGCTGGAGTCTAGGCAAGAGCCTGCTGGTTCACGTCATCTAAGGGGGGAGACATTTGCCTCTCAGGTGAAGATGCCTCAGCTGCCCAGAAGGTCAGATGGGCTCATGGGGAGGCCTCAGAGTAGAGATACCTGCAGGTGACACCAACAGTACTGAGAGGATTACATTATTGGGCTTAGAGCACATGACCAAACAGGCCTCTCTCTATAAGCCACATGAGAAATAATGCGTGTTCCAAATCTGGCCCTCTCTGAGCACTCTAGAAAATAGTCCTCCCTCCCTGGCCCTGCTCTGATTGGCTTCTTATCTGAAAAGAGTAACAAAACAAGGATTAAGTCTATAGGGTATTTTAAAAGAAATAAATTATAAAGCCTGTCTTTTTTTAAACATAATAAACCAAGAAATCCTCAACAACAACAAAAAAATGATCAAAGCAAATCTACCATTTGGAAACAAAGAAATATTCTTCTAAAAAAACCCAGTCTCAAAGAGGAAATTTAAGGTGAAATTATAGATTATTTTCATTAATTTATTCATGCTCCCCAAAAGTATACCAGAACTTGGACAAGTCAGGAAGGAAAATTTATAAAGAAGAGATTGTTTTATATCCCAACATGTGGGATAAATAGTACTCAGACAATCTGTAGTCCTAAAAGTATTTATTATTTTCATAGGCATGCAATTAATAAAGAGGAGTAGGAGGAAAAGCTGGAAAAAATAATCAAACTAATATAGTATAGGAAAAGGAATTAATGGTGATAAACTTGAAATTAATAAAAGAAACAAAATATTAAAAAGAAAGATTTTATAAAACCTAGACTTTTTCTCATCAAACTAGCAAATATTTTACTTTAATATTTCTATTGGAGTATGGTTGCTTTACAATGTTGTGTTAGCCACCACTGCACGACAAAATGAATCAGCCATACACATACAGGTATCCCCTCCCTTTCTGCTTCCCTCCCATTTAGGTTACCACAGTGCACTAGGGGAGTTCCCTGTGCTATACAGCATGTTCCCATCAGTTGTCCATTTTACACATAGTATCAATAGTGTATATGTGTCAATCCCAGTTTTCCAATTCCTTGCATCCCACCCATTTTCCCCTTGGTATCCATACATTTGTTCTCTGTGTCTGTGTCTCTATTTCTGCTTTGCAACTAAGATCATCTATACCATTTTTCTAGGTTCCACATATATGCCTTATTATACAATATTTGCTTTTCTCTTTCTGACTTACCTCACTGTATGACAGTATCTAGGTCCATCCATGTCTCTACAAATGACACAATTTCGTTCCTTTTTATGGCTGAGTAATATTCCATTATATATATGTACCACATCTTCTTTATCCATTCCTCTGTTGATGGACATTTAGGTTGCTTCCATGTCCTGGCTATTGTTAATAGTGCTGCTATGAACATTGGGGTACATGTGTTTTTTTTAATTATGGTTTTCTCTGAGTATACGCCCAGTAGTGGGATTGCTGGGTCATATGGTAATTCTATTTTTAGTTTTTTAAGGAACCTCCATACTGTTTTCTATAGTGTCTGTATCAATTTTCATTTCCACCAATAGTGTAAGAGGGTTCCCTTTTCTCCACAACCTCTCCACCATTTATTTTTTGTAGACTTTTTGATGATGACCATTTGGACTGGTGTGAGGTGATACCTCTTTGTAGTTTTGATTTTTATTTCTCTAACGATTAGTGATGTTCAGCATCTTTTCATGTGTTTTTTGGCCATCTGTATATCTTCCTTGGAGAAATGTCTATTTAGGTGGCCCATTTTTGGATTGGGTTGTTTGTTTTTTTGATATTGAGCTGCTTGTATATTTTGGAGATTAATTCTTTGTCAGTTGCTTCATTTGCAAATATTTTCTCCCATTCTGAGGGCGGTCTTTTTGTCTTGTTTATGGTCTCCTTTGCTGTGCAAAAGATTTAGGTTTCTTTAGGTACTATTTGTTGATTTTTGTTTTTATTTCCATTACTCTAGGAGGTGGGTCAAAAAGATCTTGTCATGGTTTATGTCAAAGAGTGTTCTTCCTATGTTTTCCTCTAAGAGTTTTATAGTGTCAGGTCTTACATTTAGGTCTTTAATCCATTTTGAGTTTATTTTTGTGTATGGTGTTAGGGAGTGTTCTAATTTCATTCTTTTACATGTAGCTGTCCAGTTTTCCCCACACCACTTATTGAAGAGACTCTCATTTCTCCATTGTATATTTTTGCCTCCTTTCTCATAAATTAGGTGACCATAGGTGTATGACTTTATCTCTGGGCTTTCTATTCTCTTCCATGATCTATATTTCTGTTTTTGTGTCAGTACCATACTATCTTAATTACTGTAGCTTTGTAGTATAGTCTGAAGACCAGGAGCCTGATTCCTCCGGCTCTGTTTTACTTTCTCAAGATTGCTTTGGCTATTTGGGGTCTTTTGTGCTTCTGGACAAATTGTAAAAATTTTTGTTCTAGTTCTGTAAAAAATGCCATTGGTAATTTGATAGGGATTGCATTGAAGCTGTAGATTGCTTTGGGTAGTTCAGTCATTTTCACATTATTGATTCTTCCAATACAAGAATCTTATATCTCTCTCCATATGTTTATGTCATCTTTGATTTCTTTCATCAGTGTTTTATATTACTCTGAGTACAGATCTTTTGCCTCCTTAGGTAGGTTTATTCCTAGGTATTTTATTTTTGTTGAAATGGTAAATGGGATTGTTTCTTTAATTTCTCTTTCTTCCCTTTCATTGTTAGTATATAGGAATGCAAGCGATCTCTGTGTATTAATTTTTTATTCTGAAAATTTACCAAATTCATCAATGAGCTCTAGTAATTTTCTCATGGCATCTTTAGGATTTTCTGTGTATAGTATCATGTCACCTGCAAACAGTGACAGTTTTACTTCTTCTTTTCCAATTTGTATTCCTGTTATTTCTTTTTCTTCTCTAATTGCCATGGCTAGGACTTCCAGAACTATGTTAAATAATAGTGGCTAGAGTGGAGACCCTTGTCCTTTTCCTGATCTTAGTGGAAATGCTTTCAGTTTTTCACCATTGAGACTAATGTCTGCTGTGGGTTTGTCATATATGGCCTTTATTATGTTGAGATAGGTTCTGACTATGCCCACTTTCTGGAGCGTTTTTATCATAAATTGGTGTTGAATTTTGTCAAAAGCTTCTTCTGCATCTATTGAAATGATCATATGGTTTTTATTATTTAATTTATTAATATGGCTTATCATATTGCTTGATTTGCATATATTGAAGAATCTTTGCATCTCTGGAATAAATCCCACTTGATCATGGTGTATGATCCTTTTAATATGTTGTTGGATTCTGTTTGCTAATATTTTGTTTAGGATTTTTGCATCTTTGTTCATCAGTGATGTTAGCCTGTAATTTCTTTTTTCGTGATGTCTTTGTCTGGTTTTGGTATCAGAGTCATCTGGTAGCCTTGTAGAATGAGTTTGGGAGTGTTCCAACTTCTGCAATTTTTTGGAAGACTTTGAGAAGGATAGGTGTTAGCTCTTCTCTAAATGTTTGATAGAATTTACCTGTGACTCTATCTGGTCCTAGGCTTTTGTTTGTTGGAAGATTTTTAATCACAGTTTCAATTTCATTACTTGTGATTTGTCTGTTCATATTTTCTATTTCTTCTTGGTTCAGTATTGGAAGGTTGTATTTTCTAAGAATTTGTCCATTTCATCCAGGTTGTCCACTTTATTAGCATATAGTTGCTGGTAGTACTCTCATGATCCTTTGTATTTCTATGGTGTCACTTGTAACTTTTCCTTTTTCATTTCTAATTTTACTTATTTGAGTCCTCTCCTTTTTTTTCTTGATGAGACTGATTAATGGTTTATCAATTTTGTTTATCTTCTCAAAGAACCAGCTTTTAGTTTTATTGACCTTTGCTATTGTTTTCTTTGTTTCTACTTCATTTATTTCTCTCTGATCTTTATGATTTCTTTCCTTTTCCTAACTTTGCGTTTTGTTTGTTATTTTTCTTTAGTTGTTTTAAGTGTAAGGTTAGGTTGTTTATTTGAGATTTTTCTTGTTTCTTGATGTAGGATTGTACTGCTATAAACTTCCCTCTTAGAATTGCTTTTGCTGATTCCCATAGGTTTGGGGTCATCATGTTTTCGTTGTCATTTATTTCTAGGTAATGTTTGATTTCCTCTTTGATTTCTTCAGTGATCTCTTGGTTATTTAGTAACATATTGTTTAGCCTCCATGTGACTGTATTTTTTACAGTTTTTTTCCTGTAATTGATTTCCAATCTCATAACATTGTGGTTGGAAAAGACGCTTGATACAATTTCAATTTTCTTCAATTTACTGAGGCTTGATTTGTGAGCTAAGATGTGGTCTATCCTGGAGAATGTTCCATGAGCACTTGAGAAGTGTATTCTGCCCCTTTCAGGTGGAATGTCCTATAAATATCAATTAAATCTATTCGGTCTATTGTGTCATTTAAAGCTTGTGTTTCTTTATTTATTTTCTGTTTGGATGATCTGTCCATTGATGTAAGCAGGGTGTTAAAGTCACCCACTATTATTGTGTTACTATTGATTTCTCCTTTTATGTCTGTCAGCATTTGCCTTATGTATTTAGGTGCTCCTATGTTGGGTGCATAGGTATTTACAATTGTTATATCTTCTTCTTGGATTTCTCCTTTGATTATTATGTAGTGTCCTTCCTTGTCTCTTATAATAGTCTTTATTTTAATGTCTGTCTTGTCTGATATGAGTATTGCTATTCCAACTTTCTTTTGATTCCTTTTTGCATGGAATATCTTTTTTCATCCCTTTCCTTTCAGTCTGTATGTGTCCTTAGGTCTGACATGGGTCTCTTGTAGACAGCATATATACAGGTCTTATTTTTGTATCCATTCAGCTAGTCTGTTTCTTTTGGTTGGAGCATTTAGTCCATTTACATTTAAGATAATTATAAATATGCATGTTCCTATTACAATTTCCTAATTGTTTTGTGTTTTTTCTTGTAGATCTTCTTTTTTTGCTAGAGAAGTTCCTTTAACATGTGTTGTAATGCTGGTTTTGTGGTGCTGAATTCTCTTAGTTTTTGCTTGTCTATAAAGCTTTTGATTTCTCCATCAATTCTGAATATGATCCTCACTGGGTAAAGTAATCTTGATTGTAGGTTTTCCGTTTCATCACTTTAAATATGTCTTGCCATTCACTTCTGTCCTGCAAAGTTTCTGCTGAAAAATAAGCTGATAACCTTATGGGGATTCC
Organism: Stenella coeruleoalba; assembly: GCF_951394435.1. NCBI lineage: Eukaryota > Metazoa > Chordata > Mammalia > Artiodactyla > Delphinidae > Stenella > Stenella coeruleoalba. The sequence continues at coordinate 11,313,903 of NC_137151.1, forward strand.
CTTGTATTTTATTTGTTGCTCTCCCCTTGCTGCTTTTAATAGTTTTTCTTTGTATTTAATTTTTTGTTAGTTTGATTAATATGTGTCTCGGCATGTTTCTCCTGGGTTTATCCTGTATGGAATTCTCTGCACTTCCTGGACTTGATTGACTATTTCTTTTCCCATGTTAGGGAAGTTTTTGACTATAATCTCTTCAAGTATTTTCTCAGGAACTTTCACTTTCTCTTCTTCTTCTGGGACCCCTATAATTCGAATGTTGGTGCATTTGGTGTTGTCCCAGAGGTCTCTGAGACTGTCCTCAATTCTTTTCATTTTTTTTTCTTTATTCTGTTCCTCGTCAGTTATTTCCACCATTCTATCTTCCAGCTCACTTATTTGCTCTTCTGCCTCAGTTATTCTGCTGTTGATTCCTTCTTGTGTATTTTTCATTTCAGTTATTGTTTTGTTCATCACTGATATTTTGTTGTTTAGTTCCTCTACATCCTTGTTAAACATTTCTTGTATTTTCTCCATTCTATTTCCTACATCTTGTATCATCTTTATTATCATTAGTCTGAATTCTTTTTCGGATAGCTTGCATATTTCCTCTTCATTTATTTGGTCTTGTGAGATTTTACCTTGCTCCTTTGTCTGCAGCGTATTTCTTTGTCATCTCATTTTGTATAACCTACTGTGTTTATAGTCTTCTTTCTGCAGGCTGCAGAGTCATAGTTCCTTTGTTTCTGTTGACTGCCCCCTGAGTGAGGTTGGTCAAGGGGCTTGTGTAGTTTTCCTGGTGGGAGGGCCTAGTGCCTTCACTCTGTTGGGTGGAGTTGAGTCTTTTCCCTCTTATAGGCAGGGTTGCATCAGGTGGTGTGTTTTGGGATGTCTGTGAGGTTAGTATGACTTTAGGCAATGTGTCTGCTGGTGGGTGGGACTGTGTTCCTGTCTTGCTGGGTTTTTGGTGTGAGGTGATTAGCACTGGAGCCTGCAGGCAGTTGTGTGAGACCGGGTCTTGAGGTTGATATGTATACCTTCAGGAATGTACATATCAATTAATATTCCCTGGGCCTGGGAATTCTCTGGTGTTCCAGCTTCCTGGACTCTATGTTCCCACACTGGAGGCCCAGACCTGACCCCTGGCCAGGAATCCAAGAGCCTGCAAGGCTCACAGTGTGGCCCAATAAAAAATAGAGAAAAGAAAAGAAAAACAAAACAAATTTTAAAAAACAACAACAAAAACAAAAAAGCAGACATAAAAGTCTCAGGGCAAATAGCTAGAACTGCAGCAACAATAGCAGCACAACACACACTCACACACACATATGCACCAACACAGAGAAAACAAACAAACAAAAAAAACCCCAAAACAAGGGAACAGACAACCAAACAAGGGAATTCTAATATGAGAACAGTTGATAAGGATTATACTAGTGAAAACAAAGAATGAAAAATAAAACAGATAGGGGCAAGCAAACAACATCACCAACAACAACAAAGTGAATAAAACATAGAATATACACCTCTAGGTAGGTCTCTGGACCTGCTGTGGGCACTGTGGGGCCATCTCAGACTCTGACCTGGCCCGATCCCTGTGTGTATTTGCCCACAAAGTCCAGTGCTGCGAAGGCTAGACTGGTCTCAGATGTTGAAAGGCTCATTGTCTCTTCAGGTATTACACAAATGCAGTTTACCCAGTCGATTAAGGGATTTAATTCACAGCTTGTGCTGTTGCATAGAAAGATTTGTGTCTCTCTTCCTTAGTTGCACTGCCCTTTGGGCTCAGTTTTCGTTTTAAGCCCAGCTCTGCATGTATGCCACCCTCAGGCATCTCATCCTTGCCCAGGTGAGTGGGAGCAAAAGTAGTGGCTGCTTGGAGCACACTCAGGTGCTCCCAGTACCTGCAGCAGCAGAAGCTGGCATATGGGAGTGTTGTCATCCCTGCCACCTGCGTGTCTCTCAACAATGGTGCCTCGCTTTCCAGGCAGACCTTGCTTCCTCCAAGGGCATTCCTGGCCACGCATCCCCTTACTCTCATCCCTTCTGTTGTATCCATGCAGCCAACTGTGTTTCTCTCCCGGCATCTGTTCTTCCAATCCCATGCTTTAGCCCTCTGACACTGCCAGCTTTGGCGGATTCTCATTCCAAGCAGGGGCACCCAGGGCTGATTCCCAAGGAGGTTTTGGGGTGGCTGGTGCTCAAGCCCCCAGAGCCTACACAGGCAGAGGCGAGTCCAGCCCGAGGGGCAGGTCTTTTCCCAGCCAAGAGCTGTCCTCTCCCTGGGTCTGCATTCCAAACTCCTCTTTCCAGCACCCAGCTCCCCTTTGCAACAGGCGGCTCACAATTCAGGATGGAATGCACAGAGCTGTGTTATAGATCATGCGTGCGGTTCTTACTTTGTCTTGCCTTCCACAGACTCTGTCTGCTACATTCTTCTTTGATCTCCCGAAGTTCATTTGCTGTCCCAGCTGTTTTCCCCTCTATGAGGGAGTCTTTCTAAATGTGGAGAGCTCTCTTTGCCTTCAGCTTCCCACCAGGGTTTTTGATCTCTTTTTTGACTTCTCTTTTCTTTTTTCTTCTTTCTTTCATTGTTTTGGGAGTCCAAAGTCTACCGCTACCTTTCGGCAGGAGCTCTGTGGGAATTATTCCATTTGTAAATGCGTTTTTGATGAACTTGTGAGGAGCAACGAATTCTGCGTCCTCCTATTCTGCCATCTTGACTCCTCCCAAACAAAGCCCCTTTTAAAAGAGGGGAGGAAAAAACCCTATAACCTCCTGGCAATTCTAATCGAAACAAAAAGAAATTTAATGTGTTCAACACCAAGAATAAGAAAGTCTCACAGGTGTATCAAAGTCATAGTCATAGAAGAGTATACATTCAACTCTATAAATAGAAAATTGTTATTTTTATGCAAATATAAATTTCTAAGATTAATCTATTTTAAGAAAACATTAACAGATTATAAAGATCTACTACTTAAAAAGGTACAAAATACACAAGGTTTTATAGCTGAATTCCATCCAACTTTCTAAACATTATTATCATCATCATTGCCATCACCAACATTTTCTTTTAATTATCTTAACTATCCAAGGATATAGATTAAGATATCAAAACTTGACATAGGACAGAAAACTGCAGCAAATTTCTCTTATAAATAGTAAAAAATCCTGATAAATTATAGTCACACTAAACACAACACCATATTTTTAAATGTCACATTTTAACTAAGAAAAGTTTATTCCATGACTACTGATTCAATATTAAGCAAATTTATCAATATAACTTTATATCAGCTAATTAAAGAGAAAAAAAGCAGAATACATGATTTTGTTACCATGTGATAAAATAACATTTAACATGACTTAGAAGCCATTTGTCATGAAATTTATTAGCAAAATAGGAATAAAATGAAATTCTCCAAACACCACAAAGTCTAAGTAACAATATCCAACAAGAAGCATAGCAATAATAGTGAAATAAGTTGCCATGATTAACAGCAGCCATTCCAGCAGTCACTAAACAAAAATATCTTTATTTGATGGTTTGCCAGAAAATACAAAAGGCTACTGAAAACATATTTGAAATAATAAAATAAATTTGTAAGTTGGCTGAGTACAAGTTCAATAGATAGATTTTTTTTTTTTTGGTGGTACGTGGGCCTCTCACTGTTGTGGCCTCTCCCGTTGCAGAGCACAGGCTCTGGATGTGCAGGCTCAGCGGCCATGGCTTATGGGCCCAGCCACTCTGTGGCATGTGGGATCTTCCTGGACCGGGGCATGAACCCATGTCTGCATCGGCAGGCGGACTCTCAACCACTGTGCCACCAGGGAAGCCCCCCAATAGATAGATTTTAATGCTAACAATTCCATGCTAAAAAGAGATATGTAAAGAGGAAAATCCTGTTATCAAAAGTTGTAAAAACCACAAAATGTAGATTAACTTAAAATTACTGGGCCTAAATGAAAAGAGCTATAAAATTTTATGAAAGGATATAAAGTGAAACATAAGTAAAAAGAAAGGCATAGTACTTTCCTGGGTTGGAAGATGTTTAATATCATAAAAAGGACAATTCTACCAAATCAATAAGTCATCTTACTAGAATGGCAATAAGGATTCCATTTTTTTTAACTGGATTTTTTTTAAAGGTTTATGTGGAAAAATAAGGTATAAGAAATTTCTTCCTAGAAAAATTTGAAAGTTAACAGTCACAGATAATTTGCCTTTCATTGTTTTAAATCTACACAGAGGTAGTATAGTAGTGGTATTGACCCAGGAATAGATAGACCAGTGAATGAAATAAAAAACAGTGCTGGTAAAAACAAAATATGTAATTGGAAATTAATATATGGTAAACTTGACATTTTAATTAATAAGGCAATTATGATTTAAAAAAATAATAATGACATTGAAATAATCACCTGTCCGTCAGCTAAAAAAAGCTATTTTTTGGTAAATAGTCAGATAGTAAATACCTTCAGCTTTGCAGCCCATCTGGTACTTTTCACAAGTACTCTGCCATTGTAGGAAGAAAAGAACCATAGACAATATGTAAATAAATGGACCTGGCTGTGCTCTAGGAAAACTTTACAAAAATGCAGTGGACCAGATTTGGTTTATGGCCCATAGTTTGCTAACCACTGACCAGAAAAATTTAAGTGAATTTCCAATCTCACAAAAATAAATTAAAGATGACTTAAAGATCTAATGCCAAAAATGAAAACAAAGAATATGAATCCCAACGATATTAAAAGAAGAAAAGTTTCCACATCTCAGAGTGAAGAGGTCTTCTTGAACAAGATGGGAAACCCAGATAATAGAAAGGAAATGACTTACATATTTACTGCATAATTATATAAAAGCAGAGTATAAGACACTATAAACAAAGTCAAACGACAAGTCACAGAGAAAATATTTGCAAGAGTATATGGTAGGAAAGGGATAAATATATCTAATATATAAAGAGTTCTTGCAAATTGATAAGTAGAATAAAAATGACCCAATTGATATATCTGTGAAGGACATAAGAAGACAGTTTTCAAAAGAAGAAACTCTAAATACCAATAAACTTAAGAAAGTGTGCTCTTCAAAAGTAAGGTCACTTAGATTCCACATATGATTATCGCTTATATGTGGAATCTTAAAAAATGGTACAAATGAACTTATTTACAAAACAGAAGTAGAGTCACAAATATAGAAAACAAACTTATGGTTACCGGGGGGTAAGAAAGGGGGATAAATTGGGAGATTGGGATTGACATATACACACTACTATATATAAAATAGATAACTAATAAGGACCTACTGTATAGCACAGGGAACCTCTATGGGAAAAGAATCTAAAAAAGAGTGAATATGTATATGTATAACTGATTCACTTTGCTGCACAGCAGAAACTAACACAACATTGTAAATCAACTATACTCCAATAAAAATTAATTTTAAAAAAGTAAGGTCAGGTCACTCCCCAGCTCCCCTGGTGAAGGCTCCCACTTAACTTAGAGCGGAACAGAGCTTACACTACCCATCAGGCCCCCTTGTCTTTGAGACTTCTCCCCTGTTAACCTCTGTCTTGCTCATTCTACTTCAAGCACAGCACCTGCTTTACTGATCTTTAGAAACTCAGACACACTCCTAAATAGGGCTTTTGCAGGGAGGTATCCTCTACCTTGACTGCTTCCCTTCACACTTGCTGTATCCCCTCATTTCCTCCACGCAGGCTCCAATGTCTTCTTGAGCCTCTGATCACTTTATGTAAAATTGCATGCCTTCCCAACACACACACTCCTGTTCCCCCTTCCTTCATTCTACTGTTTCTTTTTTCTGTAATATTATTATCTTTTAACCTACTCTACAATTTGTTTATTTTCTGAATCATCTGTCTCCTCTCCAAGAATGTAAGCTCTGTAACAGCAGGGATGTTTGTTTGTTTGACCACTGATGTCTTCAAATCACCTGGAAGAGCATTTGGAACATACAATGTTATACTAGTAAATGTTTAAGAAATGGGGGGTGGGAGGGAGTAGAAAGCATTTGATGATGATAAGGTTCAAACTCTCCCAGCTTGGCAGATTTCAAGCAACCAAATTAACAAGGTCACTTCATGGAGTTGGAAAGAGTTATGTCCAATCAGCTGTCAGAAGCCACTAGGAGCCTGCTCCAGCACACCACTGAGCATATAGTAGGTGCTCAGTACATATTACTTGGATGAAAAAGTACTAAACCTCATGTGCAAGTGAAGACGTTCAAATTAAAATAAGTACAATTTTCACAAATCGATTGGCAAAAAGTGTTAGAGACTGATAACTTCTGAATCAATGACTCAGCAATTTCAGTTTAGGAACTAATTCTATAGAAATAAAAATATCAGTACCCAAAGGAGGTATGTAACCAAATAACATTCATTGCAGCACTATTTATAATGGCAAAAAACTGAAAATAATCTAAACACCCCATAAATAGAAAAATTATGACTAAAGTATGAAACATCACTTAAACCATTTGAAGCCATTAACATAATGAATTATATCTTTAAATACTGATCTGGAAAGCAGTTTATGATATATTTTAAGTGAAAAATGTAAATTGCAGAGCACTGAGTATAATAAAATCAGTTTTGTTGAAAAATATTAGGAAAATAATTTTAAATGTTTATTTGCAACATCACAAAAAGTACTTAAAACAGTTAATTTAGAATTAAATTTGAAACAGATTTGTATGAATCTTTATATTCTTTTCCTTCTATGCCTTAAAGAAGTTAGAAAACCTTTAATAATAGTTTCCTATGATATGCATAGCAGAACAGTTTCATATCTATTGAGAATTTTATCTGTAAATTCTCTTCTCTAGCAAAAGATCTTGTTGAATTACCTCCAAATTATGCTCTAAACATCCTATTTCATAGTGGTGTTATCTTAGCTCCCTTTTCACTACATCAACTGCACAGCCCAAACCTTCCAGGCTTAAGCTTATAATACCAAAGAGCTGAGAACAAAATGGACCTTGACTTGAAACAAACTCTGGCCAGTTACCCAACATCACCTAAAAATATGATTCAAAACAATGTTTTCAAATGAAATTGGAAAGTGGATATATATATGTAAATTAATAATAATATAGTGGGCTTCCCTGGTGGCGCAGTGGTTGAGAGCCCACCTGCCGATGCAGGGGACACGGGTTCGTGCCCCAGTCCGGGAAGATCCCACATGCCGCGGAGCGGCTAGGTCTGTGAGCCATGGCCGCTGAGCCTGCGCGTCCAGAGCCTGTGCTCCACAACGGGAGAGGCCACAAGAGTGAGAGGCCCGCGTAACCGCAAAAAAAAACCAAAAAAACAAAGCAAAACAAAACAATAATAATAATAATATAGTGACCATTTTTGAGATTCCCAAATATCTATAGGTAAATAAGTTGATGCAAAGGCCAAAACTTAATCAGCTTGGTGAGTTTGAGAATCAGAAGATCAGTACAGCTGTAACTTGGTGGGTGAGGACTGAGTGATATAAGGAAAAGGGAGAACTGAAGTTATCTCAGCCATGTTAGGGAGAATGAGTTCTATTCCAAAGGCAATAGAATGTCACAGGCAGCATTTGTGTAAAGGAGTAAAATTCTATAACTTATGATTTTAAAAGATCATTTTGGCTGGTAGGTGAAGACTCAGTTTCAGAAGAGCAAAATTGAGACAGGGATCTCCATCAGGAATTGGTTGCAGTAGTGCACCAGGAGATGATGATGATTTGGATTAAGGTGGAAGTGGACCTGGGTAGTAGATAGATGTCTGATATACCACAGAGCACTTACAGTATTTAGTGATAGATTCAACATGGTGGTAAGAAAAGGAGAAGAATCAAGGTTGACGCCTACATTTTACCATGTCATTCTCAACTCCTTTGACAGCCAGCAGAGAAAGAGAATCCAGCAGCAGAGACAAAGAAGGTAGTGCTACCTTCAAGAAACGATGAATGGAGAAAGTCCAAAATGGCATAAAGAAAACTAGAAGAGTTTAAGGACACAAAAGACAAGAGAATAGAGTGCTTCCACCATAAGCAGAATGAAAAGACAACCCACAGCATGAGGCAAAATATTTGCAAGTGATGCTACAGACAAGGGATTAATTTCCAAAATATATAATCAGCTCATACAGCTTCACATCAAAAAACAAACAAACAACCCCAACAAAGAAAATGGGCAGAAGAGCTTAATAGACATTTCTCCAAGGAAGACATACAGATGTCCCATAGGCACATGAAAAGATGTTCAACATTGCTAATTGTTGGAGAAATGTAAATCAAAACTATAATGAGGTATCACCTCATGCCAATCAGAATGATCATCATCAAAAAGCCTACAAATAACAAATGCTAGAGATGGTGTGGAGAAAAAGGAACCCTCCTACACTGGTGGTGGGAACATGAATTGTTGCATCCACCATGGAGAGCGGTGTGGAAGTTCCTTAAAAAACTAAAAATAGAGTTACCATATGATCCAACAATCCGACTTCTGGGCATATATCAGGAGAAAACTATAATTCAAAAAGATATATACACCCTAATGTTCACAGCAGCACTATTTATAATAGCCAAGACATGGAAGCCACCTAAATGTCCACTGACGGATAAAGAAGATGGATATATAAAATAAAAGAAGAATGAAATAGTGCCATTTGCAACAATATGGATGGACCTAGAGATTATCATATTAAGTGAAGTGAGTCAGAGAAAGATAAATATCGTATGATGTCACTTATATGTTGAATCTTAAAAAATGATACAAATGAACTGATTTACAAAACAGAAATAGACTCACAGACATAGAAAACAAACTTATGGTTACCAAGGGATAACAGGGAGCCGGGAGGGAGGGATAAATTAAGATTTGGGGTTTAACATATACACACTACTATATATAAACTAGATAAGCAACAAGGACCTACTGTATAGCACAGGAATCTTGTAATAACCTACAATGGAAAATAATCTGAAAAATAATATATATACATATGTGTGTGTGTGTGTGTATAACTGAATCACTTTGCTGTACACCTGAAACTGACACAACATTGTAAATTAACTATACTTCAACTTAAAAATGGTAATAAATAAATAAATTAAAAGATGCTGTAATTTTCAAGAAAAAAAATACTTCTTCCCAAAATGTATCATAAAAAGGAGATGTGCAAGTCTAGGCTCACTGGGACTTCTCACACACTCTATCTGGGCTTACTGTCCCTGGTCAGTCTCACCTGCAACCCATCTTAAACTCTACTGCCAGTCCAATCTTTCTCATCTACATCTTTTTTTGAATTATTTTCTGCTGAAAACTACGATCATGCCCCAGAACCTGCTTAACCAGATTTAATGTTTCCTAACTTGAATCTCAGGATCCCCCAAACTACACTTCCTGACTTATCACTTTTGTACCAGGAAAAAATGTATTAGTTTTATGAGATGAACAAACCTCATTTTTACATAAGTGTTTATTTTTTTAAAGTATAATCAACATGGATTTTGAACTTCACATCAAGGGTCTCTCATAATATGCTCAACAAAAATTCCTACAAAGACTGCAGCTAAGGCATGCTGCCAGAGCATCTCGGGTGCCTGTGCAGATGTGGGTTATATTTAGACCTACACAAAACGGCTCCCAGCAGAAATGCCCACCTTTATTAGAACATCTTTCCCACCTCTAAGTGGTACAAGTGTCTCTCGGTGGGAGATGCCATCTTGCTGCCATTACTTATTGCAGGCTTCCCCTCCTGTGGAGAAAGAAACTTGGAGAACAAAGGTCAACACCTGCATGCAGAAAAAAAAAAAAAGCTCATTATTTTAAGCATCTCTTCTGTACTTTGTCTTTCCTTCATTAATACTGGAGGTTCGTCATTACTGGTTTGCTAATCTCTGGCTTCACCGTAAATGCAAATCTAAATGTCTAATTCCACATTAACTAGGTCTACTCAAAATTCCAACTACGTTGACACTTTATTCAATTACAAAAAGAAAGGAAACAATATTTTTGTACAGTATAGTGACATAGTTTATGTCAATGCTGCTTTTAAGTAAGAAGATACCAAAAAAAATGTTTTGAAGAAAATGTCTGTTATTCACCAAAGAAACAGTGCATATGTTTTATAATGACGTTCAACATGGATGAAAAACAGCCTGAATGTCAAAAATTATGGTGTGCTGTTCACCCATCACTGTAAAAGTATTGTGCATAATTTCCAGTCATTTTTTAAAGGGAGGGTTGTCATTCTTTGCCTCATTCTTTGCTGACAGGAATGCAGACGGAATGACTGGAGCTCTAGCACTCAAAACACTTTAAGGAAACTTTTAGCACAACAAAGATTATTTCAAATAAACCTCAAAGTGTTAAATAACTAAAAACATCAGGTATAATAAAACTATTAAATAATTTAACATCAAGCAAACGCTCAGTACTGTAGTAAACAAACCAAAGACAAATGCAGGTGAGATCTTTCAAAAGGAGCCCTTGCCAAAATCGGGATGACCCCAATTTGCTGGCAGGACCAAGCATGTGATCAGAATTCTCCTTCCCCAAACAAAACCACTGACCACAATCTCTCTTATGTTGTGCCCTTTTTATACAAGTATATATTTTGTCCACTCAAATAGACAAATACATGACATCTACTTGTCTCTTGTTCTTTAGAGTGTATTTTAAGTGATTTCCAGATCTCTAAGTATCAAAACAATTTTATACAAGAAAGTAAACTTCCATGGGGGAGAAAAAATAGTCACTTGAAATTTTAGTAAATAAATAGCATACGAAGTGGTGGTTTTGCTCCCACATTAACCCACTAAAGCAATGAAAACGTTCTGCATTCATATGGAAAAGCACAAAAAGTGTCTGTTGCTTGCAACTACTCTACATGTTAAAGTCCTGCCAAATTTGTAGGTTGGGTTGGTCTGTGTGTGTCAGAAAACCTAAAGTAACAGTAAGTGAGAAGTTGATTTTTGTTCCCTCTCTCCCCAGAGGTAGAGCAGGTAGATGAAGCAGGTTCATAGAAGTATGAAGGGCATGCATTCCTAATACTTGGTGACTCTGTCATCCTCAGAATGTGCCTTTTATCTCATAGTCCAAGATAATTGCTTGAGTTCCAACCATTAGTTCTGCATTCCGGCCACTGGAAAGGAGGATAAGGAACATAACTGTTTTTAATCTCTTTGCCAGAATATAGTCGCATTTCCACACTTAGCTGCAAGGGAGAGTGGGTCCCTGGGTCACAGGGGTGAGGGTGGTAGCCAGGACAGCTTGGCTGTGAAAGGAGCACCATCTGTCAGTGAAGGAGGACAAGGATGGGAAGGGGGTGACCAGCAATTTGCACGTGTGTACACCTCATCCCAAACCAAATGTCCACGCCTACGTTGAGCCAAAGGTTAAAGAGTCTTGTTAACTAGAGATATGTGTGTGAAGGTATATGTCTACTCTTTAGATTATTGTGTTTAATTGTATGAACATTCTCCATTCTTATTTCTGCCTTCCTTTTGTCCTTCTATCCTCCTTTTTCATATTTTTAGAAAAGGCTAACAAAACATGTGGAAAAAGGCTAACAAAACTTGTAGTCATGTCCAAATCTGATACTTTTATCAAATAAACACAGACACACACACACACACACACAGACACACACACACACACACACACACACACACACACACACACACACTACACCTTGGAAGTCAAGAAAAAGAAAAAAGAAGAATATCATTAACACACTAGTATTACCCGCAGAATTTTATATTTGCTAGTATAATTTTGATGATGCTTAAGTTATTTCTCTACAAACATATTCTTGAGGATCTGAGGATGAAAATAAATGCATTGAAGTGTCCTGTTTTGCTTGTGTACTAACTGGATGGAAGCTGGAGAAACGAAAACATGAGAAAGAAAGGCAGAAGATGGTGTGATTGGAGCCGTGGCCACCAGCTCTGCCCCAGCTCTGACCTTGATTTGCTGGGCACTTTCCATTTCCAGACATCAGTTTCTCCATTTATAAAATGTGGGGACTGGTTTAAACCATAAAGTCACTGTTACAGACCGAACTGTGTCCCCTCAAAATTCATATTTTGAAGCCTTAACTCCCAATGTGACTATATTTGGACGTAGGGTCTTTAAAGAGGTAACCAAGGATAAATGAGGTCATAAGGGTGGGGCTCTGATACAGTAGAACCGGTGCTTTTGTAACAAAAGGAAAAGACACCAGGGATTAGCACACGCAGGGAAAAGCCCAAATAAGTACACAGCAAGAGGGTGTTCATCTGCCAGTCAATGAGTGAAGTCTCAGAGGGATCCAGCTCTGCCAGCACCTTGATTTTGGACTTCCAGCCTCCAAACTGTGAGAAAATCACTTCTGTTGTTTAAGCCACCAGTCTGTGGTATTTTATTATGGCAGCTCTAGCAAACTATTATAGTTGCTTCCAGTTCTAACATTGTTTTGCCAGGAACCTAGAATGTCCTTACGTATAAAGAACAAAATATATTCATCTGAATTTAAAAACAATATCGTGGTGGGGGCTTCCCTGGTGGCGCAGTGGTTGAGAGTCCGCCTGCCGACGCAGGGGACATGGGTTCGTGCCCCGGTCCAGGAAGATCCCACATGCCGTGGAGCGGCTGGGCCCGTGAGCCATGGCCGCCGAGCCTGTGCATCCTGAGCCTGTGGTCCACAACGGGAGAGGCCACAACAGTGAGAGGTCCACATACCACAAAAAAAAAAAAAAAAAAAATATATATATATATATATATCGTGCAAATAATAATGGTATTGAAAATAATTCTACAAAGCAACCATCAGCTCCCAGAATTTTAATCAAATAAAAATGATTGCTTCTAAAGGGCCTTCATGGTTTACAAAGTCTCTACACATAAATTATTTTATCTCATAAACTAAAGAAGTAGACAGTTTTGTAGGTCACAGGATTAACCCCAGGTCCCATAATTTCTATCTATGCACATGGATCTCTTCCCTTTCCTTCATAAAAGAACAACAAAAACAAAATTGTCTGAGTAAGTTATATTGAAAATGGGTGTGTAATGATGACAACCTACCAAAAAAATCATTTAAAGGTAGTTGTTGATTCTCACCTAATTGACAACCATTCCTATAGCAATGACTCTCTGCAGGGCACTATATCAACATCGGTGGAGAAATGCAAAACTCCAAGTCTTGATTTCTGTTCGAAGGGAGACTATAATCAGGGAAATAAGATATAAACAGGAGAGTCTAAAATAAGAGAGATGTATATAATGACAGAAAATATGTCACAAAATATGTTCTCTAAAAAGATGAACAACTGTGGAGGAAACAAGAGCATTTCAAAGACTTTTTGCTGTGATATCTAGCAGATAAAATGAAATCAGAGATTAAAAAACACATTGTCTCTGGTTGGGTGGAGGAAGGCTGGCAGGAATGGTGCTAGTCCAAGTGGGTGGGAAATTATTAACCTGACCAAAGGCTGCTTCATGTTATTTGAGATCACTTCCTGGACCCACAAGTGATTGCGGCTTGATTTTTGGTATGTTCCTATCGCATGTATTATTTAAAATATTTGTCACTCACCTGTCTTCAGGTAGCTTATCAACCTGGGTATCCGGGCCTTATCCAATTACCTAAATTTATCTCATTGGTTGGAGATGGTTCCATATGCCAACAGTGTAACTCCTTTACGATGGCCCCAGAGGGGTGAGAGTCACCCTCTTGGAACAAAAAACGATATCTAAGATAAAAAGAAGACATTTGTCAAAGTTGTATCCATCTCCTGCCAGCTCTGGTTTGTGTTCAGTGACCCGTGTTTCGTTCTTGAGCCCACTTTACCCTCAATGTACAAATTTGGATGTCTCCTCCGACATCTGGCCAACAATTGGGCCCCCTACTTGGCTTCACCCATCAACTGGGATTTCTGCCTTCTCAGTTGGGCATGCATTACTGACACCACTTCCAACACACAAGGCTGCATTTCTGGCTTTGGACAAACCAATCCACATGACCACTTACCCTGGTTATCAGTCCTACGAAGTTCAAATCACACTTCTGATCATTCTTGGCAGGTACAATATAGATCAATTCTTTGTGTTGACTTCTTCTGTTGCTGAACCATCCCAAGATTCTATATCCAGCTAAAACAAGAAATGTGCACCAGGAAAATATCACCTCTGTAAAGGCAGTCAGCTGGCAGAAAGGCTGTTAGAACTTCTCATCGTTCCTCAAGCCCGAATGCCTCCCTGGGTTGGATTCCAGAGTGCATGGCTGAAATAAGGTGATCCATTTATTGAGGAAATGAAGCTGATGATTTGATTATAATAATTAACTGTTTGAAAATAATTATTTAACTCTAGTTCAGATTTACCAGGGGGGTCATTGGCTCCTGACTGCCATCTCAAAAGCTTAGAAGGAATTCCTAAATCTCATGGAATAAAACCAAATGTTTTCCCTAGTTTTATCATAGTTCCATTATTGGATGAGGTTTAACAAGATTTCCTTATTAATCAAATTCTCACAAATACAGTCTACACAACTTCACTCTTAAATGACCACTTTTATCTAAAGAAAGGGATCCAAAAGTTACAATAACCTAGTTATTTTTATATTTGACTGGTATAGGGAAAAGGGAACTTACTGGGATGCTTGACGTTTGGCTGTAGAGTGGTACAGGTATCTTGTATGAGTATCGGCAGTTACAGGAGGCTACTTTTTAAGGCTTCAAAAATGTTTCAAGGTAAATTATAATGATGGACACTTCTTAATTCTTAATACCTCTTTCCACCTCCTATGTTCAACCTCTTTTATATCATTTGAATTCTTTTTTCTCTCTACCCCCAAAAAAGATTTAAAATCTTTCCAAGTGATACAAAATAATCTATGCCGTATATTCATAGCCATGCAAAGACAGAAGAAACTGGTTAGGGGGGAAAATAACTAGAAAAAATAAACTGAAATGTTTAGGATGGGTTATGGATGAGGTTTTTTTCTTCCTATTTTTTCAAATTGCCTACACTTAGTAAGTGACACTTTTGTGATGATAATAATAGTATAATCATGATGATAATAATAGACCCAATAACATAGTGGAAAGAACATGAGCTCAGGAATCAAATAAATATGATTTAAATTAGTGCCATATGACGGTGGACAAGTCTCATCACCTTTATAAGGCCCTGTTGTTACCTTTTTCATCAAATTCCTTATAGAATACCTTCCTCCCAGAGCAGTTGTAAGAATTAAATAAAATAACCTCTGTAAATTACCTCACATGATACAGGTTGCTTTCTTATATAGTAAAATTTTTATCGAAATGGGAGAAGGAGCTTCACTGAAAACTAAGCTGATCACTGAAACCTAAGCTGAGACACATTTCTGAGTAAAAAACGCCATGTCGGGCTTCCCTGGTGGCGCAGTGGTTGAGAGTCCACCTACCGATGCAGGGGACACGGGTTCGTGCCCCAGTCCGGGAAGATCCCACATGTCGCGAGGCGGCTGGGCCCGTGAGCCATGGCCACTGAGCCTGCGCGTCCGGAGCCTGTGCTCCGCAACGGGAGGGGCCACAGCAGTGAGAGGCCCGCGTACAGCAAAAAAAAACAAAAAAACGCCATGTCTCTGTCTACCTAGAAAGTCGGATACCAAACCAGAAATGTTCCCTACACGAGTACATCAGCTCCATGTAAAACAAAGCTTGTGACCGTAAAAACAGTGGCAGACAGGTGTGCTGTGAGTCCAGGTTTTTTACCTGGATACAGGGTAATCAGTTAGACTTTCAATGGCCTGTCTGGTCTCTTGAACGCCTGGTAAAATTAAAATGCCTAAAGACTAGCAAAGGATATGTTTATAGTAGATAGCTGCCATAAAGCTAATGAACTGAAAAGTCTGAAATTCTCTTGCCGTCAGAAGTGGTGTGATCTAGCTTAGGAAATCATCTCCCTGATTCTGTAAGGGGAGGAAGGGGAGCTTTCTTTGATGCTATGCATGTGTGATAATGGTTCCTCTCAGGAAACCTGGGATAATTAGACCAAATTGCTTTTATTCTCTTGAGAGATGCTAGTAACAATGATTATAAGAGATTTAGCCATTTCAGGAAATATGCAGGCTCTATTATGAACCTCAGGGATATGATTTCTGGTGAATAAAGTAGTTTGTTAAAACTCTGCAAAAAAATATACCTTTTGACCAGAAATTAGTGTATTTAACAAATGACTTCTGAGTCCCTGCTACAGGCCAAGATCTGGAGATACAATACAAAATGTACAAAATGAATGTCATCCTGATAGTCAATCCCTAACAAATCCTGTCTATTTTACATCCACGGTCCATCCTTGTTTCCATCCCGCTGCCATATTGTTGCTCATATTGTCTACAATTAGTAAACAATAATAGGATTATAATAATAATAAACCCAATAACATAGTGGAAAGAACATGAGTTCAGGAGTCAAATAAATCAGATTTAAATTCTTGCCTTCGACCTTCAATTCCAACCTTCATCTTCTCATTTGGATAGATGACAACAGCCTTCTGTCTGTTTTACTCTTCATGCAATTTTTCCCCATGCCTAATTGATCATCCTCTCTCCAGAATCCATATCCTCCAGGAGAAAGCCCAGGCTCCTCCTCAATTTTCCTCTGGCTCTTCTCTTTTGTCTCATCTCTTGTCATCCATATACTGCAATTCTAGTGAACTTTAAATACAGGCATTCAGGGGACACATCGTGATGTGCTGTCCACACCCTATCTGCTCAAGCTTTTTGTCTCCTTGGTGTGCCCTTGGCCATCTCCTTGCTTGGATAATTCTTTCCCATGACCCTAAAATACACTGTATTCATCATGCCTTTTAATTTTCCATATTTCTAAAGCTTTTACATTCAGGGCCTTGCTGACCCTGGAGAGACTGCTCTTCTGAGGGCTGGCCGATTCCCAGAGGTGGTAAACAACTCACCTGGGAGAGCATCTTTTGTGGGCAAACCAACAAATGCACACACCCAGGCCACCACTTTATCAAGCTCTCATACTTCAAACCACTATTTCACAGCCCTAAACATCTCTGGACCGACAACAAACAACTAGGGACAGCCCTTATGCCCCAGAGCCTGTTGAAATTATTCAAACTAGACAATTCTAAACCTACTTACCCTGCTTCACTAGCTCCTTTCTGTGGGAACCAGAATAAAGACACTTTGCCATGTTTTCCTCTCGCTCCCTCTGCCTCCTGACTGACCCTGGTGCCTCCCTTTGTGGCCCCTGTGTGGCACATGTGCCCCCTCCTCTTGGGAACTGTAAGTAACAAATTATCTTCAATGGTAATTGTCTTCTTGTCTGTTGGCCTCACCTAAGATGAATAATAATGAAACATTGTAAAACACCTCCATTATTACCCCACTGTGGAAAACCTGCCCAAATTCTTTCTCTCCCCCAGGCTGAAAATGATACAGTGTATCTCATCTATGTTTCCATTGGCCCTAGACATACCATCATCAGAGTTCTTACTGCATTGATAATATGGCAAGTTTCCCCACCGAACACTCTGGCCAGAACTACATCTTGTACATATACTTATTGCTAAAGCTTCAAGTAACAGCTTGAACAGGAGTGTATGGCAAACTCTACAGTTGGACTGAACTCAACTAGAAAATGATCTCTGCCCTTAAAACATCAGTCTGAAGAACGAAACAGAGCAGCAACCAGATCATTCCAATTCACCATGATAAACACTAAAAGCAATAAACACAGGGCACTGTGGGAACTCAAAGAGTGCACATGAGACCCTTGACCTGACATGTAACAGTTTAAAAGGCTTCATTTTGGTTTTCTTTTTGGCTTTGAAAGCCAAGGGTACTCCTACTTTCAACAGAGCTTGTGCATTATTCCACAGCAAATTTAAAAGCACTAATAGAATGAAAAACCACTGCCGCAAAATCAGTTAATTTCGAGCTCCTGACTACTGGGATGGATGACCCAGCATATTTATAAAGGAGGAAGAAATTATTATATCAATTAAATTAGCTGTCTTGGATTTCACCTTCTAAATGTGCTTTCACCATGTCCTGTCTCCATTCCCTATGCTAGTATCTTTGTCATGGTTAATGTTGGCCTCATACCTTCCTCAGGAATGAAGGACCAAGCAGCGATTAAGTGTCCTGGTTTGCATTTTCAGGCCCTATTTGCCTTCTTGATTAAATATTCAGCATACATTACGGGGATGCAGCTGGTCTATTGCCCCTTTCACCTCACTTTAAGACGTTCCATCACAACTTCTTATCAAAGTTTGACAAACTGACTCACTGACATATCAATTTTAGGCATATATTCAAAGCCTGTGATTTAATAATTCACTCTACTCTCCAAATACATAGTCATTATGTCTTGAAAGCATGTTATACTGCATTGTAATTTTCCATAAAATTGCAAATGATGGTAAGCCATAAGCCATGACACCAATTCTGGTCAGAGCCAACACAAAAGTCCGGATGGAACCATAGAGTGCTTCAAACAAGTAACCCTAAACCGGGGAGGAAATATCTGGCTTAATTGGATTCTCATCAGTTATATTTTAATGCTGAGCTGCTTCTAAAAGCATGTGTGCAGTGGAATTTTTCATTCTCATTACGATATTATTATTATTTATTTTACACAAGGCTGTAACTGATATGGCTGGTACACAAATTTACTTTCTCAATGCCCTTTCAGTCCTTTAGATAATGTCCTTACTGAGATGATCTTTCCAATAAAACCCTTCACAAAAAGTAACTCTTAATGTAATCTCATTAACATTGATTTTTCTGGGGGGGAGAATCTTGAAAGAAATACAAAAAGTCACAAGTCCAAATTCTGAATGAATTATTAAGTTGATTACATGGATTGTCATCCAAATTTCTTATGCAACAACAAGCTAACTCGGAATGTTGAAAACAATACAGGAACTTTGATGGAGGCTTATGGAGTTTAATGATTCTGATGGCTTGATTGAGATTAGAGCAATGCTAAGAAACCTATTTACCTTACTGAACTGTTGATGCTCTTCAGCACTGCTAAATAATTCTAGAGATGAGGCTGTTTATCAGTTTGTTTGTTTGTTTTGGCCCTATAATATAATCCACATGATAATAACATGACTGAGCAAGCCCTATTCCCCATTGCAATATTTTACCTTCAGTCTTGGTCAGTAAACTCAGGCTCAGATTCTGAGAAGGATTCTGCCCCTTCTTCAGGAAGAATTTGATGTACCTGGATTCCTTAATTCAGGTCACTCAGAACAAGGTAGCCTGATGATTAGTTGGGCTCTGAGTTTGTATACCATTTTCCCTCCACATTTATTGAGATATAGCTGACATATACTGTATGTTTAAAGTGTACATTGTGTTGATTTGATCACTTATATATTGCAAAATTATTGTAACCACAGCACTAGCTAACACCTCTATCCCATCTCATATTTACTGTTTCCTTTTTGTGGTGAGAACATTAAAGATGTACTCGCTCATCAACTTTCAAGTACACGCAGTCCCTGACTTTGATGGTCCTGCTTACAATTTTTACTTATGATGGTGCAAAAGGGATATGCATGCAGTAGAAACTGTACTTCGCATTTTCAGTTTTTTTCCAGGGCTAGAATTAGGTGGTACATACTCACTCCTGATGCCAGGCAGTGGCAGCAAACTGCATGTCCCAGTCAGACACACAATCACAAGGGTAAACAACCAATACACTTACAGCCATTCTGTACCCAAACAATCATTCTGCTTTTCATTTTCAGTATAGTATTCAATAAATTACAAGAGATATTCAACACTTTATTATAAAATAGGCTTCCTATTGGATGATTTTGCCCAACTGTAGGCTAATAGAAGTGTTCTGAGCATGTTTAAAGTAGGCAAGGCTAAGCCATGATGTTTGCTAGGTTAGGTGTATTAAATGCATTTTTGACTTGCAATATAAACTCATCGAAAATAGAGGAAGATCTGTATCTAATAGAATATTATACCTAAAAGTGTGTACCCATCGGTCTTGGCCACTTCACTAAACATCTCTCAACATCTCCCCATTTCCCCCACCCCCAACCTCTGGTAACTACCACTCCACTCTCTGTTTCTGAGTTTGTCTCTTAATTATATTCTACATATAGGTGACAATATGCAGTATTTGTCTTTCTCTGTCTGACTTATTTCACTAAGCATAATGCCCTCAAGTCCATCCATATTGTTGCAAGTGGCAGGATATTTTTTCTTTTTCATGGCTGAATATTACTGCATTATACATATACATACATCTTCTTTATTCAGTCACAGTTGATGGACATGTAGATTGTTTCCATAGCTTGACTATTATAAATAAGGCTGCAATGAACATGGGGTGCAGGTATCTCTTTGAAATACTGTTTTCATTTCCTTAAGATATACACCCAGAAAGGGGATTGTTGGATCATATGGTAGTTCTAATTTTATATTTTTGAGGAAACTCCATACTGTTTTCCATAGTGGATACATCAATTTACATTCCCCTGAACAGTACACGAGGGTTCCCTCTTCTCTACATTGTCACCAACACTAACAATAATTGCCTTTTTAATCGCCTGTCTTTTTGATAATAGCCATTCTAACAGCTTTGAGGTGATATATCATTGTGGTTCTGATCTGCATTTTCCTCATGATTAGTGATGCTGAGCACAGAACTTTTCTCTATGTCTTCTTTGGAAAACTGTCTCTTCAGATCCTTTGCCCACTTTTCAGTTAGGTTGTTTGGCTTTTGTTTTGTTTTTTGCTACTGAGTTGTATGAGTTCTTTGCATTTTTTGGATATTACCCCCTCATCAAACATGCAATTTGCAAATATTATCTCCCATTCAGTAGGCTGCCTTTTCATTTTGTTGATTGTTTCTTTTGCTGTTTGGAAGATTTTTAGTTTTATGTAGTCCCACTTATTAATTTTTGCTTTTGTTGCTTGTGCTTTTGGTATCATATCCAAAAAATAATTGCCAAGACCAATGTTAAGAAGATTTTTCCTTAGGTTTTCTTCTAGGGGGTTTACAGTTTCAGTTTTTATGTCTAAGTCTTTAATCAATTTTGAGTTAATTTTTGTGGGTGGTATAAGAGTCTAATTTTATTCTTTTGCATGTGGTTACCCAGTTTATCCAATACCATTTATCAAAGAGACTTTTCTTTCTGTATTGAGTATTCTTAGCTCCCTTGTCAAATATTAGTTGGCTGTAAATGCAAGGTTTTATTTCTGGGCTCTCAATTCTGTTCAATTGGTCTATGTGTCTACTTTTATGCCAGTGCCATAGAATTTTGATTACTAGAACTTTGTAGTATAGTTTAAAATCAGGATGTGTGATTCCTCCAGTTTTGTTCTTCTTTCTCAGAACTACTTTGCATATATATGTGTGTGTGTGTGTGTGTGTGTGTGTGTGTGTGTGTGTGCGCACACGCATGTGTGTGTCTGTGTGTATAGTGATTCCATACAAATTTTTTGATAACTTTTTCTATTTCTGTGGAAAATCCCATGGGAATTTTCATAAGAATTGCACTGAACCTACAGATGGCTTAGTATAGTATGGATTTTTTTAAACAATATTAATTCTTCTGATCCATGAACATGAGATAGCTTTCCAGATATTTTTGTCTTCTTCAATTTCTTTCATTGAAGACTTGCAGTTTCCAGTGTACAGATCTTTCAACTTGATTAAATTTATTCCTAAGTACTTTATTGTTTTTAATGTTAGACGATAAAATACTTATGATATTTTTATTGTTTTCTTTATTTCTTTTTCAGATGTTTCATTTTTAATATATAGAAAAACAACTGATTTTTGTATGTTGATTTTGTGTCAAGAAAATTTACTGAATTTGTTGATCAGTTCTGAAGGGTTTTTTGGAGGAGTCTTTTGGATTTTCTACATATAAGATAATATCATCTGCAAACAAAGAAAATTTTGCTTCTTCCTTTCTTATTTCTTTTTCTCACCTGATTGCACAGGATAGGACTTCCAGTACGATGTTGAATAAGAGTGTTGATAGTGGACACTTTTGTCTTGTTACTGATCTTAGAGAAAACGTTTTTAACCTTTCACAATTGAGTATAATGTTAGTTATGGGCTTTTCATATGTGGCCTTTATGTGTTGAGATACATTCCTTTTATACCCACTTTGTTAAGATTTTTATCATGAAAAGATGTTGTATTTTGTCAAATGCTTATTCTACATCTATTGATATCATTGTATGATTTTAGCCTTCATTCTATTAATGTGTTTTGTTACATTTATTGATTTGTGAATGTTGAAACATCCTTGCATTCCAGGAATAATTCCCATGTTATCATGGTATATGATTCCTTTAATGTATTGTTGAATTTCGTGTGCTAGTATTTTGTCGAGAACTTCTTCATCTATGTTCATCAGGGATATTGGTCTATAGCTTTCTTTTTCTTGTAGCATGCTTTTCTAACTTTGGTATTATGAGAATGCTGACCTTGTGAAATGAACTTGGAAATATTCCTTTCTCTTCAATTTTTTGGAAGAGTTTGAGAAGAATTGGCTCTAATTCTTCTTTAAATGTTTGACAGAACTTGTCAGTTAGGCCATATAATTCCGGGCTGTTCTTTGTTGGGAAGTTTTGATTGCTGATTTAATCACCTTACTCATTATTGAGCTGTTAAGATTTTATATTTCTTCTTCATTCAGTCTTGGTAGGTTGTATGTTTCTAGGAATTTATCCATATATTCCAGATTATCCAGATTATTGGCAAATAATTGCCCACAGTAGTCTCATGATGCTTTGTATTTCTGTGTTATCAGTTGTAATGTCCCCTCTTTCACTTCTGACTTTAATTATTTGGTCTCTTCTGTCATTTTTTTTTTTCTTAATCTAACTAGTTTTTCAATTTTATGTCAATCCTTAAAAAAAAAACAGCTCTGAGTTTCATTGATCTTTTCTGTTGCTTTTCAGGTCTCTGTTTCATTTATTTCTGTTCTGATGTTTGTTATTTTCTTCTTTCTGCTAACTTTGAGCTAAGTTGTTATAATTTTCTTGAGCTGTAATTGTAGGTTGTTTGTAATTTTTCTTTTTTCTTTTATTTATTTATTTTTTTAACATCTTTATTGGAGTATAATTGCTTTAAAATTGTATGCAACTTTCTGCTTTATAACAAAGTAAATCAGTTATACATACACATATGTTCCCACATCTCTTCCCTCTTGCATCTTCCTCCCTCCCACCCTCCCTATCCCACCCCTCTCGGTGGTCACAAAGCACTGAGCTGATCTCCCTGTGCTACATGGTGACTTCCCACTAGCTATCTATTTTATGTTTGGTAGTGTATATATGTCCATGCCACTCTCTCACTTTGTCACAGCTTACCCTTCCCACTCCCCATATCCTGAAGTCCCTGATCTAGTAGGTCTGTGTCTTTATTCCCATCTTACCTCTAGGTTCTTCAAGACTTTTTTTTTTCTTAGATTCCATATATATGTGTTAGCATACAGTATTTGTTTTTCTCTTTCTGACTTACTTCACTCTGTATGACAGACTCTAGGTCCATCCACCTCATTACAAATAACAAAATTTTATTTCTTTTTATGGCTGAGTAATATTCCATTGTATATATGTGCCACATCTTCTTTATCCATTCATCTGATGATGGACACTTAGGTTGCTTTGATCTCCTGGCTATTGTAAATAGAGCTGCAATGAACATTTTGGTACATGACTCTTTTTGAATTATGGTTTTCTCAGGGTATATGTCCAGTAGTGGGATTGCTGGGTCGTATGGTGCTTCTATTTATACTATTATAAGGAACCTCAATACTGTTCTCCATAGTGGCTGTGTCAATTTACATTCCCACCAGCAGTGGAAGGGTGTTCCCTTTTCTCCACACCCTCTCCAGCATTTATTGCTTCTAGATTTTTTGATGATGGCCATTCTGACTGGTGTGTGATGATATCTCATTATAGTTTTGATTTGCATTTCTCTAACAATTAATGATGTTGAGCATTCTTTCATGTGTTTGTTGGCAATCTGTATATCTTCTTTGGAGAAATGTCTATTTACCTCTTCTGCCCATTTTTGGATTGGGTTCTTTGGTTTTTTCTTTTTTTTTTTTTATTGAGCTGCATGAGCTGCTTGTAAATTTTGGAAATTAATCCTTTGTCAGTTGCTTCATTTGCAAATATTTTCTCCCATTCTGAGGGTTGTCTTTTGTTCTTGTTTAAGGTTTCCTTTGCTGTGCAAAAACTTTGCAGTTTCATTAGGTCCCATTTGTTTATTTTTCTTTTTATTTCCATTTCTCTAGGAGTTCGGTCAAAAAGTATCTTGCTGTGATTTATGTCATAGAGTGTTCTACGTATGTCTTCCTCTAAGAGTTGGATAGTGTCGGGCCTTACATTTCGGTCTTTAATCCATTTTGACCTTATTTTTGTGTATGGTGTTAGGGCATGACCTAATCTCATACTTTTGCATATACATGTCCAGTTTTTGCAGCACCACGTATTGAAGAGGCTGTCTTTTCTCCACTGTATATTCTTGCCTCCTTTATCAAAGATAAGGTGACAATATGTGCATGGGTTTATCTCTGGACTTTCACTCCTGTTCCATTGATCTATATTTCTGTTTTTGTGCCAGTGCCATACTGCCTTGATTACTGTAGCTTTCTAGTATAGTCTGAAGACAGGGAGCCTGATTCCTCCAGCTCCATTTTTCGTTCTCAAGATTGCTTTGGCTATTCAGGGTCTTTTGTGTGTCCATACAAATTGTGAAATTTTTTGTTCTAGTTCTGTGAAAAATGCCAGTGGTAATTTGATAGGGATTGCATTGAATCTGTAGATTGTTTTGGGTAGTAGAGTCATTTTCACAATATTGATTCTTCCAATCCAAGAACATGGGATAACTCTCTATCTGTTTGTATCATCTTTAATTTCTTTCATCAGGATCTTATTGTTCTCTGCATACAGGTCTTTTGTTTCCTTAGGTAGGTTTATTCCTAGGTACTTTATTCTTTTGGTTGCAGTGGTAAATGGGAGTGTTTTCTTAATTTCACTTTCAGATTTTTCATCATTAGTGTATAGGAATGCCAGAGATCTCTCTGCATTAATTTTGTATCCTGATACTTTGCCAAATTCATTGATTAGATCTAGTAGTTTTCTGGTAGAGTCTTGAGGATTCTCTATGTATAGTATCATGTCATCTGCAAACAGTGACAGCTTTACTTCTTCTTTTCTGACTTGGATTCCATTTATTTATTTTTCTTCTCTGATTGCTGTGGCTAAAACTTCCAAAAGTATGTTGAATAAGAGTGGTGAGAGTGGGCAACCTTGTCTTGTTTCTGATCTTAGTGGAAATGGTTTCAGTTTTTCACCATTGAGGACGATGTTGGCTGTGGGTTTATAATATATGTTGAGGAAAGTTCCCTCTATGCCTACTTTCTGCAGGGTTTTTATCATAAATGGGTGTTAAATTTTGTCAAAAGCTTTCTCTGCATCTATTGATATGACCATATGGTTTTTCTCCTTCAATTTGTTAATATGATATATCACGTTGATTGATTTGCATACATTGAAGAATCCTTGCATTCCTGGAATAAACCCCACTTGATCATGGTGTATGATCCTTTTAATGTGTTTTGGATTCTGTTTGCTAGTATTTTGTTGAGGATTTTTGCATCTATCTTCATCAGAGATATTGGCCTGTAGTTATCTTTCTTTCTGACATCTTTGGTTTTGGTATCAGGGTGATGGTGGCCTAGTAGAATGAGTTTGGGAGTGTTCTTCCCTTTGATATATTTTGGAAGAGTTTGACAGGATAGGTGTTAGCTCTTCTCTAAATGTTTGATAGAATTTGCCTGTGAAGCCATCTGGTCCTGGGCTTTTGTTTGTTGGAAGATTTTTAATCACAGTCTCAATTTCAGTGCTTGTGATTGGTCTGTTCATATTTTCTATTTCTTCCTGGTTCAGTATTGGCAGGTTGTGCATTTCTAAGAATTTGTCCATTTCTTCCAGGTTGTCCATTTTATTGGCATAGAGTTGCTTGTAGTAATCTCTCATGATCCTTTGTATTTCTGCAGTGTCAGTTGTTACTTCCCCTTTTTCCTTTCTAACTCTATTGATTTGAGTATTCTCCATTGTTTTCTTTATTAGTTTGCCTAACTGTTTATCAATTTTGTTTAACTTCTCAAAGAACCAGCTTTTAGTTTTATTGATCTTTGCTATTGTTTCCTTCATTTGTTTTTCATTTATTTCTGATCTGATGTTTATGACTTCTTTCCTTCTGCTAACTTTGAGGTATTTTTGTTCTTCTTTCTCTAATTGCCCTAGGTGCAAGGTTAGGTTTTTATTTGAGATGTTTCCTGCTCATTAATATAGGATTGTATTGCTATAAACTTCCCTCTTAGAACTGCATTTGCTGTATCCCATACGTTTTTGGTCGTCGTGGTTTCATTGTCATTTGCTTCTAAGTATTTTTTGATTTCCTCTTTGATTTCTTCCATGATCTCTTGGTTATTAAGTAGTGTATTGTTTAGCCTCCATGTGTTTGTATTTTTTACGGTCCTTTCTTGTAATTGATATCTAGTGTCATAGCATTGTGGTCGGAAAAGATACTTGATACAATTTCAATTTTCTTAAATTTACCAAGACTTCATTTTGACCCAAGATATGATCTATCCTGGAGAATGTTCCATTAGCCCTTGAGAAAAAAGTGTATTCTGTTCTTTTTGGATGGAATGTCCTATAAATATCAATTAAGTCCATCTTGTTTAACGTATCATTAAAGCTTGTGTTCCCTTATTTATTTTCATTTTGGATGATCTGTCCATTGGTGAAAGTGGGATGTTAAAGTCACCTACTATGAATGTGTTACTATCGATTTCTCTTTTAATGGTTGTTAGTATTTGCCTTATGTATTGTGGTGCTCCTATGTTGCATGCATAAGTATTCACAATTGTTATAACTTCTTCTTGGATCGGTCCCTTGATTATTATGTAGTGTCCTTCTTTGTCTCTTGTAATAGTCTTTATTTTAAAGTCTATTTTGTCTGATATGAGAATTGCTACTCCAGCTTTCTTTTGATTTCCATTTGGATGGAATATCATTTCCATCCCCTCACTTTCAGTCTGTATGTGTCCCTACGTCTGAAGTGGGTCTCTTGTAGACAGCATATATATGGGTCTTGTTTTTGTTTCCATTCAGCCAGTCTGTGTCTTTTACTGAGAGCATTTAGTCCATTTACATTTAAGTTAATTATCGATATGTATGTTCCTTTTCCCATTTTCTTAATTGTTTAGGTTTGTTATTGTAGGTCTTTTCCTTCTCTTGTGTTTCCTGCCTAGAGAAGTTCCTTTAGCATTTGTTGTAAAGCTGGTTTGGTGGTGCTGAACTCTCTCAGCTTTTGCTTGTCTGTAAAGGTTTTAATTTCTCCATCCAATCTGAATGAGATTCTTGCTGGGTAGGGTAATCTTCATTGCAGGTTTGTCTCCTTCATCAGTTTAAATATGTCCTGCCACTCCCTTCTGGCTTGCAGAGTTTCTGCTGAAAGATCAGCTGTTAATCTTATGGGGATTCCCTTGTGTGTTATTTGTTGATTTTCCCTTGCTGCTTTTAATATGTTTTCTTTGTATTTAATTTTTGACAGTTTGATTAATATGTGTCTTGGAATGTTTGTCCTTGGATTTATTCCGTATGGGACTCTCTATGCTTCCTGGACTTGATTAACTATTTCCTTTCCCATATTAGGGAAGTTTTCAACTGTAATCTCTTCAAATATTTTCTCAGTCCCTTTCTTTTTCTCTGCTTCTTCTGGGACCCCTATAGTTCAAATGTTGGTGTGTTTAATGTTTTCCCAGTGGTCTCTGAGACTGTCCTCAGTTCTTTTCATTCTTTTTTCTTTATTCTTCTCTGCAGTAGTTATTTCCACTATTTTATCTTCCAGGTGACTTATCCATTCTCTGTCTCAGTTATTCTGCTATTGATCTCTTCTAGAGTATTTTTAATTTCATTTATTGTGTTGTTCATTGTTGCTTGTTTCATCTTTAGTTCTTCTAGGTCCTTGTTAAATGTTTCTTGCTTTTTGTCTATTCTATTTCCAAGATTTTGGATCATCTTTACTATCATTATTCTGAATTCTTTTTCAGGTAGACCTTCTATTTCCCCTTCATTTGTTAGGTCCGGTTGGTTTTTATCTTGCTCGTTCATCTGCTGTGTGATTTTCTGTCTTCTCATCTTGCTTATCTTACTGTTTTGGGGGCCTCCTTTTTGCAGGCTGCAGGTTCGTAGTTCCCATTGTTTTTGGTTTCTGTCCCCAGTGGCTAAAGTTGTTTCAGTGGGTTCTGTAGGCTTCTTGGTGGAGGAGATTAGTGCCTGTGTTCTGGTGGGTGAGACTGGATCTTGTTTTTAAGGTGAGCAGGTCCAAGTCTGGTGTTGTGTTTTGGGGGTATCTGTAGCCTTATTATGGTTTAAGGCAGCCTCTCTGCTAATGGGTGGGGTTGTGTTCCTGTCTTGCTAGGTGTTTTGCATAGGGTGTCCAGCACTGTAGTTTACTGGTCGTTGAATGCAGCTGGGTGTTGGTGTTGAGATGGAGATCTCTGGGAGATTTTTGCCATTTGATATTACGTAGAGCTGGGAGGTCTCTTGTGGACCAGTGTCCTGAAGTTGGCTCTCCCACCTCAGAGGCACAGCACTGACTCCTGGCTGGAGCACCAAGAGCATTTCATCCACACGGCTCAGAATAAAAGGGAGAAAAAGTAGAAAGAAAGAAAGAGGATAAAATAAAATAAAATAGAGTAAGATAAAATAAAATAACGTTATTAAAATAGGAAATAATTATTGAGAAAAAATATTTTAATTAAAAAAAAACGGACATACAGAACCCTAGGACAAATGGTGAAAGCAAAGCTATACAGATAAAATCTCACACAGAAGCATACACACTCACAAAAAGAGGAGAAGTGGAAAAAATAATATATCTTGCTCTCAAAGTCCACCTTCTCAATTTGGGATGATTCGTTGTCTATTCAAGCATTGCACAGATGCAGGGTACATCAAGTTCATTTTGGAGATTTAATCCGCTGCTCCTGAGGCTGCTGGGAGAGATTTCCCTTTCTCTTCTTTGTTCGCACATCTCCTGGGGTTCATCTTTGAATTTGGACCCGCCTCTGTGTGTAAGTCACCCGAGGGTGTCTGTTCTTTGCTCAGACAGGACGGAGTTAAAGGAGCTGCTGCTTCGGGGTCTCTGGCTCACTCAGGCCGGGGGTAGGGAGAGGTACGGAGGCAGGGCGAGCTTGCGGCGGCAGAGGCCAGCGTGACGTTGCACCAGCCTCAGGTGCACCGTGCGTTCTCCCGGGGAAGTTGTCCGTGGCTCCCGGAATTCTGGCAGTGGCGGGCTGCACAGCCTCCCTGAAGGGAGGTGTGCAGAGTGACCTGTGCTTACACACAGGCTTCTCGGTGGTGGCAGCAGCAGCCTTAGCATCTCATGCCCGTCTCTGGTGTTCGTGCTGATAGCCGTGGCTCACGCCCGTCTCTAAAGCTGCTTTAAGCGGCACTCTGAATCCCCTCTCCTCGTGCACCAGGAAACAAAGAGGGAATACAAAGTCTCTTGCCTCTTTGGCAGGTCCAGACTTTTCCCCGTACTCTCTCCCGGTTAGCTGTGGTGCACTAGCCCCCTTCAGGCTGTGTTCATGCCGCCAACCCCAGTCCTCTCCCTGCACTCCAATGGAAGCCCAAGCCTCAGCTACCAGCCCCACCCGCCCCGGCGTGGGAGCAGACAAGCGTCTCGGGCTGGTGAGTGCTGGTCGGCCCTGATCTTCTGTGCGGGAATCTCTCCGCTTTGCCCTCCGCATCCCTGTTGCTGCGCTGTCCTCCGTGCCTTCGAAGCTCCCCCCCATCCGCCACCTGCAGTCTCCGCCCGCGAAGGGCCTCCTAGTGTGTGGAAACTTTTCCTCCTTCACAGCTCCTTCCCACTGGTGCTGGTCCCGTCCCTATTCTTTTGTCTCTGTTTATTCTTTTTTCTTTTGCCCTACCCAGGTACGTGCGGAGTTTCTTGCCTTTTGGGAGGTCTGAGGTCTTCTGCCAGCTTTCAGTAGGTGTTCGGTAGGAGTTGTTCCATGTGTAGATGTATTTCTGGTGTATCTGTGGGGAGGAAGGTGATCTCCGTGTCTTACTCTTCCGCCATCTTCCCGCCCCTCTTTTTTCTTAATGTAGGCATTTATCACTCTAAACTTTCCTCTTAGAACTGCTTTTGCAAAATCCCTCTGGTTTTGATATGTTGTTTTTCCATTTTCATTTGTTTCAAGATTTTTATTTCCCTTTTGATTTCATGACTCATTGTTTGTTTGTATATCATTTTTTAAAAATCACATTTCTGCCACGTGTCAGACAAGAGAATGCACCTCACAAACCTCTAACTAAATGGTGCATTATGGACTAAAGACCCCTTTTGCTGTGCTCAGAAATCTATTACCACTTTTGAGCAGAGACTTTGCTTCCCATAAGCTGCTACAAGGTTAGCCTGCACATGGGGGTAGATATCATTATTCCCAGTCTATAGAAGGGGTAACTGTGGCTTAGAGAGCTTAAATAACCTACCAAAGGAAATGAAGAATTTGGAAGAGCTGTTGGTATGTTTTCAATATAATTTTTAAAAGCAGTATTATTCCCAACAATTGTGGTGTTTGTAACTTCAAAGACCCTGCCTAATCAACAATCCTATATGGACAAGTTCTTCAGCACCTCAATAGTTCTAGGAATGGTAATTCACTTTATCTTGTCAGGCTCCACCCTAAGACTAGGTTTCTGGTTTTTTTTTTTTTTAACATCTTTATTGGAGTATAATTGCTTTACAGTGCTGTGTTAGTTTCTGCTTTATAACAAAGTGAATCAGTTATACATCTACCTATATCTCCATATCTCTTCCTTCTTGTGTCTCCCTCCCACCCTCCCTATCCCCCCCCACGTGGTCTCCAATGAAAAAAAATTGTTTTACTTAGAATACTGAGTGAAAAGTCAACACTGGAATTTTCCAATGCAGTAGGCCTGCTACTATTTGCCATCAGCCCTTCCCTCTCTTGCTTGGGTGTGTGTTGTCTGCTCCTTTCAATATGTTTCTCAAGCCTGCTGGGACTCCACCCAACCCAGTTTTACCCATCATCTGTTTCCATGGTCTCCAAATGTTGGGCTCCCTATCCTTAGTTGTTTCTTAATCCAATACCAGCTGCAATGTCCCATCGTGCATTCAAGGACCCAACAATAAACAGGCTCCATTCAAGCATAGTAATATTTCACCTACCTAAATGATGAGAACAAAGTTAAAGGAAACCAACAAGGAGTGGTAAAGCACCTCAGGGCCAGCAAGAGCATGGAGCCACTCTACCTCTTAGGCTGAAAGGGCAAGGAGAGGGGGAAAAATTTCTAGACCCTGGTGAGGGTCATATTGTAACAGTAGCTGTAGCTGTAAGACAAGATAATGAGACAGAAGCTCTGACTTTCTGGAGAACACAGTCACTGCCACCTGAGCACAGGAGGGAAGGAGCAAAGGGAATAAACACCCCAATCTCTCTCTATTCCCACCTTTCCATCTTATGATTGTGGAAGGTGTGGGGCAAGGGAGTTTGGCTAGTGTAGCCCGTGACAGTCATTTTCCTCCAACATAAAACAGGGTGGAGAGAAGGGTGCAGAATGGATCTGGAGGAAAGAAAGGAAATATCTGTCATGACCCCACATACCTGCTTTTTCCCTCAGGATGTGTCTAGTTTACCCTTAGGTTTCTCCCTTCTGAACTTGTTTGCTCCATGGCTCCCTAGAATTCTTTTCAGAAAAGCTCACTGCAAGTTGTAGGCATTTGCTAATTTTGGCCTTTTGATATCCTTTTCCTCTTCTTTTGGTAACAATCCTACCAAAACTCTTTTGAGGATTCTTTGCATCCTGATTCTTATTTCATGTGGTATGTGGCTGGTTTAAACATCCCCAGTGATAGAGGTTGAGTTCATTCTTAGGCAGCAGGATCAGACTAATCCAAAAGACAATATTTCAGTACGAGTCCAGTTGAAGAAGTCAAAAACAGATCAGTTAACACATGAAATTCAGGCCAGTTTTAAACTTTAGCTCTCAAAAGCTGT
Organism: Stenella coeruleoalba; assembly: GCF_951394435.1. Taxonomy (NCBI): domain Eukaryota; kingdom Metazoa; phylum Chordata; class Mammalia; order Artiodactyla; family Delphinidae; genus Stenella; species Stenella coeruleoalba. The sequence continues at coordinate 11,345,974 of NC_137151.1, forward strand.
CATCTGCTGTTTCTTAATCCTAGCTCTAAAATAATTATCCCACTGTGCTACAGGATGTTATAAGGCTATTTCCATTCTAAGACTATGAGGGCAGAGAATGCACTGTTCTTTATATCCCTAATATCCAGCACAATCTCTGACAGTTAACACTTGTGGAATAAATGGGGGAATTAACATGAGAGGATAAACATCCTGGCATGGTTCTATCCAGATGATGGGTGATCCTCATAGAGATTTTGTTGCTGCACATCAGCCTGTGTGATTACCTGGTGTCAAGAGTCAGACTAAAAGTCACAGAGAAAAGAATAAAGGATAGATGATGATAATGAGAGATTAGGAAATAAACTTGTAGCTTTGTATGGATATAGAAATGACTGAAAGCCAGATACCCTGGTAAAAATTGAAATGTTCCTACATTTTATTCACTGAATAGAAACTACAAAATTGGCAGTAGAGAATGCACAAGATTAAGCAACTAAAAACATTAAATAATGGATAGTTATGTTTCTGATAGGAGAATAAGAAGGCTCACAAAAACCTAGAACACTTCTACTGTTTTCCAACATATATCCCCTGGGGTCCACCCAGTTAGCCATTTCCATACCTTTTCCATTCTAACCTTTTTGTTTTTTTTCAAAGACGTGAAGGCTTCCCACCCCCTTCCTTGTACCAAGGAAGGCCAAGTTCAAATTACAGTCCCTCCCAGAATCCACCTTACCTACTCTGACTCATATTACTTTAGAGCCAGCAGAGACAAAGCAGATTCACTTTTATCTATGTGTTTGAGCCTCAATAGAAGATGACTCAACATCACTCAAAATTGTCCTGCTTTATTACATTAATGTTTCACCTGCACAATATTTTTCATCCTCTCAAAACTAAAAAGGTTATGTAGGAGGAGGGAAAATAGCAACTATGATTTAAAATTCTCTTGCCACCCTCCCTTTCCCACCATAACCCCTAGCAAGCCCAGAGTTAGGCATTAAATAGGTATGTGATAATTTTGCTCAATCAAAATAACATGATATGAAGAGCAGTCACTTTGTATCGTGAAGTCTCCTTCAAATGATAGGAATGTGTTTCAAGCAGCTTCATTTCTCTTAGGAACCCAAATCCATAATTGTATCCCCGTATATTCTGAGATTGCATTAAAATTGCTAGCTGAGCAAATATGGTTGCCTCCTTGCCCACTCCAAATTCCTAAAAATGACAAATCATATTTCAAAAATAATCAGTCTACAACTTTACAGAATAAAAGATATAGAAAAGACAAGATCAGATTGACAGAGAAAAGTATAGAGGAAAGCACGTGCAAAAAGATATTGCTGAAAATGTATAAGTGGTGGGTAGGAGTCAGGAGAGCCTTGGTTATGATGCCACAGCAAACAACTCCAAAAGTGTGGTTACTTAATGCACAAGCCTAATTCTCCCTTATGTTACACATCCCCAGGGGATTGGTGGGGGGTCTATTACAAAAATCACTCGAGGATCCAGGATGAGGGAGGTCCCTCCTCTTTTAGAAAGAACATCATTTATAATATGCATCCCCCTCAGTTGCTGGAAAAGGAAGAGGAAAAATCCAGCCAATTGCACATGGACTTCCTACTGCTTCAGCCTGCAATGGAGCCACATCACCTGCCAACCCCTCATCGACCTAAGTACCCACGTGGCCCTCTCTAACAAACATGACTGAGAAATGTAGAAGAGAAAATTAAATATTTGTTGAACGTTATTCTCTGCCACTTAATGTAAAAATATTTCAAGTCTTCAGGCGATACTGTATGACTTGATTTCGGGAATATGGTAGATAGACCCTGACCTACAAAGGTTCCTAGAGAAAGAAGAACCAAAGAAACAAGAACTGCTAACAAGGAGCCATGCCTCTATCTTGCATCTATTACCTAAGGTACTTCTTTCCCATCAGTCTCCTTTCCTGTTTATCTAGTACATTTCCTCCTTTTTAAAGAGAAAGACATTGGGGTTTAACTTTCTCCTTACAATCAAGGAGGAGCCAGTCCCACCTGAGAACAGGACTAAATCCTTGGACCGAGATACTTTAAAGGTCCGGTGGATAGAATATCAACTAAATATATTTCTTCTAAATGTGTTCACCCAGCCATTCAATCAGAAAGTATTTGGGGGTGCTTTCTATGTGCCAGATAATGTGCTAGGTTCTCTGTCTCCGGAAGCACAAAATCAAATCAGACCTAGGTTCTGCACAAAGCTGAGGCAACAGAGACACACATGGAGTCAATTGTCCAGGGCATTATTGCAGAATCTTCAAGCTTAGTGATGAAAAAAGAGGATTAGGTCTGCAAGTGAACAGGCCAGGAAGGGTCTAGAAGGGTTTCATGGTGAAAGTGACATTGGAAGACTTAAAAGGTCCAGTTTAGGTATAATAATAAGCATTAGGAAAATGTTCTATTATTTTTTTCAATCTTTCCTCACCACAGTTACTTCTTTCTCCAATTCATCTTCCCATTTTCTTGCTTGGCAGAAGTGGCAGGAATCCATAAGGGTGTAACCTTTCCCTCCTTCCAAATCATTCTGCTTTGCCTTTTCCAGCTGTTGTGCTGAATTTAAGTCTGCAAAACCAACCTGGGGGCACAGGAAGCTGAGGCAACGAAAGCCTATTCATTTGACTGCTGCTTTCCCACTTGATGGTTGAGTCGGCTTTTAAAATAATGCTTCCCTTATTTGTCATTCTCCTTCTTTAGCACCACTGCCAGCTGTACTTTCCACTTCACATGAATTTTGCTCTATTCCAATTTTCTGCTTCTCTTGACTGTAATCCCACGGTTACAAATGGAATCCCAGGATACACTAATATCTCTTACTCACTGGCATTGAAAAGATCAATATTTCAAAATGCCATATGTTTTCTAGATCAGCCATGACATGCATACAAATAAGTGAGATCTGAACCATTACAGTATCTGTAAGTTACATAAACCACCAACCAAAAAAGGCAAGTTATCCCTTGTGGCTAAATTTCCAAAGGTCATCTTGATGGCTGACCAGTGAGCCAACTGGTCACGTGTCTTTGCCATATCTGGGAGTCTGAGGAAGAAAACGATCACCAAAAATGCCAACAGCATGCTAGGTAATTCAATGCTGAGTGTACCCATTGTCAATCAGACATCCCAGGGTCCAGCTAGAGCTCTACCCAGTGATAGCACTCCATTCCTGAGAGTCTTGCTTTGTACCCACTCATTCAACTCATCCATTCAACAAATACTCATTGAGCACCTATGTTTCATGGCCTGAACTATGCTCCAAGGGTAAAGGGACAAATAAATCACTTTTCAAGAGGCTTCTGTTCCACCAGAGGAAGGAAGTATGTACATAGGTAATAAAGTGTAATAAGCACAATGACAGACATGCATAGTGCCTGAGGAGTGGAGGGAAACCCCAGCTAAAAGATCCCAGGAGTCTTCCAGGAGGAAGTGATGCCTGAGCTGAGTGGTGAAGGATAAAGGAGTCAGGTCAATAATTTCAAAATACATCTGTTGGAAAGAATGACACATGTCGGAAACTGTGCGTAGTTCAATATGACCAGAACAATTCATGACAATGGGCATGTGAGACATACAAAGAAAAAATAAGAAATCATCTGTGCTTCAAAAATGTTAGAGTTCTTCAGGACAATTAGGGACAAGATGTAGCACATGTGGATTATTCATTGTGTACATCCACGCATTGGGGGTTTTCACACATTTTTAAATGTTATCCTTACAATAGTCCTCAAGGTGCATTTAACGAAGGCCCTCCTTCTTTTGCAGATATGGAAATGAGGACACAGAGAGATTCAATATTTTTCCGTGGCTCTTCCCATAGTAAGTTATAAAATTAGGCTCTAAGCCAAGGGCTCCAAAGTTTACAGAATAGAACAAAATTCCGGTTGAATGATGTATAGAGTCAGACCAAGGGACATACATTCTTAGATACAGAAATCTGGTGGAAGGAAAAATCAGTGTTCATAGAGTGAATATGTAAGACAGATGTGGTAGATAAAATGCACACCTGAAATATGGGATAGAAATTCACCAGGGAGAGAAGAAGCAGCACATCTTTACAGGTAGCAAATAAAGAGTGCTTAAGAAGTTACAGTCTGCTGGGGTGCATTGCCCTCGTGAAACAGCTTTGGAGGGCTGGACAAATAATTATGGAATGCCTCTGAGATATGAAACCCTATGCCTTGTACTTCAGAAAACTTCTCTCATTTAACCCTCATAACAAATCAATAAGCTTCCCTACCTTTTCATCCATGAAATGGGAGTGAATCCAGGTTAAAAATAAAACACATGTCACACATACATAGCACAGTGTTCAGCATAGAGTAGACCAATGGCTCACATCCCCTTCATTTTACAGGTAAAGAAACTCGAGCTTGAGGGAGATTGAATCCCTTGCCTTCAATCACATAGCTAAAGGAGATAGAGAGCATATTTTAATCCAGGTATATCTGCTCCATTTCTTCACAGCCTTTCAAGTCATACAAACTCCTTTCGTTAGGGTTAAACTGAGGCAGAACTGTTTAATAGACAACATAAGTACTAGTACTCAATGAAGCAAGAAAACTAAAACTCTATTGTTTACTTCCCTCACCATAATATATCTTTGTTTCAGGAACCTGGGGCTTCCTGAAATCCCCTCTAGTTCTGATTGTTTAAATTATAGATTGATAGATTAGATAGATAGATAATTAGACATTTCTACTTTAATATGATTTACTGCCATGCCTGATCTCTTCCAGGTTCTTTGTATCTTAAAGTTTTTCTGTAATTTGTATAATTAACAAGTATACACTTTTAGATAATTTCAGCAACCACTGAGCAGATAAGGTGTCAGAAGGCCCCTGAAGTCATTACAGTCTTACTATATCCTTTGATTTAATGAAAACCAAACCATATGAAAATATCAAAAGAAAGTAAAATTATCAGGCTCCACAGAGGTTCCAAAGTAATAAAATGAGCCAGTTTTCAAGTCAAGAAGAATGACCCCTATTAAAAAGAGTTTTAAAAATTAGGTGTGGTAATATGGCTTCAGTCTGTCAGAGCAGTAGTCAAATGAAAATATATTTAAAAGAGTGGTTCTAGTCCCTGTGGTAGGTGTACCCTGGGAGAGCCATCATATCTTTAATAACTTTGCTGTATTTCTTCACCACATTATTGAGAATTGTTTAATGAGCAGTTTCCCTCAGGGAATATATCAGATTCTCAGAAGCAGTTGCCATGAGAGATATTCTTTAAAGACTGATGTAATTATGTTTATTCTTTTACATTTCTTCCTGGAATGGTCAAAATCATGGTACTTTCTTTTTTTTCCTTTTAGAAATATATTTTCTGCTTATAAAGATAGTAAATGTTCTTGGTAGAAAATTTAAAAATGAAACAGAATAAAGAACAATTGAAATCAATGTGGTTCTATTGTCCAAACACAGAGGGTAACTAACTATTCGGGTTTTATTTCTTTCTCAACTTGAATTCCTACATTATTTTTATATAAGCAAGATCAAATAAATGTATGTTAGTCACATTTGGATACTGCCTCAATTTTGTATCGCACTTTGTTCTATAAGTGTATCATTCTCTCATGTTAATCATAATCTTCTTGTAAACCAGACAGCAGCTACCTGGATATTTCAACATTCTCCAGCGTGCAGTGATCTTGTTTTCCATTCACACCTAACACTTGCTCCCATTCATGACTCTTGGGTCCTTAGGCAGCTACTCTCCTGTTTTAGCCTACTTTGTGCCGTGGTGGTGTCACCCGTCTTCCTTCAGCCTAACCCCATGATTACATGTGTTGACACGAACATCAGAGACCCACGGGTCAACTCACCCATCCAATTACTGGCTCTGTGATTTGGGGTAAGTCACTTAAGCTCCCTAGGCCTCCATAAAGTGGGAGTAAATCCAGATTTAAAAATAAACCACCGGAAGGGCATAGCACAGTGATAGGCATGGAGTAGACCACTGGTTCGCATTGGCTTAAACAGTAGTCAATATTGAAGAGAAGTAGTGGGAAATATTACATTGTTAGAGGTAGTTAAACTTCTCCAGACACAACTAACACAAGATTCTTGAGTACGATGTCCTTTGTTGAAGGTTTGAAGGTAGGAGAGGGTCATTTGAGCAGAAGCCAAGAAAAAATTTAAATTCAATGTCAGACATCACTCGTCCTAGAAATTTTGAAAAATATCTTCCAAAGAGACTTTTTACTGGCTATCTTTTCAAATAACAGCACAGCTTTGCTTTTAATAATTTCTAAACTTTCTTCTGGGGCTTCCCTGGTGGTGCAGTGGTTGAGAGTCCGCCTGCCGATGCAGGGGACACGGGTTCGTGCCCCGGTCCGGCAAGATCCCACATGCCGTGGAGCGGCTGGGCCCGTGAGCCATGGCCGCTGAGCCTGCGCGTCCGGAACCTGTGCTTTGCAATGGGAGAGGCCACGACAGTGAGAGGCCCGCATATCGAAAAAAAAAACAAAAACTTTCTTCTGAAATTTTCCTTCATAAATTGCCTCTATCCCATTTCTACTGATAGCTTTATTTTCCTTTTTGGTAGATTCTTTCTTTATACTTCTTGATTCTTTCATTTACTGGGGTTTTAATGTATTTCTTATCGATTTACAGGTGTTATTTTTATGTCAATTACATATATAATGTTATAGTCCTTTTGGTTAGTCGAATATTTTTAATATTCCATTTTGATTCCTCTGTTGATGTTTTAGCTATAACCTCTTTGCATTATTTTTTACTGATTTCACTAGAAATTACAGTGGCTATCTTAACCATCTATGTGGGCTTAATTTTTACTACTTCATGTAAAAAAATGTAGAAATCTTCTAATATTATAGTTCAATTCACCACCACTATCCTTTGTGCTATAATTATTATACATATTATACCTATAAATGTTACAAACACCATACTACAGTGTTATAATTATTACTTTAAGTAGTAGTTGTTGGTTTTTTTTTCATTCCAACTCCATTTATTAAGAATTTAAACTTATAAGGACACTACTGTAGGGATAAAATTCTTCATGGATCTCTCAAATTCCTGCACATTTTGAGCAGAGAAACTGACTGCCTTCTCTTCTGGACTATCTTTTGAAGGATGTTTATGTAATGACCAGCCTTGATGAAGAGAGACAGTGTCTCCCTCTGGAGCAAAATGCAGGTTTTGCTTACATCCTTGTAAGATAGCTCCTAGCTCCCCAAAATTTGCGTGGTTTTTATGTGCCGATCAGGGAATTCACACTCTCTGTGGGGCTCCCCCTCTTCCAAGAACTCTCCCATAATTTTATCGTCATTCTGCCAGCCTGAACTTTGTCTTTTGACACCTTGTGCCGATAAGGAGCAGCTTTCTGCAGCTGGAGCCGCATGCAAACTAAGTATGGGGCAGCAGAGGGTACCTTCCAGCCTGATGCCGCCAACTTGTACATCTCACTCCTGTTTCTGCATGTTTGCTCTCTAGGGCTTTTAAATAGTTGTATTTTTCACATTATTTGTCTACATTTTATAGTTATCATCTACAGTTATAGGGTGAGCCTAATTAAGCTCTTCTGTCACTACCAGAAATCAGATTTCTTATGTGATTTCTGAGTTTTTTCTTCCTCCATCCTCTCTTTGCCTGAGTTCCACCAAGGAGTCATTTTCTCCCATCTGGAAGAACTATTCTTCACTCAAGAGTGTATGAGGCTTTCTTTCCTACAGGAATCTTCAAACAAATTACTAGAATGAGGCTCTAATAATAATGGCTGCAACTTACTAAGTCTAGTCCACTCTAGCTCCTTCAAAATGGAAGAAAGTAACCAGAGCTTATTCTTCACGTGAAAAAGAATGTTTCTCATTTTTCTATCCACGCTACCCTCTTCACAGCCATTACTTCAACACTCTCTTATGTTTTATTTCCCCAAATGGGCACTTCTTCCCTTACTGAAAAGAGCCTATAGTCCAGGACCTGTTCTTTCTATTGAACCTAAAGGCTATTCATAAATATCTAGCGTTTCCATGGTCTTCATTAATGTTCAGTCACCATTTCTATTTTTTAAAAAAACATTATTTCTGGATTGGAAAATCCTTGAGAATGTGAACAACTCACCAGTGTACCTGCTCCTAAAGTCATCTCTTTTTAAATTCTGATCAGTTCTCATTTCTCCAAATATGACATACAGATGGCCAACAGGCACATGAAAAGATTCTCAGCATCACTAATTATTAGAGAAATGAAAATCAAAACTACAATGAGGCACCATTTCAGACCAGTCAGAATGTCCATCATTAAAAAATCTACAACAGGGGCTTCCCTGGTGGCGCAGTGGTTGGGAGTCCTCCTGCCGATGCGGGGGCGAGCGTTCGTGCCCCGGTCCGGGGGGATCCCACGTGCCGCAGAGTGGCTGGGCCCGTGAGCCATGGCCGCTGGGAGCCTGTGCTCCGCAACGGAAGAGGCCACAACAGTGAGAGTCCCGTGTACCGCAAAAAAAAAAAAAAAAAAGAGTCTACAACAAATGCTGGAGAGGGTGTGGAGAAAAGGGAACCCTCCTACACTGTTGATGGGAATGTAAATTGGTACAGCCACTATGGAGAACAGTATGGAGGTTCCTTAAAAAACTAAAAATAGAGTTACCTTATAATCCTGCAACACAACTCCTAGGCATATATCCGGAGAAAACTCTAATTTGAAGATACATGCACCCCAATGTTCATAGCAGCACTATTTACCATAGCCAAGACAGAGGAACAACCTAAATATCCATTGACAGATGATGGATAAAGAAGATGTGATATATATATACACACACACACGCACACACACACAATGGACTATTACTCAGCCACAAAAAAATGAAATAGTGCCATTTGCAGCAACATTGATGAAGCCAGAGATTATCATACTAAGTGAGGTAGGTTAGAGAAAGACAAATATCATATGATATCACTTACATGTGGAATTTTTAAAAATGATACAAATGAACTTATTTAAAAAAACAGAAACAGGTTCACAGACATAGAAAACAAACTTACAGTTACCAAAGGGGAAAGGCAGGGAAGGGATAAATTAGGAGTTTGGGTTGAACATATACACACTATTACATATAAACTAGGTAAACAACAAGAACCTACTGTATAGCACAGGGAACTATATTCAATATTTTGTAATAACCTAAAATAGAAAAGAATCTGAAAAAGAATATATATATGTATAACAAATCACTTGACTATACACTTGAAACTAACACAATATTTTAAATTAACTATACTTCAATTAAATAAAAGAAAAGAAAAAAATTCTGGTCAGTTCTACTCCAATCCAAAGTTGAAACTTATCATGCAAGAAATATTTTGGAAGGGAAGAGGCAAATAAGAGTTGAAAACTAGAATTGATCAATGTAAGAGAGTTAGAACATAAGACACTAGAATACATAAACAGATAGTCAATACATTGAATTCAGGTAATAGTATTTGAGTTCTTTAACTCAAATACTGTATCTAGAGACATCTACTGTAAATAGAGGTATCTGAGCCATAATAGGTGCTCAATAATTATTTATTGAATAATGATTGTTTAATTAAGCTGGTAAATGACAGTGGACAGTTTGTCCAAACTACTTGCTTGTGATTCATTGTAAAGATGTTTTTATTTAGCTTGTCTGGCAAGAGAGACTAAAAGTTTGCATCATGACCTCTGAAACAGCCTCCAACTCTAGCAAAATAATGCTGTGACTTTGTGTTTCGAGGTTGAAATGGGCTTGACAGGGTCCTTCTAGGCACACCATAATGAGTCTTTGCACATGTCTATTGCAACACTTCAAACTGATTTGTAATAATTTATCCAGCTGTCACCTCCATCAGACTGTGAGTCTTGGAGGATGAAAGCAGTGCTGTCCTCATTTCAGAAGACCCCAGCAGTAATTATCGCTTTCCACACACAGTGGAAACTCAGAAAGTGATAAATGGGTACACGTGGGACTTTTTGTTCCTAAATGAATGGTTCGTTTAGTATACTAATTAAGAGTAAGAGCTTTTCTTTAATGACATATTAATATGCCAAATTAGACTGCTATTGAGTTTATACAGTTTCAGCACTAATTTATTGGTTGCCTCCTAAGGATCGGGCATGGAGAAGGGCCAGAAGATGCAAACATGCGAGCACTTACAGAGGAATAATGGGCTTCTGTTGCCTACCTGTGCATCAAACAAAGCATAGCACAGGAAACAAGGCTTTATTCAATAAACTGGAAACTAGTTCTGTGCTTTTTGGTCCTCTGCCAATGTAGGGGACACAGGTTTGAGCCCTGGTCCGGGAAGATCCCACATGCCGCAGAGCAACCAAGCCCGTGCGCCACAACTATTGAGCCTGCACACTAAAGCCTGCCAGCCACAACTACTGAGCCCACATGCCACAACTACTGCAGCCCGCCTGCCTACAGCCTGTGTTCCGCAACAGGAGAAGCCCCCTCAATAAAAAGCCTGTGCACCGCAATGAAGACCCAATGTAGCCATAAATAAATAAATAAATAAATAAATATGAAAAAAAGATTAACATAACAGCTACAAAAATTCAATCAAAAAATTTTCATTTCTACTTAAAACAGTTAGGGGTAAGATACATCACCATATATTACCCTCTGGCTTAGACTTTCTGAGCAGAACTATTTTCAATATCCACTTTCAAAACACAAACCAATAGTATATCAGGAATCTCCGTCTACCACATTCTGCCCTAGTCAACTATGCCAGAGCAGTTTCCTTAATAAAAGTGGTAACATCTCAATTTTACCATAAGATGAGCCACATGGAGCGAGATGCATATAATTACCACTTAGGAAGGAATTTGATGTCTCCTCTTATTTCTGGGATTTGGTAAAAGAAAAATGGATTTGTACGGTGGGCAAAGATTGTCCAAGATAACTTTCAGATTACTGAATTGGGTAAAGGAATGGCTAGTTGCTACGGTTCATAAGCCCCTCTTCTTTAGAAATGGGAAGAAGCAGCACCAATTTCGTCAGCTCAAAGAAATAGAAAGCACATTTGACATTGGAGCACCTAACCAAAACAAAGTAAGGAAATAGGTGTTAGAATAGGAAACCCTAGGAGAAATGGGCTGTACTTATGTTTTCTAGACTCAACGACACAGCAAAATGCAAAGTAACGCAGTGAAATCCCCTCAACCGCCATTGCCGTTGTTCCTTTCCTCCTAGGTCTTATACATTGTTTTCATCTGGACGATTTCAATAACCTCTTAGTTTCTTGTCAGCTATCTCATCTTCCTCCTGTATGTGCTCCAAAGAACCACCAGAGTGAAGTAATCATGTTGTTTTCATTCTCAAATTCTTTCAACAACTCCCTCGGAGAATGAAGTCCAAAGTCAGCCTGGTATTTAACTCTCCTTAAACAGTCTTCCTTTGTAAGCGCTTTAAAAATAACCTAAATAACAAGAGTAACACCTATACTCTAGGCTTCCCGTTGGGACATTTTAATGGCCACATTTAAAAGTCTGTATTTCCTGTTTCACTATGCATCCCAGACCTTGCTGCACAGATGTGTTTTTTCTATCAACTATGTAAACAATATCACACAAAATGTCTAGCCATGACTGGATTAATTAGGGGCCACCAAGTTCCAAGGCAATTTAAGTGAGAATCTTAGCACTGCCTTGAAATCCAAGGCACTTGTTCACATTTAACAAGCTGTGCAGTGAAGGAAATGTGATGAAATTTGGCACAGAATTTGGGACAGAATGTTTTTTTCACCCAAAGGTTTGCTAGATGCAGTAAAACCAGAAAACTCTTCTTTTTGTTTGTTTTAAGACAAAGTAATGGGAGATTTGTTGTCTTTCAGCCTAATGCTAGTTTTCTGACCAAAATGACCAAATCACTTTTCAGGGCTAATGAAATTGGTCAGTGGAATTTCGTTATGCTGGGAAATGAAATTAATATGCAGTCCAAAAATAAAATTGATTTTCTGTAAACATAGGGGATTGGTCAAATCTAGAAGGATAGTTTTTAAAAGATAAAATGACAGCAACCCAAGACATTTTTTAAATGCCACAATATAATTAATCTGAGCATTTTTCTTTTAAAAAATGTTGTCTCGTGAAAATTTGGATTAGATACCCACAATTATATTTAATATGTTTTTCTTTACATTTACTTGTATACCCCAAATGGAAAGAGTCTGTGTTCATTTGTTGCTTAACCCCATAAGCCAGCCTCAAACACTCAAATACCATGCATTCGTGTCCTGTAAAGTTCAGCCTAAAACACCAGTTTATGCTTGAAGTAATTTCTCAGAAATTTTTACTTGTTTGTAAGCCTGTTAGAACTAAGATTCTGTTTCCACCTACTCCAAAATCTGAAGGCAGAGGCTTCAGTCTTAGACTCTCCAGATACAATGTTGACCCCTTCTCTCCTGACACTTAGGCATCCTCTTTTTCGTAAGCAGCTCTGTCCCACCATCTTTGGCTTTTAAATTCTCCTGTTGCTTCATGAAGAAAGTATTCCAATCAATGTCACCACTGAGCCCTGTATTGCTATAATAAATGCAACTGCTGATTCTCCAGCTTCCATTCACATTGACTAGGTGGATTGCTCCCTCCTCTTCAATAGTCTTTGCTTGTTTGACTCCAGGATATCATCCTTTCCAAATTTTCCTCCTATCCCACTGGCCCATTGCTTCTGCATCTTCTTTGATGTATCCACCTCATTTCCTTGACTCAATCTTGGACATCTTCTCTCTTCTAACTAGACTCACTTCCTTCATGATCCCATCAGTCTTATGACATTGAAATCCATCTATACACTGCTGTCTCCCCAAATGATGACCCTCCTCCATGGACCTGTCAACTGAACTTCTGTCTCCAGCTCTCTACTTAAACATCCACACTCTAATAAGCTCATTAAGCTGAGTGTGTCCCAGACAGAGCTCCATCTCAGTTTGGATAACTGCAGTATTCCTGCTGCTCCAGCCCAGCTGTCCACGACTTCTCTCTTACTCTCACATGGCACATCAATTCTATCAGATACCTGTGGTGCCATGGAAATACATCCACAGTCAAAGACATCTCATCACCTCGACTGCTACCAACCTGTAACAAGCCAGCATCATCCCTGACATGGATTACTGAAATACCTCCTAACTTGTCTTCTTTTTTTTTTTTTGGCTGCATTGGGGCTTCGTTGCTGCACACAGGCTTTCTCTAGTTGCGGAGAGCAGGGGCTACTCTTTGTTGCGGTACACGGGCTTCTCACTGTGATGGCTTCTCTTGTTACGGAGCATGGGCTCCAGGCACGCGGGCTTCAGTAGCTGTGACATGTGGGCTCAGTAGTTATGGCTCACGGGATCTAGAGTGCAGGCTCAGTAGTTGTGGCACACGGGCTTAGTTGCTCCACAGCATGTGGAATCTTCCCGGACCAAGGATCAAACCCGTGTCCCCTTCATTGGCAGTCAGATTCTTAACCACCGCACCACCAGGGAAGTCCCCTAATTTGTCTTCTTGCTTCGGTCTTTGTTGACTCTATTGTGCCTACTACCCAATGTTTTAGTCTATTCTTGACACTGCAATTGGACTATTCCTGTTAAAATGTAAGTTATATCATCTCACTCTCCTTCTTACACCCCTTCTGTAGCTTTCTACATCATTTCAAGTGAAAGCCAAAATCACTGCAATGGCCTACAGGGTCTGACACAATCTTTAACCCTGCCTCACTTATCTCATATGCCTCCCTACCTCAAACCCTCCATTGGTCCACACTGGCTGGCTCACAGTTCTTTAAGACTGTGTGTCCCACTCCTTCCTGAGAGCACTTGTACTTGCTGTCTTTTCTTCTGCACCATTCCTCCTTGCTATTTCACCCCACGTTGCTCCCTCTCTTACTCCTTCTTGTCTTTATCAAATATCACCTTCTCTATCATGCTTTTAAAAGTAGAATCTTGGGACTTCCCTGGGCTTCCAGTGGGTAAGGCTCCTCGCTCCCAGTGCAGGGATCCCTGGTTAAATCCGTGGTCAGGGAACTAGATCCCACATGCATGCCGCAAATAAGAGTTTGCATGCCACAACTAAGAAAAAGATCCCACATGCCCCAATGAAGATCCCGTGTGCTTCAGCTAAGACCTGGCACAGCCTAAATAAATATTTTAAAAAATAAATAAATAAAATAAAATTAGAATCTTTCCAGCACTACTTACTTAATTATGCAATAAAATAGTAAAATATTAATTACAACATAAATATTAAACCTAGTAAACATAGAGTTAAACCTTGGAAACTAAAGCCTGGAGAAAAAAAGAGAGAGAGAAAGAGAGACAGAGGGAGAGAGAGAAAGGGAGAGAGAAAGAGAAGACAAATATGTGGTCCAGAAGGTCCTCCAGGACTTTACTTCTGAGCATCATGACAATCAAAATAAAAATGGTAACAGAATCATTTGAGTGGTTTCTCAATGCCCATGAAGACAAATCATGACAGTTCATAAGAGGAAGTAAAATTTTACCTACCACTTCACTCCGAAAGAGATTTCTTGTAAGGAAAGAAAAAAAAAATTTTTTTTTTTTTTTGGCCACAGCAGGTGGCTTGTAGGTTCTTAGTTCTTCGACCAGGGATCAAACCCGGGCCAAGGCAGTGAAAGCGCCAAGCCCTAACTACTGGACTGCCAGGGAATTCCTTGTATGAAACTTCTTAAAAGGAAGTCAAGCAATGTTGGGGGTGGTGACAATAACCATATCTCATTATGAAATGTACGTGTGAGCCTCAGAAAACACTTTTTCTTGATGCCTCGATGAAGGTGTAGGGTATAATACCAAAGCACAACTAAGTGAAAGGCATTCCATTGAAGAGAAAAGAGTGTTCTTTGCAATGTTTGTTTCCCACCTCCTTAGACTCCCAGCCCAAAGCTCACCCAGGAGAATAACTAGCACAGGGTGTCCCCTTAAGCCTTCCCTGCCCAAAGGACCTTTTCAATTCCTGCCCCGTTCCTGCAGACCCATTCCATGACCAGCTCATTAGTTTTGTTATTAAACCTCATTAATCAATGGGCACTTGGAAAATATTATGTCAGTGTTTCTGAACTTATTTGCTATTAGAAAAACTTTTGATATTTTCTGTGTTTTGCTTATTAGCTTGAGAAAAAGAGAGCCCTAATTTAAGTTACCAGAGAGAGTATGTGGTTATCATGAAGATATATGGGCTGAATAAGAGCTGGAACTCCAGGGGAGGGCGTGAGGCCCTGCCCCTCTCTGCTCATGCTCTCTCGCTTCTTGGCTTCTCTGTCTGCGTATCTGTTCCTCTTCCCCCATCTTGACCGATGTCCTCATCCTATATCCAATACCTTGTCTATTTCCTCAACCTGTACGTGGAGTTTGTGGCCAGGGCCCCAGCAGAGCTTCCTGGCAACCTGCTAATGGTCACAGTCTCAGTATTTCTTGACTCAAAGCCACAAGAAACTCTGATGCAAACAGTATGCCTATTTGAGCCAGGCCTCGTAGGTCATTTATTTCTGGTATTCTGCCTTTGCCCATTTTTAGTCCAACTGTGACCAAAGAGGATCAGAAGTAGAGACATATGCTGCAAAGTCTGTCTGTCTGTCTGTCGACAAGGTAATATTCCTTAAATAAATGTAGCAGGAGTGGCATTGATCCACATCATAAAGCTTTCTCCCAAAAGAGGGGCCAGTGAACCTGTAAACAGACAGATCCTATAACCTGGAAGCTGGAGGAGGCTGACTCTGAGGACAAAAGGACCTTCCAGAGCCTTTCAAATGTTACTGTGAATTAAGGGGCTATCAGTTTTATCGAGGCACAGAGAATATTCCATAAGGGAAATAATCAAGCTTACCCTATTGATGCCCATTTATTAATGTTTTTGGTAATAAAATATTTTTTAATCCACTCTGTTTTATCTTGGAACTATTGTGCTGACATAGAGAAATAGATCGTATATGAATAACTGGATCACTTTTTCATTGGACTCTTTGTTCAAACTAATCTTTTTGTTTTCAAATCATTATAAATCATAACAGAAACATTTCATTCAAAATGTGATTTGAGAAGAAACCAATTGTAATTTGTAAAAAAAAAAAGAATATATTAAGTACATTTATCTCAATTATATCTATTATCAGAGGGTGGCCATCACTGCAAATCTTTCTGTGCTCAACTTACTTTGGAAAAATGAAATAAATAAATTAGTGCCTTAGGAAAGCTTCCCAGCCCAAAACTATAAAGGAAAACTAATTTTGGTTTTGGTCACAAAAGAGGTCAAAGAATTCACACCTCACAAGTTCAGTCCCACTTAGGCAACTATTTCACTCTGTCTCTCAAAGTCATCCTTCCAGAGTTTTAACTTCCAGAGTTTTAAAAGGTGTCTTATTAAATCCACTGTTGAATGCAGCAGTAGCAGTGTTTCTGCTCAAGGATAGACATCTGAGGCTGCCATTCTGGAGGATGACAATGACTCCATTGCTTCACCACCGAATAAATACAATCAACTGCAAGGGTATGACTGGCTCCACACAGCCTCTTCAAACCACCTGCCAGAGTGAAAGACCCTACTTTGAAACTATTAGTAGGAAAAAATGGAGCAAGATGATCATTCAGTAATAACACAACCATGTTCAAAAATTGCATTCAGGGAATTTCATTTTGATACAATGTGCTGTTTGATAGGGGAATAAAATCTGAAAACGGATGAGTTGATAAGGAGAAAAGACTAGCATGTTTAGCTTGAGCCAAGCTACAGATGGATCTAATTAGCAAGTCCAGCGTTTTTGGTAAAGTGTTTGTCTTTTTTTCTCTCAACACATCCACCACCAACCAGCCTCTTGTTTCTGTGGTTTGTTCATTGCCCCATTTTTCTCTCATCAGAGAGTTACTCTCCTTGGTTTCAGGGTGAGACATCATGTCAACCATCTACATCTTGATCAGGGTTAATTTTAATCAATGAGCTCTCTTCATGAGATATTTTCACTCTAAATTTTATGCTAAATTGCACAAAGAGGTTGGTAGCTTTGAAGAAATTTCTGGCATTAGCAAATGAATGGAAAAATGTGATGGACACATAAGAGTTACGAGATGTGGTAATGCTATTTACTCTGGCAGGTGCTAAATGGGGTACTCTACACAAATGATCTCTTAAATCCTACAACAAACCTCTCTTCTTCCTACATTCCTCCATACAGTGGAGGAATCTGAGGCTTAGAAAAGATTGAAGTGACTTTCCAGGAGTCAAGTCCAGGAGTTGGTAGATACAGGATTTGAACCTTGGTTTGTCTGACTCCATGGCCCATGCTCTTCCATCAGCTAATGATTACAGTAGGCTTCCAGCTGCTATCCTCCTGTCTTTAATCCCTTAATCCACCCTTCACACTGTCACATGAAAATACTGAGTTTCACATCTGACCATTTTAGACTCTATTCCTTAAAATCCACCAATGATTCGTAACATTTGTGTGCTCCTTAACATGGTTTGCAAGGCCATGCATAAATGAGCTCTCTTCTGCTCAATTATATCATTGCTTAGCAACTATAACAAACCAGACCCTTACTCTCTTATAGGTACTAAGATCATTAAATTAAAATAGATGCCACTCCTTAGGAGGATTTTAACAGATGTTATTGACCACATGGCCTCCCATATGCTATGACTAAAGTAACAGTCCCAACCAAGCTTGATTATAGCTTCACTATTAACACATCTTCACAAGAACCATCTTAATTATTTCAAGATGCTTCCCAATCCAGCAGGGTAAACACCCACAGTGGTGCACCATAGGAGGAGGTGGTGCTGCATCAGGAGAGACTCCAGGCCTTTGTGCTGATGCTCCTGAGCCCATCTTTCCCAGTGACATTGTCTCCTCTTTTAATATTCCAAATAGGAAACAATTGTACCCCAAGAAATTCCATGCCCAACCATAAAAATCCTAAATATAAATACCCCAAATAGAAGGAAGTATATATTCTTCACCTTCCCCATATCTAGGCATGTTTAGGTCTAAGGTTAAGTTTGTTAAAAGCTTGATTTAATTAATTCAGGAGAAAAAAAAACAAAGAAAAGGTATAATGTAGATGTCTGGTCATCTAAAGCCATCCTCCTGCTTACAGGTATTCGCCTGCAGGAAACAGTGGAGGGAACAAAGTTTTAGACCACTCAAATTCCACTATAATAGTAAACTTCCATGCATATTAATGTTATTTTTTAAAAACCTCTTTCAAGTCCTTTATACTTGTTACTCTTGAATTACATGGAACTCCCCATAAGCCGCATAGCTTCTACATGGCTTTAATCTATCCATGCCTCCGCTAGTGCTGTTTTCTCTCTCAGGCATGCCCTTCTTATCCTCTTCATCCTTTAAGAATATACTCAAGCATCATCTCTTTAAAGAAGCTCTTTCTGAACCTCAGAATAGGCCAATGGTTAATTCTCTGTATTCCTAAGTAACTTATGCTTCTCTAGGACTTAATAATATGTTATTTTGTTGAAACACTCCATTTATGTGTCCATAATCCTCACAAATGACAAGATCTGCAGATAAAGAGATGATAGTTGAGCTGGTTATGGAGTGAGAAAAACTGGGATAGGATCCTAGCTCCACTGCTTATTAACTTGTGACATTAAACCTCTGTGTGCCATGACACCTAGTCTGTAAATAATTGTAATACTTTTATTTGCTATTCTCTAAAGAGAATACTGTGGAGCTTTGGTGAAATAATATAAATAAAACCCGAAAACAGCATCTAGAGCATAATAATATAAGCTGGAAATGTCTTAGGTATGTTCAAGAAGAAACTAAAATTATTGATGTGATCTTCTCTTCTACCCCAGTTCAGTGGTAGCTCTCTGCCGTCTGTCGTAGATCGTGTGCATGATAGTTATTCACAAAAGTGTGAAGACGAACAGAGCTATAAAAATTTTAGTGCAACCTTGCATATAAATAAAGGAGCAAGTTCGGAGTGTCTACAAGCAACATCAACTAGCTGGTTGACAAAAGAACTGTCAAATGATCTCTATCAATCTTTGCTAAATGCTGATCCACATATTGATGCCAAAAAAGATGACATTTTCACTGATCTGCATTAAACAGAAAAACCAAGTCAGATTAACAGAATTTTTCAAAAAGCTAAATGTATTCAAAGAGCCATTATTTATTCCAAGGTTATTTCCTTATTACATTTTGATGTTGAAATGTCCTTTCATTTATGAAATGATGGTAACAGTTGGGTCTGTTTGTTCTGTTTGTAGCTTGCTTTGTTTGGCATGATTGAATTTCAACAATCTTACTTTTTGTATCTCCTCTATCAGGAATTGTTCTGTTTCATGAAATCCCAGGGGATTCAGACAGAATAGATTATCCCTGGGATGGTTTTACTGTAGTCCCAGGTCTTCTCTTCCATGATCTAGGCTCAGGGACTTGATCTGTCATCTCAGAGAGTCATATCAACCAAGTCCCAGGGATTTGGGTAAAATCATAATAACAACAGCTAAACTATACCGAGTGCTTAATATGTATAAGTTATTATTGTGCTATGTAAGTGACATGAAATACTACATTTTGTCCTATTATCCTACGAGGCAGTTTTCCCGTAGCTACTTAGTGATGGAACGATATTTCCAGCTTATTCTATCCTCCTCTGAAATCTATGCTTTAACCACAACATTCCATTACCTAACTGCATTTCCCAGGTTGTCATTTTAATGACTCCAATGAGAAATATAGGGACTTCATGCCTTGTGGCACAGCCATAAAATGAAAGAAAGAAAGAAAGAAATATATTTATCCTGTAGACCAATTCCCCTAGGCAATTGTGCTCTCCACATTTTCTATTTGGAGCTAATCTACATGAAGATGTTAAAATCATAGTATTGTGTGTGTGTGTGTGTGTGTGTGTGTGTGTGTGCGGCCGCACTGTGCAGCTTGCAAAACCTCAGTTCCCAGACCAGGGACTGAACCCAGGCCACAGCAGTGAAAGCTCTCACTCCTAACCACTAGACCACCAGGGAACTCCCTAAAATCATAGATTCTGTGGTGAGCATGGAATTTGATATTTTGTATCTAATATTTGGATACTCTGAATTACAGAGTGTCCATGAACTAAACTAACTTGAAGTACTTAGTATAAGTTTAGCAGGACCAGAGAGTTTAAATATTCAGAATTCTTACACAAAATTTCTTCCATACTAGAATACTTACAGGAGGAACTGCTGACATCTGCCTTCTAGTGGATATTTTTTTTCCTTCTAGTATGTTAATGCCATAAACTATTTTAGGTTCCTGAAAATTATCCCTTTGGTCTGAGAGTTAGTACTTTTAAGGTAACTTTTAGTATGCCACCTTAATGCATTACAGAATGAGAAGGAAATGCAACATTGTGGTACCCACTCCAGGCTCTGAAAGCAGCCCATTCCACCCCCACTCTGTGACCATGAGCAACTTTCTTGTTCTCTCCAAACCATAATTTACATGTTTTAAAATGCGCACAAGACTACCTACTTCCTGGTATTGTTAGACTAATCGAATGAAACACATATAGAATGGTGCCTGGAACAGGAAGAACACTCAATGAATGACACCTCTTGATGCTGCTGCTGTTGCCATCCTTGCTTTTATACATACTATATTGTAACTCTTAAAAGAAAATCTTATGCTCTTTACCACCAATGCTTGAGAACTATTTTCTCTCTGGGCTCATGGCTCCACCTTCTGAGACATCTTTCCTTTTTTATGGAGGGTAGCAAATGTTTGCAGCTTAGTTGTTTATTAGCCTGTTTTGGGAGTCTGACAGCCTTCTTTCATTTCATCCTCTCTTTGTGCCTAAATTGACAGTGTTTCTGCCAGTATAACATTCTCAAGAACCCTGTAGGTCTCCTGTGGATGCCTGAGGATTCACTCATAAACTAGAGCCTCCTCCACAAAAATCCCACCTCATCTCTATCCCTGGCTTCTTGGGAGATGGCTGAGTCACACACCTGATCTCTTTAAAGGCTCCTCTGTATGATTTGAATATTCTGACCTCTTGATTCTCCCCAGGTATTGGGAAAAGTTTGTCTTGCCATACTCTTGGCTAAATCTCCAAATTTTAGTGTCTTTTACAATCTAGATAAGCTGAGAATTTCCCCAATCACCAAATCCTTGTTGCTTTTTTGCTTAATAGTTCTTTTCTTGATTTATTTCTCTGATTTTTATTTTACTATAAGCAACAAGAAGAAACAGTCCACACCTTCAGCACTTTGCTTGGAAATCTCCTTAGCTAAATATGCAGTTCATTACTTATAAGTTCTGCCTTTCACATAACTGTAAGGTAAAATTCTACTAAGTTTTCTGCCACTATATAACAAGGATCCCCCTTCTACATTTTTCAATAATGAATTCCTCATTTCCTTCTGACCCTTCACCAATAGCACTCAGTATTCATATTTCTACCAACAGTCTGCCTATGATGCCTTAGGTATTCTGTAGGATTATACAGGTTTTCTCTACCATGCTCCTCATATCCTTTTGAGCCCTCACCAGCAGAGCCTTTAATATCTTAATTCCTACTAACAATCTGTTCAAGGGAATCTAGCTCTTTGCATCATGTTTCTCAAATTTTTCCAACTCCTGCCCACTTCCAAACCACTTCCACATTTTTATTTATTTATAACAGGAGCTACTCCATTTCCTGGTACCAAAGTCCATATTAATTTCCTATTGTGCTGTAACAAATTACTAAAAACACAGTGGCCTAAAACAACACTAATTAATTATCTTACAGTTCTGGAGGTCAGAAGTTTGAAATGGGTCTTACCAGGCTAAATTCAAGGTGTTGACAGAGCAGCATTCCATTGGGAGGCTTGAAGAAAGAATCTATTCTTAGCATTTTTTCTGCTTCTTGAGGCTGCCCATATTCCTTAGCCCATGACTGCATCAGTCTGATCTCTGCTTCCATTGTCACAGCATCTCTGGCTCTGACCTTCCTGTCTCCCTCTCATAAGGACCCTAGTGATTACACTGGGCCCACCTAGATAATCCAGGGTAATCTTCCCACTTCAAGGTTCTTAGCTTAGTCACATTGCAAAGTACCATTTGCCAAAGGTAAAATACTCAAAGGTTCCAGGGGTTAGAACATGGGTATCTTTAGGTGACCATTATTCTGCCTACCACAAATTGTAGAAGTTTTTCTGTTACTCTGGATACAAGAATGTATCAAATGTACAATCTGCAAATATTTTCTCCCATTCTGTTGGTTGTATTTTGACTATGTTGTCCTTTGATGCACAAAATTTTTAAATTTTGATGAAGTCCAATTTATTTATTTATTTTTTTTGCAGTACGCAGGCTTCTCACCGCTGTGGCCTCTCCCATTGCAGAGCACAGACTCCGGACGCGCAGGCTCAGCAGCCATGGCTCATGGGCCCAGCCACTCCACGGCACGTGGGATCCTCCCAGACTGGGGCACGAACCCGCGTCCCCGGCACCGGCTGGCAGACTCTCAACCACTGCGCCACCAGGGAAGACCCAATTTAACTTTTTTCCTTTGGCTTCTGAGCTTTTGGTCTCACTGCTTCCATGCTGGACCCCTCCCAATCCAATTTCCACATAGAAATCATTCCTATCAAAAATCAGACAATGTTACTCCCTTGCTTATAATTTCCCAACAGAGTCTCATTGCTTTGCACTTAGAATAAAATTTAACCTTTTTATCAGGGCTTAAAGGCCCTCTCATGATTTAAGCTTCATCTTCTTCAAATTAATCTCCTACTACTCTCCACTTACCATACTTCTTTTCCCCAAATATGCCAATTTCTTTCTCATCTTAAGTGTGTTGTATTTGCTCTTCCCTCTGTCTTTTCTTATCTACCTCTGTCTCACCATCTAGTCTCAGAGTCAGGATGCCCTACCAGATAAAGCACTGGCAACACCCACAGACATCCACTATAAACACAAAACAGGATTATAGTCACATCATGAGTAAAGTTTAGAAAGATTAAATATGGATGTGCAGCTACCAGAATTTATAAAAATAGAAGTATGAGGTTTAGCCATATGGAATAAAGAACAATGAATGTTACTTTTTTTAACTTAATGCAATTTTAGTAAAGATTTTACAATTTAAAATGACAAAAGAAGAACTAAACACTAATGGAGAAAATTAACAAAGGAAGCTGATAAAAATGGTAGATATTAATATACCGGAAAATTCACAGGGATGTTGTAACCATCTCTGATATGTTTTCAACTTTGAAGATGCTGCAGGTAGTAAAAGACCCAGGGTCATGACCTATTATTACATTAGTACATGCATTTTATAAGTCCACAGATCCCAAGAAAACAAAGGCAAGGGCTAAAGGAATTTAACATAAAAATCACAAGAATATTGCCAAATGCAATTAAGCAAAGTTGCTTGACTTCCAGCCTTCCTTCATGCATGTGGTTCAATTAGCACACACTTGAGGGTCTATGACATTAGGCACAAATGAAGGACACAACACCTACATTCAAATGGCTCACAGATAAACCAACAATAAAGATAGTATGATGGGTACCATGACAAAGATAAAAATCTGGGAGTGGTGAGATTATAGACCAGAAGCCCCTTGCTTACTAAGGTATTGGTGGTATTCAGGGAAGGCTCTCTTGGAAAGTTAATAAATACCTGTGCTGAATCTTGAAGTGTGAGTAGGAATGGTTGAGACAATAAGATGTCTTAGGGTTTAGAGAAAAGCAATATCTCTATGCATTGAGAAGGAAGACTTCCCAAAAGAGACAAAGATTGAATTTGACTTGAAGAATGAGTAGGATGTGCAGAAGCAAATGTATTCATTTCCTAGAGCTGCCATAAGAAATTACCATAACTGGGTGACTTCAAACAGAAATGTATTCTTTCACAGCTCTGGAGGCTAAGTCCAAAATCAGATCATCAGCAGGGCCAAGCTCCCTCCAAAAGCTCTAGTGAGGACTCCTTCTTTGCCTCTTGTACCTCCTGATAGCTACCATCAACCCTTGGCATTCCTTGGTTTGTGATGGCACATCTACCGTTTCTTCCTCCATCTCCATATGACCTTCTCCCCTCTGTGTGTCTCTGAGTCTGAATCTCTCTTATAAAGACACCAGTCATTGGATTTAAGGCCCCCTTAATCCAGTATGATATTGTCTTAACTAATTACATCTGCAACGACTCTACTTCCTCACATTATGAGGTTCCAAGTGACATAAATCTTGGGAGGACACCATTTAACCCAGTACATCAGATGATATGGAACTATAACAATGTGTGGACCACCCAGAAGCACTTTCATAAGATTTGGCACCCACAGGTATATAGTCAGAATATTGACTATACAATCAGAATGGTACAGTGATAACATTAATATGGAAATATATATATATATATTTATATATAAATATTTTATCTATTTTTATTTCCTAATGTTGGAGGAGATAATCCAAAGGACGTGACCACAAGTTGACCCGTGAGCTGGACCTGGCCAATACGATTCTCCTCACCCCACCCCACCCCCCACTGTCCTTGGAATATGCCCACTATTCCCAGCCTAGGAGCTGTTTCAAGGATACAGCCTCAAGAGAGTAAGGTGTTACTGAGACCATCTAGACCATATACATGGCTGAACCTGGTCAAGGCCTCTATGTAAACTTGAAGATTCTGGCGGTTGGGTTTGATCTCTCCACGTCTCACAGCTGCCAAAGACAAGCCTCATATGTAAGTTCCCTTGCTTATCAAACCTGCCAATCTGCAGTGATATGTTTGTTTCCTTGGTCTCTCCCTGCCCTCTGTGTACAGGGACTGGTTTCAGATTACACACAGAAAGTTCCCACAGTCGCAAACCAACACCTAATTCAGTTAAACTCCACAAATGATTATCAGTTTTCACAAGTTGTAGCATAAATCATTTATCAAATCATTTTTTAAATGTCCAAAATTGTCATTGTTGCAATCCTTCTGACATAACGGATGCTGGTTGTCTGAGTCATATTTTGACATAGGAAACCACATCAAACTATTCCAATGACGTTTCCATTGAGTCAGTAGTTATTAGGTCACTTATAAGAAGTCAAGATTTCCTTTTAAAAGCGACCATATTCATTCCTCTGCTGCTGAATCCTCTCAGTTTCTGCTGAACCAATAATAATTGGGCAATAGCGATAGACCAATTTAGCAAAAGGACTAGAATTTAAAATAAAAATGTGTCTTAGTTTTTTTATATTTTCAATATCTTTACTATTGACTAAGTCATAAAAATCACTTACTAGAAACTCATAGATAATTAGTTCAAATCTTGTCTTCCTGACTGGAAAGTGGTGGAGTTGTCTGATAATTCAGATCACCATCTGTAATCTCAAACTCTGGCTCTATGATTAAATAACTTTTCTCTCCTTCAGTTTCTTCACTTGTAAAGGGGATAAAGATGATAATTATAATATTCTACTGAATTGATTATTCATTTAGAAAGTATATGCCTGGCGAAGAGCAAGTGGTACATAAGTGTTAACTATCATTTTATTAATAAACTTAATGTTTTTAATATTTATGATAAGTCAGGATTTATGAGTTGTAGTGAATTCCTCCTCTTAAATGGAGATGAGATTCAACAGGATTGCTAAAAAGAGGAACCCAAAGCCTTGGTGTCCCCTCATCCCAAACTACCCGCGGGCACAGCACATGTCCCAGGAGCATCCCCCTCCCCATGCTGGTAGATTACATGATTTACAGCTGGTGTCTGCGTTGATCTCTATGACTGCCCACTCACTTGCTTCTTTGTCCAACCTTGGCTCTCTCAGAGCCATAATCTTTGTCTTGGTACTAAAGTCTTTGTACCAAAAAAGGCCATGTGGAGGGAAAGTTGAGAAACACTAGGCAGTGGGAGTATCCATGGATACAGGTGGCCAGATGGACAGCACGCACTTAGCACTGGGGTGCCAGTGATGCCACTAAGAGTGTCTCTTCTCTCACCAGGGAAGAGGCCACTCTAGTTGGGGGTCCCATTTGATTGCCTGGCAAACAGAAGCCCAGAAGATGCCAGGATTATGCCCTGATGGTGCCCACCTGTGGTTCCATTAATCCGATAGGAATGTGGGCAGGGTTTGGAGCAGCACGTAATGATCCCTGGCCAGCCAACAGTGATGGACAGGAAGTGGGTGCCCTGAAAGCTAAATGACATTGTCAGTGAACAATCAGAACAGACACTAGCCTTAGTGCTGGAGCAGGATCCTGACGGCCCACAGCTGTGCTGTTGGTAACCTTTACGTAGCATCACATGGGAATAACTAAGAAGTCCAAAGGAGGAGCTGGGGTGGCTCTGGGCAGGTTTCCAGAGTCCTCACATCCTTTAATATATCAAAGTCCATTTTGAATATCCAAGGGGGGCCTATGGTGTGTGGTGTTTTCAATGTATTTGACCAGAGAACTTTTCCTTTTTTAAAGCATCACTTGGAAATTCACTTTACTTCCACACTAAGGTACTAGGGGAAACATCACAGGTGTTGGAGTACTGGGACCTTGAGCTCACTCCCAGTTCCATCTATTTGACCTCAGACACATCACTTAGCCTCTGTAACCCTCATTTTCATGACATTTGTAAAAGGGGAATAAGATCTACCTTATTCTAGCATAAGACTTGGAGCGAAAGGAAATTTTCAGAGACCGTGGCAGAGGAAGGTTTGCTCTTCCCCAATTTGCTCACTTCCCATCCTGGGTCTATACTTCCCGGGATCTTTTGCACTTGTGTGAAGCCACATCACTAGTTCAGGGTAGTGGAAGGTGGTGACCAGTGACAAACTCCACTTCCAAGTCTTGCCCACAGAATCCTCCTATGAACAACACAGTGGCCCTCCTCTCTCCCTCTCTCTCTCTCTCTCTCCCCACTGACTCAGTGAAGTCAATTCTGAGAGGACAGAAGGAAGAAGGAGCTTGTTGTGTCCCTCATTCACTGTTGAAAGGGAACCTCTAAGGAGAGCCTCCCAGCCAGGAGTACCCATTCCAGACAATGCATGAGCAAGATGCAAACATGTATAATGTTGAATCAGAGATATATTTAAAGACTTTGTGATGTTCCTATGATATGAATCATATTCCTATAGTGTGGATGAAAATTCCAGAGCACATTGCCTGGTAAATTTGTACTAGCTAAGACACTCTGGAGTTGCTTTATAAAATGGTGATGCTGCTGCTGTTGCTGCTGCTGATGGTGGTGGTGGTGGTGATGGTGGTGATGATTAATGTTGCAGAAATATACTCAGATAGGAACACTCCCTATGATTCAGCTAAAATATCAAGGAAGTAAATCTCTAGGTGCACTGATGTCTCCCAGTGATTTTTTTCATCCCTGTGCTGTGTGACTATACAGTGTTGCTTCACTATCTCAGTTTTCTAGGGCTGCCATAGCAAAATACCACAGACTGGATGACTTAAACAAAAAAATTTTCTTCTCTCAGTTCTGGAGGCTGGAAGTGCAAGACCAAAGTGTCAGCAGAGTTGGTTTCTACAGAGGCCTCACTTCTTGTCTTGTAGATGGCTGTCTTCTCCCTGTGTCTTCACATGGTCATCCCTCCATGTGTGTCTACGTCCAAATCTTCTCTTCTTATAAGGACACCACCCATACTTGATTAAGGCCCACCCTAATGACTTCATTTTAACTTAATTACCTCTTGAAAGACCCCATCTCCAAATACAGCCATAAACTGAGGTCCTGGGGGTGAGATCTCCAACATAGAAAGGTTGGGGGAGGAGGGGACACAATTCAGCCCATAACAATTACCAACCTATGCTCTCTCTTCCAAAGAGTTCAGGTAAAGAAAACTTGTCCAGATAATAGCCTTATACTCTTACTGGAATGTTGATCACAAATAAGTCAACATCTCTATTTAAACTTACTATATGTATGTCAATGTTACTCTCTCTACATGGAGATAATGCTTTATTATGGGACAATGGGAAAAGATAGCTATAGCAAATATAATTGGCTTTTCTCCCTGTTATTCAACTAAAATGCATGTGAGGTATTCATTTTAACATGAAAGAAAGTGAATTTTAGACAGAATTCCTACTGAGCAGAAAGTAAAGCTAACTCCCAATTATGACTAGGGTATCCTTTAATTATTGGTACATCACATGTAAATGTATGATAGGCACTTGTTCAAAGGAGGAACAGTATCTCTGGGGTTCTTACAGCCTTTTAAAAGCATATCTGGGAAGGAAATTTTTTAATATATTTTTCAGGTCCAAAAACAATGGAAAGTCAGAAAATGAAATTTAAAGAACAATGCCATTTTGCACTGCTTTTAGCAATTGTTGTATCCTAGAAAGATGATCAAGTAGATTTTTCTATTAACAGAATTTATTTCGAAGACATCAGGAGGAATCTTCATGGAACGTAAAGTCACTACACATATTGTTGTAGCGAACACATCCTGACACAGTTCAGGCAAAGATATCTTCACTTATGCAACTAAGAGTGGGGGGAACTCACAGCAAAGTAAAATCTTGAACCCACTGCTACCTGATCCCTTGAAAAATCTCTGTTGGAAGAAAGACACATTTAGGAAGTGTCACCTGAGGACCCTGAGGTCTTTTTGTTCCTCTCCTCTGCTCTTAAATAACACTTGGATTAAACCCAACAAGCAAAGCCCCTTCTCACCTGGCCCAGTCTTTTCTCTCTCACCCTGTAAAGCCCAAAAGAAGTTATGGCCTCACTGAAGCATCCAGGCAGGCCTAGAACACCCTGGGGAGAAGATCTACAGTTTGTACAAGCAACAATGTTACATGACATTTATTCAGAGTGTACTGTTTGCTCAGCACAGTTCTGACTTCATAGAATACAGGATTATAAATTTTAGGAGGGTAGTTTCTACGTATCTTGTTCACTGCTTTTCCTCTAGTGCATATCAGAAGAACTCAATAAATATGTCATTCACTCTTCAAAACAACCCTGTGAGGTTATGATCTTCATCTTAGAGAAGAAAACAAGGCCCAGAGCTCGAGACTTCCCTGGGTTTCAGGTCTAGTAAGAGGCAGACTTGGGACAAAGCTCAGGTCCAGCAACACCCTTAGTCCCAAGCAAGAAATCAGGACTCCTGTCCCAGACCTGGCTCCACAGGGGCCCCACACTTTGTATTGCTACCTTCCTCAAGAGTTTCTAAGTCCCCTCTGGTTCCTGGGGCTGGCTGAGGTGGGCAGTGCCATCTGGGGGTACCCCTAGACTGAATTTGGGCCTGCATGAACCCTGATGCCATCTCTCTTTTAGGGGGATGTGCCTGACATTCTGTCCCCCTCGTGGGGTCAACCAGATGTCACAGAGATCTCCAAAACACGTGCCTTGTTCAAGTGAATCACAAACACCCAATGTGATAAAGCCATGCTCTCCTACATGAGTCATACGTCGTGCAGGATGGGGGACAGAGGCTCCTTGCATAAATGGGACTGCTCTTCTCACTCTTCCCACAGACCCCTCACCTACGCTCTCTGCAACAGGCAGGTTTGTGGAAGGCACCGAGAAAGACATTGCATTCTAGCAATGCAGTCATTACAGCCTGAAGTCTTCAAAGAAGATGTCACTTGAAGATGTGCCGCTGTATATTTATGATAGGAAATTCTGAGCAGTAAATTTCACATGACAAGAAACAAACTGCCATCTACATTTTCCTGCATATTCTGCGTAGGATTTGTATGTGAGGTCGTTATCAACAAAGCACAGTTAGCAACCTCAGAGAGAGTTGCTGAGAGCTAGTATTCCCAGGTGGTCCAGTGGGTGACCAGCGTCAGGAGTGACGATGTCACCAGCATTCAATAAATGACCTGAGATACGGCAAAGGTGAGACCTACATTAACTCATTATAAAACTCTTTCCCTCAAACCATAGTATTGTGAGAAATGGTGGAAGATATGGAATTATGCAGAAATAGTGTGTTTGAGCCCAAAGACAGTGAGGTGGTACCTGGACACTCTGCAGAATCTTCATGTGCACCGACTTGGCAATAAACAAACAAGTAAGTACTTCTTTTCCATCTATAATTCAAAATCTTAATCAATAAATCACTATAGCTCACACGAACCCATGAACTTGTAATGCATTTTTGATAGTCACATTTTTATTGAACTTTGTGATTTTGAAAACTCAAGAGTTCATGCAAAAGTGGGGAGGGGTGAAAATTTCTAGGGTAAGGAGCACACTATATATAACAGTTTTCATACAAATCTGGGATTCTTGTACATGTGGTACTACAATGTGTTTTTTTTAAGAAATATACTTTATTTTTTAATTTAATTTTTATTTTATATTGGAATATAGTTGATTTACAATACTGTGTTAGTTTTTAGGTGTACAACTAAGTGGTTCAGTTATACATATACATATATCCATTCTCCAAAGAACATCCTTTTTTTAAAAGCAGTTTTGGGTTCAGAGCAAAAGTGAACAGAAAATACAGAGTCCCCACATACTCTCTCCCCACACACTGTCTCTCCCACCATCAACATCCTACACCAGTGTGATATGTTTGCAATCAATGAACCAACACTGATACATCATTATCAACCAAGGTCAGCAGGGTGCACTCTTCATGTTGTATATTCTATAGACTTTGGCAAATATATATAATGACATATATCCATCATTATAGTATCATACAGAGTAGTTTCACTGCCCTGAGAATGCATTTTTTAAAAAATAAACTTCTACCTTTATAGAAAAGTTACAAAAGATACTCTTCACCCCACTCCCCCAATGTTAACATCTTACATGGCCACGGTACACTTGTCAAAACTTGGAAATTAGCACCAGTACAATATTATTAAGCTACAGGTTTTATTTGGATTTCCCAAGATGTTCCAGGGTCCTACCCAGAGTCCCACATTACATTTTGTTACTATGTCTCCTCAGTTGCCTTCTATCTTTGACAGTTTCTCAGTCTTTCCTTGTTTTTTATGATCCTGACACTTTTTTTTTTTTTTTTTTTTTGCGGTACGCGGGCCTCTCACTGTTGTGGCCTCTCCCGTTGCGGAGCACAGGCTCCGGACGCGCAGGCTCAGCGGCCATGGCTCACAGACCCAGCCACTCAGCGGCATGTGGGATCTTCCCAGACCGGGGCACGAACCCATGTCCCCTGCATCGGCAGGCGGACTCTCAACCACTGCGCCACCAGGGAAGCCCTGATCCTGACACTTTGAAAGAGGACCAGTCAGGTATTTTGTAGAATGTTCCTCCACTGTGGTTTGCCTGATGTTTTCTAATGATTAGACTGGGGTGCAATACATTTTTACATCAAATTGTTTATATATCAAAGTGCAGAGAAAACATTTGCCCGGAGCCCTGCACAAACTAGCCATAGCCCTACTCAGGACTACCGTGTTCCAAAGCCCACGATCTTAACCACACACCTTTCCATATAGCCTTCCAACCTCATTCCACCTCCCCAGTTCCAGGGAGACCAGCTGACCATTGCCTTTAATCATGATGAGATGTCCTCTTCCACCCTCGATTTCATATACACTGCAGTACCCGTCTTCCTCCTCTCTACCGGGTCTGTGAACCACCCGTGCTTAAATACAATTTGATGCTTCACCCTTCAGAAAGCTTCCCCCTGAAGCTTCTTCCAGCCCACCTTCGTTTTGCATCCGGCTTGTAGCAGAGCCCTTCTTGTGATGCTCTTTCAGTCTTAAGAATCCTTGATACTTTCACCTATTGTTACCTCTTGCTTTTTCCCAGACAGATTAAAAACAACTTGTGGACAGGAACGCTGTAGTATGTTCATTAGTTTTCCACATTGCTTAGCTCAATGCTGTCTATTTAACAAGTCTTCTGTGAATAGTTGGAAAATGACTATTGAAAGAAGAGGTTTCATTTTTATCCTTCAGAAAACCACACAAGTCATGTAAGATTTTTTCTCTAAAAGACTAATGCTGAATCAATTTTGATTACACTACACTGACTTTCTCTAGGGATTTTTCTTTTTTTATTTTGCAGAAGCGCAGGGTAAAATGTTATTTAAATGTTCATAAAGAAGAGTGATTTCATTCATTTATTCATTCATTCAATATTAGTTAATTAATAATTAATAATTTATTCAATTAATTCATGGGATGGAGTACTTCCCATGAATTAGATGCTGTGATGAACATAACTGGGATAAAGATAAAAGACGTACCTCATTCTCGAAATGTTCATAGACTACCTGGAGGGAGAGGAATCAGAAAACTAAACCGAAGCACGGGGAAACCAAAGTAAGGGTAAGGCAGGGAGGGAGGGAGGAAATGACTGGCATTCATTCGATTCTTATTGTTTAGGGTTAACATTCAGCTATCGAATTTTGTTTTGTTTTCCACCCCCGTGCAGTGGCCATAAGCTCTAAAACCTATGAATGTACAAGACACATTTGCTTATCTTTTTCTTTTAAAATAATGGGTGATCCACACAGAGAATTAGAGAACTGGATGGAACTCAAACATAAGTTAATTGTACCTGGAAATTTTATACATATCTATTTCTCTTTTGTCTGGAACACTTTATAAGGTCATCACTTTCATAATGGAATATTCACAAAATTAACTATAAATAGTTCATCAAAATTAGATAATTAGTTACAATACACTTTGATAATAATTACTTTTAACCAAGGCTTTGGGCATGAGACTGTGTTATCAGGTCCACAGCAGGGACAGGAGGCTGGGGTCAGTGCTCACTGATGTACTCACTGTAGGTACAGCTTATTAGGCTTTTCTTGTTAAACCAGAGTCACAGGTGTGCTGTGGCTATGGGTAAGCCAGTCATATCCAGTCTAGAGGTAGAAATGAGGTTGTGATTGAAGAACCAAGGCATTTTCTCCTGTTAAACTAATACAAAAACCCCTGGATGATGAGGCAGATGAAACTTAATCTCCATTAGCATCTTGGGAGACACTTTTTTTTTTTGCAAAGGAAAATGAATATTTATTAAATCTCCAGATTGGGAAGGGTCTCCACATTTAACAGGAAAAGACGGGAGGAAAAGAATGGCATAGGAAAAGAGCAATTTGTTTGGTTACTTCAAAAAGCAAAACCCGGGGCTTCCCTGGTGGCGCAGTGGTTGAGAGTCCGCCTGCCAATGCAGGGGATGCGGGTTCGTGCCCCGGTCCGGGAAGATCCCACATGCCACGGAGCGGCTGGGCCCGTGAGCCATGGCCGCTGAGCCTGCGCGTCTGGAGCCTGTGCTCCGCAATGGGAGAGGCCACAACAGTGAGAGGCCTGTATACCGCAAAAAAATTTAAAAAAAAGCAAAACCCATAACAAAATTTAAAGGCACATTCACACAACTGGATATACAAGTGCCCAACAATCATACAGAAAGAACAATGATCAACGTCACTAATAAGCAAAGAATTCAAAGCTAAAATAGGATTCCACTTTCACCTTTCACAAGGGTTGGGAGTTTTTTTGTTTGTCTCTATGGCTTGTCTTACTTAGCATCTTGGGAGACACTTTTTAACGTATATTTTCTAATGTGGAAAGTAAATTGAGTCGTGTCACAAAGAGAAAGGAAGTGTATGTAGGGAAGAAAACTGGGGAAAGTGGACGAGTTCCAAGGACCAACCTCTTCTGCTTTGTACTTTGCATTCAGAACCTGACTCTAGATCAGAAGATAAGAGAAATTTGGCACCAAAAAAGTAACTTTTCCAACACTTGGCCTTCTGACCCACAAATTGAAATTTAAAGTGATGTGATTGATGTTTTTTATCTGTGTCTTTGGATAAGACCAAGACAACATAATTGCAGTTTCTTTTTTTTTTTAAGGATCCAAAAGAATGCATTTGAGTGAAGTGATTAACTCTTTGCTAAATCTTGATCAAATGTCCTCCAAAGTAAAAAGAAGGTCAAATTAAAAGCTGTCCTTAATTAAAATGAATGAATAGAATTGATTTAATAAAACTCTAATGTTGTTTAATGACTGTGGGAAATTGTGTTCAGGGCAGAAAACTGACATTTTGTCGTAATCAA
This sequence comes from Stenella coeruleoalba, assembly GCF_951394435.1. Taxonomy (NCBI): domain Eukaryota; kingdom Metazoa; phylum Chordata; class Mammalia; order Artiodactyla; family Delphinidae; genus Stenella; species Stenella coeruleoalba. The sequence goes on from NC_137151.1 coordinate 11,379,931, forward strand.
TGCACATTTTATTAAAATCAATGTGGTTTATTATGTAAGGCCTATTGAAAGGAACTTCAATAAAGATCAATCTATAGAAGGTAACCAACTCTAATTCAATTGAAATTTAACCTGATGGTGGCTACAAGTGTTCATTCAACACGTATTTACTGAGTGCTTACTATGTACTAGGCACTTAGGAAGTATTTACCAAAAGTCATTTTCCTTCCCTTAAGGTATGTAGCATGGAGTAAGTAGCTTAACATTTTGCATTAAATTCAAGTGCACCTAAATGTATAGTATTTCACTAGCATATTAAAGAACTGTTTCTGTTACATTTTAAATAAACTTCACTTTGAAAAAAAATGTTGAATGCTAATGGCCTTCCCAATTCTAACAAGTGACTCTAGTTGTTAAAGGAAAGTGGGATGGTCTCAATTTCAAGTTCAAAGGAAATTTTTGGGACTGGGAAAAATTAAGGCTACTTATAATTTACAGTGTGCATAGCCTTGTGTCTCCTGGGTCTTCCTCTCCTACAATAAAAATTAGGTTTCTGGACATGCCTATTTTTCATTTTAGCTTCCAAGAGTCTAAGCTGCTTGAGTCCAGGAACCAGGTGGGGGACTAGAGCTTGTTACTAGTCTCCTGCCTTCACCTTGATCTTGACTGCCCATTAAAACTTCTGTTTCCCTGATCCTGACTCTTGATTCTTATTGATATTGCATTTCGTTCTATGACTTTTGCTTTTAATGTAATACCTCAGAACCATTAAGGAACAAAGTGATTGAATAAAGTAAAATATAACTTTTAAAAAGATTTTTTAACCATTTAAGGGATAAAACAATATCTTAGTCATCATTTCCCTGCAGTACTTCACTCAATTCTTGTCATATAGCAGATACTCATTAAATTCTTCTTATAAACAACAAGGTCCTACTGTATAGAACAGAAAACTACATTCAATATCCTGTGATAAGCCATAATGAAAAGATTATGAAAAAGAATGTATATGTATAGCTGAATCACTTTGCTGTACAGCAGAAACTAACACAACCTTGTAAATCAACTATACTTCAATAAGATAAATTTTAAAAGTAAAATAAATAAGCTATTAGGATACATTGTACAGTATAGAGAATGTAGCCAACATTTTATAATAACCATAAAAAATTCTAAAATTTAGTATATAACTTTATCCGTTAGTTCAACAAGTATATATACTGAGCATTTACTATGTTCTGGGAACCTTGTGAAATGCTGAGGCTACAGGTAGAAGTTAGATAGGAGTTGTCAGAGTTGGCTAATTGCTATAACAAAAACCACATCCCAGAATCCTACAGCAAGCACTGTAGCAAGCACTGCACTCATGGTGCAGTCCTGAGCCAGGAAGGAAGGCTCCTTGTTTCATCACAGAAGCTTCATTATTCTCCATATGTAGTCCCCAAGGTGGCCCTGGGTACCAAATCCGGTTGGAAGATGGGGATGGGAGAAATTGTAGAGGCTCCTGTGAGAGGAGGTGGTAGGACTAGCCCCAAATGGCCAGCCACTTCCATTCACATTCCTGCGGCCAAAATTCAATCCCAAAGTTCCATCTAACTTTAGAAAGTATGTATTTGTTGGAAGGGTCTGGGACCTGTCTTCCTGGGTGAGCAGGAGGAAAAGGACACCGGCTTGGTGAGCATCAAGCACTATACCCCTCGTGGTCCACTGTTCTGGTTGCCATGGAGCCCATTCACCCCAGCCCCCAGAAGACAACATGAAGAGCCACGTGACTGCTAGTGGTCCAGTGAGGGTCACCTGCCCACCACAGACACACACACACTTGATAAGCAACGGTGGGCCAGGGTCAGGAAATTGACAATACAAATTCCCCATTGAACATGAAAGAATGGACGACACACAGAAGCACTAGCCCAGTTATGAGATCCAGCTGATTCAGGGGATGAGGGATGCTCCTTGATTTGGCTTTGATTCTGTTTTCTGGGAGGAATGCCTCTGTCCACTTTCCATTCTCCTCTTTGCCTTATCTGAAGAGGGTTTAGGGAGGTATGTCTTCCTTGGGAATGTCACAACACCCCCACCCTCTTCTTGCCATAGGAAACTTAGTGTCCTAAACGTCAAACAGGCACAGGGTTTTTTAATTGAGGGATGGAGATGTTTTTTGTCTAGTTTTTTGTATTTTCCAGGATTGCAGTTTTGTTGGCAATAAAGCCTGTTCAAAAATGCATTTAGATTCTGATTTGATTCCAGTTGAGCCATGTAGCTCTAACTACACTCAAAGTTCTTTCTGAGATGTCTCAACCCTGTTTTATTTTTGCATTTTTAATTCCTTTGTTTTTATTTATTTTTTGAGGTATAGTGACATATAATGCTATATTAGTTTCAGGTGTACAACATAATGATTCGATATTTCTCTCTACTGCAAAATGATCACCACAATGTCTAATTAACATCCATCACCACACATAGTTACAGAATTTGTTTCTTCTGATACGAACTATTTTATTCTCTTAGCAACTTTCAAATATGCAATAGAGTATTATTAACCTTAGTCGCCATACTGTACCTTACATCCCCATGACTTACCTATTTTATAGCTGCAAGTTTATACCTTTTGACTCCCTTCCACAATTTCACCCGCATCTCACCCCCTGGCAACCACCAATCTGTTCTCTGTGAGACGTCAAACCTGTCTGTCTTAGTCTGCCTTGGATGCTGTAACAAATATCATAGACTGGGTGGCTTAAACATTTTTATTTCTCATAGTTCTGGTGGCTCAGAAATCTAAGATTGAGTTGCCAGGTGATTTGATTCCTGGTGAGAACCTTCTCCCTGGTTTGCAGATAGATGCCTTCCTTCTTGCTGTGGCCTTACCTGATAGAGAAAGATCATCTGTCCCATGTCTCTTCTTATAAATGGCACTAATGAGGGCACCAGCTTCATGACCTAATTACCTCTCTGTTGAGAGTATAGCTAAGCTACTCCATGGTATCGCTGCCTCGGCATCCACCTTGCTTGGCATCCAATTTTTTCAGCCACGTGGCCCTCAGGGACCTTAAACTGACACTGACCCCTCATACAGACATGTGCCTTAGATAGCAGTCCTCCGAGTCACAAGCAAGTGTAAGTTCCTGATATGACCTCCCAGGGGCCCTTGTGATCCCCAGTCTCCCCGGTCTCCCGGGGCCTGCCCCTTACACACCCCTCAGATAAAACCCCCATGGAGCGTACTAGAAGCTGGCCCTTGGCTTTCAATTGACCAAACCAGCCTTGGCTTAAGAGCTCCAAAACACCCCACCCACAGACCCTCACAAGGTATGTGTACTAGAGCCTGTCTCTCTCTGTCTGTACTCTGCCTTGACCTCACCGGTGGCCCCTTGAGGCATTCCAGATACTTCTTCCAGGACCTGCAAGTAATAAACTTCCCTATTTCAGTCTCTCTTGTGACCTGTTGTTGAAATACAGCTCACCATCCAGCACCTTGGGCTCCATTTAACCAAGTGTTAATTTGACAAATTCATAACACTCCCAGAGGCTCCATCTCCAAACACCATCACACTGGGGACTGGGGCTTCCACATGTGAGTTTTAGGGGGACAAACATTCAGTCTATTAGCAGTTCTATTTCTATACTTCCTGACCCCAAAGCTCATGCACTTGAGTGATGTGGAAGGAGCTGAGACCAGGCTTGATCAGACTGCCCAGATGAAGTCAAAGGTGGGTGCCATGGGAAGTGTCATTTTAAGCTTTTCAGAATCTCCAGTCAGACACGTACACAAAGAAGAAGGTTGGAATATGGTGTTTAACGAGCCAATCCACAGAATCACCAGGGCTGCTAATCAACCACGGGCACCCCAGCAGAGCAGATATTGTTCAAGTATTATTTTATTACAAGTGAATACTCTTTAATGACCCTCTCATCTGTGTTTATTCTTTCGTAATTGAGTCATCCTTTAAAATAAAATACTTGGATGAATTTCACACACAAAAAAATGTGGAAGCCAATACTAGGCTCATGGGCTTCACACTGCTGTGTCTTTGCTCAAATGATACCTTTTCCTGAAACGTCTTTCCTATCTTTTCTGGCAAGCACCCACTAACATTCCAAGTCATCTGAGCCTCATCTCTTCTTTGAAACCTTTCTGATATGGACAATCCTTACCCACAAATGGAAATGACAACTATCTCGTCTTTGCCCACCAGCTATGACTTCTGGAATGCTCCTGAATTTTGTAGCATTTGCTTGTTTGTGAGTGAGTTTACCCAGCCTCCATCCCCTCCACCTGCCCCCAGAGCAATCACAGTATCTCACGCACCTCCCAGTCACCAGCATTTACTTGAAACACAGTAGGTATTTAAGATGTCATGTTGAACAAATTAATAATATGCTCCATACTAGTCTTTGCCTGTATGGAGAAACTAAGCATTCAAAGTGATGTAAAAGTGATTTGTAACCTAAACCTCCAAGTTAGAAGAGGGGTCCCTTGGTGGTATCAGTTTAAAGCAGGACACCTTCTAAAATGTATGTCACTATCAGATGGCTGAAGGCTTTCTCTTGTAAGTTTGCTGGCTGTGCGGTTTACCTGGATTTCCTTATTCACCTGCATTTCCCTCATATACCAGTCTTAAGTCCAATCTCTGCAGAGTTCCTCCCGTTCCTTCTGTATGAATCAAACTGAGGGTGCTCATCTTGTTGTCAAAGTCACCTGACAGATTTGTTACAACAAATGAAAACACTAAATAAACAGCTTCCATCTATTTTTTATGGCTGATATTCATTCCCAGCCAACAGCTAATGTTATCCCAGGATGAAAGCAGCTATAATTCCTGAAGTTTTCATTTTGATGTAACTCATAGGGAATATTTCCATTGTGAGACTTTTTTAATGTCAAGCAATAGTTAAAATACATGCACCTGTATTTTTAAAATTCCTTAGAAAGTGTCGCAACCAAGTTTGGATCCGGAAACAATTGCAGTGAAGATGGCCGTAGGAAGCATCATAGAAGAGTTAAAAATATGGCCAGAAACATTTAACCTAATCACACTTTCTAAATAAATATATAAGCATAGATACTTATATAGACAGATGCAATCAAGAGGTCAAAGACAAGGTGCTTAATTACAGATACCTCAGCTCCTGTCAATAGCAAACTTTCATTTTTTACCTGTCTCCAAGGTCATCACTACAACTGGCAGCATTCCTGAACCTAAGACCTTATAGCAGCTGCTATTAGAGGCTCACAAACTCACCAGCCATCCAAACCCTCCACATCTCCCTGGGGAAACTTGACCAGAAGAGCCAGGGTGAATGGAAAATAATTCTGGGAGGCTAACAATGATAGTAAGAGCTAACGGTTATTAACAACCTCTTATGCATTATCTCCTTTCATCTTCATGACCACATTTGAAACAGGTTCACTGATTAGTACTATTTTATAGATGGAAGAATTAAGGTTTAAAAAGATTAAGTAACTTGCCCCAAATCACACAGCTAGAAAGTGACAGAGGGCTTGAAAACAGTGGACTTTCAATTCGATTTGAAGAGCAATGTAAACAAAGATGCTGAAATGCTCTATATAATTTTCCATCTTCCTTTTTGAACTTGCATTTAAAAGACAGCAGAGTAATAACGGTCATTCATGTAAGCCGACTTTCTCCTCACTAGAGTCATTTTTCAACTCTTTGGGAAATCCAACAAAATTCTACCTGCTCATAATGTGCCTAAAAATCTGACTGGGAACAGTTTTGACCCCTACAACACAATATCTATGTTCACCTGAGCTGGATGTGGCTAGAAATTTGCCATACTTCTTTTGACCTCTCCCAGCTCCAAAATTCCTAAAAAGGAAATAATGAGAAGATAGAAATTTCAAAATGTTGTGTTGGTAAATATCACATCAATTACACATTACTTTTACTTGAGGATCTATTGGTTCAATTTCTTAAGCACTACCTGCTATATTCCAGTAATCTGTGCAAGGATATCTGTATAGACTATCTCATTTCATCTTTGCAATATCCATATATGTGAGAAAGTTTTAAAAGCAGAGGTTACATAAAGTGTCTAAGGTCGTAGAGGGCTTAAGAGAAAGAACCAAAATTTCAACGTAGGTCAAACTGCCTGTACGATACATCTTCAACTCCGGCTCCTCAAATGAGACTAACGCAATAAACTTAGGCAAAAGACTCAGCACTGGTCTTTTTAGCACTTCCTCTCCATTTGTTTTCTGCTTTCCTTTTTAACTTGAAAATATCTCGCACAAATGCATCCTCTGATTTTTTTCTGAGGTGCTGAATAAACAGTTTTGGTGATGTGTGGCCACGATTGCATACTTATCAGAATCCAATTATTAAACTGATATCTAGGTATTTATTGCTGTCATAAGAACTCTGCACAATGGCTTTGAAAAACTGCCCTGACTCATGGTTCATATCTGAGACTTTATCAAATGCACATTTTTTATTATAATGTAGGTGCCAAGAGGTTACAGGCACATTGCATTCATATTCAATAACACTCTATAGTCTTGAAAATAAAATACTAGATTACTTTTAGGGAAATTTTTTCCTGCTTATATTTCTCATTCTAAAACCATAAGTCATCTATGAGAGGAACGTGTCAGTTTCTAAATAGAAGAGACAGCTTAAGAACTTTGAGAAAATGGAAAATGGCCAGTCCAACATGGAGATAAGGATTCATACTGTACTACACATCACACAAATGCAAGGCATCATTTGTGTTCAGAAATTAATAATGGTGTATTTGATTCCAATGAAGCTTCCTCTGAACATACATCTGATTGCTAGAACATCTACTAAGAAAATTTTGGATAATATGTAATGCTCAAGATCATTTCTCTTTTCATTTGTCAACATAAAAGAGGTGGAGCCCAGAACCTTCCTGCTTTAGGAAATGTTTATAGGGAGCCAAAACAGATAAATTATGTGTCTCCAAACAATAAATTTACCTGTAGTTACAGAAGCTCTCCCAGGTAAGCCTCAAAGACAGTTTCTAAAATGATCCTCTGCATGTCCATTATTTCCTTCTTCTCATCCGTGACACCAATTACTCCCAATCACTAGCATCTTCATCAAGGAAAGAGGTGAGATAAATGAACACCCCTTTCTATCACTGACCAAGGGTTCTGTTCTTTTCAGAGATTCCACTCAACTCTCCCCCAACCCAGGATCTATTACTGGCAGAAAACATGCCCTGGTCCACTCAGAATTTTAGAAATGGAAACAATGACACTTCAGTGACTGTAGATTCTAGCACTCTAAGCTCCAAGCCAGAACTGGCCCTCTATCATCCATCTTCCTCTGGTAGCTCTAAAAACAGCTCTAAAGTGGGAGCTCATTATTCCAATCTCCCCACAAAAGCCCAATATCTGGTGTATTCCTAAAGGAAGGAATAGAAAGATGGAGCATCAAGTAGAGTTGTTGACTGTAAATGTACACCTGTGAAGAAAGAAAGGTGATAGTCAATGGTATATCAATGGTATAGATGAAGGAAGATGGGAAAAAGAAAGGTACCAATATACACTGCATACCTGTAATGTATGCTGAGCTAGGGCTGAGCTACAAGCATCCTGTAAGTCAGGGTACCAACCTCAACACTATTGGCATTTGGACTAGATAATTCTTTGCTTTGGCGTCTGCAATGGGCATTGTAGGATGTTTAGCACCTTCCCCGACCTCTGGTGCTATGCCAGTAGCACCACTCCACCCCAGTTTTAAACAATCAACAATGTTTACAGACATTGCCAAATATCCTCTGGAGAAAAACTGGCCCTGGTTGAAAGCTACATCCATAAGGTATACAAATTAATCTCAACTCTGCTCACAAGGAAGGCATTAAAATGCTTCGTTCACCAGGGAAGAAATAACTGAGACAGTTAACACTTGCTTAGAATTTATTATGGGCCAGACATCCTTGAAAGTAGTTTATTTATAAACCCACCTATCCATCATATAATCCCCATGGGTTTATATAAAACATAATAGATATTATCATCCCCATTTCACAGATGAGGAAACTGAGGCACAGAACAGGTAAGGAACCTGTCTGATGTCATATTTCGAGTACAGTGCTCCCTCAGTATCTGCGGGGAATTGATTCTAGGACCCCTCGCAGATACCAAAATCCCTTGATGCTCAGTCCCTTATATAAAATGGCACGGTATTTGCCTATAACCTACACACATCCTCCTGTTTACTTTAAGTCATCAATAGATTACTTATAGTACTTCATCCAGTGTAAATGCTATATAAATAGTTGTAAATACAACATATAAGCTGTCTAAACAGTACCCAGTATGCAGAAAATTTAAGTTTTGCTTTTGAAACTTTCTGGAATTTTTTTTTGATTATTTTTGATCTAAGGTTGGTTGCATCTGTGGAGGCAGAACTCATGGATCCAGAGGGCCAACTGTAAGAAACAGCCAGTATTCATACCCAAGTAGTGTGTGTCCCTTTGCAGGGCAGCTGGTTTCCTTGGCTTGCCCAGGTTGGTCTCACTGCAAAAGGAGATTGGGAATTCCACCCCAAGGTCATTGTTCTTCCACTGCATAAAGCTGTCTCCTAAAACAGAAGGAGAGATGGTACACACGATGATGAAACAACTGCATTTCCAATGAGAAAGAATAGGATCTTCCACTTTGTCAGCCAAATCTGGCATGTGCTCACCACACCCACACAGAGAGTCCAGGGAATTTAAGGAAGCAGTCAGATGTCCCAGGGAAGGATAGGCAGTGTCTTCCCCAGGAAACACCTGCTAACCATCTTTCCCATGTTCACATTATCCCTCTTTGGTTACCCATCTCAAAGAACACATTCCACCATAGATCATTTGTCTACAAGAATGATAAATGTTTGCAACTGTGTCTAGGATAGTTAATTTTATATGCCCACTTGTCTGGACTAAGGGATACTAAGAGAGCTGGTAAACATTATTTCTGGGTGTGACTGTGAAGTTGTCTGTAGAAGAGATCAGCATCTGAATTGGGAGACTGAGTAAAGGAATCACCCTCACCAATGCAAACGGACATCATACAATCCATTGAGGGCCTGAATAGAACAAAAAGGCAGAAGAAGATCAAATTTGTTCTCTTAGCTTGAGCTGGGACATGTATCTTCTCCTGCCTTCTGAAATCGAAGCTCAGGTTTCTTGGGCCTTTGGACACAGATCAGGACTTACACCACCAGCCCCCTGATTCTCAGGCCATCAGACTTGCACTGAATTATACCAACAGCATTCCTGTTTCTCCAGCTTGCACATGACAGATGGTGGGACTTCTCAGCCTCCAAATCACATGACATAGATAGATAGATCGATAGATAGGCAGATAGACAATAGAGATATATAGATAGGTTATAGCTAGATAGGTACATAATAGATAGATCGATATAGATAGATATGGAAATTTATTATAGAAATAATATACAATGTATTTTATATGTTAAAATAATAGTAATATTAATTAACAATATAATTAATTATATAATACCCAATATTATATATTTTCTATTTATTGTATATATTTAATTCTATATTTATTATGTTATTTTATACCTAATATATTATATAATAATCAATTTTATTATTAATGAATATTAATATTCTATTAACATATATAAAATATGTTGTCTATTATTCCTATAATAAATCTCCAACTATATCTCCTCTTGGTTCTATTTCTCTGGAGAACCCTGATTAATCCAGTGTCCTAACTGGTTCTTTGTACAATAGAGAAGCAGAAATAATGTCTGAATTATTCAGTTATTAATTAATAATTAACAAACAAGCAAGAAAGCCTACTTCCTAAATGTACAGGCTCTTGAGGAAGAAAAGCCCACGTTCAAGTTCTAGCTTCTGTATTCACCAGCTCTGAAGGTCAAGAGTTCCCGTGTCATCAGGTGAGGCGGGGATAACAGCACCATTTCATAGAGGTCACCTTAGACAATAGATGAAAGCCCTTTGCGGTTTGGACGAGGATGTGGATGGATGAGGGTTTAGTCAGTGAGAGTGGATGTCAGGCTTCCTTCTCACAACAGCCTTTCTTCACCAGGACAGAACGAGAAATACCGGTGACTCCACTATGCTCTTGATTAGCAGGTTCCAGACCCATTGCAGCATCTTCTCTCTTCCCAGAAATGAGGCAGCCTATTGATTCTACTTTGAAAAATCAAGATATCATTTCAGGGAACATAACTCCCTTCCCTTTGCTCACAAAGAAGCAAGCTAAAAAATAGAAATATCTCTGCCTCCCTGTAAAGCAATGATGCAAATAGGTTGAGGCAGTAAAAGTGACTGTTCCAGGATTCCATTTTTACAATAACCCTTCTCCCTGGGGCATCAATATTAATCCAGTCATGCTTTCCAGGAGGGTGAATCGCTAAATCTGCAAAGCCCCCAGGGACAGCTTAACTGCCAGCCATCAACTCCAGGATCACACAGTGATGCATAGCTCTCCTGGGTAGAAATTCTAGCAGATGCAGCTCCACACCTCCTGTTAGGCAGAGGCCGCCGTGGGGGATAGTCAGGAAGGAAAGACACTTGGGAATGCATGTATAGGACTTCCTACTTTCACCAGCCATTTAGGCAACCTGAGCCACTCCACCAGACTCTCTAAACCATCACTTAAATTCTCATCATGTCCTCCCTACCCTCCACAAACACTTACTCCTTCTGGCATTCTGACAGAGAGAAAAGCCAAGAAGACAAGTGGCCAAGATTCTGCAATTTATATGGCAGCCACTTGCAAGAAGGTGCTTAGCTAATGCCTGCCCTCTTTGTCAAGAGCTCTCACGTTCTACTCTCTGCACCTTCTCCCCATTGGTGCCTTCCCCACCCCTCTCCAGCCCCAAATGCCAAGTGAGGGCTTCTCCTGAGTCCTATCCCTTTTCTTTTCTTCCAGAAAATTGCCACTGTGGAGCACAGGTATCTTAATTATCTAGTTTGAACTGAGAAGCATATTCTTTTCTAAGACTCAGAATACTATGTTGATACTTCCCAAAATTTAAGTCTAAACAGATATCTCTAAACACTAAACAGAGTAATACTAATAAATAGCACATTCAAAGATAAAACCTATAGGGTCAATGTTTCTAGATTTTGTTATGCTTTTTCCTTTCTTTTACTGATCTCAACCACAGCTGACTATAATCTTGTTAGATTCTCTAGTCTTGGAATAGAACTATCTTTTGTAATTCCTTAACCATCTCAGAGTCAAAACTGCCCTAGGACATCAAGAGAGGATTCTACTTTGCCATCAAAAATCCCTACAGTTGGGTTTCCCTGGTGGCACAGTGGTTGGGAGTCTGCCTGCCAATGCAGAGGACACGGGTTCGTGCCCCGGTCCGGGAAGATCCCACATGCCGCGGAGCAGCTGGGCCCGTGAGCCATGGCCGCTGAGCCTGCGCGTCCGGAGCCTGTGCTCCGCAATGGGAGAGGCCACAACAGTGAGATGCCCGCGTACCGCAAAAAATAAAAAATAAAATTCCTACAGTGATAACTATCATATGTCTTTATGTCTTTCAGGAATTATTCCAGCGACACAGCCTGTTGTTGAAGCCATTTACTAAAGGTTTTACTGCCCTCTATTAAACCTTCCAGAATATACAGAGAAAGAGGAGACAAAATCTACCCTTGTGATGAAGTACCTAACAACCCAGGAAGAGCAGAAATGACTTCCAATCAAGAAGACATTTTCTACTTAACTCCCTAAACTGGATTAAACAATCTATAGCTGAACATGTATTTTCCGTGGCTGCTGATGCCTGGATGGATGAAACTCCACCCACAATCTCACTTCCTACAGCAAGTGTTTGAGCTCAAAAGCAAATAGCTTCTATTAGCCTCCAGGTACCATTTAAGATTCTAACAAACCAGAACCTCTGAAAAGCAAATTTAAACAAGGGTTTAACTTGCTTCTGTTTGGTTAGGTCAAGATTTAAAATATCTCCATCACTTTTTACCTAGAGATATTTGCCTTTTAACAAGGACCCTTGATTTGGCAAGCCGAAGCAATACATTTCTCTTGTTATAATGTTACACAGGATCCGTCATTGAGGGAGCTATAACTATTACCAAGGGAAATGCATCCTTTCATTCATAACATATTTATTAAGGGCCTACTACGTGTCAGGCACTGTTCTGGGGGATTGAAAATATAGTGAACAATGCAGACTAAAATCCCGCTCCTCAGGCTTCCCTGGTGGCGCAGTGGTTGAGAATCTGCCTGCCAATGCAGGGGATACAGGTTCGAGCCCTGGTATGGGAAGATCCCACATGCCGTGGAGCAACTGGGCCCGTGAGCCACAACTACTGAGCCTGCGCGTCTGGAGTCTGTGGTCCACAACTAGAGAGGCCACGACAGTGAGAGGTCCGCGCACCGCGATGAAGAGTGGCCCCCGCTTGCCACAACTAGAGAAAGCCCTTGTATAGAAACGAAGACCCAACACAGCCAAAAATAAATAAATTTATTTTTAAAAATCTCAGCTCTCTTCTACTAGCTGCAAAAAGAAATAGAGGATTCATAAGGGAGCAGTCAAGTGTGGCTATAAGAACCCAGATCCAGCCTTCCTTTAAAAAAAAAAGAAAAAAAATCCCCCTCCTCAAAAAAAGAACCCTCCTACACTCTTGGCAGGAATGTAAATTGGTACAACCGGCATGGATGTTCCTTAAAAAACTAAAAATAGAGCTGCCATATGATCCTGCAGTTCCAACCTGAGCATATATCCAGAAAAGATGAAAACTCTTAATTCGAAAGGATACATGCACCCCAATGTTCACAGAAGCACTATTCACAATAGCTAAAACATGGAAATAACCTACATGTCCATTGACAGAGGAATGGATAAAGAGGATGTGGTACATATATACAATGGAATATTACTCAGCCATAAAAAAAGAATGAAATAATGCCATTTGCAGCAACGTGGATGAACCTAGAGATGATCATACTAAGTGAAGTAAGTCAGAAAGAGAAAGACAAATACCATATGATATCACTTATATGGGCAATCTTTAAAAAATGATAAAAATGAAATTATTTATGCCCAAGGGAAGATGGCAGGTCCTTGAGTTTTAGGAAAGGCATCTTTTTTTAGGGCTTTAGGCAGGTCATTTTTATGGCCATCCCTTAATCTGCCTTCAAATACATCCTTTGGTGATAGGACTGTTTGTCTCCTCTGTTTAGTTTACTGTAGGGAACTAAATATGCCTTTAATATTTATCTGTGCTGTGAAAACTGCTTCTACATGCAGCCCTTTGAGGGAAATAGCCAAGATCAATGAAAGACTGACATATACTAAATGAAGAAACAAACAAAAATATTTATTTTTCCGTTCACAGACCACAGGGCCTCCTGAGGGTGAGAACAAATTACCAGCAACACTATAGAACTCCAAGCAGGCATTGACTGTCCCTGTGAAGGCCAGGGCTGTACTGATTCGTTTCTTCCTTTCTATGAGAAAGATCTATACAAAAACATAATCAAAGGAAAATCATTTATATTTTAAATGCAGTTTCTTCATGACTTCTGGGAGTCAATGTCTCAAACTTTATTTTGTTTGGGGTTATAATAACTAGGCCATTGAGTACTAAGTGATTTAAATACTTTATCCTATTAAATTCAGACTCCTTCCATTTCAGTACCATTACTGACATTTCACACATTATGAAACAAGCAAGGTGAGAGCTGGTGGGGGGTGGGCTACCTTGCCTGACAGCCTCAGCAGCAATGGTTATTAGGTTTGCAAGATTCATCTGGCTTCAAACACGATGCCATTTTTCCATAGACATCACTCTCCATGAGTTTCGAACATGACTGAATATATAAATCTGTAACACACAAACATGAATACTGCATGTCTTAGGTGGGTTTCCCCAGAAGCAAATCCTGAAACAAGGATCAGGAGCAAATTATTGATTAGGGAGAATCTAGTAAAAGAAAGACAGAAAAGGAGAAGAAGACAAGTAAAGGTGTGAGTTCAGACAACACCCTACAGAAGCCGCTTCAGCTGATCTTGCAGGGGAAATCGGGAATGTAATTTATGTTTAGGGACGTCCCATCCAGGTGAGGGAGCCAGGCCTCCATGACCTTGCAGCTGTAGGTGACCAGGAAGGGCTACCCTGGGATGATGTAAACTCTCTGCAGGAATCATTCCATTGGCCTGAAGACAGTACTTGAGATAAGGCAAGAACCCACGAAACTGAGGGGATAACTGCATAGAAACATTAAAATGGATCTCAGAGGAGGCATGCAGCTGACCCACAAGGCTGTAATATTTCAATGGAAATGCTCACCACCAACAATAGGAGCAGGGTTCATTCTCTAACAGGTAGATCCACAAACAGCACCAGTACCAGCCCCTTCCATTTCCCTGCTCTGAGAAGCAGAGCCTAACTCCTGTATGCCATGATGGAGAGCTGCATATTGTAAGGTTATCAAGGTTATAGCGACATTGGTTTGCAACTTGCTTCTGCCACTTATAAGCCCTGGATCTTGGGTGAGTGACCTAATTCCTCTGAGTTTCCTCATCTGTTAAATGGAGAATAATAAGACTAGCTCAGGACTTCTTTGCTGTTGTGAGACAGTAAATTTCCTTGCTACATAGCAAAGTGTTACAAACCCTAGTGTTATATAAACCCATCTCTGGAAACCATCTTAAAATAAATGCTTTTATCCTCCCCCATTTGTCCTCCCTCTCTTTCTTCCCTTCTCCCTCTCCCTCCCTCCCTATCTCTCTAGAAATAAACTGAGACAGAAAGATAGAGAGAGTCAGAGAGAATATCCTTGAATGAGATATGATAGAGACCCATCACACACCAACACAAAAGAGTAGCACTGTTCAGTAAGATACTTGATATTCACTTAACTGCTAAGAACAAAGAAGCTTGGAAGTTATCCACACTGGAGTTCCTCATTGAATGAGGTCATTGGTCCTGTTGTTGAACCCAAGTTCAAGTTCGTGTGCCTGATGCACACTGAAGCAGACAGAAACAAACAGAAATGTTAGAATTTGGGGCAAAGGTTTATTGCAGGGCCAAGCAAGGAGGATCCGCAGCTCTGCTCAGAAGACCCAAACTCCCTGAATGGTTTTCTGGGAAGACTTTTTAAAGGCAGCATTTAGGGTGAGGGCTGCAGGGTGTGTGTCTTTCTTCTGATTGGTTGGTGGTGAGGTAACAGGGCGGTGCTCCACGAATCTTCAGCCTGAAGTTACCATCTTCCACCTGGGTTCCTGTACACCAGTGGTCCCCAACCTTTTTTGGCACCAGGGACCAGTTTCATAGAAGACAATTTTTCCAAGGACTGGGGAGGGGGGTGGGGGGTTCAGGCGGAAATGTGAGTGGTGGGGAGCAGCAGATGGAGCTTCTCTAGCTTCACCCACCACTTACTTCCTGCTGTGCAGCCTGTTCCTAACAGACCAAGAACCAGTACTGGTCCGTGGCCTGGGGGTTGGGGACTCCTGCTGTAGAGCAACTCTAAGATGTGTATCAGATTGTTATCCCTTGAGGAGAAACTAGGACTCTGTTTTATCACTAAACTCTTGTTTCTTGACTGCTCCTCCTATGAGTCTGCATCTCCTCCCTTCCCTAATTAGTAACTATTTGGGCCTGCTCTTTGGAACTAAGGGAAGGTCTAGGAGGATGAAGCCTTTATCTATGGACAAGAAGTGGGGGATACAGAGGAGCTTTTGTACCCGGGAGGGCCCCACAAGTTCCTGCTTGCTTTTAGACCCTCTACTCTGTGGTCCCATAGCACATTGTGCTGACACTCTCCTAGAATTTATCCCACAGGATCTTGATTGTCTGCTCCTGTATGTATCTTCCTAGTGAATCATAATGGTAGGGATACAACTTTACTCCTTTCTAATCTCAATCTCCCAGAAGTTCTGACATATAAAAGGCACTGACACAGAGTAAGTGAATGAACAAATGAACTAACTAATGAAAGCCATTTTAGAGATCGTAGCATGGTGGGTTAGGATGTCTGGTCCAATATGGTGGATATGTATGGCCAAGTGAGTCAACTTACCAGATCTTTACAATACTTTGACATTGGAAAATATAGTAATATATATTTATTGACTTGCTCAGAACCATATGCATCTTGTTTTGACATATCAAAAATAATTTTAAGTAAACTTTTACATGATGCAAATGAGCATCCAAAACAATGTAACATACAGAAGAAGTTGATTTTCTCATCTTGAAAATTGTTTATGGGAGAGCCACATGTGTTGTGTTGAAAGAAGACTCAAGTGGTAATAATTTATGTGATAACTAAATCCCACGGGTCAATGATTGCAAACTCCATTGTCTCTAAGGCTCATTCAGGTAACTTAAATGGATAAATTAGGCCGAGTGTGGATTTTGACAAGCTGAAGACTGAATGGCATGCCCTATCTAGAGGGCTAGCTGTGACCCAGCTCAGCGTATTATCGGGCCAGTTTTTCAAAAAAAAAAAAAACCACCCAGAAATGTACAATGGAAAACCTCCCAGTGTTTATATGTAAGCCAACATTGTGTTCACCAAACAAAACTTGCCTGTTGCCTGGATTTAGCCTGTGGGTTTAGAGTCTAAATGATCATATGGGTGAAAAACTAAAAATCTAAGAAGTATGTAGCATCTGAACATTGACCAAAGTAAGCCAACTAGAAGATTCCTGCCTCTATTTTCTTTTTAATTCTTTGTTACACCCCCAGGCACTTAATCTAAGTTCCTGCAAACAATGGGTGTTTTTAGACACAGATTTTACCTGCTGGAAGATTATAGTTAGGGACAAAGCAGGTTATAAATAAATAAACCACACAGAAAGCAAAATTGACTATTTCTATTTTTTGTGCCCAAATTGTACATGTTCTTCTATCACAACCCCTGCAACTCTTTGTTGTTGGCTCTTGGCATTTATGACTTGAACTTTTGCAATTTCAATTATATGTGATCAGACCCAAAGGTCAATGATATACAGAAAATTGTCTTTTTGCTGAGGTCTAAATGGGAAACACAAGTGTTGTGAAACCAACACAGCTAAGGAGACGGCCTCATCCACAGTCCAGCAGTTCATCTCAACACACACTCATCTCTCTTTATTCTCTTATTATTACATGTAATACATTTTATGAAGAGTTGAAAATATTCTCTTAAAGAAAGCTACCACTGGAGACTTCCCTGGTGGTCCAGTGGTTAGGGCTCTGGGCTTCCACAGCAGGGGGCACAGGTTCGATCCCTGGTCAGGGATCTAAGATCCCACATGCCATGTGGCATGACCAATGAAAGGAAGAAAGAGAGTGAGAGGGAAGAAGGAAGGAAGGAAGGTAGGAAGGAGAGAAGGAAGGAAGGAAGAAAGCAAGCTGCTACTAGCTCTTAATATATGTAGACATAAAAGCCATTTATGACATTTTTTTAGGGTTGGTAAAAAAAAAATGAGAAAAGAAAGTGAGGTCTTCACCTTGAGTCAAAGTTGAACGTTAGCTCCTTGAACTGTCTTCTTCACTTGGCATTGAGTTCACTTCCTCCTGGATCTTGCTATTCACTCCTCTCCATCCCCTTCCCAGGTTCCTCCTCATCTTCCCAACATCTAAATTTTGGGATGACCTACAGTTCAGTCCTCACCCCCTCCTCTCTCTATATTTACTCTCCAGGGGATCTCAGCCCCACCAAGGGCTGCAAATAACATCCATACACCAGGGACTCTCAAATTCTGATGATTTCCAGCCCAGATTCCTCCCCTGCCCCACCCTAAACTCCAGACCCACACATCCAACTGCCCACTCATCAGTGCCACTTGTTCTCTATTCTGTTGATAAAATACAGAAAACCCAAACCCACTTTTCATTTATCCCCATTTGGGGTGACCCCCACCCCAAACATGCTCTTCCCTTAGTCTTTCCCATCTTGGGAATCACCCACTCCTGGTTGCCAGTCACTTAGGACAAAAGCCTGGAGTTGTCCTTGTTATTTTTTATTTCTCAAACCATATCACAATCCACCGTCAAGTCCTGTTGGCTCTACCTTTGACATATATCTGGAACCTGCCCTTTTCCCCATCACCATTCTAGCCCAGTCTCCCAATATCTTCCACCAAAGCCATTTCCATAGCCCATCACCTGCTTTTCCTGCTTTTTCCTTACAACCTTCCAGGTTATTCCCAACATAGCAGGTTGAAAGATTTGGTAAATGAAAGTGTAGGGGAGGAAAAACTTAACTCTTTCTCCCTCTACCTCCCTAGTTTCTCCAGCTAGGGCTCTGCAAATTAGACTGACAAAAGACAGATGAACAAGAGGAAAACAAACAGCAGTTTATTAATGCATGCATTCACATGCACATGGGAGTCATCTGTGATGGTGACTCATAGGGGTGGTTAGAAATGGGGCTTAGATAGCATCTTAACAAAAGAAAAATAACTTTGTAGAGAAGTGACAAGACAAAGAGGAAAGGGAGTTTTGAACTTGAGAAGCAAATTGTGAGAAGGTAAATATAGGGAGGAAACTAATGTAAACTAAGGGCAGTTTTAGCAAGATTTCCTATGTAGATTCTTCTGGGGTCATCTTTGGGCTGATAAGCACCTGGAGTTTTCTCCTGGGGATTAAGGACAGTCTTGCTCTTCCTGATTGAGAGGGGGAGGGCAGAGAGATTTTCTTGTGTCTGCTTTTTCTCAATTGTCTTGAACTTAAAATAATCCTTATGCCAGCATAGTACATTTGGCGGGAGCATACTCTGAACCTCTTCAAAAGCCAGACCATGCCTCTCTTCTGCTCCAAACACACCATGAGCTGCCCACATTTTTTGTTATTCAGGGTGGCCATAAAGTTTGGAAACAGAGATGGTATTATTTGATTATACTGTCATACTATGTTAAATAACATTTATTGTATATTCATCTGTTTCCTGTAGCCACGCTGTAAAACCCCAAATTCTTACCAGGACCCACACAACCATGCATCCACATATAAGAAGCCTTCACCTCCTCTATTCCTCATCACTTACTTCCTCTTCCTGTTCTGTGGCCCCACTGGCTTCCTGGCTCTCCCTTGAGCATGTCTAGTTCATTCATGCTTCAGGCCCTCTGCCCTTGCAGATATCTGACACCTGTAAGGCTCACCCCTTCTCTGTTCGATTGTCACGGTATCAAAGAGGCCTTCCTTGACCACGATATCTCTCTCTATCTGCTTAACTGAGTTTATTCATCACTGCCTTTATCACTATCTGACATAAATGTAAGTTTCATGAGAGTTTCTGACACTTAGTACATGCTTAATAAATATTTGTTAAATTAATGAGTAGCTTAATTAATGACTATTCAAGCATGACAAAGGACCTGAATGAGATTAATTTTTCAGTTTTAGTTCATTGCATGTTGGGGGGGGCATAATAGGCTATGGGATTAATCTCAAAGGCTTCAGTTTGGCTTCTCTTGTGAATGTCGGGGATCCTTCTACACTTAGAGCTCCTCGAGGACAGCAACTATTCCTTCATCGTCTTTGTATCCCAGGCTACAAAATGATTTGCACATAATCACCACCTAATAAGACATTATTGAATGATTAAGTAGATGACCAACGAATATTTTGATCAACTGAAATCAGATAAAAAGAACTTAAGAAATTATGACACATCCCCAATTAATGCTGTTTGCAAAAGGAGAAAGAAAAGAAGTCTACATTTAAAGAAACAATCTTCCTAAGATACACAGTTGTGTTAATAGGTGTTAAACTTGAAATTCAAAAGCAACCTTTTTGTCTCCCTTACTAGGCAATTGCAATGCATGCCCATCTTTTCTCTTTTCGCAGGGTGAGACAAAGAAAGTCGTAAGAGAGAGAAGCCAAAGGAGTTTCATGTTTGGGAACTGGTGGGATGTTCCAAGATGCTCACAGTCCCTGCAGACGTGTGACGAGGAGATGCTACATGATACAAGAGAGGAATGGCTGGGCGGTACCCAGGTGGGCTCATCTTCTTCCAGGCACACATCTTTGTCTTTCAAGAACAAGGTAAACGTTTCATAATTTGAAAACTGAAACTCCTAACTGCACTTTCTCTGGCTTCAGCCTTCCAAATTGTGTGGCCAACACAGACTGAGCAGGGGGAGAGCCAAGAGTGCTTAAATGTATGTTTTCACCTGGGTCCATCGTTGGTTTCCTGCTGTTGCTGTTCAGTGGAATGGGGTAGACAAAAACCGCTGCCTTTGGTGCAGCCCATCACACAGCTGTAATTGTATGTTTTCTCACTGATTCCATTCTCCTACCAACTCATTTCCCACCCACACCCCCTGCCTTCCTTCTGTCAGGTGATTAATTGTGGAATTTAAAAAGGACACCCAGATTGGAATTCAGCACAGCTGACTAAAATGGAAAAACGTTTGTTTGGTATTAATGGGAAAGAAAATGCAATCAACAGGCATTTTATTCCTTGAATATAGTGTTCACTTCTCTTTAAACTTAGTCCTTGATATTGTGATGAATGCCCCCACCGTGGTGTGCACCTCCTCAGGGTGTAGTAAGGACATCCTTGCTCCTCCTTCATGTCCTGCAATTTTCTATAGCAAAGAGGATGTGAGGGGGAAAACAATCATATGGAACTGGAGTGGGTTATATGGGGTACCAGGTAACAGGCAGAGTCCACACTCTGGCTTTGTAATCTCCTTCTCCTTTACATCTGGGTGAGAGCTCTGTGCTTTTTCTTCCTTCTGCCTTTCCCTGCCCAGGGCATGGTGGTATCTGAACCTCCTGAACCTCCTAACTCTATGCACTATAATTAGAGATGAGACCATCCACTTTTCCTACATTTTCTCACTGCTGTTTATGGAACTTCAGCATGCACTTTATGATATAAGGATATTGGGATAGAGACTTGTGTAGATTTAAGTGGCACCAAGATATCCAAGTGCAAAGATCCATCTGGGAAATGTGAGCAGGTTCTCTAGAAGAGTCCACATACCTTAACTTGCCAAGAGTCTTCAAAAAAGGATGAGTGGGGGACAGGGCAGACAGCAGAAGCAAGAAGAACTACAATCCTGCAGCCTGTGGAACAAAAACCACATTCACAGAAAGATAGAAAAGATGAAAAGGCTATGTACCAGATAAAGGAACAAGATAAAACCCCAGAAAAACAAATAAGTGAAGTGGAGATAGGCAACCTTCCAGAAAAAGAATTCAGAATAATGACAGTGAAGATGATCCAGGACCTCGGAGAAACAATGGAGGCAAAGAGCAAGAAGATGCAAGAAATGTTTAACAAAGACCTAGAAGAATTAAAGAACAAACAAACAGAGATGAACAATACAGTAACTGAAATGAAAACTACACTAGAAGGAATCAATAGCAGAATAACTGAGGCAGAAGAACGGATAAGTGACCTGGAAGACAAAACGGTGGAATTCACTGCTGTGGAATAGAATAAAGAAAAAAGAATGAAAAGAAATGAAGACAGGGCTTCCCTGGTGGTGCACTGGTTGAGAATATGCCTTCCAATGCAGGGGAAATGGGTTCGAGCCCTGGTCTGGGAAGATCCCACATGCTGCAGAGCAACTAGGCCCATGAGCCACAACAACTGAGCCTGTGCATCTGGAGCCTGTGTTCCGCAACAAGAGAGGCCAGAATAGTGAGAAACCCACACACCACAATGAAGAGTGGTCCCTGCTTGCCCCAACTAGAGAAAGCCCTCGCACAGAAACGAGACCCAACACAGCCAAAAATAAATATAAAAACAAATAAATTAATTTTTAAAAAAAAAAGAAGAAATGAAGACAGCCTAAGAGACCTCTGGGACAACAATAAACGCAACAACATTCCCATCATAGGGGTCCCAGAAGGAGAAGAGAGAGAGAAACAACCTGAGAAAATATTTGAAGATATTATAGTCAAAAATTTCCCTAACATGGGAAAGGAAATAGCAACTCAAGTCCAGGAACACAGAGAGTCCCATACAGGATAAACCCAAGAAAAAACACGATGAGACACATACTAATCAAACAGGCAAAAATTAAAGACAAAGAAAAAATATTGAAAGCAGCAAGGGAAAAATGACAAATAACATACAAGGGAACTCCCATAAGGTTAAGAGCTGATTTCTCAGCAAAAACTCTACAAGCCAGAAGGGAGTGGCATGATATACTTAAAGTGATGAAAGGGAAGAACCTACAAACAAGATTACTCTACCCAGCAAGGATCTCATTCAGATTCGATGGAGAAATCAAAAACTTTACAGACAAGCAAAAGCTAAGAGAATTCAGCACCACCAAACCAGCTCTACAACAAATGCTAAATGAACTTCTCTAAGCGGGTAAAAAAGGAGAAGAAAAGGACCTACAAAAACAAACCCAAAACAATTAAGAAAATGGTCATAGGAACATACATATCGATAATTACCTTAAACGTGAATGGATTAAATGCTCCAACCAAAAGACACATGCTTGCTGAATGGATACTAAAACAAGACCCATCTATATGCTGTCTACAAGAGAACCACTTCACACCTAGGGATACATACAGACTGAAAGTGAGGGGATGGAAAAAGTTATTCCATGCAAATGGAAATCAAAAGAAAGCTGGAGTAGTAATACTCATATCAGATGAAACTAGACTTTAAAATAAAGAATGTTAAAAAGAGACAAGGAATGAAACTACATAATGATCAAGGGATCAATCCAAGAAGAAGATATAACAATTATAAATGTATATGCACCCAACATAGGAGCACCTCAATACATAAGGCAACTGCTAACAGCTATAAAAGAGGAAATCGACAGTAACACAATAATAGTGGGGGACTTTAACACCTCCCTTACACCAATGGACAGATCATCCAGACAGAAAATTAATAAGGAAACACAAGCTTTAAATGACACAACAGACCAGATAGATTTAATTGGTATTTATAGGACATTCCATCCAAAAACAGCAGATTACATTTTCTTCTCAAGTGCACACGGAAATGTAGTTAGATCTTTGTTCAGGACTGAAAAGATCCGCTTAAAAGTTTAGTCTATTTAAAAGTTTTGCAAAAGCTACTTTTAGGTAATCACATCTCCTCAAACAAGAACCACATCTTTAAGTACAGATAATGGTAAACTACATCTAAATGAGGCATTAAAATGTAAGAGAAGAGCTTAGTAGAAAAGCATAAAGGTTAGATGTTTGGAGAGAATATTTAGGACCAGAGAAAAATGTAGAAAAATGGGTGAGATGTGAGAAGAAGACCCATTAAGTATACATCACTAATGGTTTTGAAGAGCTAGAACTAAAACAAGAGGGATCGTCAACACAACAGCTCAGCAAAAGAATTTCATTTTGCTCCAAGTGAAAAATTGATAGTTTGAGTTCCATTAAAGGAAAATGGCAGTGTAATAGGAAATGTGCTATAGACACCATATCTCATTACAGAGAAGAGAAAATCTTTCTTAAAAGCAATATCAAAATCAGAAATGAAGTGATGAGAAATGAAAAGTGTTGGAACGTGATCTATAGTATGTTGCAATTTTTAACACTGTATTTTTAAGGCTTCTATTTATCAATAATGGATTAATCATAGAGTTGAGTTTAAGGCAGTCAGTTCATCTTGAACAAGGGGAAATAATTTGTAACCTAGGAAGTGCCCCCCTATGCTGGTGTAGAGACAGGAATAGATGAGGCTATTTTTCTTTGCCTGTCATGTCAAAAACAGCGTGGATAAATGTGGATGCAATTTTGAACTGTCTGATGCTTTCAGAATTTGGAAGCCTTTTAAGAAATCTGATTAATTTAATGTGTCAAACCTAATGGAGAATGAGTTCAATTTCTCCAAAGAACAATTAGTCAACAGAATAAATTAACATGAGATATTGTCAAATGCAAGATCACGCTCATTTCCAAAGATAAAACACTTTTGCTGCTCTTGTTGAACATGCTTCTTTGTTCTCTGAAGGGTTTCTGTGACATAATTCCTTCATGGACCCAAATGCTTAGAATAAGCTGCCCTCATTTCTCACCTGGACCACTGCAAAAGCCTCCTAATTTCTCTCTTTCTAGCCACACAAACCCACATCATGTCTGCTCTCCATATACTATCCACACAGTATTTCAAAACTCTCTATTTGAAACCCTTTCAATAACATTCCATTGCACTTGGGATAGACAAACGGGTGTTCTCACTGCCTCCTGGGCTCTGGCACAGCACCTGTCCCAATCCCCACATCCTCATTATTATCGTTCCAGCCCTTCCATTCCTGCTTCCAAAGCCACCACTCTACAAAAAATTACTCTTTCCAACACCACTCCAATTCTCCTTGTCAGATGCAATCACTCCTTCCTGCCATTTGTCTTCTCATCAGCATCTGACACAATTGAGGGCCTCCTTCTTTAGAAGACACTCATTCCTGCTGGTATTTTAGGAACAACGACCCAGGCTTCCCTCTACCACGCTCACCACCAGCTTCCAGTATTAGTTTTTGTCTTCCCTTCCTCAGCTACATCTTTTAATGATGGAGCCCATTTCACTAAGGACTAGACTCCCTGTTTTTCTCTATCTGCCTTCTCTTCTTGTCTGATGCCAGACTATCCCACAGCTCTAAATACCATCCGCATGCCAAAGGCACTGACATTCATGAATCTAGGTCCAGACATCCTCACCGAATTCCTCATTAATTTATTCATCTATCTACTTGACATCTCCTCTTGGAAATCAGTAGTCATCTCAAATTCACCTCAATCAAAACAAAATTCTTTTTTTTTTAACATCTTGATTGGGGTATAATTGCTTTACAACGGTATGTTTATTTCTGCTTTATAACAAAGTGAATCAGCAATACATATACATATATCCCCACATCTCCTCCCTCTTGCATCTCCTTCCCATCCTCCCTATCCCACCCCTCTAGGTGGTCACAAAAATTCTTGATCACCACCTTTCACCTGCACAATAATACACACAAAGCCACCCCAATCTCAACAAGTGATTCTACCATCCATACAGTTGCTCAAGCCAAAATCTAGTACCCATCATTTTTCTTTAACTGAAGTATAGTTGTATAGTTGATTTACAATGTTGTGTTAGTTTCAGGTATACAGCAGAGTGATTCAGTTAAATATATATATATATGCTTTCTCAGATTGTTTTCCATTATAGGTTATTACAGAATATTGAGTAGACTTCCCTGTGCTATACAGTAGGTCCTTGTTGGTTATCTATTTTATATATAGTGATGTGTATATGTTAATCCCAAACTCTCAATTTATCTCTCCTCCCTTTCCCTTTTGGTCTATTTCTGTTTTGTAAATAAATTTATTTATATCATTTTTTTAGATTACACATATAAGTGAAATCATATGATATTTGTTTTTCTCTGTCTGACTTCGCTTAGTATGATAATCTCTAGGTCCACCCATGTTGCTTCAAATGGCATTATTTCATTCTTTCATATGGCTGAATAGTATTCCATTGTGTATATATATATATATACCACATCGTTTATTTTTTAACTAGATCTTTATTGGAGTATAATTGCTTCACAATCCTGTGTTAGCTTCTGTTGTACAACAAAGCGAATCAGCCATATGCATACACATGTCCCCATGTCACCTCCCTCTTGAGCCTCACTCCCATTCTCCCTATCCCACTCCTCTAGGTCATCACAAAGCATCGAGCTGATCTCCCTGTGCTATGCTGCTGCTTCCCACCAGCCAACTATTTTACATTCAGTAGTGTGTATATGTCGATGCTACTCTCACTTCGCCCCGGCTTCGCCCTCCCACATGCCCTCAAGTCCATTTTCTATGGGGTCAAGTCCATTTTCTATTTCTTTGGAATCTTTCTTTATTCTTGCCCTGCATCTAGGTTCATAAGTACTTTTTTTTTTTTTTTTTTTAGATTCCATATATATGCATTAGCATATGGTATTTATTTTTCTCTTTCTGACTTACTTCACTCTGTATGACAGACTCTAGGTCCATCCACCTCACTAAAAATAATTAAATTTTGTTTCTTTTTATGGCTGAGTAATATTCCATTGTATATATGTGCCACATCTTCTTTATCCATTCATCTATTGATGGACACTTAGGTTGCTTCCACGTCCTGGCTATTGTAAATAGTGCTGCATGAACATTGTAGTACATGTCTTTTTTTTTGAATTATGCTTTTCTCAGGGTATATGCCCAGTAGTGGGATTTCTGGGTCATATGGTAGTTCTAGTTCTAGTTTTAGTTTTGTTTTTTGTTTTGTTTTGTTTTGTTTTTGCGGTACGTGGGCCTCTGACTGTTGTGGCCTCTCCCCCATTGCGGAGCACAGGCTCCGGACCCACAGGCTCAGCAACCATGGCTCACGGGCCTAGCCACTCCGCGGCATGTGGAATCTTCCCAGACCGGGACACAAACCCGTGTCCCCTGCATCGTCAGGCGGACTCTCAACCACTGTGCCACCAGGGAAGCCCTAGTTTTAGTTTTTAAGGAACCTCCATACTGTTCTCCATAGTGGTTGTGTCAATTTACATTCCCACAAACAGATACTTTTAGTTCCCCAAATATACAATACTGTTTCATATCTCCCGGCCTGAGCAGATGCATTTCCCTCCAATAGAATGTCTTTTTGCCACTGTGGTCCATATGGGGTTTCTTCTTAATCACACACAGCCAAAGTTTAGTTACCTGTTCTGGGACTTCAAACCCCCACCCAAACATCCCCTTTGTTCTCTCTGGACAAAAATAGTACTCTATACCTACTTTGGTCTCATTTAATTTACAGTCCAGCAATTACATCATATTTTATATGCAATTAATTGAACACCACTTGTAGGCTTACTAAATTCTTGGCCTCTTGAAGGCAGAGACTCTTTTTGCCTCTCATCTCTCTTTACTCCAAGGACATGTTCTGCTGCAGGTGTATTTGAGAGATTTGCTGAACCAACACATAAAATACAAACTGGAAAATAGCAAAGCCATCTTTCCTCCTGAAAAACACTTCCTAAGCTTCCATCCAGCTCTCAGAAGTGACATTTGTTTGGTTACCACACAAGATAGGACAAAAAGTACCCACCTAGACAAACATGAAAATCTACATTTACCTGCCACTGATGAAACTCTGGAGTTATTCATGAATGATCATCTTCAGAGTATAGACATCAAATTGATGCAAGAACACCTTCAAATCTCAAATAAACGTATGGATGCTTAAAAGAAAGATAGTCAACCAGGCCAGTATCCTTGACTTGAAATCTCAGTGAAGGTTGTCCTTTCAAAGGGTAATAATATGTTTTCTGTGAGACATGGAACACTTCACATCTATATACATTATATTAACACCTTGCTTTTAGAGGTTTTTTTTTTTTTAAATAAAACAACAAAAGAGAAAATAAAAGTTTTGTTTCAGTTCTCTGAATCCCTGGGGAGGCACAAGGCTTTACAGTCTGCTGACATGGCCACGGGAAAGAATCACAGACAGAGAAATGATATCAAGCCACTCTTTCCACATCAGTGAGCATGTGAGCTGGTTTCTCTGGGGACAGTAATGGTTACACAGGCTCAGGCAGCTCCAGGCTGGCACACCCATGAAATAAATGCAACAGGAAGCCCATCTCTCATTTCACCACAAAGAAGTTTTATCCAGCTGGCCCATATTTACCCCCAGAAGTCTCCCTACAAATAGCACAAAACTAGAATTAACTTCCTACAATTACTCTATCAGCACTCATCACCTGCTCTAGCTCATCTCTCCTCAAACTTCAATGGCACTTGAATTTTCAGAGGCTCTTCCTAAAATGCACATTTGTCATTCAGTAACTTTTGGGATTCTGCATTTCTCACCAGCTCCCAAGTGGCTGTGATTCTTCTGGTCCCTGGTGTCTGATGTCAAATCTTCATTGATTTATTCTTTCCTACACAGGGAAATAGCAAATAAGCAAGGAGTGAGGAACACGCATAATTTGATCCTTTGCTTATGCAAGGGACTGTCATCAATAGGCTTCTTTTAAAATGAAAATAACCTAAAAGTGGCCCTTTTTTGAAAAGAGGGAAGGAGAGTAGACCTAAAAGTAGCCCTACTGTGTGACAGTGACTGTGTAAGTGCTGTCTCGTCTAACAGAACATTTATGATTCTCATTTTATCAAACAACAAGCTAAGATTCAGATACTCATTTTTCCAAAGTCATCTGAGCAATAAATGGCTAAAGTAGCATTTGAGCCCAGTTCTCTCTGATCCCAAAGCTTTTAATCTTCTTTTATTTCTGCCTCTCTGGATATCAGTTAATGATACTTTCGTTTCAATTCAGTTCCACAGAAATAGAAAGAGAGAAAGAATAAATATATATGTATATATGTATAACTGAATCACTTTGCTGTACACCTGAACACCTGAAACTAACAACATTGTAAATCAACTATACTTCAGTTAAAAAAAAATAAAATAAAAGATTAAAAAAAAGAAGCTGACCTAGACCACCCTAGGGAACACCCAGCCTCCTTTTAAATAAAAAATAAAATGCACATGGACACCAAAAAGAAAGAGATTCATTGTGTGCGAGTATGTGTGTGTGTGTGCGTGTGTGTGTGTGTGTGTGTGTGTGCATGTGGGTACAAAGAGCAAAGAAGAGCGGATACATATATGAAGAGGACAAGTCCATGCTCTTCAAGAGCTCACAGTCCAGCAGAAAGGAGGACACATGAAGAGGCCACCCTCACGCATGTGCTGAGCACCAGGATGGAAATATTGGCTGAGGGGCACTCTTAGCTTAGCTGGTTTTAAAGGGTGAAGAGGAGTCTATTTTCTAAAAGGAGGTGGACACATTGCCAGGTAGAGGAGACAGCTGGAGAAAAGTCACAGAACCATGGTATAGATAACATGTCACTCCAGGAGAATTTGGGGTGAATAATTAGGGCAGATTCCTTCTCTTACCAGGTCCAAAGATAATGAATAAGTTATTATTTTTTTTAAGGGTTCAGAGCTTCAAGAGATAGACCCATCAGGTAGATGGGTTTATTGACAAAATCCCTTCATTTCTCTATATAGGGTATAAAAGATAAAAATCATACTTTACTGATAAAGCAGACAAAAAGAAATCAATCCACACTTAAGCTCCATGGGCTCAACCTAGGCACTGCCGCTCCTCCTCTGACTGAGCTGACTGGTAGTGATGACAGCCAATAGCACCTTTATTTTTGCTATTTCAGGCCCTGAGAGGTGGGCTTCATCTAATCTCCATCAGAGAGCTGTTACAAAGCAGCAGGCTCAGAGCATTCTAATGAAAGCCCACATGATTAAAAAGCCTGCAGAATATCAAGTCTGTGGCTTTAACTTAAATAACATAGTACATAAGCTGCTCCCAGGTACAAGTTACTGAGTTAGATGATGAAAGGTTATCAAATGGCAAACAGTCAAAAGACACTGCCCACTGTCCTCTGGCACATTTGAATGAAGGACTAATTTCTTTTGCTGCTTCCCAGCAGTGATGTCCTGAGTCTTCTAGCCTCATGCTCTGAGCTAAGACCACAAGAGCATCTCACAAGTTCAGATCGTCCCTCTATGACAAGAGTTAATTCGAAAAGGCCCAACTTTCCCAAAGTCTGGAAGACGTCAGTCAAGTCTAAATTACTCACAGTCATAATGAGTAATTAGCCATTAGCTATTTTCATCTTGCCTTGCTCTTATTTATATAATGCCTCAAATATTTTGGAATATTTGAGTACCTATGGAAATTAACTAGTCTGTAAGTAATAAACAATTGCAGGCAGATCAAAGACTTAAATATGAATAAAATGAAAACCTGAAAACTGTATAAAACAGTAAAGAATATTTTATGACGTCACACAGGGAATGATTTCTTAATAAGACATAAGAATCTCAAATCTTAAAGAAAGTAATTAATAAATTTAATCACACACTAATTTTAAAACGTCTCTTTATCCAAAGAAACCATTTGAGGAGTGCAAAAACAATCTATTATAAAATGAGATGACCATATTTGGACCCTCAAAATATTACTCCCTAAAATAAGTAAGGTAATCTATAGTTCAGTAAGAAAAAGATATGGACAAAGATGGTCATAGTAAGCCTGCTTCTAATTGCAAGTGTCTATTTGGAGAAAACCTGAATGCACACCAAGAGGAAAATGAATAAATAAACTGAGGTCTGTTCAGATATTTTAAACAACAATTTGAAGGAATGATCTAGAACTATACCTATAAACATGAGTGAATATTATAAACATAATACTGAGTTTTTTAAAAAAAGCAAGGCTACAAAAGATGTACACATTATGATATCGTTTGTACCATATTTTAAAAAGGGAAGCAATGCCATGTATATCGCAAATGTAGAGACATGAGTGGGAATGATAAAACACCAGATACAAAAATATGATTCCCTCCTGTTAGAAAGAAACGTTCTGATTGAGGAGAGAAACACCACAGACTTCAAATATTTTGGTGATATTTTATTCCTTAAGCAAGATTTTATGCACATAAATGCTCATTATTCTCTGCACCTTTTAATATGTTGACAATTTTTCATGATAAATATAATTTTTTAAAGGGAGTAAAAAGGTGAGCTGGAAGTTTAAACTGACTATTCAAGAAAAACACCACAAAAAGATAAGAAAGTAGAAAGGTAAGAGAGAGAGAGGAAAGATATATACATATATATATATATATATATATATATAAAGTATAATTCACCTACAACATTATGTTAGTTCCTGTTACACAGCATAGTGATTTTATATTTCTATACATTTCAAAATGATCACCATGATAAGTCTAGTTACCATCTGTCACCATACAAAGATATTACATAATTATTGACTCTATTCCACACAGTGTATATTTCATACCTGTAACTCATTTATTTTGCAACTGGAAAGTTGTACATATTAATCTCCCTCACCTACACAAATTCTAATAACTGTCTAATAGTAATTTCCAAAGCAGAAACCAGAGAGGAGAAATACACATATATCAATAATAGGAGAAACTTCTTAGAATTTAAAAAAGACACGAAACCTCAGATAGGGCCCTAATGATGCCAAATGAAGGTACAAACATACGTATCATGATGAATACCAGAGAAAAGAGAGAAAACTCAAAGAACTTCTAGTGAGGAGGATAGATTACTTACACAGAAGAAATATTAAACTGATAGAAGACTCTCTGTTGACACTATTAAATGCAGAAAGACAATAAAACAATTTCAGGATTTTGAGGGAAAATATTTTTGATCAAGGATTTCCTACACAAGTTAGCTATTCAAAATGAGAGCAAAATAAAATAAAAGCATGTTTAGAATTGGGGAAGAAAATAAGTTAACTCTTCACAGATCAACCTGGAAGAGGTACTAAAGGATGTACTTCAACAAAACAAAAATAAAAGTGCATCCAAGACTGAATCATAGAAGCAATTATGAGAAAAAATAAGGATTAAAATTTATCACTAGTCTAATAAGGGACAAAAACAAAGAGAAATAATAATGATAGTATAATTAAAACTCTACATTATATCAAGAAGGGCAGTTGGGTGGAAAAAAAGGAAAGGAGATAAAAACAAGATATGATTCTTGCTTATTCCAAGCGATGATGTGTTTTCTGATTAATTCTAGAAATTAATTTAAAGTAAATACATATGTATTAATATTTAGCATACCTCTTAATTTAAGAGAAGCTATTGAAAAAACACACATTTTTCAAATCTATTTACAGATCTATTTTTCAAAGCCATTAGAAGTAATTTAACAAAAGGCAAGAAAGGGAAAAAAATAATAACACATTAAATAGAAATTGCCAAAAGACAGAATAAATCCAAAAATAGTTTAAATTCACCATGAATATGAATTGTAGTAAAATGAAACTCAGATTTAAAAATCAATTGTGTGGGACTTCCCTGGTGGCTCACTGGTTAAGAGCCCACCTGCCAATGCAAGGTACATGGGTTCGAGCCCTGGTCCAGGAAGATCCCACATGCTGTGGAGCAACTAAGCCTGTGTGCCACATCTACTGAGCCTGAGCTCTAGAGCCCCCATGTCACAACTACTGAAGCCCATGCGCCTAGAGCCCATGCTCCACAACAAAGAGAAGCCACCACAATGAGAAGCCCATGCACCACAACGAAGAGTAGCCCCCACTAAAGAGAAAGCCCTCACACAGCAATGAAGACCCAACACAGCCAAAAACAAATAAATTTATAAAAATCAATTGTGTTTCTACACACTTGCAATGAACAATCTGAAATGTAAATTGAGAAAGCAATTCCATTTACAATAGCATCTAAAAGAATAAATAACTAGAAATAAATTTGACCAAAGAGGTGAAAGACTTGACTCTGAAACCTGTAAATTACTGCTGAAAGAAATTAAAGAAAACCTAAATTAACATAAATGCATCCCATACTCATGGGTAGGAAGACTTAATACTGTTAAGAAGTTGGTTCTACCTAAAGCAATCTACAGATTCAATGCAATCCCTATAAAACTTTCAACATACTTTTTTCAGAAATGGAAAAAGCAATGTTCAAATTCATATCAAATTGCAAAGGGCCTCAAACAGACAAAACAATCTTGAAAAAGAACAAAGTTGGAGGATCCACACTTCCCAAATTTGACCTTATAGCAAAGCTACAGTAATTAAATAGATAGATATATAAGCCAATGGAACAGAATTGAGAGCCCAGAAATAAATCTATAAATGTATGGCCAGTTAATTTTTGACAAATGTACCAAGTCCATGGAATGCAGAACCATTTCTTCTGTATGTTTTCTTTGGAGAAAAGTCTATTTAGGTCTTCCACCCATTTTTTCATTGGGTTTTTTGTTTTTCTGATATTGAGCTGCATGAGCTGTTTGTATATTTTGGAGATTAATCTTTTGTCCATTGTTTCTTTTACAAATATTTTCTCCCATTCTGAGGGTTGTCTTTTCATCTTGTTTATGATTTCCTTTGTTGTGCAAAAGCTTTTAAGTTTAATTAGGTCCCATTTGTTTATTTTTATTTTTATTACTCTAGGAGGTGGGTCAAAAAAGATCTTGCTGTGATTTATGTCAAAGTGTGTTCTGTCTGTTTTCCTCGAAGAGTGTTATAGCATCTGACCTTACATTTAGGTCTTTAATCTATTTTGAGTTTATTTTTGTGTATGGTATTAGGGAGTATTCTAATTTCATTCTTTTACATGTAGCTATCCAGTTTTCCCAAGAAAAGATGCTCAACACTGCTAATTATTAGAGAAATGCAAATCAAAACTACAATGAGGTATCACCTCACACCAGTCAGAATGGCCATCATCAAAACTATCTATAAATAAAAAATGCCGGAGAGAATGTGGAGAAAAGTGGACCCTCATACACTGTTGGTGAGAAAGTAAATTGATACAACTATTAGGAAGAACAGTATGGAGGTTCCTTAAAAAACTAAAACTAGAACTACCATACAACCCAGCAATCCCACTACTGGGCATATACCCTGAGAAAACCATACTTCAAAAAGAGATATGTACCACAATGTTCATTGCAGCACTATTTACAATAGACAGGAGATGGAAACACCTAAATGTCCAGCAACAGAGGAATGGAGAAAGAAGATGTGGTACATATATACAATGGAATATTACTCAGCTATAAAAAGGAATGAAATAGTGCCATTTGCAGAGATGTGGATAGACCTATACTGTCATACAAAATGAAGTAAGTCAGAAAGAGAGAAACAAATATCATATAATATCGCTTATATGTGGAATCTAGAATAATGGTACAGATAACTTATTTGCAAAGCAGAAATAAAGGCACAGATATAGAGAACAAACTTACAGATCCCAAGGCAGGGGGAGGGAGCTGGGATGAATTGGGAGATTGGGATTGACATATATACATTTTTGCTACTATGTATAAAATAGATAACTAATGAGAACCTACTGTATAGTACAAGGAACTCTACTCAGTGCTCTGTGGTAACCTAAATGGGAAGGAAATCTAAAAAAGATGGGATATATATATACGTATAACGGATTCACTTTGCTGTCTGGCAGAAACTAACACCACATTGTAAAGCAACTATACTCCAATCAAAATTTTTTTAAGTAAAAAAAAAAGTCATTTCTTCAACAAATTGTGCTGAGACAACTAGATTACCACATTCAAAGGAAAAAATTTGGACCATTACATCACAGCATATATAAAAATTAACTTAAAATTGATAAACAACATAAGAGCTAAAACCATAAAACTCTTAGAAGAAAATATAGTGCTCAGTTTTCATGACTGTAGGTTTGGGGTCTTAGTTATCACACTAAAAGCATGAACAAAAAGAGAAAATATAGATTAAAATGAACTTTATCAAAATTAAAAACTTCTGTACATCAAAAGACATTATCAAGAAAGTGAAAAGACAACCTACAGAATGTGATAAAATATTTGCAAACCATATTTCTGATAATGATTTGGTATACAAAATATATAAAGAACTCCTACAACTCGATAGACAAAAAGACAAATGACCCAATTTTAAAATGGGCAAAAGGCTTGGATAAACATTTCTCCTAAGAAGATAATCTAATGGTCAATAAGCACATGGAAAGATGCTCGCCCTCACTTATCATCAGGGTAAAATGCAACCTCACATTTGTTAGAATGGCTATTATTAAAAAGACAAGAGATAACAAATGCTGGTAAGGATGTGGAGAAAAGGAAACCCTTATTGGTGGGAATGAAAACTGGTACAGCTACAGTGGAAAACAGTATGGAGGTTCCTCAAAAAGCTAAACATAGAATTACCATATGACCCAGCAACTCTACTCTTAGGTAGAATTGAAAAGAGAATTTCAAAAGAATTGAAAACAGGGACTCAAACAGATATTTGTATGCTAGTGTTCATTGCAGTATTATTCACAGTAGCCAAAAGGTGGAAAACAATCCAAATGTCCATCGGCTGATGAATGGATAAATAATATGGTATATCCACACAATGGACTATTATTTAGCAACAAAAAAGAGTGACATTCTGACACCTGCTACAATATAGATGAACCTTGAAAATATTGTGATAAGTGAAATAAGTTGGACACAAAAGGACACATTGTATGATTCCACTCACATGAAATATCTAGAATAAGCAAATTCATAGAGGCAGAAAGTAGGTTAGAGGTTATCAGGGGCAGGAGGAGGGAAAAATAAAGAATTATTGCATAATGGTTACAGTTTCTATTCAGGATGATGAATAAGTTTTGGAAATTGATAGTAGTGATGGTTGCACAACATTATAAATGTATTTAACTTTATAGAACTGTACAGTTAAAATGGTTAAAATTGCTAATTTTACGTTGTATATATTTTACCACAATAAAGAGAATAATTTTTTAAAAATTATAAGTAAACTCAAATTGAATAACTAATTAAAGCTAAGAATATGTTGCCTTAAAGAGACATACCTATAACTAAAACATCTCCAGAAAACTGAATAAACGATGGAAAATACATGCAGTGCAACTGTTAATAAGAGGAATAAATGCAGTGGTATAATACAGTAAAAGTCAACAGAATTCAGTTTAGAAAATATTAAGAGAGATAGGAAGATATTTCATGTTGATAAGAGAAAGAGTCCAGTTCACAAAGAAAATAATCACATGTATTTATGTACCTGACCACACAGATTAGAAATATGTAAGGCAAAATATGTTGGAAATATAAGAGTTATTGACATCTAAAATCATGGAAGTAGATTTAAACACACCTTTCTCAGAGATAAGTTAGTAAAAATAAGGGGTGGGGGAGTAGATGATGCTTGAATAACATAATTTTAAAAGCTTGATCTAGTACCTATCTGTACATAGAAATTTGTTGCTATGAAATCAATACTTTCTCTTCAAACATACATGGAATATTGATAACACAAATCATGTGTTAGACCACAAAAGAAATCTCCCCAAATTCTAAAAAGTAAAAATCAAAGAGGTCACCTTTTCTGAACATGAATGCAATCAAAGTAGACAATAGCAATAAAGGCTATCCAAAAGAAAATCCATATGTCTGGATATTAAAACATACTCTTAATTAATTATTGGGTTAAAGAAATTATCAAAGTTAAAATTATAATTTCAACCGAAACTTTAGTGACTGTTTACATACAAACTGAGGGATCTAACCAAAGCAATAATGAGAGAAAATATATCAAAGATCTCTATTGGAAAACAAGAAAAATGAAAAATAAATAACCAGCTTTCTTTTCTAAAAGCTAGAAAAATATACTCATTAACAGAATAGGAAAGGATTGATAAAGATTAAAACAGAAATTAATGAAAAATAAAGTCTTCAACTACAGTTGATTAATAAAGTAAAAAGATAATTTGGAAAATTGTTGAAATACATAAAAATTAAAGGACTAATCAGGTAAAAATAGATATTGGAATGAATGTTATTAGGAAGTTGTTTTTACATATACATGAAGAGGAAAATGTTAAAGTGATAGGAGGATAGTGTGTATAGCCTTTCAATAATATCTGGAAACCTAGAAGGAATAGATATTTCTCCAGAAAAAATGTAAATTATCAAAACTGACTCAATAAAATATGGAAAATGTAATAGTCCAATAATTAAAATTGTAATTGATAAGCTAAAAATAAAATAAGAACAGATTGATTTTTTTGAGGAGTTCTAATGAAATTTTGAGACGATTCTGTGATTTCTGCCAGAGCATAGGAAAGTCCAACTCATTTTATGCATCAAATATAATTTAATACTAAACTGGAAAAAAAAACAATGAACAATAGAAAACTATTAGCAAATTGAATAAAGCAGAGGAAAAGAAAAATAAACAATAACTACAAAACCACCTCATGGTCATGGGCTTTAATCTCAGGAATGTGATCATGCTTCTACATCAAAGTATTTCTCAGGCTGGTACACCATACTATCAATACATGAAATTACATTAGATTTCAGATGGAGTAAGGGATAAGAATCAATTCAATAGATTCTGGAAAAACATTTGATAAAGTTCAACCTTCATTCCTACCATCTTTTTTTAAAAAAAAGACAGCTATCTAGGTTTAAATGAAAACTTCCTTAACTTGAAATTTTAATCTCTCAAAAACCTACAGTCAACTTTATACTTGATGTAAAAGTAAAAGAAATCACTATCAATCATATGATTCAATACTGAACCTTGGTTCTAGCCAATGCTATAGGAAAGGAAATAGTATTTTTGTCATTCTTGGTATACAATATGATCATCTAGCTAGAAAATATACGAGAATCACTTGATCTATTGTTAAAGGTAATGAGCTCAACACAGGTAGAATTGACATCACCTTATAAAAACCAACAAACTCTCATATGCACCCTAACCTCCGGTTTTAGGTGACAGTAAATATGAAACATACAAAAAGTTGCCTGTATCCTATCCGATTATCCATTTGCTATTGACTTTCCCAAGTGATCATTTATGTGAATATTTTATTTCCTTTGTTCAGTATATATTTGCTTCTAGATGACCGAGTGGCACCTGTTTTTATCTCTGTGAACAGAAAAAAGAAATCCAAGGAGCTGCAAGTACATCAGACAATCTCAGATGCAGAGAAGAAAGGGCCAGTCAGCAGGGTCCTTCTCACAAAATAAGGCGGAATGTAGCTCAAATGGTTCATCAGTACAGTGTTTGCATACAACAACCAAATGGAGAAATGATTCAATAGTGGTTCCTGAAATGTTAAATTAGTCCATTTTCCTAATGAAGAGAACGAACCAGGCAGGCATAATCCCTCTTCATCTGGGAGATGAGAATTCTAGTTGGTTCTACCAATTATAACAAAAGAATAACATGAAACATGCAAGTTTTAATAACGTTAATAGACCAGGTTAATCCAACAACTCACTCGAATGACGGGTTATATAACAATGTCCAAGAGAGATTTGACAGTAGATAATTAGGGAGAAAAACATGTTGCAGGAAAGAAAGGAAAAGGAAGAGAAAAAAAATCCATGTGTTAAGATTGCACTGAAAACATCTTTCTTGATGCAAGAAGAAATGTTTATCTTTAAAAAGGCGGCTGTGGCAGTTGATGAGTGACTCAGGTTAGATTCTCCTCAGGGAAACACCCAAGTGCAGTGCTCTAACGAAAATCAGCTTGTTGATAATTCAGATCCTATACCTTCAGCCACTTGGAAGTTACTCTTTTGCTTTTAGGCCTGGAAAGAGCACTGTAATTAGAGGGAGGATTAATTTTGTCCCAAAGGTTGTTAGGAATGATATTAAACAATAACATAAAAATAAATATAATTAAGTAGTACAGCTCTTGTTCAGGCCAACAAATCACTTACAAAATGTGTTGGAGCTTGTTAATGGTCTTGCTGGTACTACGTGCCAGGCCCTGAACTAGGAATTTTAGACATATTTTCTTTCATATTCATAGCAACCTATTTTCTGCACAATTTTTTTTACTTTCATATGATCTTTCAACGTCTAGAACAACTACAGTTATTTGCAGCTTCACATTAAAAACTTCATTCTAATCACAGATGTGAAGGTGTGTCCCCAACCCATTTAATAAAGAGAAGTATTGAAATCCATCAGCTGATCCTCAATGACAAACCCCATAGATAACAGTAAGGCAAGGCTATTATTTTTTCCTTATGCTGTCCTCAACTTCTAAGCCTATATCAAGCCTAGTTTTTTCGTTGTTGTTCTGTTTTTTGGTTTTTTTGCGGTACGCGGGCCTCTCACTGCTGTGGTCCCTCCCGTTGCGGAGCACAGGCTCCGGACGCGCAGGCTCAGCGGCCATGGCTCACGGGCCCAGCCGCTCCGCGGCATGTGGGATCTTCCTGGACCGGGGCACGAACCCGCATCCCCTGCATTGGCAGGCGGACTCTCAACCACTGCGCCACCAGGGAAGCCCTACTTTTTTTTTTTTTAATCTTTCATTTTAACTGTACACATTGAAAACTGAGAGATAACCATGTTTTCTATGCATGGCTTTCTCTCTAATCTCCAGAAAGTTATTAGAAACTGTATCAGTAGTACCTTGCAATCACTTATTCCATTACACACAAACTATTCCCATTCAAAAACCAGAAGTTGCATTTTACCTCCTTCTAGCAAATTGCAAATGAGGCTGGTCAGTTGAAAAGCTCAGTATGAAAGGTACATGGATAAATGTGCTGTCAGGAAAAAAAGAGAAAGATAGATCTAGGAAAAATCAAACATATTGTATAGAACAGGACTGCAACTTAATACAGATCTTTAAAAACTTCTAAGACAGACCATTTTCTACTTCTGTAGATATCTTTTGGCCAGGCTCTCTAAGTGTTATCAGTTTAAAAAAAAAAAAAAGAATTTACTTAGCTCTAAGGGATACTTCCTTGGTTTAGGAGATTAAGTCAATTTCCTCCACTTCAAAATAGCTTATAATAACTGATTCTGTAATTCATTATTTATGCAGTTGATAATACAATTCATTATGTGACCACATAATTATCACTCAATGATCAGTGATGACTACAGAAGTGAAATCTCTGGCTTCAAAGCATTTTATTATATTAGCAATAAGGATAATGAGTTTAATTCTCTGACCCCGTGAGACAGAAAACTTCAGATAAAATATACTGTGAAATAGTAAACATTAGCATTCTGTCTACTGTGTGCTTTGCAGCCATCTTCCTAGATAAGAATAAGAGAAATCAGAGGATTTTAGAGCTGGGAAAAAACAAAAAGATCACCCCAGCTCTTTGCTTTCCAGATGAGGAGGCTGAGGTCCAGAGGGGGACCATGATGTCCTAAGTCCCTCAAAGAGGCAGTGTCAAGAGTTCCCTCTCTGTGGGGATTGTAATTGACCACTACTCTCTACTTCTTATACCAAGAGTTATGACTCTCCGTGGAGAACACTTACACTAGCTGTTCATCATGCAAAATCTTCAGGAAATTATATTTTCCCTTACTGCGTTACATTTTTTATTCTAGTATGTTCTATACTTTTAAAAAATGCCAGTGCAAACCCACTACTTAAATTAAAATACACTAATGGTTTGCAACCCACAGTTTGTTCTAAGCCGCTGGCAAGACCCAGATCAGGTCTTATTTTCTCCAGGGGGATTTTCCTTTGGATGTAGAATGTTTGCCCTCTCCTTGTAACCAGGTGAAAACTTAGAGTTCACCCTCTCTGTGAAGGTTTCCCCAATTCCTCTGAGAAGTTAATTCTTCTATTTTCTCTCAATAGCGATTGACACCTGCATGCTGCATTATGATCTGGCAACACTCTGTCGTTTGAGTAAACTTCTAAATCTTTACATAGAGGATAGAGGTGGTATCTCATGTCCCCCTCCACCTTCTGAAAACAGCAGACATGCTTCCCCAAAATGCTCCCTGACTCAATGCTACACGCTGCTGAAGAGACTTGTCTCATGAAGGTTGATCAACCTTCTGCCCAGAGGGCACCATGTCAAAGCCCATGATGCAATATCCTCCTTTAACTTGGTCACTAAAGAGCACCCATGACTCAGCCCCTCAAAACTTGACCCATTTTCTACACCAACCCAAGCTCCTTCATTTCCTCTGCCCTCCAAACCCAATGACAGACCATGAGTTCCAGAGGGCAAATTCTTCTCCATCTTCACTCTCTCTCTAAACATTCCTTCCATCTTCTAACTGGAAGCTGTCTCTCCCTGATGACTGTTTCCCCTGCAATTCTTTTAAGTGGCAGCTGTGTTTCTCTCACACTCATGGGACGAGTGCCTTCTTGTCCCACATAGCTGCTTCTACACCATGTTCTCGCCATCTCCCTAAGACTACTGGTCCCTCTGAAGTACTTTCGATTGGACTAGAAGACACCATCCTTCCTTCTTTTGCAGTCACCCATTCTCCTGGTCACTTACCCCCATTCACTGAAGATTCTATCCCCTTGGACCACTGTCTTTCTCTCCACCATTACCCCTACCATGATGCTTGGTGATTTCAAAACCTTTGAACAATCCATTCAATACTCTGGCCTCTTGGTTTCTTTACCTTCTCACTGCCAGTGGGGTTGTCTTCTACCCCTTGTTAACCACCCGTTCCTGGTGATTTTCCAACTAGAGTGACAACTTACTAGTGAGTCATAAAATCTATATTTAGTTAGGTAAACAAAATAAAGTAGAACAGGAAATATCAGAAGCCATTTCCAGTAGGAAGAGTAAGAATTATTTCATGAAACTTTGTTTCAATGATATACATGGGTACTAGGTAGAGATACAAAATATCTCTCTTGTCCGTTGAGTCATGGTCAGAAACGTGTGAAAAACACTGCTGTAAACATTACCAATAATTTCACCTCATCCTATGTTTTTATTTCAAGCATCTCACTCCCTAACCACCACCTTCTGTACTCTTGTTAATTCTCTCTAGTATCCCAGCTCCCACAATTCTTTAACTACCTCAAGACTTCCAATCTGTTCATTCTGCCCCTTTTCCTATCCCTTGACCATCTCAGTACTCAATTCCCTCCTTGCCTGGCTGGGGGTCCATGCTCCCTACAAGCTGAGATCCTCAAGGACAGAAACCATATCCTAGTTAACTTTGTGTCCCTGGCACCAACACTGTGCCTGGCACAAAATAGATGTTCAGAACATCTTTGTGAAATTAACAAGGTCGTTAAATTAACAAGACAGAATCCTGCTGATCTGCCAGATAAAAGCCTCTACCATTTGTGTTTAATTTTGTTTATTACTGGACCCATATGTCAGTTAATCTCCTCCATCATTAGGCCTCTAATTTCTTCTTTGCAGAGTTTTATTTCCACAGTTTAATTCAATAAAGTCAGGATGGTAGAGATACATATCCTCAACATGGCACTCTGCCATGAAGAAAATTTCAGTGAGCAGTTTCAGCCATAACTTTTCCATTGTACACCTCGATGGAGAGGAAGAAAAATCTCAACGTCTGTCCAAAGATTAATACGTTTTTATATACAGTTCAAAGCTGTCAAGTAGAGTTCATTAGAATAATAAATCTGTGAAATCTTGGAAGGATTAACATCTCATTATCTCATCCTTGTTATGAGAATGAAGGTTTTATTATCTCAATGACTTAAATAATTCTTATCATGTAATGCATTCTCTCCATCCCATCCCCCATAATTGAGGCTTTAATATTAATTTTTTTAACTTACACATTATCCTCTAAGGAGAGCATCAGAATGTCATTCCTGGCTATGAGAGACAGATGGAAGCCTGCATTTTAAACGGTTCTTCATATTTGATTCATTTGTGGTTTTATATGCTCTTTCCTAAATACCTCAATTATCATATTTAGCATCTAATCTTTTAAAGCTCAAACCAAGATGAAGAATATGGCAGTGAAAAAGAGCACTAGCTTAGGAGTCCAGAAGCTCCTGGACTGGGGGCTGGGCCTCTCTCTCCATCACACCCTCACTAGTGGAGCCTGGCCAGTTCCCCACTTGGAATATTCCTCTTCCTCATTCAGAGCTACGGGCCAGCAGCTCCTCTCTGTGAGCTTTCCCTGATCTCACCAGTCCTTCTATACTCTTCTATAAACCTGGAAATCATCTCTATCCATGTATTTATCACTTTCTCCTGCAATCCTTTTTCTTTTTTTGGCATTCATTTTAGTGGCCTGGCACATAACAGATTCTCACCAAATATTTGTGAATGAATAAAAGTAAATCTGTCTCTCCAACTTGACTCTGGTACATAGCAGATATTCAGTACATGTATGGATTTCATTGAAAATTTGGGGATAGAGTTATTTCTATTCCCATGGGGAAATCTAGAGCTCAGAGCAGTTCCAAAACTCATTCCAGGCCATAGAGGTAATAAGTCCTGGAGCACTTGATTTGAACATGGACCTGCCTGGCTCCAAGCTTTCACACATTCCACCACATCAGTCTCCTCCTGCGTGAGCCTTGGGTATCTCCTCTATATCATCAGAGATTGCATGGACGTTACAGACCCACTGGAAAGCCTCCAAGAATATCAACTGTACACATGAGTCAAAACAGCCACTGAACTTGCTGCTGCTCCTCTTGGGCAGAACAACTGACTACTGGGTGCCAATCCTTCCCCAGGGCATCTCAGAATGTCTTGAAAAAGGGGAGAGGACACTCTCTTAGGAAATTCTCACAGTGTAAATGAGGCCCTGTTGAAAGAAAGACGAAAGACAT
Organism: Stenella coeruleoalba; assembly: GCF_951394435.1. NCBI lineage: Eukaryota > Metazoa > Chordata > Mammalia > Artiodactyla > Delphinidae > Stenella > Stenella coeruleoalba. The sequence continues at coordinate 11,422,993 of NC_137151.1, forward strand.
AGTAATGTTCACTCCCAGTGACACCATACCGCCACCATTCCCTCCCAAAGGTACCCAGAAGAGAGACCCATCCATGGCATCTCTAATGATTTCTCTGGATCGCAGACATGGGCTGCTCAATCACTGTGGCTGAAAATAGCATGGCCATTACACATTTATTAAAAAGATAACATCATTCCATTTTACCTTGTTAGGTAATTTTATATCTAACCTAAAGAGGGTGTCTAAACAATAACAAACAGCTGGAGAGGAGAAAAATGGTCATGTCACTCCACTGTGTAACATCCTAATGATGAGCCAATCTCCAAACGGATTGCAGACTGAGCTCAAAAAACCACTGGTTTGCCCAACTGAATGATTGACTTTGTTTCATTTTGTTCAGACTTGATGATAAGGACCTCATCAATTGGCCTGCACCCGAACTGACTCTGTCCCTCCAGATCATTCAAGTTTGCCCAGCATGGACCCTGGATGGGCATCTTGTCTTCAAATATAGCAAAGCTTCTTTGGGGTTGCTTCTTTGAAGTCAATGTATTCATTCTCATTTGGGTTTCTCTAGTTAAGCTTTCATAATCCCTGCATGTATCTTCTCTGAGTTTGCATGTTTAGTTTTCATTAAGATACCTTGGAGAGCTCTTCTTCATAACAGCATATACCTTCAACTGATATAGTTCTTCAACCATGAGCGGAAGACAACCTAGGACAACTAGATACAAGGCAGTGAGGGAGGACATCTTTCCTGGTGTTGGCTTCCTTCTTTTCCGCTTGCAAACCACACATGATAAGTCCTTACCTATGCAGCTAATTGTCTCTTCCCAAATAAACTTTGTCTGATGGAAAAGTTTAGAAAAATCAAATAAGACCCTTTAGACAATCCAAGAACTTGACCTTAGCAATATTACTTTTCTTTATTTTGATCAAAAAGCTTTTATATGGATTCATTTTATCATATTTTATATTATTCTCTCTTTGTTAATTGAAGTATAATTAGTTTACAATGTTGTATTAGTTTCAGGTGTACAGCAAAGTGATTCAGTTTATCTATCTATCTATATACTTTTTAATCCAAATGTTTTTAAAATAGTTCATGTGGCGCTTCCAATTAAATAAGCTGGAATAAAGCATTTATTTCAACTTCCTCTCTGGAAGTAACAGAAAACAACAACAACAAAAACTGAAATTGGAAATTGAAGAAAGAAACCCTGTTGACATCTGTATAAAGAGATTAAGTATAATTACAAAAACCTAGATATCAAAAAGAAATGATCCTTCTTTTTATTTTTCTCTAATAATTAAAACTCTACCCAATGAAATGGTGGAAAATTCATCTCAGCTGATTTTGGTTTCACTCAGACTTCCCCCAAGGCCGTCCAAGTTCCAGAGATTTGTGTAATACCAAGGAGATGTGTTTATACCTTGTTTTTATCAAGGAAGCAGGGAAAGCAGTGGGGAGCCAGCTATAATAGAATAGATTTACATGTCCACAGAGAGATTGCTGTGTCCATGCCCCAAAGATGCTCAGCCATCTGTACACACAGATTGCTACTACAAGTTGGCCCCAGGGTCCATTCGCTCACTCCCTCCTGGTTCTCTCTGATACTCTCAGGTGAGACCTAAGGGCATGGCCATCACATTGCTGTTTCTGGGTCACAATGGGGCCTAGGAGTTGTGGCCAGGCTGGTCCTGGCTGAGATGCACCGGGCGCCGTGCAGCACGCCCTCTCTGCAGGCGGCCACTTTCCTCCATTCTCTGTGGGAAGTGTACATCTCCTCTGTTCTTGCTTCCTCCAGAGCTCTCTGGGTCTTCTGTCTGCCCGGGACAAGGAACAAGGTAAGGGGGCAGGCACAGAACCCCTTCTCTGGGTTGCACAAACTCTTAACTCTCATCCACTACCCTCAGCCTCATCAACTCCCAGCTCTTGAGGAAATGGTTTCTAGTCTGGAGAGAGGGTGTGGTAGTGAAGGGCACATTGCCTGCCTTTCTAAATCATTTTCTCTAATGCTTTAGGGTTTTGGGACACAGAAGCCAAAGTCTCCCAGATAGAGATATACAATTTCTATTAATATGCAAATAATTTGTAATAACATCATAAATAACCTATAATGGTTTTCAAGGTTCATCTGTTTTGCAACATGTATCTGTACTTCATTTCCTTTTATGGCTGAATAATATTCCATCATATGGATATATCACATTTTGTTTGTCCCTTTAGCAGTTGATGGAAATTTGGGTTGTTTTCACCCTTTGGCTACTGTGAATAATACTGCTATGAACATTTGTGTACAGGTTTTGTTTGAACACCTGTGTATATAACTAGAAGTAGAATCACTAGGTCACGTGCTAAGTGAAAGGCGACACACAAAAGGCCACACTTTGTGTGATTCCATTTATGTGAAATGTCCAGAATAAGCAAATCACTAGAGACAAAAAGCAGATTAGTGGTTACCAGGGGTTAGAAGAAGAGGAGAATGAGGAGTGACTGCCTAATGGATGAGGGAGTTTATTTGGGGGAATCTTCTGGAACTAGATAGTGGTAAGGATTGCACAAAATTATGAATGTATTAATGCCACTAAATTTACATTTTAAAATGGTTAAATGGTAAAGTTTATGTTATGCATATATTACCACAATCTAAAAAATAGAAAATGGCTTATATAATATTATATGATATAAAATATAATACGTAAAATGTAAAATATATTTATAGAATATAAAACAATGTAAAGCTTTATACTGACATAATTTTATGATTTTTATACTGACATAATACACATATACAAGTATAAATGCCCCCCAAATAGTCCCCTAAAACAGCTATAACCCTAACCTACAGTATATGAAAACTAAGAATAACAGGTCAGTGAAGTTACAAAACAACAGTAAAAGTACCCATACTGGTGCAGCTTTTGGAAGAAAATTAGAGGACGGTTACTTTTTGATTAGCTCTTTTTTCATACCAGAGACTCAATGGGTACTGTTTAATACTGAAAATCAAGAAATGGAAGTTTGCACACACTGTTTATTCTATGAAGATAATCCTGTATGGCATTATGGTCAGGTCATGGTACTAGGGGTACAGGCAGAGGTTGGAAGGTGAGAGGTGGGGATGGGTTTCCCCTTGAAAGTAGAAAAGAAAAAGTCAAAAGTCAGAGGTCAAAGAAGAAAAAGGCAGTGAAAGGGATTATATCTGCACTAATTATTTCATCTTTCAAAAGGGGGGGCAACAATAGATGCTACCAGAGTCTTATAAATCAAGGAACTTAAGGTTAAGTATATTATTAAAAGTTATGAAAAAAAATAACAACAGAACACAAACAATACAACAATATATATTAACAAAAACTGAAAACAGAGCATAAACTTTCCAGGTTCTCAGAAAGAAAACATGCACAAAGCAAAGTAAACACAAAATATGTACCAAAAGGTAGAAAACAAACTGAAAATCTAGGTTAAACAAAAATGAACACATCGAATACAACTGTCATATCAATAAATGTTAATGAGATGAACTCACCTTTTAAAATATTTCTTAGATTGTGTAAAACATGAAATCCATCCACATGCTGTAAACAAAAGACACAAACAAAAGACTCAGAAATTTTGAAAGAAAAGTGGTGGGTAACAACATAAAAGCAGATGGAAACAAAAAGAAATCAGGACTCATCAATGAATATTAGTCCTCATTAAATGAAAAGCATAAAACAGTAAGTGAAGCCAAGAAGTGAACTTACTAGTGACAGAAGCCATCATCCACAGGAAGGTCTGTCATAAATCTTCACACAGGACACACAAACATTTATGAAGCAACAACAATGAGGGAGACAAATGGAAACAGAACCATATGATGCTTTTACTCATCTTTCTCTGGCCATCAAGAAAAGGTAGAAAACAATAAAGTAGACTGTTATAAATCTGAATTACCTGGCTAACATGTTATGTCTAATAGCTGTATCAAACTCTACATCATGAAACTAGATGTCCAGGAAACGTTATTTTTATTTGACCATATATTTTGCCACAAAGAAGACATCAATACACTCTACGATTAGCCTACATTCACTGAGCTCTCTGATAACACTACAAAAATTTAGAAACTAATCATGCAAATAGATAATTCAAAAAATACATGTACCCCAATGTTCATAGCAGAATTATTTACCACAGCCAAGATAAGAAAGCAACCCAAGTGTCCATCAACAGATTAATGGAGAAAGTATTTGTGGTATATATACGTACAGTGGAATGTTAGCCATAAAAAAGAATGAAGCAGCTGTATAGCACAGGGAGATCAGCTCGGTGGTTTGTGACCACCTAGAGGGGTGGGATAGGGAGGGTGGGAGGGAGGGAGATGCAAGAGGGAAGAGATATGGGAACATATATATATGTATAGCTGATTCACTTTGTTATAAAGCAGAAACAAACACACCATTGTAAAGCAATTATACTCCAATAAAGATGTTTAAAAACAAAAATGAAATTCTGCCATTTGCAACAATGTGGATGGACCTAGAGAGTATTATGCTTAGCAAAATAAGTCAGACAGAGAAAGAAAAATACTGTTTGTTATCACTTATATGTGGAATCTAAAAAATAAAACAAAAAAATGTATATAACAAAATAGAAACACACTCACAAATATAGAAAACAAACTAGTGGTTACTTGTGGGGAAAGAGAAGGGGGGAAGACCAAGATAGAGATATGGAATTAAGAGATACAAACTACTCTGTATAAAAACAAACTTATGGTTACCAAAGGGGAAGCGGGAAGGGAGGATAAATTAAGAGGTTGGGATGAATATATACACACTACTATAAACAAAATCAGTAATCAACCAGGACCCACTCTACAGCACAGGGAACTCTACTCAATGTTCTGTAATGACCTATAGGGGAAAAGAACCTGAAAAAGATTGGAAGCCAAGAAGCTGGGCTCCAGCACTCCACCACTTCCCTGTCCTAACCAGGTGCCAGAGTGCTCAGAATTAAGAAATATTTTCAAATACCTGCAGATGGAATCTGGTTAAGCTTTGCCTTATGAAGTTACTTGTTGTGGGAAAAGGCTCTATTTATTGGTAAGTATTATTTAAATGATCAAGTCAATTGCACATAAATGGTCTCACATTAGCATCTTATGCAGTTTTGACTGCCCCTGCAATTTAGTTGGTACTATGCATTCACCAGACACTTTCTCAATTATAACACACGTATTGATTACCTACGTCCCATGCTTTCCTACATTACGTCTAACCACTGGGATTAGCATGGCCTCTGACAGATAGGGAAACTGCATCTCAGAAAGGCTAAATGATTTGCCTCCCCTCAGGAGGCAGGAAAGCTTGAAGTTGCCCTGGCCAACTTCAAAGCCTGTGCTCATTTGACTGCCATGCGACCCCCTCATCCCCGCTTTGAAAGCAAAATATCTCCGTTCCCTGACCAATTTATCATTCTTCATTACAGAAGTCTAATATCATGGGAGTGTAACATGTTCCTTTTAGGTTATAATATAGGCTTGTAGCCACTATCATCTAAAAAAAAAAAATAATAAATTTAAAATTTCCAGAAACGAACACAATATTGTAAATAAATTGTACTTCAATAAAAAATAAAATAAATTTTAATTAATTAATTAAAACATTTTTAAGAATAACTATATGGACATTACCACTAAGCTACACATTTTTTATTACTTTTTAAATTTTTTTTATTTTTTAAAGCAATCATTTTCTTTTATTTTTAAATTTTTATTTTATATTGGAGCATAGTTGATTAACAATGTTGTGTTAGTTTCAGGTGTACAGCAAAGTGATTCCGTTATACATATACATGTATCTATTCTTTTTCAAATTCTTCTCCCATTTAGGTTACTATGAATATTGAGCAGAGGGTCAATGTTAATTTCCAGGCTGACTTTGTTGCTCTTCCATCTTTGGTGTCTGTGAGTCCTACCAAGGTAACTGGGACTGGTGAGTACTCAGGTCAAAGTAGTTTGGATCACTGGAAATTTCCCGGCATCAACTTTAACAGAAACCACCTTTTGATATTTTTTCCTAGGTTGAAATAACCCTGATCCATCATCAGTCCCAATATCCTTCTGTCCCGATAGAGTTGATCAATGCATTTACAAAAATAACAGAATGTTCTGCTATTGCATAGCAAAAGGAATTCCTATTTCTGATGCTTAAAAACCCACCGTATGTTCACAACTGTTGCACCATTCTCCTGATTTAAATGCTCCATTGCTACTCTGCCAAGTTCCATTTGGACTCATTTTAATGGAAAACTGCAAGAGTTCCACGGGCTGAAAGGAAATTGCAGCTCTTTATTTTAAGTTTTTACCCATAACCTCAGCCAAGTTCCCTGAAAATTCTTGCTCATTACTCACAACAGAATATTTCCTTTGACACGGGCATGGTTTAATGTATTAGGCATGGGATAGTAGGCTTCATTTTTACATGGAAACTACTCAATTTGAATCATATTCTACACTGCATTACTCTGAGTAAGCTGAAATGGAGAAAACATTCAATTTTTCCCAATGATCACTATTCTTGCAGTTGGGAAGGAATGCAAACAGAGGTTTGTTTGGTTTATCATGGTTTATAATGAGATAAATCACTCCATGTGTTATACCCAAGGCTGTGGAATCATGAGACTATTATATGTGCCGATTGCTTCGTATATGCATGAAGAGTTGGCATTGAATCTTCCTTTGTAATTCCAGGGGTGGGCCTTACCATATAACCTAAAGCAAGGTTATTTTTGTAGGCATTCTCGCCTATAGAAATTTACTTTCCCTCATTACTGCTTATGCTGAGAATGAGGCAGTTAGGTCTAACAACTAGAAGAACAATTATCTAAGGGTCTTTCAAGGACAACTGGATCTGAAACTATGGGCTTGGATGTGGTGACATCCTGAAATTCCTTCCTGCTTAAGAGCTGCTGTATTTTATGATGCAGCTATTCATTTGACAAGGAGACAAGCATATCTCAAACTTGGGAAAAGGAAAAAGTGAAGACAAGAGAGAAGAGAGGAGGAAGAATGAAACCAGGAGAGGGAGGGAGAGAGAAAAAGAGCAACAGTCCCTTCAGTGTTATAAAATATTTTTCATTCCAGGTTCATCATCAAAAACACTTGAACATTTCTAATCTATTCATTTTCAATGCATTAATACTTGTTTTTTAGGAGTTAACTAAAAAAATAAGTTTGTTTAGAATTCCAGTTAAAGTAAAACAAAATAGAGCCTAACAAGGAAGTTCAGTTCAGATTTCGGCATTTTGCATACATTGACTTTGCATCTGACTTGTTAAATCGAAGTACCTGGTGTAATCATGCCCGCTTATATACACATACTCATACAGGACCAGGACGAAGACTTATAAATTGTACACAAGCAACAAGTGTTTGCCGATTGATGGTCATCTGTTCTGAAAAGGAAATTCCCAGAGGCCTTTGGTTACATTTCTGTTATTCTCCTAGAGATTTAAGAACCAGACCACTTATGCAACTCCCAGAAGACTGCACTGTTTCAGATAGAGGTTAACATTATTGTGCAAAGGTTATATGGCCTATGTACCATTAGCAAGCCTGTGGAGATTCCGTCTACCATATAAAAATGTTGACGATACTACAAAATAAATGGTGTACCATTATTACTCTCTTTGGTGTTTACTGTAATGGAATAAACCATGATGAATCCATTAAGTCCTCATGCACAAATCCACAGCATTTCCATCATGATTTTCCAGGAAATAATGCACATTTTTACAGTTTTGCCACCTTGCAGAGATGAACCAGAGGAGAAGCATTGTTTTTCTGGTCTATCCAGAGAGCACAGTCACTATCATATTTCACCCTTCACAAGAAGTCTCCCATCTTCTGTGTGTTTCCCATGATATTTACATTTTATTGGCTTGATCCCCCTTCTCGTTCCCCTGAACTACAAAAAGAAAAAAATTCTTCAAAACTATGATCCTTCTAGGTATTGAGCAATCTTTCGTTCCAACCATCAGCCTGTATGAAGCTCCTACTATAAAAACTGCTGATTATAGTGGTGTAGTGTTTACAAAAAGAAAGAATTGCTTGACTCAGGAAGCCTCCTTGAACACAGCAGAAGGGGAAGGGCTTGCGTTGATTGAGAACCTTTCACGTACTGCAGTGCCAGGAACATAATGGGAACTCAGTCTGCTCTGCATATTGCATTTATTCCTTACAAAGACTACAATATGATGTCATCATACTGATCGATGATGTCATCACATTGATGATGTCATCTTCATTATCCTTCACTAGAGAAAGAAATGAGGATTAGAGCCAATAAATAAATTGTCCTGATAAATCAGCTAGTGAGTACCAGAGCTGGGATTTTGACCTAGTTGTGTCTGACACACAAGCCCATACACTACACCATATCTCCCTAGTGCGTTAGAGAAAAGAATTCATAATGCACACATAAAATACATCATATTTAAATAATTAAAGAACCAAGGCAGAGTATAATTAATTGACAATATATTTGTGAGAAGTAAGAAATAATTGTGATGAGTTAGCCTGGGATGACCAGTTGTATATAAAAATAGAGAGAGAATTTTATTACATTTAAGTTTTTTTGGCCATATTTTAAGTCAGCATTATTCTGCCTTGTAAATACTCCTTCAGGCATGCTCAACTTTTTCAGAATATGATTCAAAACTTGCAATAATATATGGCTGAAATAAGCAAAATAAATGAAATTTCGAACTTAACATCCTGTCTTATTTTACAAGATACAGAATTTTAGGGTTAGAAATCTAGGAGACTTTCTGTCCCCAAAGCTTCATTTTAAGCTGAAAAAATTGCAGCTCAGAGAGTAAAACATTTTTGCCCATCATTAGCTAAAGATAAAATAGAAGAATCAAGGTCTCTGATGCTTAGACCAGTTTTTCCACTACATTACAATAAGAATTTCCTACTTCCTTAACTAACTTACTAATCCAATTATCAAACAGCCTAAGAAACCAAAGGACAATAAATCCAGTGCCGCTGAAGGTGAATTAATGTGTGATTTAATCACTTATCTTCTGCAAGAAATAGAGCAGACTGCTCTGATGCAACCACACATACCCCTTGTAGTTTCTTACCTGCTTCTCCTCAGTCAGGCACATTGGTACTTGGTTTGGTTCACGCTTCCCCCAGGGATGGCATAATGACACAGGACAGATACAACCAATTCATTTCAAAAACAGTTTTCTATTAAGTGTCCAATATGTGTCAGGCTTAGCCCTGTGTTCTAAGAAATCAGCATTCCCTAATGAGGAGAGAGATGTGAAAACAGGTTATTAGATGATTTCAATACTTTTATTCCATTAATCCAATTAAATATTTACTGAGCCAAGCACTGTGCTAAACCATGAACAAAAACAGACATAGTTCCTCCAGTCTCCTGATCAAATCATCATAAAATAAGTATAAAATTGCAACTGAGACAAAAGAGAGAAAAAGATAGAAAAGAGAGGTAGGTGCACAGTGTCACAAAAGTAAGCCATGAAGGGAATGGACCAAAGTAAGGGAAGTCAAGGAAGATGTTCCCCATTTAGAGAAAAGTGTGTGTGTGTGTGTGTGTGTGTGTGTGTGTGTGTGTGTGTGCATATGCACACATGCATGCATGCACCCACTGTAGTGTATTATAATGTAAACTAAAATATTTTAATTGATTAGAAACTGTCACAAGAAAAAAAAAGGAGTGAAGAATGATTAGAGGAAGAAGTCAGGGGGAGAAAAAAATTAGAGAAAGTTCAGGGTGAGTTTGTGCACATCACATCTGCCTGGAGCTATGACTTGGTTGGTTCAATCAGACGGACCATCTCCATGAATAAATTTCAATATAAAGTCATAACATTCACCAACATTTTACCTTTCCTAATCTACTAAAACTTAAGTCTTTATAATTCTTCACTGTAGGAATAAATCTGTATCCTATAAGACCACAATACTAGGACTTCAACAGTTTGAAAATATCTCTTGCATAATTTCCTTGGAATAAAATACTTTTTGGCCCTCAGAAATATACAGGGTCTTTCTCTTGAATAAAAGGAATCTAATAATAAGTAGCAACATTTCTGAACCAAAGGGTCCTAGAAAAAGAGAACATAGCCTTAGTGCCAAAAGGAAGGTTGAAAAGACAAGCATGAAACCAATTTCCACTAGTCACAGTTCTGGCCCCAGGGCCAAATGTCCAGCTCAATAATATCCTGCAAACAGTAGGAGTTGAGGATGTTGCTGTGGGAATGGAGGAGGGGAGAACAAGCTTCCATAGACTCATTCATTCAACAAACACTTAATAGTTGTCTACCATGTGTGAGACAATGACAAGAGAAAGGTTATTATTTGAAAGTTTAAAAAAATGCAACTCTGAAAACTCTATTTCACTCTTGTACTAAATCAGACTAACGTTGTCTTCTCTCTCCTACCCAGAATTTCTTCCTCTCCCTAACCCATATGCATATTATTCTTAATTAGCAAGATTGCCCTTTATTCTTTATTGCTAAGAAGTGTGGCAGTCACCACCACTTGAGTTTGACAGAGACTCAGAGGCAGGCAGGGGAGTAGGAAAGGTTTACAGTGACAAAAAGGGAAGACTTCAGCTATGCCCTGATTGGAGGTTGTTGCCACAGGGAAGTAGAGGTAGGATAACTAGAAGTGAGGCATCTTATGTAAGTGGTTTGGGGAGCATATTTGGCTTTCTCTAGTTGGTCCTGAACTGGAAATAGGTAAGGGATGGGAACAAAAATTGGGGAAGCTGTCAGTCATTGACCAAACCCTAAGCATTCAGGGACAATCATTGCAGAAGTTGTAGTTGGGTTTCCTGGAGTGGTTGCTGCTGATGTGGGTCACAGTTTGCTGTCACATATGGTCTGGGCTTTGTCCACTTGTATATACAGTCTATCAGTTCCCCCTTTTGGTCAGTCTCTCATTTGTGAGAGGTTGACCAGTTCACAGAAGGCTAAAGATCCAGATTGTCTCCATTTATGGATTGTACAATTTTCTCCATAGTCCACTGTATTGTGAGATCTTCTTGAACTTTTTCTTTTTGTGTCATCATCATGACCTTCTGACAAGAGAACAGCTGCATAGATGCATTTAAGACTCTGGATAGAATGCAACAGACCAGCATCAGGACAAAAACAAGAGCAATTAATAGTCCCTGTAAAATGCTTCAGAACTGGGAATCCCAATTGTCCAATCCAGACCAAGAACAAATCCCCTCTAGGCCATGAGCATCAACCATGAGCCATGTAGCTTTTTCCTTAAGGCATTGTATAGCCTGCTCCATCCTGTCTGTTTCACTGGCCCAAGTACAGAGCAAGGTATTAGCAATGGCAGAGGCTCCACCACAACTAGCCAACAAAAGCATCTAGAACAACGTAACTGTCCACTACTATTCATGCTAGTGAGTTGAGACCAAGCTGTATTCCATCTAGGGCAGAGGTGGTACAATTAATGACCTCTGCAGAGTGCCAGTTGGGAACACTGCTCTGATGATTCACATAAACTCAATTCACATAACGTTTATTCACATAAACTTCCTCACATTCTGAGGAAGTCAGTAATTCCTCCAGGTAGAGTGTGTGGAGAGTGGCTTTGCTTCGGAGCCCACGTTTGAGTCAGAATTTTGAGCCCTGATGATTTATAGAAATAGGGCCTTTGTGTACAGACAAGTATAATAATACTAGTTCTAAAGTTCATGAGGTACTAATCAGAAGCAAACAGGACCAGACACCCTAGCCATAAAAGAAATAGTATCCAGTAGGGGTACAGGGAGATCAGGAAAAAAGGAGTTTTCATGACATGAGATTGGAGCCAAACCCTTATATTAGCTAGGTTACGTTTGGACCTATATTAGTCTCTTTCAGGCAGAATTTGGTGTATCCACCTACAAAGTTTGTTGAATTCAAATTTAGAAGTTCCTAAGGTCTGATCAATAGATTGTAATAAATAGTTCTTTTTCTGGGAGAGAGGAACACTAACAAAGTCATAAGTTGACTTGTTTAGGGTCAATTGTCCATGTGGTGCAAGTGGAAATGCCATTGGCTATGATTGCCTCATTTGATTGCCTCATTTGAAACAAGAATTGCCCAGAATTTTTATCATGGGGGACTGATCATGGATGGCATATCCAGCAGTCAGCAAGACTGAGGGTGGTGGCTACTATTTGGGGTAATCTAAGAATGGTGTTTAAATGAGTAGGTTCAAACTCAGCCATTATAATAAAGAAGACAGAAAAGAGAAAAAAGGCCAATATGGGTCAGTGGCAACCAGGAGTCTAGAGAAAATAAAATGATTATAAGTGAACAGATGGAAACAAAACAGGAATTAGACATAGGTCTTGGCTCAAATTTGGGGGTGAAGCTTTCCACTATCTGAAGTCATGTACTAGTTCCAAAGATCTTGGGTCAGCTGTCTACTCCAGAAGATCAGCTCCTTCTAGAAGGTCTCTAAGAACCTGCAGTTGGAGTAGACTTCCAATTGTGTGGAATTCTGAATTGCTTCTTTAGTTGTGAAAAATGAACCCAAAGCTTGACTCCCTGGGGTTGTACTGCTGTATTCATTGTTAACAGAACGTGATATGGTTCTTTCCAGCATGACTTCAGAACAGTTTTTCTCTGATATCTCTTCCAATATGTGCAATCTCACAGTCAAATGTCATGAAGAGGCTGTTCAGGAAGATATTGGGGGAAGATGCACTAACCTATTGGTGATAGGCCAGGTATAGTACATGATGAGTTCCTTAGAATATTTTGCTATGTCTGTGTGTAGCATGGTAGTACTGGAAGTAAAATCTTAAGTGCATGGGACTTCCAGTTACCAATTAATAAGGAGATGACTAATGTGTCCTAGAGGGAGTGGACTTTATAGCCAGAAGTTCTATTTCAGAAGAGCTTTGGCCAGAAGAACTCAAGAGTTCCTGAAAATTTTGCTCATATTAATTTAAGGAAACCAATGGTTCTTTCAATCATTCCAGATGATCATGCATGGTAAGAGCAATATAGTTATTGAGTAACAGGTAATGCCTTACGGAGTTTTTCTATAATTGTTCCCAGAAACTATGTGCTTCAGTAATTTAGTATAAAAATTGCTGTGCCCAGGTTAAAACACAAAATCAAGCAGGTGTTTCACTACTGTAATATCTGTAGTTTTTGAAAAGGAAATGCTTCAACCCATCCTGAGAATAAATATACAACAACTAAAATATATTCAAATCCCATGGAGGCTGGAAATTGTACCAAATCCATCTTAAGGTGTTCAAAGGATCCTGGGGTTTTGTTTCTGGCTATGTTCCTTTACAGTTTTTCCAGGATTATGTTCCTGACAGGTGACATGTGACCTCAAAATAAATTCAACTGTCTTTTGAAAGTTTCCACAGATGTTGATTTAAGATAGTAACCCATTTGTCTGTACCGTAATAAATGGTTTCATGGAGAAATTTAGCTAGTATATATTTGAAGTAATCTGGTACCACCAGGTAGCCATCTTGGTATTTCCAGAGTTTATATGAGTGCAGGGTGCAACCCACTATTTTCTGTTCTTCCTTTCCAAAATCAGTGGCTAATCATTGACATTTTATAATGACCTGGTTAAATACTTGGAGGGTTTAGTTAAGATTGTTACCTGGGTTAAAACTGTTTTAGAATGCATCTAAAAGTTCCTTAACTTGTCCACTTTTGATAGGAGCTTCAGAAAAGGCAAAAAAGCCTTTTCCTCCAAAGCATCCCTGAGTCATGTACTACTCCAAAATCATACCTGATATCTGTATACAATTGGCCTTCCATATTCATGGTTTTCACATCCATGGATTCAACCAACTGTGGATCAAAAATATCCAGGAAACAATTCCAGAACATTCCAAAAAGCAAAATTTGGATTTGCTGCATGCTGGCAACTATTACATAGAGTTTATATTGTACTTACAACTATTTGCATAACATTTACCTTACATTAGGTATTATAAGTCATCTAGAGATGATTTAAAGCATATGGGAGGATATACGTGGGTTATGCGTAAAAACTACCCCATTTTAATATGAGACTTGATTATATGGGGGGGGGGGGTCCTGAAACCAATTCCCTGCAGATACTGAAGGACAACTGTCTACGCTTGTTCTCTGTTCTTTGGCTAGTTGACAAGTAAGTGCAATGAGTTCTTCACTTACTTGTCAAAAGCTGGGTTGATTTTACCTCAGGTAGAGAACCATGTTCTAAAGGACAGCTTTCATTGGAAATAGCATATTCTCCTGATAAGCTCCAATTTCTCCTTTGAGGAATTATCCACACATAAATGATGTCAGGTTGGCATTCTCAGTAGAAGTCTCTAGTAAATCTGAGTGAGGTACAGAAAGTTCCCCAAGGTAAGACAGCCATGAAATTTCCCTTCTTCTTGTAGGGGCAGGAGGTTGGCAGGATTCAGGGTGTTGTAGCAGTGAATAGCCATGTGTCTCACAAGGGAAATTTAGATCATTTAAGTATTAAGGACCTAGGAAAAATAGAAGGGGCTTCTGTGAACCTCTGGGGCATGACTGTCTAGGTATATTGTTGCCCTCCCAAAGTGAAAGCAAAGAGGTACTAACTATACTGGTCTAGAGGGACACTGAAAAAGAAAGACAGGTACACTACAATGGAGCAAGAGGTAGCCTCACCATCTTCTAAGCTGCCTTTGAGTCATTCTTCCTTTTTCTTGAAGGACAACAGTTGTTTGCAGCTGAATAGCACTATCAGCTCAGTTCTTGCCTGTAGAATCCGAGAAGTCCAGCAACCTTTTTTCATTTCATCCCTACTCTGTCCCCTTCAGTCCAAGCTGGCAGCATTTCCCTTGAGACAGTTGATAGGACCCACAAGCCACAGACCTAATCTCTTTAGCAAAGGTTGTCCAGCTACACCCTTGGCCCTGCTTCCAGAGCACTGCTTGCTTAGTCGTCCCTCTTCAATTCATCACTGTCCACTCCCATTTTACCACGGGCAGCAAGAAGCAACCGGATCACACCTTCGACACTTCACTTGGAAATCTCCTCGGCTAAATACCCGAGTCCATGGCTCACACTTTCCAGAAAACAAAACACAATCCAGCCAAGTCCTCTGCCACCTTTTCACAAGGACTGCCTTTCCTCCAGTCTCCAATAGCGTTCCTCATTTCTATCTGAGACCTCACTAGAATTCCTTTAACAATCTTATTTCTACCAATAATCTCCTAAAGGCAATCTAGGCTTTTTCTATCAAGCACCTCAAGACTCTATTACCAAATTCCAAAGCCACTTTCTCATTTGTAGGTATTCCCTGCAGAAGCACCCCACTTCCTTGTACTACAATCTGTATTAATTTGCTAGAGTTGCCTAACAAACTACCACAGAATGGGTGGCTTAGATAACAGAAATGTATTGTCTCAGAGTTCTGGAGGCTAGAAGTTGGAGATCAAAGTTTCATCAGGGTTGGATCATTCTGAAAGCTTGGAGGGAGACTTTGTTCTGTGCTTCTCTCCCAGCTTTAGGTGGTTTTGTAGCAATATTTGACATTCTTTTCGGGTTGTAGAAGCAGCACCGGATCTCTGCCTTTATCTTCTGGTGTTCTCCTGGTGTGTGTCTGTGTCCAAAGTTCCCTTTTTTATGAGAACACCAGTCATATCAGATTAGGAGCCCACTCTACCCCAGGATGGCTTCATCTTAACTAATTGCATTTTCAATAACCCTGTTTCCAAGTAAGATCACATTCTGAGATACCAGGGGTTAGGACTTCTACATATGAATTTGGGGGACACAATTCAATCTATAACAAACTATTTTTTAACATAACGTTTTGTACTTTTAAAATATCCCCTTCTTTCCTTAAAAATAAATAATTTCTTAAGTCTTTAATAGAATCTAAGTGCATGAAAGAAAACTTCTAAATAAGTATCATGTTTTCTATTTAAAGCTTAGCATTCAATTAATATGCAAAGAAACCAGAGAACTGATAATCTCTGATATTTGAAACAAAATTTATTTCTGTGATTCTAAGAGACTGCTATAAAGAAATACAGCTAGTTAGAAAGGTTATGTTTATAGTTTTTATAGTTGTAACTATAAAATGGTTATATTTGCGTCCAACGAGACTCAGAATAAAAGTGGGTAGGTTTCTGGAAAATTCAGACATGCAATGTGTTTTAGAGGAAATAAGTGAGAAGACAGAAGGGCAAGGTGGAAGGGAGAGATTCGTTGATTTGCCGAGATTACTCAGGAGAACCAAAGGCAAATGTAGGTCTTCTAATTTCAAATCCACTATGTCTTTGCTGATTTGAAATGGAATTCTCCCAAAGTATGTCATCAGTACACAGTGAGAGAAGGTCTGTGATCTTGCTCTTCTCACCTGCTTACACAGGTGGTCTTTGAAAAATAAAGCCTTCTTTGAAAAGACAGCATTATATTATATAGAGATATGAACAGGGGTTCTCTATCATATGAATGAAACCTACAACTGAGTAGACTTCTCCTCACTCACAAAGACCACCAATCCTAACTTTAATTGAAAATAAGCTTCCTAAAAATGTGAATTAAAATAATCTCTTGACCTTTCAAAGAAAATGCATAGTTTTAATAAGATATTTGCAGAGCACTTTATAGTTTATTTTATGTATGCATCTATAGTTATATTTACATTTCAAAACACTTTATTTCCCTGTGAAATTCAGCAGGGTTTCTTTTAATTTGATAAGAGAAAATTTGAGACAGAGAAGTAAACTTCAACTTGCTAAACTTCATAATGGTCTAACTGGGCCTAGTAAGTGATATAGCTGGCTATAGGGGTATTGGTTAATAGTAAATTTGTTGAAGGCCAATTCGTTCAGAAACTCAGCTGGGTGAGTTTCAGAACAATGCAGTGATTGTGATTCCACATAACCCTTTATGTGACTTTCTACGTTCTTGGTTTGCATCTACTTATGAAGAAATAAAATTTCTTGTTGTCAAACAAAACATATGCCACAAAGCAATCTTCATGTAAATTTTCAAAAACCAACACCTGCTTTCTTAGGGAACACTATTGTTACTTCTGTAATTAATGCAAGGGGGCCAGCTCACCTCCACACAAAATCGTTTTATTTTACTCTACCTGGAAAGCCACTTAAATCAGGGAGTAGAGAATTTCCAAGGGATTCTCCATAAACTGTGAAGAATGAAAATAATTAAGAGTATGCATTACACAACCCAAGCAGACATTAGGCCAGCCTGGGGAACTAGGTAATTTCTAATGGAGATGTTTGCAAAAAATAAGAATAAAAACGAGAAAAGAATAATAGGCAACATTTATTAGGGGCTTACTCTGTGCCAGGCACTGATCCAAAAGCTTTTCACATAATACACATTTGATCTTCACAACAGTCCTATGACATGGCACTATTATTATCAGGCTTCTGTGATGAGAACAGTGGGGTGAGGATAACTTACCCGAAGTCAGAGAACCACTGCAGAGCCAAGTTTACTATCAGACCCGGGCAGTCTTACCTGAAACCACAGGCTAAAAGCAGCTTTTTGAGTGAATGTGTTTGTAGATGTCAGAGGGGAAATAAAAGTTTTGATTGTTAAGA
Organism: Stenella coeruleoalba; assembly: GCF_951394435.1. Taxonomy (NCBI): domain Eukaryota; kingdom Metazoa; phylum Chordata; class Mammalia; order Artiodactyla; family Delphinidae; genus Stenella; species Stenella coeruleoalba. The sequence goes on from NC_137151.1 coordinate 11,440,579, forward strand.
TGCACATAGAAAGATAGATTATGGGCACTAAGAATTACATTTATGAAGGCTCCAGAGAAACATTGAAATGTGTTCTAGTGTGAGTGAGCAAAAAAGAAGACAGAAAGGTATGGACATCTTATGTTTAAAACGCATTTATAGATAAATGGAGATAAAGGCAATAAAATACCATTAAACAAGAGTAGATTATGATTTTAAATTGTGTGGGGCATTACATTCTTTTACCGTAAAGCTATGGAGAGAACGTTTTGTTGGCCAGGAAAAGAACAGAAAGCTATTACAGGTGCTCTATTCTAGGGCTCATGAAAAGAGTTTAGAACACAAATTTGATGATGATGATGATTGTTTCTACAACGATATAGGTTAAATTTTAATTAAAAGGCTTTTCAGCAGAAATTCCTATGAAGAACCATGTCCAGGTTTCTGGAAAGGATCTCTGGAAGGAACATTTTCTAGGAAGCAGAATGACTTCTAGAAAAATAACTTAGTATGAAATATATATATTCGGTGTTAATGTCAGGGTTGCATTCAGTGGTGATTAAAAATAGCTGGAAAGTTGAACAGAGCCATTACAACTAAGTACGTATTAGCTATTTAAGGCATATTATAAATCTTGTTTACAATATGAATACAGTGATACTTAATAATAAAAATGCAATTCTTTGAATAAAAAAGAATTTTGAGGAGTAGGAAAAAAAGCCAATGTGCTTTTCATGAATTCACATGAATACGAAAATAAGGGGTTTAGTTTTCATTTCCCTTACTTATCCACGTTTAGGTAACATCTGGTAAGCCAAATACTGTTAAATAAGCATTGCAAACCCCCTTGCTTATAAACTCAAACCTGCTTCATGCCGGAAATATTGCCTGCAATTGAGTATGAAATAATATTGGTGATCGCGGCCAAGTCCAACTTAAAAATACTTGCCTAAGGAAAGAGAGAAAACTGTGTTCATCAAGACAGATCTGACTGGCCTATAGCAGCTCTTCTCTACCAAAGACAAACGGAAAACCAAACAAAAAACACAGAAGTGGCAGAGTATCAGCTTGGCTTGAGTAAAAATTTTGGAGGAAAGCTCTGAACAGGCAAAGATTTGCATCCAGGTCATCAAAGAGGCCCATATGGAGACCCTGAGGACTCAAGTTTTGAATTCACAGCAATTATTCAGAGAGCTCTGAGCTCACAAGATCCATGACATTGAAGATTAGAGTCTCATTTACCTAGATATTCAGGAGGCGGTGCAGACCCAAGTGACAGCTGAGTAACACTGGGGCACAGGCCTAGGATCTTAAAGCTGAAAAACAGGACCCCAGTGCAATGCAGTGTGGCTGAAATTACTACCCTAGAGCTAAGCCAAAGGGCACCCTCATCCTGATTGCCAAAAGGGGAGAAAGATGACTGTTCTTGCAGGGACCAGACTCATGCTTGGGTCAGAGGAGAGTGGCGATGCTTGGGTCAGAGGACAGTGGTCACATATCCCCAAGACCAGCATGAAAATGTGAGGGAGTGATGTTCCTATCCAGGCAGGTAGAGAGAGCAATACACACAGAGCATTTGCTGGTACCCTGGCCAGGGCAACACAGGACAAGAAATGAACTTATCAACTAGCCAACCAGAGGAAACCCTACAGATTGGGGGTCAATACAGCTTCCAGTGACACTCAGTCCTAAAAGAGGAGAAGAGACCCATGATCACCCAGCTCAAGATAACCGAGAAGGGTCTTCATCCTGCTTTGTTTGCTGAGACAGACTGCTCCAGAGCCCGGCCTCCTGTTAAGGGGTAACTACCAAGCTAGCCTGGAATCGCTGGCCACAGGTGCAAGGATGCTAGCCCAGATAAGGCATCTGGGGGCAAACAGTGCCAGATTGAAGAGGAAGATTTTGAGCCACAGTTAGGACATGCCACTGAAATGCTCCAAGGGAGACAGGTCTCAGACGTGGAGAAGCAATGGTGATGAATAGAAAAATTGTGTGGTCCATCCAGAATTAGAAATTGCACATAGTCAAAAGTCATGAATCTCTCTGTCTCCAGGGTCAAAGAACACTCAGACAGGCCTGCAGGACTGTGGATGGTGCTGGCATCCACATGGCAGGTTTCTGAACATGCACCAACAGGAAGGAGAAAAGACATCACGGTAAAACCTCCCCAGGCTTTGGCAGTAAGCTGGATACCAACCCCTCATGATTTTAATCTGGAAAATCAGATCCAGCTGGAGCAAAGTGGAAAGAAAATGATTGACAGTGAGATGCAGCTCAAGAGACCCAGCTTGCACAAAAAGGCTGAGATTTTCTGCCCCCTATTCTTGTGAATTTAGGAAAATAAAAGTCTGTTACCTCCAGGAAAACTGCTACCCTCAGGAAACAAACCTCACAAAGATCTTGGAGCATAAACTCAGATTCCCAGACCCAAAGCTTATGCAGGAGGCTGAACCCCCAACCAGGCAGAGTCCTCGGGTGAGGTCATTATTGGGTTCCTCAGAAGGGATCTTCAGGACAACATAGAGGCTCATTCCCTTCCAGGGTCATGCATGGTCTCCTAGGCAACCCATCAGAGCCCAGGTACTTACGGGACAGATTGAAGAAAATACAAAATTGTACCTAAGACTTTGTGAAGTGGAATTGCATTCCATTTGTTTTACCTTCAACTCTTGATAGACATCTTGGGACAAATTGCCCCAAAAAGAAGAATTCTATGTGGGACCTCCAGAAACTGAGATCAGAGAATGAAGATCTTGTTAGTGTGGGTGCCCCCTCACAAACCCTAACTCCCAAAGGATAGGGTCCAACATGGCGGTAGACTTTGGCTCTGAGGGTAAAAGAAGCTGGAGAAGGTCTAGTCTGGGAATTCCGGCTACCCACACCCTGACCCTTCATATCCTCATGCAGCTCTGTCTGCATACACGACACCCAAACACACACCAGGCTACCTGACACCTTCCCCGACCACGGGCGCTCCATAGTGGCTGAGAAGCCTCAAGTAGAAGGGACAAGATAGTCCCACATCCCGGCTGTGCCATGCAACAGATCCCCAAGCACAGTCCCAGAGAAGAGCACAGCCCATCATCTAAGGCAGAAGCTGTATTGGGTGAGGATGGCCAAAGGCCAAAATTACACAATTTATTGTCTTTTGCTCATCCATCCTCCAGAGAGGTCATCTGCATTGGTGCCACCACACAAGATTGAAATACTTTTCTATCAGATGTAATAAGATGGAAAAATATATTTTTATTAGAATTTCAGGAAATTTCATGAAAGGAAAAATGACCTGCTCTGACTGGTCCCTGAAAAACAATTCAAAAGAAATGGGAAAATGGACACTGTGGCAGGGGAAACGTGAAAGAATAGATTTGACTTCCCTAGAGGCTGCTTGGGGTAGGGAATTCACCTACTGAGACCCTACTTAAGGATGTCAGTGGACCAAGGGCAGGCATACAGGGAGGATGCAGGAGGCCAGCCATCCTGGTGAGTCTCCATCCTGACACCCAACATCCCACACACAATGCTGGGCTGGAGTTGATTTTCTCTTTTTATGAAAATTACCTAAACAGCAGACCTCTGTGCCCAGGTTCCCACGGGGGTGTTATGAAGGTGACAGGAAGAGCAACAGGAGTAGAGATGGGGGCCTCTATGGAAGAACACTGGAAAAAAGTCACAGAACGTGGGCAGACTCAGCCCTTTCACAAGCCCATGAATTTGAGAGGTTGAGCCAGGTTTTGCCAAATCTCCAAGGACCAAGGAAACTTCTGACTTTATGAGACTCGATTTAAAAAATGAAAATAGTTTTCCTAGTCACCAACCTGCTGCCTAGTTCAGAATAAGAATTCAATCGCTGTTTACTAAAGAAGCAGTGGCTTTGGTTTTAGGCATTGAATGTCTACTCTGTGCATGGGATTGTGCCAGGGTCTCCATCCCTGTTTCTAAGCATCTAAGAGGCACTGCCTGCACTCAGCAACACCTGCTCAAACAGCAGTTAACACAGGTGCAGTAGATGCCCCGTGAGGACAGTGGAGACAGTTCTGGGCTGGAAGAAAGGATGCTGCAGCCCTAGGTGCCACCAGGTTGCGGGCTCATGACTGAGGATGTATAGAATGTTGATGGGTAGTTGAGGAAAAGGAAGACGTTTTTATCCATTCCACAAACTTGCATTTAACATTTCATTACATGTATTTCAGTAAAATTACTTTTCCCTTGTAATTCTAGATACTTACATTTTATTGGGTATAATTTACATATAATAAAATGTATGTATGAGTTCAATGACTTTTTTCCTTGATTTATTCAAATAGATAACCTTTCACTGCCTCTCAAGTGTAGGCTGAGTTATTCTGAAGAAGAGTTTTCTCATAATGTCTTTTTTTTTAAGATATGAATAGGACTTCCCTGGTGGTGCAGTGGTTGAGTCCGCCTGCCATTGCAGGGGACACGGGTTTGAGCCCTGGTGTGGGGAGATCCCACATGCCATGGAGCAGCTAAGCCCGCGCACCACAACTACTGAGTCTGCAGTCTAGAGCTTGTGAGCCACAACTACTGAGCCTGTGCACCTAGAGCCCGTGCTCCGCAACAAGAGAAGCCACCGCAGTGAGAAGCCCATGCACCACAACGAAGAGTAGCCCCCACTCACCGCAACTAGAGAAAGCCCACGCACAGTGATGAAGACCCAATGCAGCCAAAAATAAATAAATAAAATAAATAAATTTATTTTAAAAAGATATGAATAGACATTTTATAAAATGAATACAAATTACCAATAAACCTACAGAAAAACATATACCAGTATCTTAACACTGTAGCCAAATTTTTTAAAAGTCTTCCCAAAGATGAATTTTGTTTCAAGAACAATTTTGGGGTTTGTTGGTTGGTTGGTTTCAGTTTTATATATATATGTTCAGTTATATATATATATATATTCTTTTTCAGATTCTTTTCCATTATAGGTTATTACAAGACATTGAATATAGTTCCCTGTGCTATACTGTAGGTCCTTGTTGGTTATCTGTGTTATACATAGTAGTGTGTATATGTTAATCCCAAACTCCTAATCTATCTCTCCCCATCCACACCACTGTCCCCTTCAGTAACCATAAGTTTGTTTTCTATGTCTGTTTTGTAAATAAGTTCATTTGTACCTGTTTTTTTAGATTCCACATATAAATGATATCATATGATATTTGTCTTTGTCTGGCTTACTTCTCTAAATATGATAATCTCTGGGTCTATCCATGTTGCTGCAAATGGCATTATTTCATTTTTTATGACTAAGTAATATTCCATTGTATATATGTACCACATCTTCTTTATCCATTCATCTGTCGATGGACACTTAGGTTGCTTCTGTGTCTTGGCTATGGTAAATAGGGCTACAATGAACATTGGGGTGCATGTATCTTTTTGAATTAGCATTTTCTCTAGGTATATGCCCAGGAGTGGGATTTTAGGATCATGTGTTAACTCTATTTATAGATTTTTAAGGCACATCCATACTGTTCTCCATAGTGGCTGCACCAATTTACATTCCCACCAACAGTATAGGAGGTTTCCCTTTTCTCCACACCCTCTCCAGCATTTATTATTTGTAGACTTTTTCATGATGGCCATTCTGACCATTGCAGCAAAAATAGAAATGAAACTTTTGTTTTCCAATAAACAAGGAAAATAAGGAAACAATGAACAGGCTGGGGAAACAACATAAACAGGCCTGAAAGAGTTAAGCAATCTTGGTTATTCTTTAGCTGTTACTACTAACAAACACTTGTAGCTGGACTTGTCCTTCACAAAGCTGATTATTCTCTGACTCCACATGAATTACCCTTTGTACCTGGCATTTCTTCTCTCCTTGCACTCCCTTGTAGCACTCTTCATTTCAGAAAGAAGGTCATGGGCCCATAACTTCAGGGACACCAGACCCAGTTGTTGAGCCACCTGACAGCAGCTTTGGCCATGAATTTTCAGAAGAAAATAAATGCAAGACCTTCATTACTCTGAGTCTATCACCTATCCCAGACCACGAGCTCCAGGATATATAACCTTTCCTTATTCCCCAGGGAGGGGGCACAGTTCTTGAGGCACTAGCCTGCTGTGTTACCCCCTTTGCAGGCAAAGATTAAAGCCTTTTTTCTCATTCCTCCAAAACTCTGTTTCCGTACTTCTTTTCAGCATTGGTTCACAGAGAGCCAAGATTTTGACATCATGACTGGTGTGAGGTGACACTTCACTGTAGTTTTGATTTGCATCAATCACTTCTGACAATTGCAAATATTCACATAACCACCACCCAATCACAAGACAGAACGTTTCCAAAACCTCAGCGAGTTCCCTCCTGCCAAGTCCCAACTCAAAAACAAACAACCACAGCCCTGACTTCTATCACCACAGGTGAGTTTTGTCTGTTCTTGAACTTCATACACATTCCTTCCTGTGGGGCTTCTTTTGCTGGATGCGATATTTCTGAGTTTGATCCACAAGGCACTTACAGAGCATATTTGTCAGGAAGGAAGAGTCCACTTGTAAGTTAAGGGAGTTTAATAACCTGTCTACTAACTTGGGGCAGAGATTTGGGAATGCACAAGCACCCTGGCATCAGTAATGACCAGGAGCAGCCCCTGAAGGAGAGGGAGGGGGTGGCCGCCTGACCCAGAGGAAAGAAGAGGCTACATTAGGGGCAGTGACCTTTGGTCGGGCCACAGCCAGCCTGGGCAGCCATGCAGGGGAGAAGCCAAAGGAAATACCCCATCTCCCCCTCCTCCTGATGTGACACACTGACCCAATGCAACTGTAAGTCAGAGGGTGGGAGGCCTTGTAGGTTTCCTCCTAGGAGGCCAGCCCAGCCAGGTGGAGACATAGGGGAGGAACCTGGAGGGGAAAACAGATCCCGCCTAAATCTTACCTACATACTTAAGGTATTTAGACCATAGCAGTGCTGAGGCGGGAAAGATGAGGGGGACCCAAGGACAGCCTCCTCATGTACAGGCATCAAGCAGAAGGCAAAGCCACCTCATTGTTTTGCACTGAATGAGGCCATTAGATACATGGAGGAATGGCATCTAAAACAGAAACTTTGTAGCATCTGAGCAAGAAACTCTGATCCTGAAAACCATGGAGCATGTGCAATAAAAACACACAGGTGGCTGATGACTCTGTATGACCTTCCACATGTGGCACTCAACTAGTAAGGGAAAATTTAAGGGAAAACAGCTCTTAGAGTGCATGTGTGGTGGCTTCAGGAGACGAATCCACAGGACTGGGTGCAGCCTGGTACAGTCCAGGAAACAGCTCTTTCAGGAGAAATCCAGAGAATGGGTTAAGGTGTAGAGATGGGACAGAGCTTACTACGTAAGAGAAGTAGGAAGACTATGGTCTGACTGCGAGGAGAACAGTTAAGACAGTTCTAGCAAATTAGCTTTTCTACCCCCTTCCTTCCCTCCTCCCTTCCCTCCTTCCTCCCTTCCTGTGTTTCTTCTTCCCTCCCCCTGACTTCCGCCCTTTGAAATGACCCACCTACTCTGGACCGTGCTTGTGTGTTTACTGCCCACCGTGGGCCAGACACTCTGTTGGGAGCTCACTGTACCCTTGGCATTTATCAATAATATTAACCCCATACACTTGCTTTGGAAGAATGATTACCTTCATTCTATGGATTAAAAACAAACCAAACAGTTTCAAAAAGCATAGCTGTGAGGCTACAAGGTAAATAAGTCACAGTCCAGCAGTTCTAACGCCCCATGGACACAAACAGCCATAATACCCTGCAGCCTAGGAGAAAGGACAGCCAGGGTGACCAGGGAGATAGTGGGAGGACATGGGGAAGAGGGAGACCCCCCCCCCAGGAAGAGTGCAGGGGCATCCCAGGCATGTGAGGGCCAAGCAAAGTCACAGAGCGGCGAGGCGAGCTTCCAGTTCAGACCAGAGACCATTCTCTTCCATGTGATAGGTTCTGTAATATTTAATAAGTTCTCGAGGTCTGCCTAACTCCAGTGACTATAGCTCACAATACCGTACGGTGGGCTTACAAATTGGATAAGACGGTAGATCTCTACAATGCTCTCACAATTAAAAAGGAGGAGGACACAACATTGAAAATCAACTATACTTCAATAAAATAAATAAATAAATAAATTTAATTTAGAAAAGGCAAGGGGAGGGTAAGAGATTAAGCAAAGGTGATGAATACTGAAATCCTGAGTTTCATTCCAGAGACGATAAGAAAAGAGTGAGCCGTTAGATCGAGGGATTTACAGAATCACAGCAGATCTTCAGGAAAATCTGTCTCGTGTCAGCGGGCCGCGTGGATGACCCACAACGAAGATGGCGGGAAGTGATTGGAATCACCTAGGAGAGAGGTTCAGATCAGACCCCTGTGGTGCCCGCAGCGAAGAAAAGAGACAGTCCTGAGACGGATCGTGAGGAAGGAATCAGTAGGACCTGGCAACTGCGAGGACGAGGTCCTAGATGAACAATGCGGAATGGGAAAATAACCAAGAACCAGAGAGTTCCAGCTGGGGGCGGGGCGAGCTCTGGGGGAGCGACGCGCTCGGCAGAAGGTAGGGGCTAGGGCAGAGCTAGCGCGGAGGGAAGGGGCAACAGTGATTTGATTTGGTCAAACTGCATTGAGGCGGCTGCAGAGCAGCCACGTGGAAGTGAGCAAGAGGAAGCCGATGGACAAGGCATCCTCAGAGGGGACCGGCCAGGCGCTGGGCTGGGCGAGACTGCTGAGCGAGAAAGCACTCTGACAAGAGAAGAGGCTGAAATCCTGGGGTCCCTCCGCACTCGGCTGTTCAGCCACCTCACTGCAAAGATCCAAGGATTTAGCAGCGCTCAAATTCCTGGCTGGCTGGGGTTTGGGCCAGAGGACATTTCCGAAGCACAGTAATACTCCTTAAACCGCAGACGGCCCTGCACACTTTAAGTCAGAAGTTGCCACAGGCACTTGATTTCTAGACTAGTCTCGTTTAAATCAAATCGTCAGGAATGGTGCTTCTGGGAACCGCTGTACCAAATACTCATTAAAGATGCAGCCCTGCAGTTTGTTTTTGTGATTTTCTTAAGGGTAACAATTAACCTTTTAAAAGTCTGACCTTTCCAAAAAGGTAGCCCTTGGTTGGTGGGAGCTCTCAGAGATGTTGGGTAAATGTTTCAGAGAAGCCTTTGGCTCGCAGGAAACACAGACATTGGGCTGCCATGGTTTCCTTAACGCTTTACCTCTTCGAGATGATTCGATTCGTTGATATTTTTCATTTGTGAAATGAAGCCCTCAAGCGAAGTCACGGTGGACAGCGTCCAGCCCAATGAGAATTCTGCTTCCCAGAGGAAGGAGGTGAGGCCTTGTGTAGAGGTTTTCTTCTTGCACACTCACCAGGGGGCACACGTGCAATGGCAGAGACCAGTCTCAGATTATCCTAAAGCTTATTGGCAGCCACGGTTTCCAGGTTCAGCCTGTCCCAACCCAGATCAGTGGGAAACCAGCCTGGCAGCCTGTGAGGGGCCCTCCTGCCCAGCCACCAGCCTCTGTCCCGTGTGCCATCCGTGCAGTTCCCCACTGAGGTGGTCTTTCTGCTTGGAAATCTCACTATGTCATTCCCTGATGAAAACCCCAATGTTCCCACATTTATCCTCAATGAGGACCCTGTGATCTGGCCTCTGCTCACTTCTCTAGCTGTACGGCTGCTCTCAGACCCTGCCCCTCCACACACACACACACACACACACTATGGCCAGGGCTCCCCAGGCCCCTCCACACACCCTCTGCTCCCCAAGACCTCCAGTTTCTTATGGGCTGGCTGCATACTTTTCATTTGAACTCATCTCCTCCCCTGGAGAGCCTACCCTGAGCCACTTCCTTGGAGCTGGGTGGCCTTGACACACCCATAGCGTCCTACAGATGCCCGTTTGGTAGCAGGGACTCTGCTCTGTCCTATTCATCCTCTGAACTGGTCCCAGCTCCCAGAGAGCCACACACAGAAGAGATTCTTTAGGAATGTTTATGCAATCAGCACAAGAATAGTTCATCGATGAAACATTCTCCTCCAAGGAGTATTCCTTTAATGTACACAGACACAGAGTTCTCAGGCCCTTTCTGGAAAATGGAAACCCTTCAAGTATCAGGAAGATTCTGACCAAGATGGAGCACACAAAGGGTTTAACTGAAAAGGAAAGAATGATTTACAAAGATTTAGGCAGTGTTAAAGGAATCCCCAAAGGATGGGGAAGCACCTAGGCCTGAAGGAGCAAAGGGGGAGAATAGAGTCCCTGAGCCCAAAGGAACACTTGGCAGGTGCAGTCTCCACTCTGATGCTTCTCAGACTGTGGTACCCAGACCAGCAGCATCAGCACCACCCGGAAACTTGTTAGACAGGCAAATCCTCGGTCCCCATTGCAGACCTACAGAATCAGAAGCTCTGGGGACGGGGTCTGCTATCTGTCTTAGAACAGCCCTCCAGTGATGCTGATACACAGCAAAGTTTGACAACCCCTGCCGTAGACTCCAGGTCAGCGGTTGGCAAACTACAGCTGGGCCAAACCGGACCTGCTGCCTATTCTGTTATAGCTCATGAGCTAGGGATGACTTTACATTTTCAAATGGTTATATCAGTACCTAAATCATAGCCTTACTTTAATCTCTTGGGCCACAAAGCTTGAAATATTTACTCTCTGGCACTTTACAGTGTTTGCAACCCCTGCTCTAGGGGAACACAGTGAGGGAGCAGGAACCACCTTGCCTCTGTCCCCCATCCCAGTGCCTCCATGGGCCAAATGGAAGCCAGAGAGCAAGTGAAGAGTCCCCAGAGCTGAGCTCCTGGGACACGGGACAGAGAGAGCTGGAGTCTACACAGGGGAGGTGTAGGGAGGGGTGACAAACAGAGGGCAGCCCCACACAGCACACCTACGCTGTTTTTCAACTTCACAAAGACCACCATCTCCTCTTACAACAATATGTATCCTCTGAGAGAGGCAGGAAAGCAGTGGAAGAGGACAAAGACCTGTCAAGATGCAGGGGCGAGAGAAACAGAGAGGAGGGGAAGAGCCACAGGTCAAAATGGTTAAGACCATAGGCTTGGAAGCATGAGAGGCCAGGGTTTTGTTCCTGTCACCTCCATGCATAAGCTGAGCCACCTTAGACAAGTCACTTTACCTCTCTGTGCCTCAAATGACTCATCTGTGACATGGAGGAAAGGAACAGCACCTACCTCACAGAGGTGTGTTGTAGATGAGTGAAGCATGTAGGCGTGTGAAGCACTTCCCATGGGGGCTGTGTTACCAGACACACATGGCAAGGTGCCGCTCAGCTAGCCTTCACCAAGCACATCTCTACCCCAGGCTGAGTACAAGGTGGCAGCAGTAGAGAGATGGGAAGACAGGAGCCCTGCCTTCAAGGAACTCAGGGTCAACTGGAGAAGAGAGAAAGACAGACCACAAGGACGTGAAAGACAGAGAACAGCCAACTGCCTTTAAGGTCAAGGGGCTTCTCAGAAGAGGGGCCGTTCAGGCTCAGCCTTGAGGGGTAGCTCGTGGGGAAAGACCTCCCAGGAAGATGGAACAGCATGGGAAGGCCCCTTTTCAAGCTGTCTTCATGAACTTGTAAGCAGCTCTGCATAACTACAGCTCAGATTCCCGTCATGGAGGCTGGAGATGAGGCCAAAGAGATAAAGACGGACAGATTACAGGGGACCTTGCGTGCCATGCTAAGGAGTTGACATCTAACAAACTGAGAGCCATTCCTAGAGGGAGCGATAAAATCACTGGGCAGCACTCACTGTAGAGCACGAGGAAAGGAATGAGAGTGCCTCTCGGCACAAGCGCCAATTATACACCCAGATTAGAGAACACCAGTGCCCCAGACACGGTGGGGAAGATCCCAGGGACCCAGGTGAGCACACACATCTTGGTTAGATGATGAACTTGGCGCCCAGAGAGGGGCTGGGAGCACAGGTCTGCAGTCAGAGGTGAGGCTGCGTGAACAGCAGAGGGTCAGAAAAGCTCTCTCAAGATGTACATTGGACAAAATTCCCATCCTCTCACCAGCCCCTTTCTTATTTGCAGGAAAACAAATGAAAAGGCTCCATTACCTAGAAGGCCAGCAAAAAGAATCTTCTCTTATCAGATAATGAGAGGGCCGTCCAGGAGCTGGGCATAAAAGCGAATCCATTACAGACATTGATCCCAGATGTGATGGGAAATGCAGCAGCATCACAAACTATCTGTGTTCTTTAAAAAAAAAAAATACTCCATAAATTCCAAACACAATTAGAAATGCAAAGGTAACAGAGTCATAGAAGGAGACATGAAGGGAAGAAAAATATTAGTTCTAGAAAAATGGTTAACAGGGAGAAAATATTAATATTGATTTCTACTTTAATAGCAGCAAAGATAATCCAGCTGCACTGGAGACTCAATTAACACATCAAATTTTAACCTGAGCTCCAAAAGCAAATCTGGCTCTGCTGAACATGCTAAAATTCTGTTCAAATCCATTTAAAATAATTTCCCGTCTTCTTGCTTGGTGATGAATTTATGAACAGACTCAATTGGAAGAATGATTTCGTCCCCACAATCCACCTGTGAATGAACAGGTGGTTTAGGAGCCCCACACCCCAGATCTACTGATGGAAGACTTGGCCATGGAGGGGCCACAACAAGGAAGTCAGAGCTGAGGAAACTTGCACCTGGATGCCCACTGCCTGTACACACCCTGGGAGACAGCAGAGCCAGGGCATGAGTGGTACTGATGGGGAAGTACTGTTTGCTCTGCATCCTTGTGGGTCAGTGCATCTGTGGGAAGCAAGCATGCCCCCAGAAAACAAGAACCAAACTTCATTTTGTGACAGCTCACAGTTCACACTTGAAAGAAATTAGGAAAGAAGGGGAATGGAGAAAAGGATATAAAAGGAAGAGGAAGCCTTAGGGGTCTCCTCCCCCAATCCCAACCGGGCCCAAAATGACTACCAAGTCCTGCAAATTCTACTTCTGAAATAGCTACTTTGTCAGCTCAAGCTCCCACCAACACCACCACATTCCTGGTTCAGGCCTCCATGCTGTCTCCCCTGGACCGTCTGTGAAGCCTCCTTATCCACCAGCCTGGGACAAATCCCATGTCACCCTCGTCCATCCTCCCCTGGAGAATTGCCACCAGAAGGGCATTCCCAAAGCAGCATTATGGTCAGAATTTTTTCTTACCATTCTCCAACAGCCCCATGGCCTACAGTGTGATCCTAAATAGCAAACACAGCCCTTGAGCCTCTGCTCTTGCCCCCTCTCTGTCACCACCCCCACCTTCCCACTGGGTCATCTTGCAGTACTGGCTGACTTTAGTCCCCACAGCACACACTTGGGGGCTTCTGGCTCCTCCACACCTGTGACCTGCAGAGCCCTCTTCCTGCCCATCTACCTGGCAAAGTCCTGCCCATCTGTATTAGTCAGGGATGCTTAGCTGCTATAACAAACGACCCCAAACCTCCAGATCTCCACACCATTGTTACTGAGTCCAAACTCATTCTGCATGCCACATGACAGGCCAATAAATTGGGAGACGAGTTGCTGGGGCAAGGAATAATGACTTTATTCAGAAAGCCAGCAGACCAAGAAGATGGCAGACTAATCCTGGAGAACCATCTTACCCCAGTCAGAATTCAGGCTTCTTTTACACTAAAAAGGGGCTTCTTTAATACTACCACTTCTTGGTGTCAGAATCCTCTGTGCTTGCAGCTGTCCAGGTAGGTTAGGTCACAATGTTCCTGTAAACCTCCAACAAGACAAGTGTTATTCTCTGTTCTCTGACTTTGTATCTCTGTGTGAATGGGAAAGTGTTATACTCTTAAAGCTCAGAGCCTTCCAAACAAGCTATCCTGTATATTTCAGGCTATAGGCAACATTCTTAACTCAAAGCAAAAACAATAGAATACAAAGGTTAAAGAACAGATCTAACATGGAGTCAGATTTGTTTTTCCCTATTACACCATGACATCTGTGCACTCACTTCACTATTCAGTGCAGGTTGACAGGTGCTCATTCAGGGACAGGCTCCTCCATCCACTGGTTTGACATTGCAGGGTCCCAGATGACCTACTGCATCTTTCAGGGTGGCCAGCAGACAAAGGAAGAGAGGCCTGGAGGGTTGGAAGGTAGGGTTTATGGGCCAGGCATGGGGAGAGATGAGAGAATGCTGCACATCATCTCGGCCCACAGTCCATTCACTGGGAAATGGAGTGGATGGACCTGTGTACCTAGTGGGAGCAAGTAACCGTTGAGAACAGTTAGCCTGCGTCTGCAGCAACATCTCAGGACCAAGCCCCACACCCCAGGTCTACTAATGGAAGGCTTGGCCATGGAGGGCCCACAGCAAGGGAGTCTTCTTCTGAAACCTTTACTCCACCCCTTCTTCTCCCAGGGCCATGCAGGGGTCGTCCTCCTTGATTACAGTCACCAGACATTAGAAGAATTGAAGCACCCACCGAAGCTTCACCTCTGCACCCCACACCCCTACCATCACAATTAGCCAAGTGTGTGTGCAGAACATGCTTATGTGTCTTTAAAAATGCTGAAATGGGACACAGAGAACAGACTTGTGGTTGCCAAGAGGGAGGGGGTTGGGGGAGGGATGGATTGGGAGATTTGGGTTAACAGATGTAAACTATTATATAGGGAATGGATAAACCACAAGATCCCACTGTAGAGCAGAGGGAACTATATTCAATATCCTGTGATAAACCATCATGGGAAAGAATTTGAAATAGAATGTATATATATGTATAACTGAGTCACTTTGCTGTACAGCAGAAGTTAATACAACACTGTAAATCAACTATACTTCAATAAAATAAAATAAAACAAAAACTGGTGGAACAAAGTGAAAGGACACAGGACAGCGTTATTTATGCATTTGAGGATGGGGAAGGAAAGAAGTGAACCTTTTAAAGGTACCCCCTCTGGCTCTGCTAAATGCTTGATAAGTAGTATCCAAATGAGGGAATAAAGAGAAGGAATGGATGGGCAAGGAGGAAGGAGGAAGCACGTTTGCATCATTTAAAGCACTGCAATATCTGGTCCAGTTCATGGGGGTGCAGGCGCCGTGCTAAGCTCCTTCCATCTGTTATTTCTTTGAATGCTGCACCTGCAGTCCTCTGAGGTAGGTGCTGTTCACATTGCTGCTTTGGGAGAGGAGGGAGATGAGATTCAGAAGGATGTTTCGATCGCTCCCTCAGAGAGTGATGCAATTAGGATTTTTTTTTCCCAGTACGCGGGCCTCTCACTGCCGTGGCCCCTCCCGCTGCGGAGCACAGGCTCCAGACGCGCAGACCCAGCCGCTCCGCGGCACGTGGGATCCGCCCAGACCAGGGCACGAACCCGTGTCCCCTGCATCGGCAGGCGGACTCTCAACCACTACGCCACCAGGGAAGCCCATGCAATTACGATTTGAACACAAGCTTCTCAAAACCCTATACAGGAGGACAGAAGAGGTGAGTAGAAAGAGGGTATTTCTCAAAAATGGGGTGCGTGTCAGGGCAGGGACCAGTCAGGATGCCCCAGAGGCTGGCCGCAAAACAGGCACGTTTCACTGAGCTCTCCAGGGAAATCCTCTCTTCCAGGCATCCGTGAACCCCATTCTCTCACTGGAACCAAACAGGACCGTGGTAAACAGGGCTGTGGTAGTACCATCATTTCTCCCTGTCAAGGGCAGACTTCCTCAGCCATTCTGCCCAAATCCTGCAGGCTGGGTCCCTGAAAATTGCTCCATTCATCCCAGGAAAGTGCATGAGAAATGTTAGTATTCAGAGCTGTGTGTTTCACTTTTAAATTAGAAACATATTTATCCATATTCTCACCATTTTTGTTATTACTTTTGAGCACCCCAATTATTTGTGCCCTGCTTTTACGACGCTCCTCATCTTGAGCTCCGAGGGCCTAAAATTGTCACTCAGCCTAAATTAATAGCAGTTTTATTGGCTCGTTATACTTGACATCTGGTTGGAAGAGCACAGCAATAACTATTAGGTAATAATCTCAGTGGGCCCTGATTAGAAACTAATAACATTAGCAATAAACTTTTAACGTGGCTGCCATGAAGCTTGATAAGAGGAAAGGACACAGGGCTGCTCCATACGGAGAAAAGCTGGGGCAGAGGATGGAACCCACCTTCCCACTGCTGCCTGATCAGACTACCAGCCCATTTGGAATATGTCAGCAAAACCAAAATCTGATTGCATCCCAGGAAAGAAGAGTGATGGGCGACAAAAACTGCATTGCTGGAATGGAAATATGGCAAAAGAAATACTCTGTATTTCTCACATTTCCAAATCATTCATGAAGATTTCTAATATTTTTCTCTCAACGTTTCCCTTTCTTCAACAAAGGCATATAAAGCCTGCTCTTGCCTTGGTAATTACGGATATTCGTGGAGCCCTAACTGTGGACCAGGCCCCCTTCCAAGCCCTTCACATACATTATTTTGTGCAATCCTCACAAGAAGCACACAGGGTCAAGGCTGTTATTATGCCATTTACAGATCAGGGACCTGAAGCACAGAGAGGGAATGTCACGTGTCCCAGGTCACACCATAGGAACTCTGAAGCTGGAATCCAGCAGCAATGCCCACACTCTGTAAGCACTAGATGATGCTGCATCCTCTCTTTCCATTTTTTAACAAGGGTTTAGTGGGCACCTGCAATGTGCCACTCTCTTGTGGTGGAAGGACAGTGGATACAAAATAACTCAGGCTGATGTGCTCCGAGGAACTGACCCCCTCGCCTGCATTAATGCAATAGCTTCCTAAATTCCTTTTTTTTTTAAATCTCATACTGGTGGAAGCCAGGCTGCTATAGCTCACCCTTGCTTCTTTTTTTTTTTTTTTTCCTTCCAGTTTTATGGAGCTATACTTGACACACAGCACTGGATACGTTTAAGGTGTACAGCATAATGATTTGACTTACATACATAATGAAATGATTATCACAGTAAGTTTCAGTGCACATCCATCAACTCATAAAGATACAAAATTAAAGAAATGAAAACATTTTTTTCCTGGTAGCCTCCTAACTTCTGACCTCTCCTCCTTCTGGCTTTTCCCTAGGAAGCAGGCAGAGACAGCCTGTGAAAGTACAACTCAAGTCATGTCCCTCCTCGGCTCAGAGCCTTCCTTTTAACTTCCAACCTCATTCCAAATAAAAGGCAAATTCAGCAGAATGACTCCTGTCCTCTGGGAGCTTCCCCTCACCTGCCCCACAACTGCCCTATTCAGGCCACACCGACCCGACGAGCCTGCTCACTACCCTGTGAAAGACCTGCACCCCTCACCTCAGGGCCTTTGCTCTTGTCATTCCCTCCACCTGGAACACTCTTCCCAGAGCACTCCTCTCACTACCTATGCCTCCTGTCTCTCATCTCCTTCAGATTTTGCTCAAAGGTCACCTGCAGTGAAGTTGGCTGTGAGTGTCCCTTGTAAACCCCTCTCTCGATGACCCTCTCCCAGTGACCCCTCCCCAATGACATTTCCATCCTCTTTCTTTTTTTTTTAACCATTTTTATATGGAAGTATAGTTCATTTACAATGTTGTGTTAGTTTCAGGTGTACGGCAAAGTGATTCAGTTATATACATATATATATTCTTTTTAAGATTCTTTTTCCTTATAAATTATTACAAAATATTGAGTGTAATTCCCTGTGCTCTACAGCAGGTCCCTGTTGGTTATCTACTTTATATATAGGAGTGTGTATATGTTAATCCCAAACTCCTAATTTATCCCCCTGCCACGTTTCCCCTTTGGTAACCACAAGTTTGTGTTCTGTGTCTGTGAATCTGTTTCTGTTTTGTAAATATGTTCATTTGTATCATTTTTTTAGATTCCATATAAGTGATACCATATGATATTTGTCTTTGTCTGACTTACTTCACTTAGTATGATAATTTCTAAGTTCACCCATGTTGCTGCAAATGGCATTATTTCATTCTTTTTGATGGTTGAATAATATTCCTCTGTGTGTGTGTGTGTGTTTGTGTGTGTGTGTGTGTGTGTGTGTGTGTGTACCACATCTCCTTTATCCATTCATCTGTTGATGGACACTTGGGTTGCTTCCATGTCTTGGGTATTGTAAATACTGCTGCTATGAATATAAGGGTTCATGTATCTTTTCAAATTATAGTTTTGTCCCAATATATGCCTGGGATTGCAGGATCATATGGTAACTCCAGTTTTAGTTTTTTAAGGAACCTCTACACTATTCTCCATAGGGGCCGCACCAATTTACATTCCCACCCTCAGTGTGGGAGGGTTCCGTTTTCTCCAGACCCTCTCCAGCATTTATTGTTTGTAGACTTTTTAATGATGGCCATCCTGACTGGCGTGTACCCTCTTTCTTGTTTTATTTTTTTCCATGGCATCTTCCACTATCCAGCAAACTCTATGTATTAGCTGGTTAGTTAGTAGGGTTTGGTTCATTAACTTGTCTATCTTCTCCCCACTAAAATATGTTCTGTGAAAACAGAAGAGCGTGTCTATTTTATCCGTTGCTATAGTCCAAGTGCCTAGAATGGTGTCTGGCACACAGTAGGTACACAGCCCACATCTGCTGAATGAATAAACATATCCTACCCTCAGGTGTTCTCTGTTTAGAGAAACAAGCTGTACTCGCTCCCGCTCCCACCTGGAAAACAGAGAGCACTACCTATGGCACACAGGAGCCAACCCCACAGGGCAGGGTAGTCCAGAGGTTAGTGCCTGGAGAGGGTACAAAGGAAGTCAATAGTGCTGTAAGATCTTTCAAGGGGCAGGGATGGAGAAAGTCTTTCAGGAGGAAATTCAGCACTGAGCAGGGAGGCAAGAGCATATACTTGGTTTAAATCCCAGCAGTGCTACTCACTTACTCTGCTTGTTCCCTTGAGCAGATTATTTAACCTCTCTGAGCCTCAGTTTCCTCATCTGCAAAATGACAATAATGTCCACCAGGTAAGTTGTTGCAAAGACGAAATGGAATAATAAATGCAAATAGCTTAAGCCTGCCCCTCACGCATGGTGCTCAACAATGCAAATTCTACTTCAACCGCCCCCCCGCTTGAAACATTAGGAAGACTTGAAAAAGCAAACAGGAGTGGGCAAGCTGTTTGCAATGATCTTCACATGCATAGAAATATCCTCAAGTGACAGCGAAGACTTCAGGCAGACCCAGCTGGCCCTTAAAGACAACAGAAATTCAAATAATGGAAATTGAGTTTGTTTCCTGAAAGCAAAAATCTCCCCAAGTGTTTAGCTGATCTCCTCCATCTGCAATGAGGACCCAACAAATCCAAATAAGCCTGATGCTAGCAGGAGGTGTTCAGCTATAATCCCAAGTGTCCTCTGTAGCATCATTTTGGTCCTCGTGTGATACCAACGTTTTGCCCAAGAGTTTCATAGCTGAGTGTGTTATGTCACTTATCGCATCAAAAGTTCATCTGGGGTGGGGACACGGTCTTGTCCCTCTTTCATGTAACTCTAACCCCTTCGTGCACGCAGCTTTTGCACAGACACCTGTTCTTCAAAACCATCCTCTGGGGTGATCACAGGGGACCAGGGTCAATTTAAGCTACCACTTTACAGATGAAGAAACTGAGGCTCCGAGTGGTTCAGAGTCTCATCGATGTTCCCAGGGCTGGTGGACGGCTGACTCAGGATGAGAACCCAGCTGCTATAACTCAGGTCCAATGCTTGTTCCATTGCATCACACAGCATATGTATCTCAGCGCTCAAACTGAACTTGCTTGGCAGTCACTACAGTGGTTCATTGGTACGTACTAGATGCTGGGAACAGTCCCAGTCACACCGCACACATTGTTTGCTCTAAACCTCAACACAGCCCTGTGGGTATTACTGCCCACCCTTCCAATCCCCCTTAAAGATAAGGAAGAGATATCTTTAAAGATAGGTAGACCCAAAGAGGTTAAGTAACTTTTTCAGGGTCGTGCAGCTAAAATGATAGAAGTGGGACACCAAATGACCCCAAAACCAAACTCTTTCCCCTGCATGGTGACATCTCTTTGATGCTACGCAGAGAAGGGCTGCCTGAGGAGATGAGGGACACCTCCGCCGTCCTCTGCAAATCTCTGAAGGAGGCCTCCCTGGGCTCAGGAAAGGGAGCCCAAGGACAGCCACTGGATCTCTTTCCCTGACCCAAGGAGGTGAGGTAAACACTGAACAGCATTTGAATGCCAGTCACAAAGTAAAAGATCTTGGTCAACTTACCCAAACTTCCCAAACTTTGGTTTCCCAGTCTATTCAATGGAGCAACTGGTGTTGACCACAGAAGATTATTGTGAGAACTTGGTGATGTCATCAACGTAGACCACTGAGCACTGGGGCATGGAAGGAGAACGGCAAGGGGAGCATCGGTCCAGGTGGACAGAGAGGGAAACAGAAGCCTGGGGACATCACTGTCCCCATCATCCCCCAATGCTGGACCAGAGATTCTCAAGCTCCAAACAACCTTATTTGTGGCCCATGCATAGGGCCCAGCCTGTCCTGACCCATCTCCTCCCACCCAGTCGGGCCTCCCTGCCCCATTGACTTCTGGGAGCCATGGCCTCGGACTCACCACCTCCACCAGAGTTCATTGAATTCCACGACTGCAAATTGCAAACTTACCTGATGATGGAGTAGCCAGCATTCCATCAGCTTAAGGTCAATGGATGTCAAGAATCCTGTTACCTCTGTGTCCAGCTCTCAGACAATGGTGGGAAGTTGGTTTCCAGGCAGTGGAGTCTTTGTGGTAATCAGTTTGGTAATTCACCAAACTGAATTGGGTGGGATGCAGGAACATGTGTCCCCTCGTGCAGAGTTGTGAGAAAGGATGTTTTGTCATCACTGCAGCTCAAATTCGGTGGGCATAGAATCCCCTCCTGATTTCTAAAGCTTCTCGGAGTCTCCCCCAGACCTTCTGATTCAGTGAGTCTGAGAAGGGGCCCAGAAAATGCATTTTTAACCAGCAGAAGCCACCAGTGGTTCTGATGCAGGTGGTCTGTGAATCACACTTTTCAAATACAGCTTTAGATGTCTTACCCGTTCTTAAGCCACGTGTAACTTGCTGTGATTTTCAGAGGCCTCCTCTGGACAAAAATACTCCCAAGATCAAATATATTGGCTCTTCTGTTCAGGACTGGTGGGGGCAATCACCTGTCCTGAGCTTGGAGAGCCCATTTGGAGAGCAGATGAGCTAAGTATTTAGAAGATCCAGATGCATTTGGAATATCATTACGACTCTTCCCTGCAGGGAGGACTAAAGACACGTCTACACCAGAGATAGAGAGAGAGAGGGAGAGAGAGAGAGAGGGGCCCTGTGCACGCACATGCACTCACACACACACAGCTCTGCCACATGGACTCACTAAGTTCATCTCATCTTCTACAAACATAGGTTTCCTTGTGTTACCCATTTCACCATTTCGGGTTCAAGTTAACCCAATCTAGTAAAATAAAATCTAGATACTCTCTGGAGCTTAGGTTTTCTCCAAATCCTACTGGAGTTTTTTGTTTGTTTCTTTGTCTGTCTGGTTGATTTGTTTGGTTTTGCTTATTAACAAATAATGATGATAGAGTGATCCCTGTATCCAGATATGGACAGCCTCCATCCCAGCTCAAAATCCAGCGCCCTCTTCCTTAGGAAACCCAAGACTGCTGAGGCTAGTTCTTTTATTTTCAAGCAATCAAATTCCTTCCGTACCCCCAGTCCAAATAAATACATGCATCCAAAAAATCAGATTAATAGTGTAAATAATTTGCAGCAATAACATGCACACTATATGCTCACCACTGTGCTTAACTAAAGATTTCTGTCCATGTCAACCTGGTGGATACTGGTACTTACCCCTGAGGTCAGAAGGAATTAAAATGGGGGGGGGGGATTTTAAGCCAGGAAGAAAGAAAATAAAGCACGTGTATTTTCTATTTTATCCTCCAGTGAGAGGCGTTTTCATTCATTTCCTTTTTTAATCATGGCAAAATCATTCCTTTCTGGATTTTAGGCCCCCTTATCTACTATCATCAGGAAAACATGTTTTGTTTCATGTGGGTTTTTTTTTTTTAGGACTTATTAGTTCTACTAGCACAAAAGAAAATAGCATACATAAAATTATTAAAGCATCATATAGCCAGAGATTTCCGAGGAAATCGATTGTATTACCAATAACAATAATATTCAAAATCTTTATATTTACAGTTTTGACTCTAGCCTGTCTTCGTTCAGGCCTCTGAATGACCGTTTCCCTAGCAAAGTGAAGTGATGGCAATTGTCATAACTGAAGTCACCCACGCCATGCTTGAGATTCTCCTACGCACCAGGCTCCGCTCTCAGGGTTTCACTTATTCTGACCACACAGTTCTTGACACAACTGTACGAATCTCATAGAAGCTGAACCTGAGGCCAGAGCGGCCTTTGAATTTGCCCCAGGTCACCAGGCTGGTAAGACGCAGGAGCAGGGTCAGGATGGGAGGCCGACCTCTGGTGTCTCAAGGTCAGACCTATGCTGCAGGAGTCATGATATTATCAGCCCTAGACTCTCATAGACCTTCTCAGGCTTGGGCAGATTCAAGATACAGGTCCTAGGCCCAACCATTTACCAAATCACACTGTGAGCTGAATCTTAACAGAGGCATTTAAATACTTTCCCTGTAACCTGGCGATACTAGTAGGGCCCCTACCTCCTCCAAAAGGTTGACATGGAGTCAAAAGAGCTGAAAAGTGTCATCTACAAATTGAAGACTTAGTTCCTTTTAAAATTTGTTTTATCGAAGTATAATTGACTTACAATGTTGTGTTAGTTTCTGCTGTACAGCAAAGTGATTTAGTTATACATATACATACATTCCTTTTCATATACTTTTCCATTATGGTTTATCGCAGGATATTTAATAGAGTTCCCTGTGCTCTACAGTAGGACCTTGTTGCTCATCCATTCTCTATATAATAGTCTGCATCTGCTAATCCCAAACCTCCAATCCATCCTTCCCCACCTCCCCACCCCCTTGGCAACCACAAGTCTACTCTCTATGTCTTTGAGTCTGTTTTTGCTTCATAGATAAGTTCATTTGTGTCATATTTTAGGTTCCACATATAAGTGATATCATATGGTATTTGTCTTGCTCGTTCTGACTTACTTCACTTAGTATGAGAAAATCTAGGTCCATCCTGAAGATTTAGTTCTTAATAAGTCATTATCTTTACCACTTCAAATCCTTCTTGAGAGGATACATTTTTTACCCCAACTATTCAGAAAAATACTAATTTAATGGAAGTAAGGAAGGCAGAGAGGGAGGGGGGGATGAAAGAAAGAGAAACTAGGATAGAAACAAACGATGAGAAATGGCAGAACTGAGATTAGAACCCGATGTGTCATATTGATACTCCAAAAGCCAATAGGAGAAGAAATTATTTTATATGCCTTTTAATTTAGTTTCGTGGTAGTTTTTTTTTAACTTGTTTTTTTATTTTTTAATTAGAGTATAATTGCTTTACAATGGAGTGTTAGTTTCTGCTCTACAACAATGAATCAGTTATATATATATATACATATGTTCCCATATCTCTTCCCTCTTGCATCTCCCTCCCTCCCACCCTCCCTATCCCACCCCTCCAGGCGATCACAAAGCACCGAGCTGATCACCCTGTGCTATGCAGCTGCTCCCCACTAGCTATCTACCTTTCGTTTGGTAGTGTATATATGTCCATGCCTCTCTCTCGCTTTGTCACAGCTTACCCTTCCCCCTCCCCATATCCTCAAGTCCATTCTCTAGTAGGTCTGTGTCTTTATTCCTGTCTTACCCCTAGGTTCTTCAAGACATTTTTTTTTCTTAAATTCCATATATGTGTGTTAGCATACGGTATTTGTCTCTCTCCTTCTGACTTACTTCACTCTGTATGACAGACTCTAGGTCTATCCATCTCATTACAAATAGCTCAATTTCGTTTCTTTTTATGGCTGAGTAATATTCCATTGTATATATGTGCTACATCTTTATCCATTCATCAGATGATGGACACTTAGGTTGTTTCCATCTCTGGGCTATTGTAAATAGAGCTGCAATGAACATTTTGGTACATGACTCTTTTTGAATTATGGTTTTCTCAGGGTATATGCCATATACCCCGTGGTAGTTTTTGAAACCTGATTTCTTTTCCTTGTAACATTTCAGCAGAAATCTCACCCTCGGGAATGCATGACTCAAGTCATGGCATGTTGGAGGAAACTGGGCATCTTTATAATCATCTCAGGAAAGAGACACTCAATATAGCAGAAAGACTGTGGTTCAGTAAAGTTGCTCTGTGAAGACTTACCTGATAAAAACCCACACCAAGTGAAAAGAAGGTGCATTCTCCATTTAGAACAAAGCCAAGTGCCTTCCTGACTTCCCACCCCACCTCAGGTTTGCTTTTTCTGCAGAAACAATAACTCCAGAGGCAAAGGCTATTGGGAGACCACCCTGCCCCTCATGACCCCACACAGTATTATTATTGGTATTGTTCTTGTCCTTACCATTTTCATTATATATTAGTTGCCCTGCTCTTAGAGTGAGTAAAGTACTCTCTGAAAGTAATCTGTTCGCTCAGAGTTCTGAGTGAATAAATGGATTAAAGACCTATATGTGGGGCTTCCCTTGTGGTTCAGTGGTTAAGAATCTGCCTGCTAATGCAGGGGACACGGGTTTGAGCCTTGGTCAGGGAAGATCCCACATGCCACAGAGCAACTAAGCCTGTGCACCACAACTATTGAGCCTGCACTCTAGAGCCTGTGAGCCACAACTACCGAGCCCATGCACCACAACTACTGAAGCCTGCATGCCTAGAGCCCGTGCTCCACAACAAGAGAAGCCACCGCAATGAGAAGCCCATGCACCGCAACAAAGAGTAGCCCCCACTCAACGCAACTAGAGAAAGCCCGCACACAGCAACGAAGACCCAATGCAGCCAAAAATAAAAATAAATAAAAATTTTAAAAATAAATAAATAAAATAAAGACCTACATGTAAGACAAGACACTATAAAACTCTTAGAGTAAAGCACAGGCGGAACACTCTTTGACATAAATAGCAGCACTATTTATGTGTGTGGGTGTGGTCTGTATCCTAAAATAAAGGAAATAAAAGCAAAGATAAACAAATGGGACCTAATGAAACTGAAAAGTTTTGCACAGCAAAGGAAACCATCAACAAAATGAACAGACAACTTACTGAATGGGAGAAAATATTGGTAAATGATAAGACCAGTAAGGGTTAATATCCAATATATATAAACAGTTCATGCAACTCAACATCAAAAAAACAAACAGCCTGATTGAAAAACGGGCAGAAGACCTGAACAGACAGTTTTCCAAAGAGAACATGCTGATGACCAACAGGCACATGAAAACGTCCTCAACATCACTAATAATCAGGGGAATGCACATCAAAAGCACAATGAGATATCTCCTCACACCTGTCAAAATGTCTATCATCAAAAAGAACACTAATAACAAATGTTGGCAAGGAAAAAAGGGAGCACTTGTACACTGTTGGTGGGAATGTAAATTGGTGCAGTCACTATGGAAAACAGCTTGGGGGTTTCTCAGAAAACTAAAATTAAGACTACCGTATGATTCAGCAATTTCACTCCTGGGTATATATCCCCCAAAAAGCCAAAAACACTAGTTTGAAAAAATACACCCCAATATTCACAGCAGCATTATTTACAATAGCCAAGACATGGAAACAACCTAAATGTTCATCCACAGATGAATGGATAAAGAAGATGTGGTACATATATACAATGGAATACTACTCAGCTGTAAAAAGAAATTTTGCCATTTGCGGCAATGTGGATGGACTTGGAGGGCATTATGCTAAGTGAACTAAGTCAGACAGATAAAGACAAATCCTGTATGCTATCCCTTGTATGTGGAATCTAAAAAATACAACAAACTAGTGAATGAAACAAAGAAGAAGCGGACTCACAGGATGGGAATCAGAGCAGAAAAGCTATTGGGTTTTCTTGATATTTGAAACCCTCAACTTAATGAAATTATCTAAGAAGTTTTCAATGCCGGCAGCTACTTGAAAGAGAAGAATACTCTCTCTTCCTCTGCAGGGTGATGGGGGTAATGAGGGTGGGGGGTCGACAGTTATTTTCTGTGAGCCTCAGTTTCTCCAACTGTAGACCAGTAGTAGGAAGTACAGTAATATTTACAGGGATGTTGTAGGGATTAAAATGTGATAACAAAAAACTGGGGCAGAGGAGCAACCTCGTGGTAGATACTCTATCAATCTTAGTTCCCAGCACCAGCCAAACAGCTATGGGACCTTGGGCAGGTCCCTTCACTTTTGTGGACTTCAAACACAATAGAAATAGATCCACAGACAAAGAAAACAAACTTATAATTACCAAAGGGGAAAAGGGAGGGAGGGAAAAATTAGAAGTTTGGGATTAAAAGACACTCATTACTATATATAAAATTGATAAATGGCAAAGACCTACTGTATAGCACAGGGAACTATATTCAATATCTTGTAATAACCTATAATGGAAAAGAATCTGGAAAAGAATATATATATGTATATACACGTATAACTGAATCACTTTGCTGTATACCTGAAACTAACACAACACTGTAAATCAACTATACCTCAATTTTAAACATGCACAAATGCTGGGTTTGGACCACATTATCTCAGTGGGTCCTCAGGATGTCACCAGTCTGGGAGGCCAGCCCTGCCCTGTTGATGTCTTGCTCTCTCTGTAATCACTAGGGGGTTTCACTAACTCAGTTATCTCAGAATTGAGATCCAGTAAAGGAGTCATTAACGATTTAACTGTGTTTAAAAAATATATATAAAAGACCTCCGGATCTCCCACAATGCTATCTAAAGGACAAAATGTCGTCATTTAAGTTTTGACATAATTATTACATGTAAGGTTAAGGGCTCACTGCTGGTTAATCCTTCCTGAATAACTGCAGTGTTCCTAGCAGATCCCTGAGTTGCCTGGAAGTTGCTAGGGAAGCCCTAACTGCACAGGATGAGTGAGGAGATTTAAACAATGGACATGGAGGAGAGGGTCCTGTCTCTCGGATAATATCCCAACAAACTACAGTAAGTGGGGGGGGGGGCATGGGGCAAACCCCACACCCTGCCAGGGTGGGCCATGCAGTGCAGGCACCCACACAGCTGCAGCTGCACTTGGGTAAAGACTCCGGCCATCATGCCTCCCCCATTATTGCTATTATTATACTCATCATTATCATCTCTCCAGGTACCAATTTTTGCTGCAAAACAACACAAAATCTCAGTGGAGTAACAGTCTGCATTATTTCTCACTCGTGTGTGCAGGTCTGCTGGTTTGGCCAGGCCACAGGTTCAGTTGAGATCTGCTCACGTGTCTCTCGTCCTCCAGGGACCAGCAGGCTTCCTGGGGCACAGCCCTTTCTGGGTGATGGCAGAGAGTGTGGGGATAGGCAGAAATGCACAGGGCCCCTCCAGGCCTGGGCTCAGAATTGGTGCACTGGACACTCCTACCCACATTCTACGTGCTGAAACAAGTCACAGAGCCAAGACCAACGTCAATGGGGAGACAGGTGAACTCCTCCCATGGCGGGTGGGAATGAAACTTGCTGAACCATAATGTCATCTTCCACACTCCTTAAGACCATGAGTCTTTGAGGACAGGGACCATTCTTATTCCTCCCCAGCACTTTGCCCCGTACGGTTCTAGAAAATTTGACTCTCATTCATTCACTGGGATCCAGTCCAGTGGTACCGAGTGGTGGGGTACTCAGGCCAAAAGCAGTGACCAAAGGGAAGTCAAGGTCAGCAAACTAGCAACAGGGAAATTTTCTGTTAAAAATGAATAGAGGGCTTCCCTGGTGGCGCAGTGGTTGAGAGTCCGCCTGCCGATGCAGGGGACGCGGGTTCGTGCCCCGGTCCGGGAAGATCCCACATGCCGCGGAGCGGCTGGGCCCGTGAGCCACGGCCACTGAGCCTGCATGTCCGGAGCTTGTGCTCCGCAACAGGAGAGGCCACAACAGTGAGAGGCTTGCGTACCGCAAAAAAAAAAAAAAAAAAAAAAAAAGAATAGACATGAAAAAAAACTTATGGTTGCCAAAGGAGAAAGGAGGGGAACAAGAGAGATAAACACTACAACATATAAAATAGATAACCAACAAAGACCTACTGTATACCACAGGGAACTCTGCTCAATACACTGTAATGACCTAGATGGGAAAAGAATCTGAAAAAGAATACATACATGTGTATGTATAGCTGAATCACTTTGCTGTACACCTGAAACTAATGTAACATTGTTAATCAATTATACTCCAATATAAAATTAAAATTTCTTTAAATGGCAAAAAATTAAATTTAAAATTTTTAAATATATTTTCTTCCAATTACATATTGTCCCACAATTTTCTTTTCTGCCAGATTCAAAAAAAACTGAATAAACGTAGAAAACAAACTTATGGTTACCAAACAGGATGGAGAGGGAGTGGGGAGAGATAAATTAGGAGTTTGGGATTAACATGTACACACTGCTATATTAAAAATAGATAAACAACAAGGACCTACTTATAACACAGAGAGCTATATTCAGTATCTTGTAATAACCTATAAAGGAAAAGAATCTGAAAAAGAATACACACACACACACACACACACACACACACATATATATATATGTACATATACATATATAAAACTGAATCACTTTGCTGAAACTAACACAACATTGTAAATTAACTATACTTCAATTTTTAAAAGTGGTTAAAAAATAATGAACTGAGCTCCAGTGACATGAGTCTTTCCAGAAGGTGGGCTGTAAAAGTAAGATAGTGCCAAATCTAACAGTTCTGGAGTAACAGGACAGTGATTGTACTGGGCAAAGAGAAACATTGACAGTTGCCGGGGCCAAGGTGGTGACAGGGCTTGAGAACAGGCAGATGCTCGACCATCACAGCCACAGCATCAGCAGAAACAAAACCCCAAGAGGGGCCAGGATCCCACAGCAGTGTCATGCTCCCTCTTCAGCTCAGATGTGCTCCTCGAGCCCGGGGGATTAGCAGCTTGGTGGATGCCAATCGCTTTGCCAGTGGGCTTTGTCACTGGAGACATGTGGATCCTTTCACCACATCTAATGAGAGTGTTGTCTTAATTGAGCTTTCTGATGTCAACTTTGATTTCTTCATCTATAAAATGGGAACAATAGTTTTTCAGTTTGACAGTGATCTGAATGAAATGCCCATTGTTCAGCATCTCAAGGAAGGATCGTGATGGAATTAAATTTAAATAAGAAATTGTACAAAAATGTGGAACAGGCTATCTCCCAGGAAACTGGGAATGAAAGAGGGGAAAAGGTGAAAACCATAGTGGATGTGACATTTCAGGAAAGAAACGGATGAGGACAGTTATATTTATTTTGTTCACATCATGTTACTAACATCATGCTAAACTACATAAATTGGTGCAGTCACTATGGAGTACAGTATGGAGGTTCCTTAAAAAACTAAAAATAGAGCTACCACATGATCCAGCAACCCCACTCCTGGGCATATATCTGGAGAAAACCATAATCTGAAAGGATACATGCACCCCAGTGTCCATAGCAGCACTATTTACAATAGCCAAGACATGGAAGCAACCTAAGTGACCATCGACAGGGGAATGCATAAAGATGTGGTACATATATACTGTACAATGGAATACTACTCAGCCATAAAAAAAGAATGAAATAATGCCGTTTGTAGCTACATGGATGGTCCTAGAGTTTGTAGGAACTCTTGATGGTCTCATCCTCCTCTCTAACAGGATTCCTCCGGGTTGGGTGCCTCAGGGGAAGGTGGGTCCAGGTCAGCTCCACGGTGTGCCAATCATGGTGGTCTCCTTCCCCTTCCTGGTGGTGACTTGTAGGTAGCAGTGGGTCAGCTGGCTAGTGAGACATGAGGGGCAGTCATTAGGGGGTTCCCAGGAAAGCAGTCCTTTCTATTTGAAGAAGGAAATCTTGGAAGAGATAGCATCTTCTGCCCCCGGGAATCCCTATGTCTGAATGTAATACCTGGAAAACAGTGTGGTCATCATACGATCAAGAAGGAGCCATCCTGGGGGCAAAGGTGGCACAAGAGAATGACAGAATGGGGAGACTTCCGTTGATGTCATCATTGAGCTTCTAACTGTAGGAATAGTGGAGCTGCCCACTACTAAGCTTCTGGTTATATGTAATAATAGATGCTCTTATCATAACAACAAATTTGGGTCTCTGTCTCCTCTTACTTACAGCCAAGGGCTCCTTAACTCATGGGATCAGTAAGTGCTGGAGCAGAGGAGATAAAGTCTTCCCCAAGTCCCAGGGGGGTACCTGATGATACGGGATCAGTAATGTGTGTCTATCATCAAGGGACAGTCTGGTCTGGGAGATGGAATCAAGCCAGGCACCAGGGACAGAGAGTTCCCAAGGGTCAGCCCCGAGTCCTCCCTGTGGGGGAGCAGAGACAGAGGGGAGACAGCCATCCATATGGGACATTAGGGAAATTCAAAATGTACAGGTGTTACCGAAAGTGCGATCTGGCTGCTTGCTGCTCAAAAGCCAATAAAGAGTGGAAAGGAAAGTTTGCTTTATTTTGGAAAAATAACACACTGACAGACAGTGTGCAAGAGCTTTTATAGGCGGAGGGAGGGGACTACATGCAGAAACAGCAGAGTCAGCTCTGACCGTCATCCTGAAATTGGTCATCGGTGGTCTGACTGACGTCATCTTGATTGTTTTCGGTACAGTTAATCTTCAGTTCCAGGGTCGGTTTGTTCCCATGTCCTTGAGGCCAATTCTCGGAATTGTGGCAGCTTATGTCATGGCTACAATCTGGTCATCAGCCAAGAAGTAGTTAACTTCTTCCACCTGTTGGCGGTTCCAGTGTCTATAAGACAGCTCACAGGAAATGGTTCAGAATATTATCTACAGCCCTTGAGAAGGAACTAAAGGTCCTTGACTATGCTTAATGACTAAACCATTATTATTTGATCTCCTTTAACTCTTTTCCTTTGTTTCTGTATTTTCTCACTTCTCTGATTAAACATATTCTTTGGCTAAAGTTTTTCCACAGACAAAAGGCGGGCAGAGGACATGGGGTGGGGGAAGGACCATAGGGTCCTGCTCCATTTCACAGGCTGTAAAAAATGTTAACAAATGGGGAACCCCTCAAACCAAACCCAAGGAGATCAGTGCCAAATAGATCTACACTGAGGGCCAGCTCTGCCTAAGGAAAAAAATATTTTTCCATATCTTAGACTGAGGTCCCAATTATATAATTGACTTCCACCTTGAGTGTCATAATGCAGCATTTCATAGAATTGAAAGGCAGCTCCTGAAAGTAGAGATGCTTTTCTACAGGAACATTAGCTGATATTATCAGGAATAATGCCCCAGTCACAGGGTAATGTGTTGAGTGAGTTGTTTCTGACACTTACATGTTTGATTTCCATGCTTCCTTTATTCTAAGATGTATGATCCATGTTACCAAACACAGAGCTGGACTCCTAACTCCTCTCCCTTTGAAGGCTATGTGAATTTGAGACCTTCATACTGGCGCTCCACACCAGCATGGGTTACTGAGAATGCTGATGATTTATTTCTCAGGAAAACTCTGCAAAGGAGGACAGTCACCCATCTGTCTGAGACTTTTGCAGGGCAACAGTCCTGTCGGCAGCCTCAAGGATAAATGGACTGACCTGTAAATGTCCCCATCATCTGCAGCCACTGATTGATGAGAACGAGGTGAGCTGGGAGAGAGGAGTTTGAAAAGCTTCATTTCAAATGTGACTGAGGCTGGCAGCTGCTCTATAACCACAAGTGGCTGGAGGTCCTCCCCTGCCACCCCACCCCTGGTCTTTCTTTTATACCTCGTTTTTTTTTTTTATGCATATCAATAGTCAGGCAGACAAGGTCAAGGAACTTCCTCAGACACTGTTTACCTGTCTGTTACACTTCAGTCAGTGAGGTATCTTTCCAGGGCAGCAATCAAATTAAATAACCTAAGTATCCTTGAGTCACTTCTATAATTTGCACCACTTATAACCATTTGCAAGTCTCCTTGGAATGGCCACAGCATAAATCCTTCTCTTTAAGACAGAAAAGCTGGCATCTCCACTTGACCAAAGTGGTGCTTTACTCCTGGTGTTTACATTTTTCGGAAGCCTTCCTCCCTCTTTGGGTCCAGGCAGAATTGAGCGTTTGCTTGAGGGAGACTTTGTCACCTTGACCAAGGAAAGGAGTTCTGAAGAGACCAAGGAAAGGAGTTCTGTGTACAAGGCTTGCAAATCTCAAGTGATGCCCTCTGCATAGGCTTCAACCTGGCTCTAAAAATCTTACCCGTAACAGAAAAAGGGAACTAGAAAGTATTGCATACCTACAAAGAACCAGGCCCGTTTGGTCCATGCTTTTGCAGGAAGGGCTGAATCCAAATGTCAAAATCTAATGATAAAGCCAGAGATTCCTATTGGGTCCCGACACAACTATAGCTAAGGGAAGAGTTCCCAGCCACATAGGCCTGACCCTGCAGTCACATTCTTTTCACTGCATCCCACTGCATCTCAGAATGAAGATCATGCCATTACCAGGAAATGGAAATAAATAAAACTTTGCAGATTCCAGATACCGGATCTCAAGGGATTGAGTGAACAAGCAAAGCTCCCGGAGCCTTCCACACTTTCCTACTACTTCTTTTTCCACACCACTGGCAGCCCTATTTCCCACTCAGAAAATGAGAGTCCTACTGTATAGCACAGAGAACTGTACTCAATGGTTTGTAATAACCTCTAAGGGAAAAGAACCTGGAAAAGAATATATATATATAACTGAGTCACCATGCTGTACACCTGAAACTAACACAACATTGTAAATCAACTACACTTCAATAAAAAAAAATCAAGATATAAAACATTTTCTTCACTTCAAAAGTTCCCTCTAGCCTCTTTGCAGACAATCACCGACTCTTGTCCTTAACCTTAGGCGGCCACTAGTCTGCTTTCTGTCACTATAGTTTTGTCTTAAAAAATAATTTTTTATTGAAAATTGCAACAAAAAAAAGAGAGAGAGAGAGAGAGAGAGTCCTCCAGTTAGAAGGGATCAGAGAGAGGAGCATGACCCATCTGGACTCACACAGCAGGCCAGTAGCCAAACCGTGACTGCGATCCTTCATCTGAGTCTAGAGCAGGCCATGGATTTTTAGCTCAAGCTGTGAATTAGAATCACCTGTACAGACTATTTAAAATATAGAGCCTAAGACCTCACCCCAGGGCCCTCAATCAAGGTCTCCATCGTGGGCCACAGGTCTCCGTATTTTTTAAAAATCTCCCCAGAGCTCTGGGAGATTTCTTTTTCTCTACACTTTTCCATTATTTGAACCTTTCACAACGAAAATAAAATCAACGACTTTTCTATAAAATCAACAAATAACAGTGTCATCTGTGTGTGTGCGTGTTGGAGGGTGGGTCCCAAACTTCCCAGGTTCCTCTCAAAGAGTTTTGCTGCTCAAACCCCTTACCCATTGCTTGTAATGAAAATCAAAGAAATACTATCTACCCTGACAAGGGAGACCAAAGAAAGAGAAAAGACCTACAATCAAAGTGAAATTTAAAGGGCACAGAGTTTGAAGTTGGAAAAGCCCTGGGTGTGAATTCTCACTTTGGCATTTATTTCTAGCTCAGTCCTACCGACAGGTAGTTTAATTGCTCTGAGCTCTGCTTTCCCTGTCTATACAATGGAGACCACTTCTCTCTAGCACGACCAAGGTGATTACTAAACACAACAGTGCACGTAGTGCATACTCTATATTCACAAATAGTAGCTATTACTATCATCCATTTCATCGTTATCAAAACTAATATTGGGGCTTCCCTGGTGGCGCAGTGGTTGGGAGTCCACCTGCCAATGCAGGGGACACGGGTTCGAGCCCTGGTCTGGGAGGAACCCACATGCCGCGGAGCGGCTGGGCCCGTGAGCCATGGCCGCTGAGCCTGCGCGTCTGGAGCCTGTGCTCCGCAACGAGAGAGGCCGCCATAGTGGAGGGCCCGCGTACCACGATGAGGCGTGGCCCCCGCTTGCCACGGCTGGAGAGGGCCCTCGCACAGAGACGAAGACCCAACACAGCCAAAAATAAATTAATTAATTAATAAACTCCTACCCCCAACATCTTCTTAAAAAAAAAAACTAATATTTGATTAGCATCGATGAACTTTTGCTCCCAAGAAATGAGTGGGAAGAAAGAGAAGACACTTCCAGAGGCTGTGACTCAAAAGGGGCAACTTACAAAGTGTGCAGGAGCAGAAAGCACCGCAAGCCGGGGCAGTCACTTCTCCAACCTCCTCTGGAAACATTACATCCGTCTTCTTTTATGCTGAGAGTTCTCAAGGCAAGGTTCCCTGTTCTTTCTGCAGCTGGTAGAAAGCCAAGGACAAGGGAAGCACTCAACATCACAATTTTATCTCCTCTCTCTTTTTAGAGCTGCCCCAGGAGAAGACAAATCAACCACTCTCTGGGTAGTTTTTGTGGAAGAAAAGTGGCATCAAAACTTGGAAGCCGCTTGTTTAACTTTCCACAGAAAGAGGCATTGTGATCTTTTCATGTTTTGTGGCATGTGTCGAAGCAGATCGTATCAAAGGCACCGTGTAATGGCATCGGAGAAAGGAAAAGAGAGAATCAGTCAGAAGGTTCCATCTCCTCCACGTGATTTAACAGTGGGAATGTGGCTGTTAAAATCATCTCGTTGTATCAGGACAAAAGGGGAACCTCCAGGGAGCACCTGTGGGGGACAGATTTGGAGGAAATCACTCTGATGGATGACGGTGAGGTCCAGGGACACCTGTGGAAAGGCAGCACTAAATAGCAGGAGGAGGAAATAATAAGGAAAGAATCACAAGACAAATTGCAGCATGAAAAAGCATCCTTTAAAAAAAAGTAGAGCTTCTGTTAAAATGACATCAAACAAGTGGTTACAAAAGGGAAAACTACAGTCAGTTTAGTCTGCCCCAGAGGGTCCCATCAGCTCAAGAGATCCTGCAGCTCACCTTCCAGGACAGAAGGACAGAAGGGCATCCTTAGCACCCTCACATTCTCCAGGGTTTTGCTGGAGGGCATGGAGACTTGGGGAAGTTAAGTGCCTCACTCAGTGTCCCTCAGTAGGAAGGAAAAAACCCAAGTATCTCTCCTGTCCTCTTTTCTATTTGTTCAGACCAGCTCATTTCCCAGAAGAGGGTTTATCTGAACACAGAAATGTTCAGCTTTTAGTTCAGGTCACCAGGCAGAGGTGGCCTCTTTGCCTAAGGGGTTGAGGAAAACATGTTCAGCCAGGTGATAGCTAACAACCCTCAGAAGGAAAGCTTGGCTCTCAGGGACCAGGTCAGGCGTGGGGATAAAGAGCCCACCCAGAGGAGAGAGAAAGCCCAGCCTCCGCCTGTCGATTTTAAAGAGAGAGGAAATTCCCACATCATTCTTAATGAATCTCATGCCACCTCTTATGGACCTGGTGCCCACATCCAAGGTGGTCCAGGTCCAGAAAAAACAGTGAGAGACTCAATGCACACATCACAGAAACCAGGACCCAGCGGGAGAAAGGAGAGACATGTCAGGGGCTAAAAGCACAGCACTTACATGGTTTTCAAAGAAGAGTATATTATGCTGAACCCCTTTCATTGTCTTCCTAGGTTTCCGAGACCCTGAAACTCTAAAGAGTCTCTTGATGTGCAGGTCAGTCAACAGTGAAGCCAAATCCGGCCTCTGTACAACGACACCAAATTAAATCTCAGAGACAGAGTTTTCGGTGTAGTAGAAAAGAATAGCTTTATTGCTTTGCCAGGGAAAGGGGGCCACTGCAGGCTAATGCCCTCAAAACTGTGTGTCCCAATCTGGAGGGGCTAGTGATGGCTCAAAGAGGAGAGTGTGATCAGCTCGTGGACATTCTTCTGATTGGTTGGTGGTGAGGTAATTGGGAGCCAGCATCATCAGCCTTCTGGTTCCAACAGGTCTGGGGTCTACATGCTTGTGGGCAGCAAACAGTTAACTTCTGCCACCTGGGGGTGCGGATTTCAATATCTGCAAACTGTCTGGTTCTCATGTATTCACTCTCACACGTGGCCCTTCACAGTGGGGGACTCTGGAAATAAACAGCTCCTTCCTAAGGCAAGAGTGTATGACACTTCAGCCACAAGCCTGGAGTCTAGAAGACTGCAATTTTATATCTAAAAGTGGATTTGCTCTCTATTAGTTGAAAACTATAGGATAAAATTAACCAACCCCTCCTCATCTTTTGTCACAGTCTCATGTGAGAGGTTGAATAATTTTTTTAAAGAAACCTAAGTGGACTCGGCATAACTGACCCTAAATATTCCCAGACAGTGTGTTCTTTCAGAGAAAGCAAGGATCGCTTAGGTTTGTGGGAAGGGTTCTTTGCTTTCCCTGAGTCCTGAGGTAGATTTATTAGGCTCGGAATAACACAGGAGATGTAACCCCACTCCAACTCTATCCAGCCCTGTGTTTCATTTTTCTGCCTCCCAAATCTTCCTCAAGCCCCCAAGGGGAGAAGAAGCGCGTGAAAATGGCAAAGCACAGCGCCGGCCATGTGGTGGGTCCTCCTGCTTCAGCCACGTCCAGGACAGCACGGTCCCACCCTCCCTAGACTGATGATTTGTCAGTCACGGGTCACAGGCTGCCCACAGTGCTTTCTGTGGTCCAGCCTGATGGTCTGCTCAGCACTGTGAGATGGGGGTTCTGTGCTGTTGTGTAAACTGGCAGAACTCACGGAAAAGGGTACTAACAAGATTCCCCACTCTCTCCTGCCTCTAACGAGGACAGCTTAAAGTTGAAGGAACAAACTAAGAATGTTCTCTGTGTCAGCTAACCATATCCTTATAAACAGCTTTTCGGAAGGTGGTCAAAATGCACCTGAACCAAATCGTTGGTGTAACCATTGTAGTAGATGATTTCAGAAAAATAACTTGAATATCATTTCTAATAGCCTCGCATGAGCTGGAAGCAGAGCAGAGGCACCTCCACTGTGTTCATTCCGGGAAAAGGGAGGTGGCAGGGGCCCAGGGCTTTCCCGGGTTCCCGGGTGTCCTGAGGAGCCCTTCACCCTGCCATTTCTTCCCTTACGAGAGAAGGGTGCTGATGACCCCACCGGGGTTCACGCAGCACCTGCACCGCCCAAAGACTTCTGCCTCCAGGGCTTCTTTGTAGACATAATAGATGGCTTTGTAAACATAACTCTGAAGTCTGGTGTTTAGAGAACTTTCTTGAAAAATTCTTCCAGGATATGTCAATAACCATTGGAAAGGATAAAACTTTATGGAGTCAACTTTCTTGGTTCACAAAAGATGGTCTCAGCCGTAGGATGGACCTGCCTTTGTATAGCCAGGAACCCCTGTCCATCAGGACAAAGCTTCAGAGAACTGAGAGAAACATCCTGCAGCAAAACCTCCGGGGTTGTTCTGGGGAGTAGGTCATTGTAGGAATGCCATATCTGAGATTACGCTGCATGACGTGTACCTGCTCGGCCTCCCAGATCCACTTACTGAGTGGTGTCTCTTGAGGGGTAGATGTGAGCATCTCAACCAGGACTGGGAGGGACAACTCATCTCTGTATCTCCAGCATAGGTGATGACACATAGTAGGTACTAGAAAAAGGTAAATGAATGAATGAAAGGCTATGCAACCTAAACTTTGGTTTCCCCATCTATAAAATGGGGGAAATAAACACAGGGACCTGCCAACTCCATAGTGTTATAATGCAAGTTTGTGCACCCAGCGTACAGTGAGACAAAACAATACCAAAACGTCAGAGTTTGGAGCAGAGAAAGGTTTATTGCAGGACCATGCAAGGAGCCCGGGGGCTCATGCCCCAAAAACCCCAAACTCCCCAAAAGGTTTCAGCAAAGCATTTTTAAAGGCCAGGTGAGGGAGGGGCGTGGCCGTTTGTGGCAAACTTCTTGGTGTCAGAATCCTTTGTTCTTGCAGCTATTCATGCAGGTCAGGTCACAATGTTCCTGTAAACCTGCAACAAGACAAATGTTATTCCCTGTTCTGCAACTTTTTATCTCTCTAGGAATGGAAAAGTGTTATACTCTTAAAGGTCAGAGCCTTGAGAATGGGTTATCCTGTATACTTCAGGCTAGAGGCAACATTCTTGAAGCAAAAGCAATAGGTATTAATACAAAGGTTAAAGTAAAAGAAACAGCTCTAATATGGAGTCAGATTTGTTCTTTACAATAGGGTGAGTGAGAGCATCAGGAAGTAGGATAAGCCACATTCATTATTGCATCTTCAGGCAGCCTCTTCAGATCCATTCCTTCCTTTTGAACTTAGTGTTCTGTATTATGACTTACACATCCAGGGGTCAGCCTTTGCTCACAGACTTGATGCTTTTGGAGGACAGGGACTGGTGATGTTTATTTCTGTATCCTCATGCCTGGTCCAGACACTCAAGGGTGTTGCTGAATGGGTCCCAGAGAGAATGCACCCCTGAAAACATCTCTCTGAGCCCCAACCCTTGTGGCCACATGTCGCTGGGCCCCTCGGACACTTGGGCATCCGAGGACACTGACTTGCTCCTGAGCGACAGTCATAAGAAGTGAAGTTAAATGTCTTCATGAGGAAATGTCAGATGCATGAGGAGAAGCTGTGGAGCAGGGAACAGTGGGCCCCAGGAGCATGTATAATAAGGCCAGAGTTGCAGGAGGGCAGCCGCTGGGCCACAGAAGATTAAGCTGATGGTACTGGGCAGAGGGCAGAGGGGCTCAGGCTGTTAACATCCCAACCTCTCTACGTTCGTGCCTATTTCCTTCCACGGCTAAAAAGATCTGTGCTCCCCGGCCACTCGTGGAGGAGTTTGTCAAGACGAGAAATCCACTCTGAAACACTTTACGTCTTCCACACAACTGGCTCGTTCACAACGTAACTGTGCCTGAAGCAGAGGAATGCAAACACTCCCCAGGCATTGCGGCCGCAGCCTGTACCCAGATCTCAACAACTTGCCAAGCTCTCTGCTTTACCTTGATTTTCACAAACACACAAAAAGCTGGGAGCAGGATACCCTGGGACCTTCATTAGAACAAGAGATGCTTGAATATATTGCTCATCTTCTGCAGGAAAAATTATATCCCGTCTCATGTTCTTTATTTTTATATTATTATTATTTTTTTTGCGGTACGCGGGCCTCTCACTGTTGTGGCCTCTCCCGTTGCGGAGCACAGGCTCCGGACGCGCAGGCTCAGCGGCCATGGCTCACGGGCCCAGCCACTCCGCAGCATGTGGGATCTCACTGAACCGGGGCACGAACCCGTGTCCCCTGCATCGGCAGGCGGACTCTCAACCACTGTGCCACCAGGGAAGCCCCTCATGTTCTTTCTTAAAGGAGAAAATCTTTTTCTTTTTAAAGGCATTAATGATCCGCATGGCCAAATAAAGTCATCTTCTCCATCAGGGTTGGCTAATCCATGGCACTTACCCCAGCCCTCCCTTCTTCATCCG
Organism: Stenella coeruleoalba; assembly: GCF_951394435.1. Lineage (NCBI taxonomy): Eukaryota > Metazoa > Chordata > Mammalia > Artiodactyla > Delphinidae > Stenella > Stenella coeruleoalba. The sequence goes on from NC_137151.1 coordinate 11,480,066, forward strand.
TGATAGACATTGCTTACCAGTTACTGCACACCAAGGCAGCCTCAGAATCCTTCTCAACACCTGTTTCAGGCAGTCATTCCAATCAAATGATATTCATAATTGAGACTTGCCCCTGCCATTCTAGATGCTTCATGAGCTAGCTTCACTGATCTAATCTCCTGCTGCTCCCCATATGCATTGATATTTTATTCCTTCCCCTTCTTCTAGTAACAGAACCCTAATTTACTTCGAGAAATCCTCCAAGCTCTAAACCTCCCGGTTTTAAGTGGCTCAAGTGCGATAATTCCCCCCTTGTCTCTGGATGTGGACACACGAGCTAGGTCTGGCCAATCAGAACACTGAACACAACCCCACCTCCTCAACCCCAGCCACAGAGATTAGACCAGGGATGCTTACGGGTTCCATCCTTGTCCAAAAAGGCTCACTCTCAGGACTTAGAAACAGGGAACTTATTTTACTTCTGGACCTGAGTTCATGAAACTGTAAGCCCACAGACACAGAGAGGAAACCTACCTGAGTATGATACCAAGTCAGAGATGATCAGAGATGAATGAAAGAGGGCATTGGCATCCCCGTGGGTCATGACATCATTTGATTCTCTGTCCTCTGATGTGTGATTTTTTGTTTCTTGCATTTTCTTTGCAACTGTCGAATATACCATACGATATTATTAACTATAGTTACCATGCTGTACACGACACCCTCATGGCTTATTTATAAGTGGAAGTTTGTACCTTTTGACTACCCCCAAGCTGTTTCACCCACCTACCCCCAATTCCACGTTCAGAAAGCATCTTCTGATGTTATTGAACCTAGATTTACCTCTGTACTTTTTAGTTCTACAAGGCAATAAAATTCATTTTTAAAAAGCAACTCAAGCCAGCTTGAGTTGAGTTTCTGTCACTTGTAACTGAAGCCACCCCCGTTTACACAGTCACACACTTCAACAGGATGTTCTTCTTGGGTGATGGACTCCAGCCGGAGTAACATCATATAAAACGGCAGGACTGCCCCAGGAGAGGTGAGCAAAGGCAAGTGTGTGGGAGGCCAAGACCACGGAGTCCCCACATCCACAAAACTGAAGCCCAGCTCACACACCTCACCCTCAGAGGAGGTGGTCCTAGAAGGTCAGTTACAAAGAAGAGATGCTACAGAGGGGCCCTGTCGCTGGTGCCACCCCCCGCAGTGGGTCAGTTCCTGGGCATAACCTGCTCTCCGGGGACTCCCAAGCATGGGACTGTGGCCTTGATGTGCCACCTCAGCCTCCAGCCACACAAGCTGGAAAAGCCAGCCCAGCCCCCTATGGCTGTCCACAGCATAGATCTGAACCTCTTGCCCCAGCCCACTGCTTGGACCTTGCCTTGCAGCTTTCACTTTCCACCCTCTTCAACCCCCAGTGCCATCTTCCTGCCCACCATTGTGGCTGCCTGATACCACCCCCCCTATAATTCAGGCTCTCCCTCCAACTCTGCCACTCTAGGGTCACCTTCTTTGGTGAAAAACTCCCACTGAACTTATCTTAGTTCCTTAAAAAAAAAAGTCTTGACACGAGTCCACTATTTTTTTTCTACGTCATCTTGGGGTCTTTGATTTCTGCACATGAAGGTAGATTGGAGTTTCCCTGGGCATCAGTGCTCCTTGCCGGTAGAGTTGAGTTTGCTTCTGATGGCTGAAGCAGAATCTTTGTTCCCTGTTATTCTAGAAGCTGTTAACATGCCAACACTCTCCCAGTTGGTACGATATTGAGGGTTAAAATAATAATCATGTATGCATTATTCATTCTTCAGACGTCCTGGGTATGGATGCCAAGAAAGTACACATACTTCAAATGTGAAATCCTTCTTCTTTCCCAGAGAGCTCATATCTCTGCGATCATACCAAAGGGGACGTGTGGGCACATTTCTCTGCATGCACAAAGAGAAACAAAAGAGTGAAATTTAGCTCCCACTGTTAATAACAGATGCCCCTTCTGGATGCTTTGTCAAAACCTCTTAACAAACACATGTGTCCCACTCACTGCTTGGCTCTCTTGCTTTCTTGGCTTTCCCTGGAATACATTTCATACCAAAGAGAGAATCCATCAGGGAGAGAAAGACTTCAGCCTTTCTATAAACAAAACCAACTTGAGCAAATCCCATAGAGAATTGTTTCCCTCAACAGCTTTCAAGAAATCTTTGGAAATTTATTAATTTTTAGGAACTGGTCTCCACCAAGATATAAGCTACTACTATGGGACCAAAACTATATCATTTTTCTGTCTTTGGAAACTGTCTTTTCAACCAAGAACAATGATGAAACTGTTTGCTGTGATAAGAATTTTTCTCCATTCAAGGTATTTCCTTTATCTCCTTTCTAACCTTCCAAATAGCTCATTCGCAGGAATGTTCCTTCTTTCCTCTGTTACCACCTCACTTTCTCAGCAAGTGTGCGCCTTGCCGGGTCCTTCGAGTGGGAGACTGTCACCAACTCTACTAGCCTAAGTTCTCTCATGTGGCACAGGTGCAGAAGGCCAGAAACCATATTTCCCAGGCTCTTTTGCTAGGGTGGTTTCTTTTTTGAATCATCCAGTGAGAAGCCCTCCTGAAAGATTTGGAAAGTGGTAAGAAGCAGAAACTATCATTGCAACAGCAACAAGTAGGCATGAGGCCTTGGGCAGGCAGCAAGCAGGAGGCTCTGCAGTGAGCCACGAATCTCTCCCAGGAATCGTGCCTTTAGTGACGGCAGCTGAGATCATCAACAGCTATTGCTTTTGCCCATCTCCCCAGAATCTGCAGAGTTCTGCCCATGGTCGTGAGTCTGGAGGCAATGCAAGGCTGTGGGAATGGAACTTAAGAATAACCGCCTTCCCTCATGAGTGAAAGGCCAAGGTGGGGACATTGCAGGGTGCCCGTACAGGGGAAGACTGACATCCCCAGAGAAGAAAGGCTCAGTGCAGAATGAAGGCTTGAAATACCAGCTTCAGCAGAATTCATGCACTGTCCCCATTTCCATTCTGTTTCTGCTTTCTTTTGTTTTTAATTTTTATTTTACATTGGAGTACAACTGATTAACAATCTTGCATTAGTTTCAGGTGCATAGCAAAGTGCTTCAGTTATACATACACATTTCTTTTTCAAATTATTTTCCCATTTAGGTTATTACAGAATATTGAGCAGAGTTCCCTGTGCTATAGAGTAGGTCCTTGTTGGTTATCTATTTTAAATATAGCAGAGTGTACTATGTCAATCCCAAACTCCCAATCTATCCCTCCCAGCTACCCTTCCACTTTGGTAACCATAAATTCATTCTCTAAGTCTGTGAGTCTGTTTCTGTGTTGTATATAAGTTCTTTTGTATCATATTTGAGATTCCACATATAAATGATATTATATGATATTTGTCTTTGTCTGACTTACTTCACTTAGTATGATAATCTCTAGGTCCATCCATGTTACTGCAAATAGCATTATTTCATTCTTTTTTGTGGCTGAGTAATATTCCATTGTATATATGTACCACATCTTCTTTATCCATTCATCTGTCAATGGACATTTAGGTTGCTTCCATGTCTTGGCTATTGTAAACAGCACTGCAGTGAAACTTGGGGTACATGTATCCTTTTGAACCATGTTTTGCTCCAGATATATGCCCAGGAGTGGGATTGCTGGATCATATGTCAACTCTATTTTTAGTTTTTTAAGGAACCTCCATACTGTTCTCCATAGTGGCTGCACCAATTTACATTCCCACCAACAGTGTAGGAGGGTTCCCTTTTCTCCACACCCTCTCCAGCATTTATTATTTGTAGTGAAGAAGTTGATCCATTCTAGACAAGGCAGCCTATTTCCCCAGCTACCCCAGGGCTTGCTCAATGGATTTCTGAGTCATGCATCCAGGACATAGATTGAAGTTATGCATCAATTCAACAATATTGATCACTGCTGGCTGCTACGATTGCCAAATGCCCCACCTGCCCAAATCAGAGATGGAAACCATGTTCACAATATGACCAGACACCTGGTGGCCGTCAGATTATACTGGGCCCCTTCTCATGAAGGGTCAGCAATATGTCCTCACTAGAATAGACCGACTCTGGATTTGGATTTGCCTTCTCTGGCCCTGATGCTTCTGCTGGACTATCATCTGTGAACGAACTGAATGCCTTTGTTATCACTATGTTATCACTTCTATATAACATTGCTTCTCACAAAGAAATTTATTTCAGAAGCATGAGTAAGGCAATAGATTTGTTCCCTTGGCATTCACCGTTCTTCCATTTTCCCCATTATGTAGAAACAGAGGACCTTCTAGAAAATTGTAATGGCCTGTTAAAAACTCAGTTGTGACACTAGCTCAGACACACCACTATGCACATTTGGGAAGCAAATCCTATAAAATACAGCAGCCACTAAAGGACTCTGTCTCTGATAGCTAAAGTGTAAAGGTGGGAGATGCAAGCCATGAAGGCAGGAGTGGCCACCCCCACTGCTACTTCTATAACTAACTTGCAGAATTTTTCTTCACACCTCCATCACTTTGGAGTCTGCTGGTTTGGAGTTCTTTGCACCCAAGGCAGTAATGTTTTTACCGGAGAGGCTCAACAGTTGTTCCGCTGAACTTACTTGAGATGGCTGTTTGGCCACTCTGAGCTCCTCCTTCTAGTAAACCAACAGGCAAAGACCAGGGTTACTGTACCAACTTTACCGAGACAAGGAGAAATAGAGCAGCTGTTAAACAATGAGAACAGAGAACAATACAGTTGATCCCCAACTTAAGACGGATGAACTCAGAATTTTTTGACTTTACAATGGGGCAAGAGCACTATGCACTTGGTAGAAACTGTACTTTGATCTTTTCCTGGACGAGTGACACGTGAGACAATACCCTCTTGTGATGCTGGGCCATGAGCCACAACTATTCTGGGATGAGGGGTCTACCCCAGCACTCCACAATTCACAATACACAAGTAGTTGCCTCTTCAGCACATGCAGGAGGGAGGATGATGTGAAGAGTGTCTGCTAAATAAAGCAGTCTAATTGAAAAAGCAACCGTCAAGTGCCTGCAATGCTAATTTCATCTAGTTGCGTTCTCACCCACGACCCAAATAGGCAACCAGTTCACCAAGGTCAAGTAGTTTCTGAATTCTGTCTTCAGAGGAAGACAAGTGCACATACAGTAGTGAAATGCGGGAAATGCTGGTAGCTGAAACAATATCTGAAATTCAGAGTTTGTGCCTCTGATCTTTCTTTTTCAAAGATCATCTCAGTCTGGCAACAACCCCCGAGGCTGGAGAACAGCAGTGGAAGTGACAACTCCCTGCGCCATGCTGGAAACCCTTCTACAAATTGCATTCAAATTTGAATTCAAAGGTGTCCTGCTGAACGAGCTCTCCAACAGAGCCAGGGTTTAAATGCCAAACAGCATTCTTACTTTCTTCAAGCTAACCGGGTCTCTGGATTTCCAGCCACTGAGTCTAAGACCCAAAAAATGGGAGAGAGAATCCTGGCACAGGTTCTTGTTTCAGACCAGCTCAGGGTTTCAATCCCAATTGTACTGCTCTCCAGCTGCGTAGGCTTAGACATATTGTTCAACTTCTCCGAGCTTTAATTCTTCATCCATAAAGTGGGGACAACGTTTCTGCAGAGTTTAAGCAAAGATGAGATGAGATAATATGTCTGATGCCCTAGATAAGGAGTATGTCACATGGCAGACTCTCACAAAAATATTACTTTTCCCACCCACTAATCTTAAAGTCCTTGATAATTTGAAAAGACAGGGGCCTCCTATTTTTTCCCAAGTGCTAGCATTTCTTCATTAAGTGGCATTTCCCATCCATAAAGTGTTATGGTTAATAACAACAGGCTCATTTATTCATTCAACAAACACATCAAAAATATGCCAAGTCATATGACTCACGTTTTGACTATAGAGATAAATAAAACATACGTTTTGCCCTCCAGGAGTCCATGTCACTTTTTCAAGCCAAGAGAAGTTGAATCCCTTTGTTATTGTCATAAGACCACCTTGGAGCTCTTCCATCTCCAGACTTGAGACTATTGGTGGTATTAGGGGGTGGCTGTATGGTCCCTGAGACAGGACCAAGGTCAAGGTTTCAAATGCAGTCATTGAACATAGCCTTGAAGGCTGGCAAATGCCTTTTAACCAAGCTGACAACTAAATAGAAGGGGTTTCTGGAACACATGTATTACACAGGTTTTCAACCGTCTTGAGCAGTGTCACTGTGGCGTGTTGGCAGAGACCTAAAAGTACTTCCTTTTAATCTACTGCTGAGTGACTCATTCCTTTATTCCCTCTTCCCCAAGTTCTTGAGAACCTACTATGTGCCCAACACTATAACAGGTGCTATGAAGACAGAGGATAAATCGATGGTCCTTGTGCATGAGGTGCCCACAGTCCAATGGAGCAGACAGACAGGCAGGATGCAGAAATGGATGGTGCAGGGCTCTTGGTGCTGTGATGAGGGATGGAGTGCCCACAGCATGGCATTTACGCTGTGCTCACATCTGGCTGCACCCTTTAGACATAGCTTTAAGTCTTAGTTCAGCAAGGAGATTAAAATGAGTGAACAAGTGGTTCTACTTAGTCAAGGAAACATGAGTCAGCTGATTTCACTTCCACGAAGAAAAAAATCACACATGGTTCTTGTACCAAATCTTCGCCTATCTCGTGAGGTGGACTGAGGGGTACCCTTCCATGCCATCTTTCACAGGTGGGGAAACAGGTTCAGAGAGGTTACCTAGGTAGTAAACAACAGAGCAGAACCTGGCACAGAACTCACAGCTCCTGACTCCCAAGGTTGCTCTTTCCTCTGTGAGCCCAGAGCTGCCTACCCAACTGACACTGGGGTCCCCTACGTAGAGTACTGTTTAATCTGAGCCCATCAAGAAAGACAATAGCATTGCCTTGTTTACAATAGTCAAGACGGAAGCAACCTAAATGTCCATCGACAGATGATGGATAAAGAAGATGTGGTCCATATACACAATGGAATATGACTCAGCCGTAAAAAGGAACAAAATCCTGCCATTTGCAGCAACATGCATGGACCTAGAGATGATCACACTCAGCGAAGTAAGTCAGACAGAGAAAGACAAGTACCATACGATATATCACGTATATGTGGAATCTAAAATCAAATGATACAAATGAACTTATTTACAAAACAGAAATAGACTCACAGACATAGAAAACAAACTTGTAGTTACCAAAGGGGATAGTGGTGGGGGGGGGAAGAGATAAATTTGGATTTGGAGATTAACATATACATATATACTATGTATAAAATAGATAACCAACAAGGACCTACTGTATAGCACAGGGAACTATACTCAATATTTTGTAATAACCTACAGTGGAAAAGATTCTGAAAAAGAATAGATGTGTGTGTGTGTGTGTGTGTGTGTGTGTGACTGTATCGCTTTGCCGTACACTTGAAACTAACACAACATGGTTCATCAACTATATTCCAATATAAAATAAAAAAAATTTTTTAATTAAACAAAGAAATTCTTAGGTCTTCAAAAGGAAAAAAAAATTTTTAAAAGAAAGAAAATAGCATTATTCCACGGTCAATAGTTCCGCATATTATGTGGATGTCACTTTTCTCTTCCCACTTTAAAAGCGCTGTCAAGGTGGTTTTCTGCCAGCTAAAGATACTAGTTCCCTGTTCAATAAGGAATCTTTTGTAGAGAAGAACAAACAATTAAGATGAGGTATTTTTTTCCCTTAAAGCAGTGCTGAGCAAAAAATAAAGACGTGCTATTATCTTCCTCATACGTATGCGGGGAGGAGAGTTTGAATCTCCATCCTTGTAAACCTGGTAGAGTTAGGTAATGGACATTTCTTAATCCAGTGGCTCAAATTTCAACCGAATGTAACTTTTTCTATCTTGCAAGACAGATATGGCAATCCAGAAATGTTATTATGAAGATGTCAAGAACGAGAAAAGTACAGTTTGTACTTACATGGCAGTGAAGAGATAGCAAAGTATGCAGCAGAATCCCATGAATTATGAATCCAGTGGGACAAGAATTTTTTTCCCAAGAGAGATGGATGAGTGACACGCATTTGACTGGGACTCAGGGAAGACACTGTGAGCCCTGTTGTTACAAAAGGAAACACAGACATGAAAACCTAGTATAAACATTTGGGGACAAGACTGAAGGGAAGGCGGAAAGGTTACCACTGACAATACGAACCTAAAAATCCCGATCTGCAATATAATAATAAATAACATGGTTGTTAACTTTTACAATGCCTATGTATTTTTATGTAATGTTAAAGCTGACACACCACCAATCTTTATATCAACTTTCATATTGGCATTTTGAGAAAAACACCGTATTTCCTGGAGCTTTTTATACAGTAATAAACCGGCCATGGTCATCACCATCCTTCAAATGAATAGATTGCATCTCCACATGTGTAAATGGTGTGCATGCTACAGACACAGGATAAATAACTCACTGGAGATGCCAGAAATGGCCGGGCAGCAGTGCCGGTTTGACCTTTAGCAGAAACAGTGTGAAAATATGACCGGTGCATCCATAGGCTTTCCCCTCCCCCACTCCCCATTTGGGAATGTGGAAGGGAGAGGTAGATGCCCTGACCGTTTCCAGGAGATGATCAGGCACAGAGTGCCCAGCCCTGGGTTGAGGAGGCTGAGTTTATGTCCAGACCCACCACTAGCTGTCTCGGCGATTTTTAAGCAAATCAAACATTCACTTTTTGCCTTCATCCATAATGGAGATTTGAGTGCATGTGTAAGATGAAATCAAAAATCAGATGAAAGATTTGTAATGAGGTGGATAGACCTAGAGTCTGTCATACAGAGAGAAGTAAGTCAGAAAGAAAAAGACAAATACCATATGCTAACACATATATATGGAATCTAAGAAAAAAAAATGTCATGAAGAACCTAGGGGTAAGGCAGGAATAAAGACGCAGACCTCCTAGAGAACGGACTTGAGGTTATGGGGAGGGGGAAGGGTGAGCTGTGACAGAGCGAGAGAGAGTCATGGACATATACACACTAACAAAAGTAGTAAGGTAGCTAGCTAGTGGGAAGCAGCCGCATGGCACAGGGATATTGGCTCGGTGCTTTGTGACAGCCTGGAAGGGTGGGATAGTGAGGGTGGGAGGGAGGGAGACGCAAGAGGGAAGACATATGGGAACATATGTTTATGTATGACTGATTCACTTTGTTATAAAGCAGAAACTAACACACCATTGTAAAGCAATTATACCCCAATAAAGATGTTAAAAAAAAATAAAATAGATAAGCAACAACAACAACAACAAAAATCAGATGAAAGGCTTTTTGACACTCAAGTGGAAATTATGCATCCAAGCAACGGCTACGCCACTCAAGGAGGCAACCGGAGAAAGGGCTACACTTATTCCAAGGATGAAATTGTCACAAGCATCGGTGTGTAGACCTCACCAGTTGCAAGTGTCCTAAAGGGCAGCACCCTGGAGGGGAAGCAGCCCCAGCTCTGTGGCCCATGGGGCTGGGTTTAAATTCTGACCCCATCACTTACCTGCTGTGTGACTGTAACCAAGTCACTTAACCTCTCTGAAACTCCATTTCCTCATCTATTCAATGAGAACAGCAATCTCCATCTAATGATGCAGACTCTGCCTGCATTCACATCCCAGCTCTGACCCTCAGTAATTACTGAAGGCCTGCATTTGGGTCCGGGTGTGGAAACCACACTTTTGCCTCAAGCCTAAACTCTCTTCTCCAATCTAGGGTTGCCCTGAGCTTTGCTTTGGGGTTCCTGGAACTCGCTCTGGTTGATAAAGCTGCACATCACTTTCCTTTTGACTATGCAACATTCTAAAGCCCTAAGAGTAAATGGTTAGTTGACAGCTTTGGTACCTCAAAGACATGACATCAAATTTTATTAGAACCATTCACAGGCCCGGTGGTTCTCAAACTGTGGTCATCGAACCAGAAGCATCAACATCACCTGAGGAAATTAATTGGGCTCCTCCCGGGCATGCCGAATCAGACCCTCTAGGCCTGGGGCTCAGCAATCTGTGTTTGAACAAGCTCTCCAGGTGATTCTGAAGTATGATCAAGTTTGAGACCCCAATTACAGAGACCATCCATTAGTCAGTCCATTTGACCATGCCTACTAGGTACTAAAAACAAAGGCTTGACACAATATGCAGGGTAAAGGCTGCCATAAGGGGAGCCCCATCCCCATCCCAGCACATAAAGAAAGAAATTTCATTCTACAGGAAGCAGAATGGACTCCATTCATACAAACATGGTACCCATCTCAGCAAGTTTCCATGGGGGAAATGCCCTGACGGTGTTTTCCTATTGCGTAGAATTCTTCTATCACTTATTTCTAACAAAAAATACATTTTAGAAGAGAAAGACAAGCTGAAATATGGGATTGTCACATTTTATACTTCTCCCCATCCACCCATCTGCCTGATGTCTCATCCTAAGTGCACACACGTGTACACACACATGCACACCAGCAAACACTCTGCCGGAAAAGACCCCAACCCTGTCCGTTACGGTAAACCCAACAGCAGTGAAACTCAAGGGCTGGAGTGAAAAAGACACTTCGTACTCTGCAGAATCATTACTCAAACCGGGATGAACAGGAATGATAGTGTGATTAAACACACAGTATATTCTATTTTTTATAAAGACTTCATTCTCTCGAGCAGTTTTAATTTCAGAGCAGTACTGAGCTGCAGGCACAGATATTTCCTATATTGCCCCTCCCCCCACACACACACAGCCTTCCCCATGACAAACATCCCCCACTGAAGAGGTACGTTTGTTACAATGGATGAACCTACACTGACACATCAGCATCACCCAAAGTCCATAGTAGAATTAGCGTTCACTCTTGGTGTTGTACACTCTATGGGTTTGGACAAATACATAGTGACACGTATCCATCATTACATTACCACACAGAGTATTTTCACTGCTCTAAAAATCTTCTGCACCTAGCCATCCCCCAAAAGTACCCCTCCCCCCAGAAAAGCCCTGGCAACCACTGATCTTTGTATTGTCTCCATGGTTTTGCTGTATTCTATTTTTTTTTTTTTTGGCTGCGTTGGGTCTTCTTTACTGCACACAGGCTTTCTCTAGTTGCGGCGAGCAGGGGTTACTCTTTGTTGCAGTGCGCAGGCTTCTCATTGCAGTGGCTTTTCTTGCTGCAGAGCATGGACTCTAGGCGCACGGACTTCAGTAGTTGCATCACGCAGGCTCAGTAGTTGCATCACGCAGGCTCAGTAGTTGCGGTACATGGACTTCGTTGCTCCACGACATGTGAGATCTCCCCGGACCAGAGCTTGAACCCGTGTCCCTTGCATTGGCAGGCGGATTCTTAACCACTGCACCACCAGGGAAGTCCCTGCTGTATTCTATTTTAAAGCACAGCCTGAGGACAAAACAAGTCAACACCTACAGAAGGATTTTCTGTGTTTCCACCTGGTCCTCTCCCTCGGCCCTACAATCTCACTAAATTGAGATTCAACTCAAGCAAAGAAAATGGGTGCCCTAGCGTTTGGATTGGCCCTGGTGTCTTTGCTGTGTGCTCCTCAGGCCAGGAGCTTACCTTCTGTGCCCCGCAGCTTTGCAGAGGACTTTGGGTGGTTCCGCCTTGCATACAGGCCTTCTGATTCCTCAGACTCCAGGGGTTCCCTCTTCCCAAGGCTGCACCCTGAGCACCCCCGTCTTCTCTTCACTGGACCTGGAAATGCGGCCTGCTTCCTCCCTTGGTCACTGGCATTGCTCTACTCTCTGTCCACCATGGTTATCATCCTCCAGCCACTGGGACTGGCCTGGAAGTCTCTCCAGATCCTGGTTCTCTTGCTGTTTCCAAAAACAAATCAGGATCCTAAGTACTAGGAGTAAGGAAATTAGAAAAATCACCAAATAAATTAAGAGTATGGGATTCACAGATTCACACCACTATCTATAAAATAGATAAACAACAAGGACCTACCTTATAGCACAGGAAACTATATTCAATATCTTGTAATAGCCTATAATGAAAAGAATCTGAAAAGGAATATGTACATATATATAACTGAATCACTTTGCTGTATGCTTGAAACTAACATGACATTGTTAATCAACTCTACTCCAATTTAAAAAAAAAGAAAGGAAGGAAAAGAGAGAGAGGGGGAAGGAGGAGGAAAAGAAAGAAAGAAAGAAAGAAAGAAAGAAAGAAAGAAAGAAAGAAAGAAAGAAAGAAAGAAAGAAAGAAAGAAAGAAAGAAGGAAAGGAAGGAAGAAAGAAAGAAAGGAAAGGAAGGAAGGAATGGAGAGAGAAAGAAGAAAAATCACCAAGGACTTTTACTTTCTGCTTCCAGTTCTAGAGGAAGGTCTTACTAATCCTCTCCTTCTTCTGACCCCACCTGCGTGGAGGACCATGAACCCCTCTACTTGACAACTGTAGCCTTAGCTTAAGGACTGTGTCTACTGTTTACCACCTCTCCTCTGGCAAAGAGTGTTCGGGAATTTAATAGACACTACCTCATCCAGTCCTGTGACAACCTTGCGAGGAAGATATTTGTGCTTCCATTTAACAGATAAGGAGACTGAGGCCCAGGGACATGGAGGGACTTGCCCCCAGATCACGGGAGCCTAAGGCAGTTCATTTCGACTCTTGCTATCTGAAGACCCAGTCTGGGTGAGCTCTTGTCTCAAGTTTATTTCTCATTCAGCCCCAGTTTGGGTGACATCCATGCCACTGGGACTCTGTTGCATCCAGAAAGGCTCCCCTTAGGCACTGCTGTCTGGGTTATTGCTATGGCCTTGGGGTAGATGCTGAGCCTGGCTCTCCTGACTCAGTCTGGTCCACAGACCCTTAGTTGATTTCTTCTTATGCACCATGTCCAGTCACTTAATCTCCTCATATGAAATATAGAGACAAAAATGCCTTCCCTATCCACTTTACGGTACAGCTCTAAGCTCAAACACAGAAGGTGTGTGGGAAAGATTGAAACCATCCCGCCAACTTTGAAAGGTGGAGCTTTCAAAGTTGATATTGACATGTAATAAACATCAGCTTCCAAAATCAGGGTGTAATACAGACCTCAATGTGCCATTTCAAACTTGGTGATGAGACCAAGCTACATAATTTGTTGTCAATGAAAATAGAAAAGAACTAAGAATAAATATTAAGAAATTTATTTTTTCAAACTTATGGTTACCAAAGGGGAAAGGAGGGAGGGATAAATCAGGAGTTTGGGATTAACATATACACATGACTGTATATAAAATAGATAACCAACAAGAACGTACTGAACAGCACAGGGAACTCTACTCAATACTCTGTAATGAACTATATGGGAAAAGAATCTAAAAAAGAGTGGGTATATGTATATGCATAACTGACTCACTTTGCTGTCCACCTGAAACTAACTCAACACGGGAAGTCAAATATACTCCAATTTTTAAATAAAAAGTTTATTTATTGAAGAAAGATTCCTTTAGAGGCAGTCACCGGGAGCTAGCAGTATCCACCTGCACAGGGGAGGATAGAGGGGGGCCACCCACTCGCCCCAACAGCCAACGGGCTTTGCCACACGCTTCCTGCCGATGGGAACAGAGCAAACCTGGCCGGACTCGTGCCTGGGAAACCTGAGGCTGACTGTGGTGGCAGAATCCAGTCCTGAGTCTGGAAAGTAACTGCAGATCACAGAGCAGATCAAAGCAAGGGAAGCCTGCGGGCCGAGATGAACTCATGATAGAAATGTTGACCCTGGCTTGTCCTAAAATTGATCCTAAATGGAGGCCTGGGTGGGGGCTCAGCATGGAGACACAGAGGGATGCACAGGAAGAAGCTGAGGAATGAGTTGTGCATCCTCTTTTATTTTTTTTTGTAGGTACCATGAGGCTTGTGGGATCTTAGTTTCCCAACCAGAGACCAAACTCGGGCCTTGGAAGTGAAAGAGCTGAGTCCTAACCATTGGGATGCCAGGGAATTCCCAGCGCATCCTCTTGATAGATAAGCATCTCCCAGGAAAGACAAGCCCAACAAGGAGTCCCCAAAGAATCCACAGACATGCTTATGAGAACACCTGCTGGGCCAGAGAACAGAGCCAGCTCCACGCAGCATAAGTCCACTAAGGATGTCCCCATTCCTGACTTGCCTCTACCCCTACATCATCACTGGTGGGAGCAGACACAGAAGCTGGGAAGTTAGTGAGGACAGGAACTGGCAACTGTGAGGCCAAACACAGCTCTTCCCTGAGGGCCAGCGTCCACCCACAGGGCCCCTCCCTGGGCAGAGGTGGGGACCCTACATTAAATGAGGATCAAGCAAAACTGTAATTTGAGAAGATACATGTTCACAGCAGCACTATTTACAACAGCCAAGATGTGGAAACAATCTAAATGCCCAACGACAGAGGAATGGATAAAGAAGATGTGGTACATATATACAATGGAATATTACTCAGCCATAAAAAAGAATGAAATAATGCCATTTGCAGCAACATGGATGGACCTAGAGATTATTATACTAAGTGAAGTAAGTCAGACAGAGAAAGACAAATATCATATGATATCGCTTATGTGTGGAATCTAAAATATGACACAAATGAACTTATTTATGAAACAGAAACAGACTCACACACATAGAGAACAGACTTGTGGTTTCCAAGTGGGAGGGCGTATGGGGGAGGGAAGGATTGGGAGTTTGGGGTTAGCAGATGCACACTCTTTTATAGAGAATGGATAAACAATAAGATCCTACTGTAGAGCACAAGGAACTATATTCAATATCCTGTGATAAACCATAATGGAAAAGAATATGAAAAAGAATGTATGTATATATATATATGTGTGAATAACTGAATCACTTTGCTGCACAGCAGAAATTACCACAACATTGTAAATCAACTATACTTCAATTTAAAAAATTAAAAATTGAAAAATTGAAAAATGAGGATCAAGGTGCTTGTTAATATATCAGACGGGACACTCTCCTTGTTCACCGAGGCTGTGTTTGGGACTGAAAGTGAGTAGGACCTGGTATCAATGAAGAGACCACAAAAGCCATGAGACCTGCAGAAGTTTTCACCCCCTCAGCAGATTTAAAGGTATATAGTTAGAGGTAGGAAAGCAAAGTTGCTTTCATGATTGTGTCTCATTATCTCTGCTTACTTAAAATGCCAGTTACAAAGTGTTCTTTCTTACCTCAGGAGATGCCACTACCATCTACCCTGTAACCCAAGCCAGAACCCTGTCCTCATACCCCTCCACACTCCATCCATCACCAGACCCCATACTCCACATCTTCTCAGTGCCTCCTATCGTACAGACCTACCTCACCTTCCATCTGCCCAGTAACTGAACCACTTCCCAGTTTGCTCTCTCTGACCCTCAGCTTTCCCTAAGCAATCCACTCTCCTTACAGCAGCCAAAGTAACGTTTCTAAAATGTAAAGCCAAGTTATATCATGTTGAAAACCCTTCTGTGGACCCCTAGCATCTTCAGAATAAAATCCAAACCCTTTAACTGGGTTTATAAAAATTGGCAGCTGTGGGCTTCCCTGGTGGCGCAGTGGTTGAGAGTCCGCCTGCCGATGCAGGGGACATGGATTCGTACCCCAGTCCGGGAAGATCCCACATGCCGTGGAGTGGCTGGGCCCATGAGCCATGGCCACTGAGCCTGTGCGTCTGCAGCCTGTGCTCCACAACGTGAGAGGCCACAACAGTGAGAGGCCCGTGTACTGCAAAAAATATATATATATATATATTGGCAGCTGCAAACTAGTATATAGAAAATGGCTAAACAACAAGGTCCTACCGTAGAGCACAGGGAACTATATCCAATCTCCTGTGATAAACCATCATGGAAAAGAATATGAAAAAGAATGTATATACATGTATAACTGAATAACTGTGCTATACAGCAGAAATTAACACAACACGGTAAATCAACTAGACTTCAATAAAAAAAGAATTTGGGGGACCTGGCCCTGCAACCCCTCCAGCCTAATCTTATTTCACTCAGTTTCCTCCTGCCCCCCTTCAGCCTGAACCACGCGTCCCGTCCATTATGCCAACAACCGTGCTGCTTCCTGCTTCCGGTCCTTGCTCCCACTCTGCTCAGAGGCCAAGAGATGACCCAGCTCTCCTTTGTTTTCTAATGTTAAACAGCTTAACCTCCAATTTGTCCTTACTGCACGAACTATTCTGAGGTGGACGAGCTTCAAGATGACGGAAGAGTAAGACGCAGAGATCACCTTCCTCCCCACAGATACACCAGAAATACATCTACACGTGGAACTGCTCCTATAGAACACCCACTGAACGCTGGCAGAAGACCTCAGACCTCCCAAAAGGCAAGAAACTCCCCCACGTACCTGGGTAGGGCAAAAAAAAAAAAAAGAATAAACAGAGAAAAAAGAATAGGGACGGGACCTGCACCAGTGGGAGGGAGCTGTGAAGGAGGAAAGGTTTCCACACACTAGGAAGCCCCTTCGTGGGCGGAGACTGCGGGTGGTGGAGGGGGGAAGCTTCAGAGTCGCGGAGGAGAGCACAGCAACAGGGGTGCGGAGGGCAAAGTGGAGAGATTCCCGCACAGAGGATCGGTGCCCACTGGCACTCACTAGTCCGAGAAGCTTGTCTGCTCACCCGCCGGGGCGGGCGGGGCTGGGAGCTGAGGCTCGGGCTTCGGTCGGAGCGCAGGCAGAGGACTGGGGTTGGCAGCGTGAACACAGATTGAAGGGGATAGTGCACCACGGCTAGCCAGGAGGGAGTCCGGGGAAAAGTCTGGACCTGCCGATGAGACAAGAGACTTCTTGCCTCTTTGTTTCCTGGTGCACGAGGAGAGGGGATTCAGAGTACTGCCTAAAGGAGCTCCAGAGACGGCACGAGCCGTGGCTATCAGCACAGACCCCAGAGATGGGCATAAGACGTTAAGGCTGCTGCTGCCACCACCAAGAAGCCTGTGTGCAAGCGCAGGTCACTCTCCACATCCCCCTTCAGGGAGCCTGTGCAGCCCGCCACTGCCAGGGTCCCGGGATCCAGGGACAATTTCCCCGGGAGAAGGCACGGTGCGCCTCAGGCTAGTGCAACGTCACGCCGCCGCAGGTTCGCCCCGCATCTGTAACCCTCGCTCCCCACAGCCTGAGTGAGCCAGAGCCCCCGAATCAGCGACTCCTTTAACCCCGTCCTGTCTGAGCGAAGAACTGACGCCCTCAGACAACCTACATGCAGAGGCGGGTCCAAATCCAAAGCTGAACCCCGGGAGCTGTGCAAACAAAGAAGAGAAAGGGAAATCTCTCCCAGCAGCCTCAGGAGCAGAGAATGAGATCTCCACAATGAACTTGATGTACCTGCATCTGTGGAATACCTGAATAGACACGAATCATCCCAAAAGGAGGAGGTGGACTTTGGGAGAAATGATATATACATTTTTTCCCCTTTTTCTCTTTTTGTGAGTGTGTATGTGTATGCTTCTGTGTGTGATTTTATCTGTATAGTTTTGCTTTTACCATTTCTCCTAGGGTTCTGTCTGTCTGTTTTTTTGCTTGTTTTTTTTTTTTTACTTTAAAAAATTTTTTCTTAATAATTATTTTTTAATTTTTATTTTAATAACTTTATTTTACTTTATTTTATCTTCTTCTTTCTTTCTTTATTTTTTCCTCCTTTTTATTCTGAGCTGTGTGGAGGACAGGCTTTTGGTGCTCCACACAGGCGTCAGGGCTGTGCAACTGAGGTGGCAGAGCCAACTTCACGACACTGGTCCACAAGAGAACTCCCAGCTCCACATAATATCAAATGGCGAGAATCTCCAGAGATCTCCATCTCAATGCCAAGACCCAGCTCCACTCAACGACTAGCAAGCTACAGTGCTGGACACCCTATGCCAAACTACTAGCAAGACAGGAACACAACCCCATCTACTATCAGAGAGGCTGCCTAAAATCATAGCAAGGCCACAGACACCCCAAAACACCACCTGACTTGGACCTTCATACCAGAAAGACAAGATCCAGCCTCATCCACCAGAACACAGGCACTAGTCCCCTCCACCAGGAATCCTACACAAACTATGAACCAAACTTAGCCACAGGGGAAGGACACCAAAAACAATGGGAACTAAGAACGTGCAGCCTGCGAAAAGCAGACCCCAAACACAGTAAGTTAAGCAAAAGGAGAAGACAGACAAACACACAGCAGATGAAGGAGCAAGGCAAAAACCCACCAGACTTAAAAAACGAAGAGGAAATAAGCAGTCTACCAGAAAAAGAATTCAGAATAATGATAGTAAAGATGATCCACAATCTTGGAAATAGAATGGAGAAAATACAGGAGACATTTAACAAGGACCTAGAAGAACTAAAGAGCAAACAAACAGTGATGAACAACACAATAAATGAAATTAAAAATTCTCTAGAAGGGATCAACAGCAGAATAACTGAGGCAGAAGAACGCATAAATCACCTGGAATACAAAATACTGGAAATAACTACTGCATAGCAGAATAAAGAAAAAAGAATTGAAAAGAAATGAGGACAGTCTCAGAGACGTCTGGGACAACATTAAACACACCAACATTTGAATTATAGGGGTCCCAGAAGAAGAAGAGAAAAAGAAAGGGACTGAGAAAATATTTGAAGAGATTATAGTTGAAAACTTCCCTAATATGGGAAAGGAAATAGTTAATCAAGTCCAGGAAGCACAGAGAGCCCCATACAGGATAAATCCAAGGAGAAACATGCCAAGACATATATTAATCAAAGTATCAAAAATTTAATACAAAGAACAAATATTAAAAGCAGCAAGGGAAAAAAGGAACATAATGGAATCCCCATAAGGTTAACAGCTGATGTTTCAGCAGAAACTCTGCAAGCCAGAAGGGAGTGGCAGGACATATTCAAAGTGATGAATGAGAAAAACTAACAACAAAGATTACTCTACCCCGCAAAAATCTCATTCAGATTTCACAGAGAAATTAAAAACTTTACAGACAAACAAAAGCTAAGAGAATTCAGCACCACCAAACCAGCTTTACCACAAATGCTAAAGGAACTTCTCTAGGCAGGAAACACAAGAGAAGGAAAAGACCTACAATAATGAACCCAAAACAATTAGGAAAATGGTAATAGGAACATATATATCGATAATTACCTTAAATGTAAATGGATTAAATGCTCCAACCAAAAGACATAGATTAGCTGAATGGATACAAAAACAACACCCATATATATACTGTCTACAAGAGACCCACTTCAGACCCAGGGACACATACAGACTGAAAGTGAGGGGATGGAAAAAGATATTCCATGCAAATGGAAATCAAAAGAAAGCTGGAGTAGCAATTCTCATAACAGATAAAATAGACTTTAAAGCAAAGACTATTACAAGAGACAAAGAAGGTCACTACATAATGATCAAGGGATCAATCCAAGAAAAGATGTAACAATTGTAAATATTTATGCACCCAACATAGGAGCACCTCAATACATAGGCAAATACCAACAGCCATAAAAGGGGAAATCGACAGTAACACAATCATAGTAGGGTATTTTAGCAGTCCACTTTCACAAATGGACAGATCATCCAAAATGAAAATAAATAAGGAAACACAAGCTTTAAATGATACATTAAACAAGATGGACTTAATTGATATTTATAGGACATTCCATCCAAAAACAACGGAACACACTTTCTTCTCAAGTGCTCATGGAATATTCTCCAGGACAGATCATATCTTGGGTCATGAAACAAGCCTCAGTAAATTTAAGAAACTTGAAATTGTATCAAGTATCTTTTCCGACCACAACGCTATGAGACTAGATATCAATTACAGGAAAAAATCTGTAAGAAATACAAACACATGGAGGCTAAAGAACACAGTACTTAATAACCAAGAGATCACCAAAGAAATCAAAGAGGAAATCAAAAAATACCTAGAAACAAATGACAATGAAAACACGATGACCCAAAACCTATCAGATGCAGCAAAAGAAGTTCTAAGAGGAAAGTTTATAGCAATACAATACTACCTTAAGAAACAAGAAACATCTCAAATAAACAACCTAACCTTACACCTAAAGCAATTAGAGAAAGAAGAACAAAAATCCCCCACAAGTTAGCAGAAGGAAAGAAATCATAAAGATCACATCAGAAATAAATGAAAAAGAAATGAAGGAAACAGTAGCAAAGATCAATAAAACTAAAGCTGTTTCATTGAGAAGATAAAGAAAATTGATAAACCATTAGGCAGACTAATCAAGAAAAAAACGGAGAAGACTCAAATCAATACAATTAGAAAGGAAAAAGGGGAAGTAACAACTGACACTGCAGAAATACAAAGGATCATGAAAGATTACTACAAGCAACGATATGCTAATAAAATGGACAATCTGGAAGAAATGGACAAATTCTTAGAAATGAACAACCTGCCAAGACTGAACCAGGAAGAAATAGAAAATATGAACAGACCAATCACAAGCACTGAAATTGAGACTGTGATTAAAAATCTTCCAACAAACAAAAGCCCAGGACCAGATGGCTTCACAGGCTAATTGTATCAAACATTTAGAGAAGAGCTAACACCTATCCTTCTCAAATTCCTCCCAACTATAGCAGATGAAGAAACACTCCCAAACTCATTGTATGAGGCCACCATTACCCTGATACCAAAACCAGACAAAGATGTCACAAAGAAAGAAAACTACAAGCCAATATCACTGATGAACATAGAGGCAAAAATCCTCAACAAAATACTAGCAAACAGAATCCAACAGCACATTAAAAGGATCATACACTATGATCAAGTGGGGTTGATCCCAGGAATGCAAGGATTCTTCAATATACGTAAATCAATCAACATGACACACCATATTAACAAATTGAAGGAAAAAAACCACATGATCATCTCAAGAGATGCAGAGAAATCCTTCAACAAAATTCAACACCCATTTATGAGGGAACCTACCTCAACATAATAAAGGCCATGTATGACAAACCCACAGACTACATCATCCTCAATGGTGAAAAACTGAAACCATTTCCACTAAGATCAGGAACAAGATAAGGTAACCCACTCTCACCACTCTTATTAAACATACATTTAGAAGTTTTAACCACAGCCATCTGAGAAGAAAAGTAAATAAAAGGAATCCAAATCGGAAAAGAAGAAGTAAAGCTGTCACTATTTGCAGATGACATGATACTATACATAGAGAATCCTAAAGATGCTACCAGAAAACTACTAGAGCTAATCAATGAATTTGGTAAAGTAGCAGGATACAAAATTAATGCACAGAAATCTCTGGCATTTCTATACACTAATGATGAAAAATCTGAAAGTGAAATTAAGAAAACATTTCCATTTACCATTGCAACAAAAAGAATAAAATATCTAGGAATAAATCTACCTAACAAGACAAAAGACCTGTATGCAGAAAATTATAAGACCCTGATGAAAGAAATTAAAGATGATACAAGTAGATGGAGAGATATACCATGTTCTTGGATTGGAAGAGTCAACATTGTGAAAATGACTCTACTACCCAAAGCAATCTACAGATTCAATGCAATCCCTATGAAACTACCACTGGCATTTTTCACAGAACTAGAACAAAAAAAATCACAATTTGTATGGAAACACAAAAGACCCCGAATAGCCAAAGCGATCTTGAGAAAGAAAAACGGAGCTGGAGGAATCAGGCTCCCTGACTTAAGACAATATTTCAAAGCTACAGTAATCAAGACAGTATGGTACTGGCACAGAAACAGAAATATAGATCAATGGAACAGGATAGAAAGCCCAGAGAAAACCCCATGCACATATGGTTGCCTTATCTTTGATTAAGGAGGCAAGAATATACAGTGGATAAAAGACAGCCTCTTCAATAAGTGGTGCTGGGAAAACTGGACAGATACATGTAAAAGAATGAAATTAGAACACTCCCTAACACCATACACAAAAATAAACTCAAAATGGATTAAAGACCTAAATGTACGTCCAGACACCATCAAACTCTTAGAGGAAAACATAGGCAGAACACTCTATGAGATAAATCACAGCAAGATCCTTTTGGACCCACTTCCTATAGAAATGGAAATAAAAGCAAAAATAATCAAATGGGACCAATGAAACTTCAAAGCTTTTGCACAACAAAGGAAACCATAAACAAGACGAAAAGACAACCCTCAGAATGGGAGAAAATATTTGCAAATGAAGCTACTGACAAAGGATTAATCTCCAAAATTTACAAGTACTTCATGCAGCTCAATATTGTAAAAACAAACAACCCCAATATAAAAATGGGCAGAAGACCTAAATAGACATTTCTCCAAAGAAGATACATAGATTGCCAGCAGACACTTGAAAGAATGCTCAACATCACTAATCATTAGAGAAATGCAAATCAAAACTACAATGAGATATCATCTCACACCAGTCAGAATGGCCATCATCAAAAAATCTAGAAACAATAAGTGCTGGAGAGGGTGTGGAGAAAAAGAAACCCTCTTGCACTGTTGGTGAGAATGTAAATTGATACAGCCACTGTGGAGAACAGTATGGAGTTTCCTTAAAAACTAAAAATATAACTACAGTACGACCTAGCAATCCCACTACTGGGCATATACCCTGAGAAAACCGTAATTCAAAAAGAGTCATGTACCAAAATGTTCATTGCAACTCTATTTGCAATAGCCAGGACATGGAAGCAACCTAAATGTCCATCGACAGATGAATGGATAAAGAAGATGTGGCACA